>NC_137082.1:48773579-49448433 GCF_951640355.1 Cnephaeus nilssonii
CAAGGCTGCCCTCAGGGGAAACTACTTAACCACAGCCCAAGCTGCCTGTTTATTATCAGAGCCTAACCCACCTGATAGAGGTAGATGGCCAATTCGAACTGACTCGAGCTTTCCGGGTGGGAAGAAGGAAATACCAAACTCCAGCCCAAGCTAGCCATCCTCTCTCACCTAAAGGGAAGAAAAAAAATAAAAAATAGAAAATTTAAAACAAGACTGACTGTACTTTCATCCTGGACATTGGCAAGGCACTAATTTCTAACTCCTTCTCTTCCCCAAGATCGCTTAAAATAACTTCTTTCAGTTTCCCATTTCCTGAATTTTGGGAATTCTTTTATCCTGTTATCTCAATAGAGTAAGCCCTGAAGGCACTATAATGAAAGTTCTAGAGCCAGTAGGAGACATGCCATAGGGGGAAAAATACTTAAATTCTTTGAAAATCACCAAATACAATAAATTCTATAATCCAAACACTGCACACTATTAGAAACAAAACAAAACAAAACAAAACAAAAAATGCTGTAGAATCCTCCAAAAAAGAAGGCTATTTTACTTAATTCCTTAAGATTCTGAACCTTAAATCTGAGAACTTGGAAGTAGCAAAAATGGAGAGATTTTCCTTTAAAAGGAGCCTACATTGATTAAGATGAAAGAGTAAAGGGATTGTTTGTATTTAAAATAATATAACTTAATCATAAAGCATTGAGTAAAAACCAAATTAAAAGATGTATATCTATAAGCAACTATGTTTTAATATCTGAAGTGCTCTTTTATTTTACATATTAAGGATTTATTGCCTCCAGAAAGAACTTAGAAGTATTGTGATTCATGCAAACATAATAAGCTGATTGAATTGGAAAGAATTTATTCAGAGAGCTCAGGATTCAGGAAGGAATCTTTGGAAAGACTCCAGGAACAGGCAGAAATCTACCAGATAGATGGTGCTACAATCAGATTAGTTACTTCAGGGATGGTTTAATAAAGGTGATATTTACAAAGTTATGGTCAGAGTATATAGAAGAATGGCAGGGATTTTGCAGTAACCTCCAATAAGCAGGACTAGAAGAACAAGGATGAAGAGAGCCCGGGAGGAAAGGTCTTGGGGGATGCTTCTACTCTGAGGTAACTTTGAAGGAATTAGGAGAATAAAGCCCTCATCTCACTCTTCCTTCCTCTGACCATCTGCTGGAGTTTCCATTGGCCAATAGGAAGTGAGAGGGTCCCTGTCCATGGGGCTCATATAAGTCAGTGTCCTGAGGTGAGACAAGGTGAAGATACCATCACAGCTGCTTCCAAACACAGTTTTTAAAAAAATGGAAAACAAGACATTCTGTTGGTAAAAATATGAGGACTGGTGTTTATGTTCTTTGCTTAAATGTATGTTTCCAGCTTAAAAACAAAACAAAACAAAACAAAAAAACCAGAATGGCTGTGACTCATTTTTATGAAGCTAAAAATGACAGAAATTGAACTTTTAAACTACAAATGCTCTCTCCTTTTAAAAGCACAGTCATATTTTTGGAAAGAAATTTAACTAATGGGGTGATAAGAGCAGGCTGCAAGCCAAGAAGGTGGTTAAAGGATTAACTACTCCAAGGCTAAAAGGTCATTATGTTTTCCTGAGTCAGTTTTAAATCTTCTAATAGCAAAAGCCCAGATTTTAGAAAGGGATCAACACCTCCTCCAACCCCATCCATTGATTAAAGAATTATTTATGAAGTCCCTTGTTTTTCAAAAATATATTTTCTCATTTGGAAGATGAATATGAAATTTTATTTAAATTTGAAAAAGTGATTTTTATAAATATTATATAATAAAACAGAAAAGTTTAATATTTTCTCTTAGTTGTTTTTGAAGAATGTTTTGTTTTTCTTTGTGGAAATGAGCATAGTTACAGTAATTAAAAAATAGGAAATTTGGGACATAGCATACATTAGTTTCCTGCAGTAATTTGCATTTCTTCACTAAATCGAAGTACATAAATTCCTACGTAAATGTAATAAGAATTTAGGACTGTCATTGAACTGTTTTAGGGTTTAAGTGACTCAGAATTTTACAAACGCATAATACTCTAAAAATATGAATCAATAAACAGAATATGTTGAATCTATAAAATAAAATTAGCTTTATGTAATATTTACATATACTTTGTCATTCCTAACATTGTAAGTTAGTTTTTGGAAGTAAGATTTTTTTTTTTTACATTTCCATTTTTTTAAATATGCTTTTTTAAAATTGATTTTAGAGAGAGGAGAGAGAGGAAGAAACAATGATCTGAGAAATATAGATCAGCTGCCTCCTATACGCCCCCTATTGGGGAATGAGTCCCCAACCCCTAAACCTGTCTCCAAGGACTTTTTGCCTCTGTCACTTGCTTTCCTGAGTTCCTGCAGCCCAGCATGGCTCACTTCTGTTACTGTGACTTCCTTTCCTGAGTCTAGGCAGCCTAGTCTAGGCTCGCTCCTGTTGCCGTGATCTTGCCTCTTCTATCTTAAGCCTCTCCTTTGTTGCACTCTCCCCAACTTTAATATACATACTCTCAAAATCAAACAGAAAAACAAACAAAAAAGAAAAAACATTGACTGTATAAAGACATAAATTCATAATGAAAGAAAAAAGAGAAGAGGTAATATAGTCTATATTATAGAATGTATTGTTGTTGAGTCATTTACTTAATCATCTTCATATTATAGGTCCCCATGTATACTGGAAATTGTTTTCTATCTTTTTAGATTCATTTCCTACACTGGTAATAGCACACATTTTGAAATATGCTAATGGCAGGTCTTCTTTACCTTTAATTTTACATTGCAATAATAATAAACACTGATTTGAAGTTAATTTCTAAGGTTTTTGTTTTGTTTTTAAATCTGTCTTACATTTTAGGTAAAAATCAACAACTCTTTCTTATCTAAATTTCCCAAACTTAGGCCTACCTTTCAGAGCAATCTTTCTTATATTTTATTTGTTCCAAGTCTCTAGTTTAATTCCATTCTTTTTTTTTTTTTCATTATAAATCAAATCCAGACCCTTCATCCCACCATCTGAGGCCCTCCATGCCCTGAGGTCCCTCATTCAACTTCTTGCTTAATTTTATATAACACCAAATCTAACTTCTAATTGCCTTAAACTATTATTAATGGTATTACATATCCTTTCATTGCAAATATTTCAGATACTGTACTTGCATATTTGGGTCACATGGTCCCTTCCCTCCATCACTTTTTTTCAAGATCTTCAAATTCTTTAAGTTTAAGAAAACTCTCCTGTTGCCATTTCTTTAGGTATTCAATAAATCCTTCCCTATTATTCCATATAGACCCTTTTTTTCTGAATATCTCTGTTTTGATCTGCACCACACAATAAACACTTATTAATGTGTTTTATACTATTTTACTGCTATTTTTGTTATGTTTATCTTCTTAACTTCTCCAGAAAAAATGTTCCCATAGCACCTAACACATTGTTGATCACATGGAAGATACTTAATCAATACTTGCTAGGTTTTCTAATTAATTCGTTGCTATTGTTTGTATACATGCCAATACACATTTTGTTTTTGTCTTCTGTATTGCACAACCAATATCAGACTTTGCCTCCAATCCACTAAATGCATACTTATAGATTTAATCATATTCTACATTCTAAAACAATTTATTATTATCCATCATCATCACTATCATCAGGAGGCATAAACAGAATTCTAGATCAATAGTTTCCTCATTTAATTGACCATATTTTGTTTGGACATTCATAGGCTAACTTTTTCTTAGCATTTACCAGTTGTTGGACACCTGAATTATTCCCCTCCCTCATCTGAAATGCTGCTGACCTGCCTCCCCCATCTGTTTAGAGGTAAACAGTATGTACTTCTCATCTCATGCTCCATGTTCCACATGACAGCTTTCTTTCTCCTGAACAAGCAAACTTCATGAGAAATTGGACTGTAATTCTCTTGATCAATTCTCTTCTTCTAGTTGCCTAGCAAATGCTGCTAGATAGTTAATAAATGTCATCTAAATGAGTTAAAGCTTTCCTAATATTCGCATTGGGGCTCCTCTATTGCTGTTTGACTCACAATAATTATCATCTTCATTACCTTCTTGAATAGACCTACATTTTGATTTGATATTTTAAAAGAATTTATTAATATTAGTTGCCCTCAACTTGTTTTCCCCATAATACCCTGCAATTGACTTTTTTCAATACCTTGAGTTTCAATTTTAATAAACACTTAGTTCATCACATTGCCAACTGAGTCCCAATGCAGATACCAGCCTCAATTAGAGCAAATGAATGTAGATCTGATGTGGAGCCACGGGTAAGCTAATGCAATTGTAGCACACTTGCAATCTAAATATTATATTCCAAACTACATCTTAATTGGGTTAACCTGTGAGCAAAATTCAGTTCACATGTGAATTTCTATAACACCTTATTACAGCAAGAAAACTTATGTCATCTCTTCTTAGCAAAATTCATTTGAAAATAACAGGAAATGTCTGTTCTCAAATACATCTCAACTCTATCTTGACCATGAACTAACTCTGAATTTCAGAGAGGTTCTCAGATTTTTAAGTTATCTCATATATACATTACTGTTTTTACTTAATCCTAGCATGATCATATACCTAAATATAAGATTTTGGGAAAATTGTTTCTCTTTTTCATCTCCTCCTTTTTGTCTAAATATGTTTAATTTAAAAAATTCCTCCTGTTTGAATTTCTTAATTCACAATGGGAACAATTACATTTTTAAAAAATGTCTTTATTGATTAAGGTATCACATATTTGTCCTCATCTCCCCATTCCCATCCCACACCCCTCCCCACACATGCCCCCACCCCCCTGTTGTCCTTAACCGCTGGTTAGGCTCATATGCTTGCACACAAGTCCTTTGGTTGATCTCTCCCCTTTACCCCCACCCTCCCCTACCCTCCCTCTGAGGCCCGACAGACTGATCCATGCCTCCTTGTTTCTGGGTCTGTTCTTGTTCATCAGTCTATGTTGTTCATTATTTCCCCTAGATGAGTGAGATCATGTTCTATTAGAAATACACTTATAAGAACCAAAAATGAGACGAGCAATATGGTTATGGTGACAGGCAAATGAATCAGTCTGTAGTGAGTTTCTTTCTGGGCCAACAGTTCTTTTGAGGCCCAATTTCAATGTCCAACAGTTCCTTATGTGTACATGTCAGCACTGACATTACAGTTCTGGATGGTGGAAACAATTACATTTTCCACAAATGTATTCAAGAGGTGAGGAGTAAATTTGAGCAATGGCATTTTCTCTATGACTTCTTGAGTCCTATAAGCCTAAAACAGGCACGATGGTAGATTCAGGATTCCAAAATGCTCTTATTTGGGGGGAAATAGTAAATCAATTTACATGCTTTTTCTGATTCATTTTATCTTTGGCTATAAAGATATTTCTAAAATGGGTATATGTTCTGAAAAAAAATACATTCTATGCCATTTTGACAGGCTTTGCATTATAGATGACATAGAAAGAAAGAAAGTAGAACAAGCCAAAACAAATAAAAACAAGAGATGTTAAATGCCACGGGGAAGTGAAGAATATGTAATCTCTGCATTTCTTTTTAGAAGAAATGTAACTTGTTAATACTGTTTTAGAAAGAGAAACAATGATAAAAACGACTTAAACTTACATTACATTGTCATTTCTCAACTCTTTTTTGCTTCTTTTTTGACAAAAAAGACAAGGTTAAATAAATATTTAAATCATTCATTTAACATTAAATACCCAAGGACCTAACACTACCATTTTAGTTGTCAACACACACACAAAATATATATATTTATACCTGTCAGAAAACAGGAATTAATGTGTTCCTTATGTTTTTAAATAATAAGACAAGGGGTTTCATAGGAAAATTTCCATTCTTAACATTTAATAACACAAGTCTTGTGGGCAATTCAATGTGTTTATATATACTGAGTTTCTTTAAGGTCAATGTTTTTTAATATCCCATTAATTTTCAAGCCTACTGGGACACAAACTTTTAAAGCATTTTAAAATTTCTAAACTGGAAATGAAAATTAAATTTTATTTTTCTTCTCCTGTCTCCAGTTTAGAAATTTTAAAAAAGGATGAGAACATGCAAAGGCTGTCATTCTCCTGTTCTCTCATTGAATGATTATTTTCTAAATCTTATTTCTGCCTTATTTAGAACTTAGCCCATGATGGCATTTACAAAAAATAATCTGTAATTTCTCTCCTTTAATTGTGCCCCTAAAGAAAAGGACTAACGGATGCTTTTTTCCCTATGGGTGAAAGTAGTAATTACAAATACATTTGGACTCAGTGATTAATGTTTTTTATTCATTTAGTCATTTTTATTAATAGAATAATAGAACCTATTCTACAATTGGAAGGGCTTTAATTATTTGGAGGTAGAAAGTCAATTCTGTGTGTGTGTGTGTGTGTGTGTGTGTGTGTGTAAAACCAGTAGTTTTGCATGTTGGTCTTTACCAAACTGAAAAACATGGGCTATATTTAAGGTTTTTTCTTTGTTACGTGGTCTTTATATACAACTCAAATAACATGTAGTTCTTATGCCACTAAGTCACCTTTAGAAAGTGTGCAATTTCATGTGTTTTAGTATGTTCACAGAGTTGTGCAACCATCATCTAATTTTGGAACAATTTTTTTCATCCTTAAAAAAAACACACAAAAATATGGTTCCTTTAGCCCATCCCTATCTCAGTCCCAGGCAACCACTTACCTATGGAACATTTATTTTTGCTAGCTACCTCTAAGATTCAGCTGAATTTTACTTATGTTCAAATTGGTTTTACCAAAAGTATATTTTGTTGGTCAGTATATTCATTTTCTATTACTGCTGTAACACATTTCCACACTTTTAGAAGGCTCAAAAACCAAAACAAAAATGATCTCACACATCTTAGGTAGGATGATAAATCTGGAGGGCTCCGCTGGTTTCTCTACTCCAGCCTCTCCAGGCCAAAATCAAGGTGTCAGCCAGCCTGGACTACTGGTGGAGGCTCGTTGGAGAATCTACTCCCAGACTCATTCAGGGGTTGGGCGGAATTCAAATCCACACACTGAGGTCCCTATTTGTGGCTTTTGGCCAGGATTCTTCTCACCTTCTAGAGGCTGCCCTGTTTCCTGGCCCATGGTCTTCTCCATCTTCAAGTCCAAGGCTCCCCTTCTGTCACCTGTCTCTTGCTTTTCTCTTCTGACTCCAGCCTAAGGAAGCTCTCTGCTTTTAAGGGCTGGATTAGATGGGCCTACCCTTATAATCCAGTCTAGCCTCCTATTTTAGATCCCTTAACTAAATTAGATCTGCAAAGTCCCTTTTGCCAGGCAACATATTTGCAGGTTTGGGTGATTAGAGTGTGGACATATCTTGGGAGCCATTCTGACTTCCACAGTTAGCCCTTTTCCTTATTTACTGCTTCTGGGAGGATGACATAGAACATTAACCACAAAAACTTAAATTTAATGAGACACCTATGCACAGGTTTTTAACAGTCATAAAATTGGTTTTAAAAAATGCAATGTTTGTATTTCTTTAACGGATGTTATTTTCCAGTCTGAAGTCTCTGTCTGCCTCATTGCAATTAACTTCATAAAAATACATTTTGGTAACTTTAGTTCAATTCTTGGTTATTTTTCAGTCAAGTTTAAGATGACTCATCTAATAATTTCTCACCTTCCTTGTCCTTGCCCCTGCTCACAGACTACCCCAATCCCACAACATTGGTTCTACTACCAGAGGAAAGCTAACAACCTCACTTGAACATAGGAGTGGGGCCCCAGATTAGGTATAATTTTCTAAACATTCTTTTCCCCTTTTTACTTCTTTAGCCTCAGCTTCTCTAGTTTCCATGTTGTTTGCTTCTGGGCCTGTGGTAATTAGATTCTAATTCAAATCTATGGTGGGTATAGTCCAAGGGGCTCTGATCTCTCAGGTCTGGCAGGAACCAACTTGGACTCCAAGCTCAATTTCTCAACTATTTCTATTCTTTTCTTGGGACCCCATATAAAATCTATAGGATCCATTCTTTGTCAACACAGGATACCAGGATAATCAATGTGGCTGTCACCTCCTGGAAAGAACTTAATTATCTCAAATCCCTAAATGACCCCTAAATTTTATGGGGCCTCATATATTGTTTCTTTTTTAAATTTTCTCAGGACTCACCCTGTGTAGGACAAAAGAACCACAACTGCAGGCAGTTTCTCAGTCTCCTATGTCTGGGTCCCCTCTCCTCTCCTGCCCCAGAACTCTTTATGTAGTGAAAGACACAGAAGTTCTTGCCCCTTACACAGCCAACCAAATCCATCAAGGCTTACAACAGAAGCAGCGCCCTTCAAAATGAGTTTTGAAGTGGCCCATGGCTTACATACTATTTGGTTGTGGGTAGATATAAATATAGTGAGTAGAGTGATAATCCTAACCCTGGATCCCTGGATTCAGTGGTCTTATACAAAGGATCCACTTTAACTCATTCCTACAATTCAGTAAGACTACTATGTTCCGTGAAGCAACTAGAGAAATGTTAAAGCAGTATCATAACTCAGAGAATGGCATCTGGACCACACTCTACAGATGTGTGCCATGGTAGTGATGGACTTTTCACTGATCATGCAACCAACTTGCATAATGGTAGGTCCATTGTTAAAAATTAGTTATTCACCATTGCAAACACAATAAAATCCTAATTCTTTACAAAGCTCCCAAACTATGCTTGAAACCTTTCATCCAATTCTTCATCCTATCAATATGCTTTATATTCCAGTCTTACCCAATTGCATTTCATTCAGAATGCACCATATACTTTTCATTTTTTGTAACTTGGCTTAAATGATTTCTTTTTTTTTAAAGTGTTATAAAATATATTCATGTAAGCATTCAGACATTTTAGGTGGGAAAGATGATATACAGATTTCACTACAAGGTGCAACTAAATCATACTGGAGATTAAACAATTTATTCATCCTTAAATGCTTGGAATACTTTTTACCTTATCTTGAATTATACAAAGCTCACAGCACTCAAATAAAATTCTATTTTCTGTAATTGTCATATTCCATACCAGAACTAATCTATGCTTTTTTAAATTCCTCTAGGACTTTTGGGATCTCTACTATTTTTATTTTTTAATTTAAAATAGTCTATTTATTATAGTTGCCTACCTTACTATTTTTAAATATCTTGATGCCAACTACATGCACAGTCTCCAGTACTCTATCACTGATACCTGAACATACTAGGGGCTTAATTAATATTGACATGCAAATAAATGAAATATAATATTAGATAACCAATCTAATATTATATTCACCATTGATGTTTGAGTAAGATGAAACATTTAAGAACTTAAAAGAGAGATATTATAAAGCAACATGAAATTAGACCACTTTAGAAGACCCATCAAATAGCTATGTTTAGGGTGATGATTTTTTGATACTTTTCAATGTAAAATATAAAAACATACTGAAGATAATCTGAATGTTTGAATGTTTAATAATTATTATCTTGTAATTTTCATTAGATATGCATAGTATTTCCTCTGAGCTTAAATACAAAATAAGCTTCAAAGTATGAATTTAGTAATTATTTTTCCTTCATTGTCTTTCACTTATTGTTTTCAAAATGGCCACGGACCAAGTTCAGAAGAAATGAGAAAACAGAACAATTCAATGTCAAAATGATGTATTGTAGGACATATTTTAATGGAAAAAACATAAAAGAATAAGGAGTTAGAAAATACACACATTCTATGGAAATGAAAAACAATACTTATAATGAATACCACTTTGTTAGAGTAAATCAACTTTGCTGCAAGACAGGTAATTTATCTGTCAGTTTAATGTGTAGCTTGGATTGAAAATTACCTAGTAACCCATGGCCAAGTAGTTAGACTCTGTAAAACCATACAGCAAGCCAAAACCTCTTTTCCAAATGATAATTATTTATCCATCCAAAGAAAATATGGCTTTGTACCAAATCCCTAAAAGATCTTTCTTACACTTTTCCTATAGTCATGTCAGAGGCCGCAAGTTGAATCCCATTTTAGACACTTCAAGTAAGACTGAACCTGTAAATATTTCCCTTTATTCGAGTAAAACACTTTTCTGGTCATATGATAAATGAGTTGGAGGTCATTCATTGGGGGTTATGTGCCTTTAAAATCTAAAAGTTACACTTATCCTTCTGCCACCTTTTTAGGGTATGAGGTTCAAGTTGCAGCTGCTTGCTCTTCACATTTCTGAGGTTGTCCCTATATGCCCCAAGTCACAAGAAATACAGAAACTTTAGAAATGTAATGGATCTTCATAAGGCTTAGCCTTCTGCTTCTTCCATGCGTAAAGGACTTGTCACTTCAGAGTTGATGTTATAAATTTAACAGACAAGGACAATGTCCTAGGAAAGAGTAAATCCAAAGTTGCCGATTGACAACTTTAGAGTACAGGAGTAGGAACTTCACATGACCTTGAGACAGAATCCTAGAAGCATGTTGTTGTTATTATGGGTAAAAATGAAACACTTTTGGTCATTCAAGTGAAAAATAGCAGAAAGAAATGGCTTCACTATATCCATAGCCCTGTACCAAGTACCAGGAGGCTATGTTCCAATAAGGATATAACATTCCGAGTAGCTATAAGCGGGGCCTTTATAGACATCCATCAAAGACCAAGCAAGGAAAGTGAATGAGGATTTCAGATAAATTACCATATTGCATTTTGCAGGCCTTTAGTCATGTTGTTCATTGAGGTGAATTTAAGAAAGAGATGAAAGGATTGCTCAGTAAGGTGTCAGAGGATTTTCCAGTTATTTGAAATTTTTCTTCCTTAAAAAACATGGAAGCCAAGATTTCTGAAAAGATGATTTTCACAATATTAAAATAAGATAAATTAAAATAAAATAATATCACCACCACCTAATCCCTCAAATGGATCTACTAGGATGTCTTCATTATTTTGTTCAGATGAAATTTATGATGATAGGTTGTAGTAGAATTAAGAGATGTTTACAGAAGTCTCTATAATATTGAGCAAGAGTTTCTCCATATAAACACTGGAATATTTTCTTTTCTCAAGTTAATACAGTTTAATATATGTCAAATGAAGCATAAAAACCAATGGGAAAATAGATTAGTCAAAAATGGTGTAGATATAATTGCGTATCCTTATGGAAAAACATAATTAAGTTTTTCTAACTTTCACTTGATTGAACAAAATAAATTTCAGGTGAATTAAAAAGTTAAATGTAATAAGTTAAACATAAAAAAAAAAAACTTGACCACTCACTGATACCTTCTAGACTGCTCTGTGGCATTAACATTTTAAAATATAATATGTTTTGGAAAAACCAAGATGGCGGCATAGGTATACACCTGTACGTGCTGCCTCGCACAACCACTCCAAAACTACAACTAAAAGACAAAATGACTATCACCCAGAACCATGGGAAAGCTGGCTGAGTAGAAGTTCTATAACTAGAAGGAAAGAAAAAAGCTCATTGAGACCAAGTAAGTTGTACAGAGGCTCAGAAAAGCAGAGGTATGGAGACGTGCGAATCGGGCTGGTGGCTGGGTGCGCTTTTTTTTTTTTCAATCGGGAAGGAGAAACAAGCTCCCTACTGCTCTGAACTCCAGTTTCCGGCAAGACTCTGGGGACTCAGACTCCTACAGGGAGAAGCTGGACTGTCTGGCATCAGGTCGGAAAGTGAGGGTGGCTTTCTTGCAGAGGTGCTCGCAGGAATCATTGTTTATTGTGCTGGGGTGTGGGATGCTGAGACGCGGAGACACAGAGATGGCTGACTGGCAGCCATCACTGTCTGCCATGCCCTAGTGAGTCCCTGAGACCCCGCCCCACCCAATTTACAAACCCACCCAAACTGTGTGCAGTGGCTTTTGCATATGAATGGACTGCCCTTTCGAAGCTTAACCTAACAAACTGCAGCTGGGTCAGATAGCTCCAAAACTTCCAAACCCTGAACAAAGAGGAGAAATCTGCAGATCTCCCTGTAGCTCCTGCTGGGTGGCCTCAGGCAGTAGCTGACTTGCACATCCTTGGAGATCCAGGAGCCAGTGTACCTGGTGGTCAGTGTGAGATGATACCAGATTTCAACGCCTCACATCCATAAGTGACACACTCAAGAGGCAGACTCAGTGAGCACCAAGTCTTTCCCCATAAGGGTGTCTCCAGCACAACAGTTCTTCCATTATAGACACAGTGGGTCCTCACAGCCAATTGGCCTGGAGGTCAATTTCTCCCAGTGTACCAACAGCAATCAAGGCTTAACTACAAGACTGTGCACCCAGCTCACAAAGAGGTGCACCAAGAGTGTCCACCTCAGGTGATTGGGGAGGCTGAGCCACTGGGCCCTATAGGTCACCTAACACACAAAGCCACTCCATCAACACAGGGAAGCAGCCAAAATACAGAGACAAAGAAACATGTCATGAATGAAAGAAATGGAGGAAAGCAAACTACTGGATATAGAGTTCAAAACCACAGTTATAAGGTTACTCAAGAATCTCCTAGAAACCTCCGAGAAACTTAGTGAGACCTTTAAGGATCTTAATGAGAATGCCAAAAAAAATGGAAAAGGACCAGTCAGAAATTAAGCATACACTGTCTGAAATAACGAATAATATACAGAAATTCAACAGTAGACTAGAGGACCCCAAGAATCAAACCAAAGATTTGAAATATGAGGAAGCAAAAAACACCCAACCAGAAAAACAAAAAGAAAAAAGAATCCAAAAATATGAAGATAGTGTAAGGAGCCTCTGCAACAACTTCAAGCGTACCAACATCCGAATTATGGGGGTGCCAGAAGAAGAGAGAGAGCAAGACACTGAAAACCTATTTGAAGAAATAATGACAGAAAACTTTCCCTACCTGGTGAAAGAAATAGATTTACAAGTCCAGGAAGCGCACAGAACCCCAAACAAGAGGAATCCAAAGAGGACCACACCAAGACACATCATAATTAAAATGCCAAGGGCAAAAGACAAAGAGAGAATCTTGAAAGCAGCAAGAGAAAAACAGTTAGTTACCTACAAGGGAGTACCCATACAACTGTCAGCTGATTTCTCAACAGAAACTATGCAGGCCAGAAGGGAGTGGCAAGAAATATTCAAAGTGATGAACAGCAAGAACCTACAACCAAGATTACTCTACCCAGCAAAGCTGTCATTCAGAATTGAAGGTCAGATAAAGAGCTTCACAGATAAGAAAAAGCTAAAGGAGTTCATCACCACCAAACCAGGACTATATGAAATGCTGAAGGGTATTCTTTAAGAAGAGGAAGAAGAAGAAAAAGGTAAAGATAAAAATTATGAACAACGAAGTGACAACAAATACATATCTATCAACAAGTGAATCTAAAAATCAAGTGAATAAAAAATCTGATGAACAGAATAAACTGGTGAATATAATAGAATCAGGGGCATAGAAAGTGAGTGGACTGACAATTCTCAGGAGGAAGGAGGTGTGAGGGGTGCGGGAAGAGATTGGACAAAAATCTTACACCTATGGATGAAGACAGTGGTGGGAGGTAAGGGAATGGGGCAGGCAGGGGGGGGGATCAGGTTGAGGGGAGCTATGGGGGGAAAAAAGAGAAACATCTGTAATAATCTGCACAATAAAGATTTATTTTAAAAAATATAATATGTTTTTCCTATTGTATAATTCTTTTAATATATTTTTATTGATTATAGAGAGGAAGGGAGAGGGAGAGATAGAAATATCAATAATGAGGGAGAATCACTGATCAGCTGCCTCCTGCATGCCCCCTACACGGAATCAAGCCAGCAACCCGGGCATATGCCCTGACTGGGAATTGAACCATGACCTCCTGGTTCATGGGTCAATACTCAACCACTCACTGAGCCACACCGCCCGGGTTTATTGTATAATTCCTGATCCCTGCTATACTTTGCTCACTTCCAATATTAACTGTAGAGTTTTTCACCCACATAGATAAAGTTACCTTCAGATTAGTTTAATGTAAATAGAATAGTCACAACTGATCAATCTTGTCCCCTTTGAGATTTTTTTCCTAAGTACATAGAATATAAAAAACAATCAAAATATTATTTCATTTATTTATTTTTATTGTGGTAAGAACACTTAACTTGAGACCTACCTTCTTATTAAAATGTTAAGTCCACAAATAACGGTATTGTTAAGTATAGGCACAGCATTGTATAGCAGATCTCTAGAGTTTACCCATCTTGCATGACTGCAACTTTCTACCTCTTCAACTACAATTCCCCATTTTGTCCCCAGTTTCTAGCACTCATCATGCTATTCTCTGTTTTTATGGATTTGACCCTTTTAAATACCTCATATGAGTGGAATTATGCAGTATTTTTCCTTTTGAAATTGGTTTATTTCACTTAGCATAATGTCCTCCAGGTTCATTCACATTGTCACATATGTTAGGATTTCTGCTCTAGCCTTATCACAGTTGGGCAAACTTTGTCAACAAGATTTACATAAAAATAATACACAAAAAATCTAGAGCTACTATTTCCCAGCAAAAATCTTCAAATCCTTTCTAAAAGTAAAGAACACATCAAACCATTTTTGAACATCTTATCACTAGGTTATGAGCCCAGTTTTCTACCCATTTCTTATCCCTACCTATCCAGTGGCACCTCACCTTAGCAATGAAATTCTCTTATGTAGAACACGATTAAATTCGTTTTAGAAAAAGCGAATTACAATACCATCACTTGAATTTTTCTTATTGATCATGACAGTAATATCTTCACAAGCTTGCATCAGGCTAGTTAAGCTTGACCTCTATGCAGCCTGAAGTTTCTGTGACTGACCCAAATCAAAATGTCCTCTAAGTTATGTTCTCACTATTTCATTGCTGACTGATGGACCTGATCTCTCTATATCATGACAAATGTCTTGTATGCCACAGTTCTCTAACAATATCTCTTGAGTCTTCCAAAGCAGGTTGGCCAGAATCAAGTCCTTGATTTGGCGGTTTCTCATCTCATACCCTTCTTCAGGGCATGACTAATTGACTGGACTTTCCAGTGATGATCTGCAGTGAAGAAACTAGAGAAAGTATTGAAGTAAGTTTGGCTGCTACACCAAAAATACCATAGACTTAATGTTTTATACAACAAACTTACTTCTCCCAGTTCTGGAGTCTGGAAGTCTGAGATCAGGGTGCCAGTGTGGTTGGGTGCTTAGTGAGTGCCCTCTTCCTAGTTTATAGATGACAATCTTCTCATGATAATGTCACATGGTGGAGAGCAGAGAAAGAGAGAGGAAGCAAGCTCTCTCCTGTCTCTTCTCCTTTTTATTTTCCTTTTTATTGAATTTATTGCGGTGATACTGGTTAACAAAATTATAAAGATTTCAGGTGCACAATTATGCAACAAATCATATGCACACCATATTGTGTGTTCACCACCCCAAGTCATATCTACTCAGTTGTAAAAAAGAAGGATATCATATCCTTTGAGACAGCATGGATGAACCATAGAGCATTATGCTAAGTGAAATATAAGCCAGTCAGAAAAAGACAGATACCATATGATTTCATTGATATGTAAACTCTTAATGAACAAAATAATCTGTCTCTTCTTCTAAGGCACTAAATCCCATCATGAGGGTCCATCTTCATGACGTACTTACATCCCAAGGGCTCCATTTCCAAATACCATCCACTTTTAGGTTCTGGTTTAAAAATATAAATCTGAGGGGGGACACAAAATGCAGTCCACCACAGAAAGCAACATCATCTGAAAATAAAGGATGTTGTGCAGGAACCAAGTGTTCATGATATAGAAAAAGTTACAAGCCCAGATAAAGTATTGATCCATTCAGCTATTAAGTTTCTCTCAGTTACCTTTTAATAACAGGATCACTACTGTCATTCATCTTTATTTTAAACACATTTTCAACCATGGTGCTTATTCAGTTTCTATGTAGCAGGTTAACCAGTCTGCTAAACACATCATTTTGGCCATTAGCAACATCCAGACCAATGTTTGCTTGGATGATTAACTTAAATATAAAATCTGTACTGCACTCTTTTCATAATGCCAACATAGACATTGTGTGTGAGACAATGTGAGCCTGAGAGGGAAAGAGCATTTAATTTAAAATATATATAAATGGAAATGAAGCAGGATTTGGCAGGAAGCCTAAGAAAGGAATATAAATACCAACAAGTAAACCTAATTCTATTATAAAGTTATAACATAAACATGCTAAAAGTGGTGGGCAAGAAAAAAACTGACCTAAGTATTTTTTTTAATACAATGTGATTTGACTGTAAGGCTAAAAACAAGAGCTGTACATAAATGCTGTCACCTAGTTAGTAAATCTATGTTATGTATATAGGAAAAACATTGTTTACCTATGGGAGAAAGAAGTTAAATAGGTATAGAGGGAAGACCTAAAGGAACTCTGGAATTAGAGGTTATCAGCATGAACTCATGACAGGTGATGAATGGATAGACATATAGACAGACAGAGGTGTGTATGCAAAGGTTAGCGCATTCACACATATACACTGAGTGGCCAGATTATTATGAGCTCTGAATGCATAATAATCTGGCCACTCAGTGTGTGTGTGTGTATTAGAGGCCCGGTGCATGAATTTGTGCATGGGTCTGGCCAGCCTGGCCAGGGGAGGGGACATGGGTGGTTGTCCGACCTGCCTGCTGGTCAAACTCCTGGTCGAGGGGACAATTTGCATATTAGCCTTTTATTATATAGGATATACACTGAGTGGCCAGATTATTATGCATTCAGAGATCATAATAATCTGTCCACTCAGTGTATTTCCAGCTCTGTGCTGAAGTGCCCAGAAGCAATGACTCCTGGATAATGAAGTGTTGTCTAGGGCAGAGGCTTACCTGTTGCCCCAACACTGCCTTTGACAATGTGAATGGAGGGGAAAAGTGGGGTAAATACCACTGATGTGCATAATCAGCATAAGTGGAGGATGCTGCTCCCCAATGAATTTGATCACAGAATATAGTGTCATTGAAATTTCATCAATGACTCAAATAGTTTATAAGTTTCATAACAAAGAAACCTTTAACGAGAAATGACAAAGGCTCACAGCCCCTTTCATCTTATATGAATGTCTTAGCCTTATTCCTGTTTCTGCAGCGTATTCCTACTGCATATAGTTTGTTGTATTTTTATTCTGGTTGTATTTATCTATATCTGTTCCTTTGTGTTTTCTGTATTTAGGAATTTCTCACACTTATTGTCTAATTATTATTTGCTTTATTTTTTATTGTTCTTCAACAATAAAATACAGTCTATATGTTTTTAAATATTGCACATTTTTTCTGTTATTTCATGAAATTATTAAGCTAAGGTGCTCATTCTCTCACCTATTATAAACAATTTAGCCTTTATGTCTCATTCTCATATATAACTTGTACCTTAAATCCTTTAATTCAAGGCATACATGTTAATATCTAATAATTTTAAAACATTAACAGATTTGAAGTGTGTGGTAGATATTTATATGAATACAGAAATATATTTCTAAAATTTTGATGTTTACTAAAATTATTATGATTGCTATTGTTGAACTAATGATTAAAAAATCCATGCCTAGTGTGTATGCTCCTGTGATCACTAAAAATAGAAGATTCAAAAATATGATAATCCGTAAGAAACACATTTTCTAGAAAGAAAACAAAAGGGAACTGGCAATGCCAATGGAAAGGGTTTGTAACATATGACTGACTTCCCTGAATCATCTGGCTATTGAACTTACAATTTTTACTAATTTTACATATATTTTATTATTTGCATGAACATGACACTTAACTTAGCTAAATATGAATGTGTCTATAATGCATTTTATAAATTTAAAGTGCACAGTGTGTATTTCTGGGTTTCAGCAGAAACTGAAGTCCAAAAGTAGTTTCATTGAAAAAATCTATAATAATAAAAGGGTAATATGCTAATTAGACCAGACATCCTTCCAGACGAAGCCAGGGTCGGAGTGAAGCCCAGGTCCCAGGTGCCTGCTGGCGGCAGAAGGGAAGTCCAGGTCCCGGGTGCCAGAGGGAAGCCAGTGCTGGCAGCCGGGGGAAGGAAGGCCTACTCTTGCACAAATTTTGTGCATCAGGCCTCTAGTACTATCTCTCTATATAAAAGCCTAAGTAACCCGCCAGTAGCTATGATGCACACTGACCACCAGGGGGTAGATGCTCAATGCAGGAGTAGAAACCACAGGCATGGAAATATGGAACAGACTGATGAATCTCAGAGGGAAGGGGGAAAGAGGGAGGGCGGGAAGAGATTAACCAAAGATCTTATATGCATACTAGAGGCCCAGTGCACAGATCGTGCACCGGTGGGGTCCCTTAGCCTGGCCTGTGCCCTCTCGAAATCCGGGACCCCTCGGGGGATGTCAGACTGACTGCTGGTTTTGAACCGATTCCCTCAGGGCCTTTAGTTTAGATAAATAAACATGTATTTGTTTAAGGCACATATTAAGGAGGTTTTTCTTCTGGCTATGTATTTGTTGAGCACTCTGTACTTTGAGATTAAAGGATTAAAAGAAAGTATGTACTGATTATTGGAACTCGTAATGGCAACTAATGGACTCTATCATCAAAACTCAGTAGAAAAACATGGTAGCTGACAGTCAAGCATTGTAAGACTTTCTATTTGTCTATGTGCTCTAAAGTGATGGCGTGTTTGGTCATTATGACTCACACTATAATTAGTGAAACATTTAGCCATAAAAAGCTTAAAAACAGCTCTGTTTTCTTCTTCTTCTTTTTTTTTTTTCCAGTCTCAAGACTATAAATAACTAATTTGGCTTTTAGAATCAATTTCAGCAAATTTACTTCAAATAGCCTATAGATTGCTTTTCATGTATGGGAAGATGTAACTAATACTAAATATGCATAACTTTTATTAATTAAATTTAGAAACGGCCTAAAATATATAGCTTATATTAAGGTCTAAGCAATACAAAATTATCTAGGCAAATTTTAAGTAAAATAAAGATTTTGCTTATAATATAACATATTTCAGCCTTCTTCCTAGGCAGTGAATCATTGCTGCCAAAAAGCAATATAGAGATCAAAAATTTGAAAAATGACAAAACATTACAGGAGAGAATCATGAGGTTAAGTGAACTAGCAAAGCCAGAGTGAAATCACTTCAATGTAAATGACAGACACAAACTTGAGAAAATGTGAGCATTAATTCTGAACAAGTGCTGTTCATCAAGTATAGCTTTTATGACCTGCGTTGTAAAACTGCTTGGGTTCATGGATTAATTTCATATATCTGCATTATTATATCATAAAGCATTTAGAAAACCTCAGCCACACACACATACTTCTTCCCTTCGAATATAAAAAGGTATATTTTTATACTCTGCAATATAATAGAAGATGACAGGTAACAGAAAACATTTTTTATTGGTAAACTGTCATCCTTAAAAGATCTCAATATACTTTAAAAATACATGGCTTAAACCTCACAATAAGAGCAATAATGAAATACTCTAAGAAGGAATTTTATTACAAACTTCATTTTTGCAGAGAGATGATACTTTGGAACTTGACTTTTTCTTCCCCCATGGTCAAGGACGTTTCAAGTCGAGAAGCTGATGTTCTGAGTAATAGGGATAACGGAGCTGATCTCAGAAGGGCACAGAATATGCTGCTACCTAGGTGATGAGATTTTAGAAAATTAGATCCCTGCTTCCAAAATATGCCTTCCTAACTTGCTCAATGATGGCTGAAATTCTTTCCAATGCTGCCGAATCTTTTCATCCCAGAGTTCATTACAAATCTTAAACTTGCAAGTAACCTGGTAGATTTGAATGAGTGTAAAAGAGTGATGTTTGCCTTGGTTCAGATTTCAGCACTGGAGGAAATCAGTGAGAACAGGAGAATTCTAGACCCCTGGATGGAGATGGAGTTTTCATTACGCAGGAAAGGAAGTCAGAAGCAGAAACCCCAAGGTACTCATAGAAGGCTCCCATCTTGAACATTTTGAACATTTGATAAGAGCTTGGCTAAAGCCCGATATAGAAATGAACCATTGGACCATATAACTTATCAGTGGGGATTGTAGACATGGATAATGCAAGCACAAGTATATTTTCTTACTTATAGAAGTTATATAAATCATATAACTCTATCATTATATCATTGTCCGCATCCAGCATTTATCCATCCTTTAGAAAGTACTACGAATGATATTGCAGACACTAAGGATAAGAAAGGAAACACAATCTTAGAAAAATTTTAGAGATAGGAATGAAAGAAGTGGCATTTAGGAGAATAATGAAACTTCCATTCTCTCCTTAATTCATCACACGTTCTTTGCCTATCCCATCCTTACTATATTCATTAAACTAATTTGAATATGTAACTATTTTTTGAATAAAGAAAAAATCTAAAAACAGCCTGTAGAAGAGATGAAGATGAATGAAGTAAAACTGGTTTTTACTTTCTAATATTTTCCAAACGAGCTGGGAGAAGGGCTGTGACAAGCAGACAACTAATTACTATGTAAAGCTAAATAATTATAAAACCTTTGTATCTATATAATGCCTTCAGTTTAATATTCAATTACACAGTAATAATCAAGTCCATACTATCCAATTACACAGTAATAATCAAGTCTATAATGATAAAGGACACCATTTTTATTTCTATGACAAAATGAAACTCAAAGAAATTTAAGAGTTTCTTCTGTCTTAAAGTCTGGGTTATTTGACTTATGTGCTATAAGAACAATATTTAATTCATCAGTAATTATGTACTGAGCACCAAAATGTTGTCAAAAAGTATGATATTGGTAACATCATTACAAATAACAATACTTCCTAGCCTGATAGGATTCACAATCTTTGGAGGAAATATGAATGAACAAATAAAGGCACTATATTATGAAGGAATGCTATTTTAAATGTATGCACAGCATAGCATATATTTGGGACACTATATTAGTTACTATGGCCACCATCACACATTACTACAAACTCTGTGTCTTAAGGCAAATGTATTATTGGTCACTTCTGTAGTTAAGAAATCCAAAATGGGTCTCACTGATGCCAATGGGTCTCAAGATGCCAGCAGGGTGTATCTTTTCTGTAGGCTCAAGGTGAAAATCCATTTCCTTTCATTTTCCAATTTCTAGAGACTTGCACTTGCCTCATGACCCCATTTCCTCATCTTTAAAACCATTATGTACTAGTATCTCTGACCTGCTCCCTTAGTCATATCTTGCTTTGACTTTCTTTTGCTTCCCTCTTCTACTTTTAAGGACTTTTGAGACTATTCAGATAATATAGGATGAAATTATTCTGCTATTTCCAACCTAGTTCCCCTTTCCATGTAACTTAACATTCCTAGCTTCTGGAGATTAGGACATGACCATCTTTGTGGGACCATTTTCTGTTTATCACAGGCGCCAAGAAAAAAGTGAAGGTATAAGTGCTTATGAAAAGTTTCACAATAATTACTATTGAAATTTGATTAGGAACAAAGTGCAGTGGGAGTTCTAAGAAGAAAAAATTAACTTGGTGATAAGATGAAACAATAGTATGTTGCAACTGACAAGACCTTCCTGAGAGTAAATCTACACACACTCCTTCAACTCTCAAAGGCTGTGCAAAGCAGAAGATGTTCATGACATAGTAATGAAAAAACAGAAAAAGAATTTGAAGACAAATCCCTCTGCCTTTAACAAAACATTTTAATTGAGCAAAAAGCACCTAACACTGAAATTTGAAAATCTGAAGATATTTCTTAGCAAATTGTCAGCAGATAAAATTTAATTCTTCATTTTGTAATTAATGCATCTGAATTAGTATTTTAATTCCCCCAAAATCAAGAAGTTCACAATAGCTACCAAATGAAAAAGAAGGAATACATATGGCACGAAAAGTTTTGGTTAGAGAATTATTATTTTTCTGTAGAAATCTTATTGGCCATACTAGGTCATGTGTTCAAATGATTTTTTAAAATTATACATAAAATACATATATGTATATATTATATGTAATGTTTTAAAGTATTATTTTAAGTAGCCTTTTTCAGAAAAGTTTTAGATTTGCAGAAAAATTGAGTGGATAGGACAGAAACACTGCACCCAGTGTTCCCTATTAGTTACATCTTGCATTATTCTGGTACATCAATATTAATGAAACAATATTGATACACTACTATTATCCAAAATCCATAAGCTATTCAGATTTCCTTAATTTGTACCTAATGTCCTTATTCTGTTCCAGGATCTTATCCAGGATTCCAGAGTATATTTAGCCATTGTGTTTCCTTAGCCCTTTTGGCTCTGTGACAGTTTGTCAGACTTCTCTTGTTTATGATGATTTTGACTGTACTGAGGAGACTGGGTCAGATATTTCATAGCATGCCCTTTTATTGGAATATGTCTGATGGTTTTCTCAGGATTATACCAGGGGGGTATATGTTTTGGAAGGAGGACTGAGAGGCAAAATGTCAATTCATCATGCCTTTCAAGGATCCATACTATCAACATGACTTCTCACTGTTGATGTTGACCTTGGCTACTTGACTGAGGACATATTTGCCAGATTCTTTTCTTTTTTTTTTTAATTCTCAACCAAGGATATTTTTTCCATTGATTTTTAGAGAGAGTGAAAGGCAGAGGGAGAGAAACACTGATGTGAGAGAGACACATCGATTGGTTGCCTCCTGCATGCCCCGACCAGAGCCAGGAGTCTGCAACTGAGGTACTTGCCTGGGACCCTTCAGTCCACAGGCCAATGCTCTATCCACTGAACCAAACTGGCAAGGGCATATTTGCCAGATTCTTCACTGTGAAGTTAGTCGTCCTACTATGCCACTATACTGACTCTTTGGCAGGGAGTCACTAAGTGCAGCCCACGTATAAGAAGTAACAAGTTATGTTTCCCCTCCTCATGGGCATCTAGATAAATTATCTGAAATTTTTCTGTATGGGAGATTTGTAACCTCTTTCCCCTTTATTTATGTATCACTATAGACTCATGGATACATACTTTTATACTTTGGGTTATACTCTAATACTACTTTATTTTATGCTGTCAATGCTCAAATAAATTTTTTAGAAGATAATACTACTTAAGTTGTTTTAGTTATCAGCATTAATGTGATACAAAGGGAATAACATCTGTTATAATCAAATTTCATATAAACTTATTTTAATTCAACAAATCAGACTAGATATTCTGGGTATTTAAATCTACCCTTAACCATAATTATGGTATTTATAATTACGAATTTACTATTTTAAAATAACAGAAGAAATGCATTTCCCAAGCAATAGCATAGATAGAATATTTATACCATTGAAATAATAACAAGCCTATTTCTTTCCTTTATTATTTGATGGTTGAATTGACAAAATGGATCTAACTAGAGAAGCATTCTTTATATTTGAACTAAAATACAAGATGCTGAGGACAAATAATAGCAGAATAATGTCTTTTTGTACTCAAAGTTCTCCACAGGCATATTTTGCAAGATTCAAATGGTATAAAATAAAATTACTCTTACTAAAGTAATATCCAGGGTCCACATCCTAGTTCAGGAGTACTTTGAATATCCTATATAATAGAAGCCTAATATGCTAAGTTTCCAATCATCCAGTTGGCTGTTCAAACAATCAAAGCATAATATGCTAATGATATGCTAAGGCCACTCAACTGCTCGCTGTGATGTGCACTGCCCAACAGGGGGCAGATGCTCAACCCAGGAGCTGCCCCCTGGTGGTCAGTGCATTCTCACAGGGGGAGTGGCATGGCAGCTAAGGGAGCAGGCCTAAGCCATCATTAGGACATCCCCTGAGGGCTCCTAGACTCCGAGAGGGCACAGGCCAGGCTGAGGGACATCCCCACAGCCCCCAAGTGCACGAATTTCATGCACCAGGCCTCTAGTATTAAATATATAGATTATTAGAGTGGAAATGCATTTCTCTCTTTGCTTGATTTCATCAGTCAAATGTCTAATTTGACATTCTGTGCAGCTGTGTGACAAGGGATTGCATTCTCAATGCTTAATTACTTCAGCCAGTTTCCATCTGGTAAGTTGATTTCAAACCTTTTCTCCAACTTTAGACTACATAGAAATTCTACAAGTAGGCTCATTTCATGATGGGTATTTTATACTGACATTTCAACAGATTTAATATTCACCTTCAAATTCATGATACCAGGACACTGGCCTTGTGTGACCTCCAAGTATATGAAACGGGCTTGATTTCTGTAGTACTCATATATCTTCCACAACTGCAAGCCCAACATTTTAAAAGGTATAATATTAAATTGCTTTTTCTTAGTCATATCCTGTTCAAGCAATATGGAATTTTAAAGATTGACTTATTAAAATCACAAGCAAATTGAGGGCTGACAAAAACTACCTTGTACATCCTCAGCAGCAGTTTGATGAATTGGCACATCTGTACTTGCTGTCTGTCCCTTTGCAAATGATTGGCCAACACAATGGCAATGAAGGTCAATAGGAAGGCACTAACAATACAACAGTGTGTATCCTTCTGCCCAAATCTTGACTCTTGTAACAGCCTGAGTCAAGGTCAAACCCAATAGTTGAGAAGACTGATTAAAATGGGTTATTTATTTTCATGAAATTTAAGGCAGGTTTGACATTTTGCAATTTTAATTTAAATAAGTTAAAGAGTAAACTGAAGAGGTCATTTAGCCCATTCTCTTACTTTCAAATAAAGATGATGACTTGATTTTGTCAAACTAACCAGAGAAAATTAAAGGGTCTCTTTCAATAAAGCTTGCTCAGGGTTGCTCAGAGACACATTCCAATATTTAATAATTCTTAGGCAAGTAAGCATGTTATTGGTGTTGGACAAAGTCAGGACTTTCGAACTGAAGAGTAGATACAGTGTGATCTTTAAAAAACACAATAAGGATAAAACTAAATGAACAAAGAGAATTCTTTTCTTACTATAGAAATAAGACTAATTTCTCCAGGCTAACCAGTTTCTGGTGCATAGACCTCACCATCTCAAATTTGCAGCCCCTGTACATTTGTGCACACACACATCTCTGCCTTCCCACCCCCACAAAGATATACACCCATTCACCATGTATTCATGGGAACCCCATGGGTGGTCACTAACCTATTCACTGCTACTGGCTATTGTCACTGGACCACCAAGTCTCATACTTATTTTTATCCTTTTCTACTGCTGACCCAATAGGCATGTCACCTCTCATGACAGTCCCTCACAGGTTGCCAGTGACCTGCCAGGAACAACAGGTACTGACACCTAACCGTCTCTACTATTTGGATCCTCTCCCTGACACTATAGCATCAGGTCAGGTGCTCTAATGTATCCCCAAAGTGACTCCAGCATCTGTTATTTCATCAGAGGCTTCTTAGCCTCATAGTTTTATTACATACTAGAGGCCCAGTGCACGAATTTGTGCACGGGTGGGGTCCGGCCTGCCCGGCCCCAATCGGGACGAATTGGGGCCGGACCTGTTGGGAGGAAGAGAGGGCGGGAGGTTGGCAGGCTGGATCATCCCAATCAGGGCCAATCAGAGCTGGGCCAGCTGGAGGGAGGGGCCGAGGGTGATTGGCCGGTGGGCTCTGCTCCTGATTGGGCTGGGGGGGCTGATAGGGGGTCAGTGGCTGGGGGAGAGGCTGCAGGCAGTTGGCCAGCTGGCCCTGCACCTAATCAAGGTGGTGGGCTTATCTGGGGTGGGAGGAGGGGCTGCAGGAAGTTGGCCGGTCGGCCCTGCCCTCTATTGGGGGGGGTAATCAGGGGAAGGGCTGGCCAGGGGGGAGGGGCCACAGGTGGTTGTCGGTCCGGCCCTGCCCCTGATTGGGGTAGGGGGGGGCTGATCAGGAGTGGGGTGGTCCAGGGGGAGGGGCTATAGGCCAATCGGGGTGGTGGGGCCGACTGGGGGGAGGGGCTGCAGGAAGTTGGCCAGCCAGCCCCGCCCCCCCAATCAGGCTGGTTCACTGGCTACAGTGGGCATCATAGGGACTGGTCATTCCGGTTACAGCATTCCGCTCACTCGCTTTTTATATAATGTAAAGATTAGCATATGTGCATATAAATTTGAATGCACATCCAAAAAATGTATATCATTTTACCATTTTCAACTGCATTTAATTAGGGTCTTCATTCTTTATTGACAAAATTATTACACACTAGAGGCCCAGTGCATGATTAAATCATGCACGTGTAGGGTCCCCTAAACACTTTCGCTTTCGATCGTGGGGGAGCTGGGTGCCTGTCCGCTCCGGCACCAGGTCTTTCAGAAGCCTCCGGCGCAGTGAAGCCTTCTGAAAGGCCTGGTGCCTGAGCGGACAGGCACCCAGCTCCCCCACTTTTGATGGTCCATGGCGGGACGTGAGCTCGCTGCCCCAGAGGCCCCTTCTGTGCTGCAGCACAGCCATGGCGCAGATGCTGAGCTCGTGCCGCCGCTGGCGACGCCAGCTCAGCATCCTGCCAGCCCAATCGGCCACCCCGGCCACCCCGAGTCCCACCCCCTGCGCCTCCTGGCCAATCGTGGGCATAGCGAAGGTACAGTCAATTTGCATATTTGTCTATTATTAGGTAGGATTATTCTGTCCATGCCTTCTTGCTTCTAGTCTCCTTGCACTTTGTGTCAGTGTTTTGATAAAACTTTTTTGGGCTAGTTTTTGCTTTCATGACTATCCATGTGTTCATGATAAAATTAAAACTATTTAGCATATGAAGGCCCTTGTAGAAACAGCACTCACCCCTTACACTATTCCAGAACAGTTTGATGTTTCCAGAGTGTGATGACCTTTTCTATATATCTGTCTCCATTCTTACCTGTTCTTCCAAAGGCCTCATGCCCTGTTCGACACCTACGTCTCTGACAGTGATTTTAAACTTACTTAAACAGGCACTTTTTCTGTACAGTGTTTCCTAAAGCCATTGAAATCTTGATACCCATTCTGTCATTATTACTATTCTGTCATTATTACTATTGCAACACTTATCAAACTATTACAGACTATTCATTTACCCCATTTTTCTGTATTTGGGGATGATAAATTCTTTGATGGAAACATTTTAAAAATTTTATGTTCTCAAACCTAACTTGGTAACTGGCAATGTGAAATGGCTCAGGAATATATGTGAATGACAAAATCATTTGAAATGTGTAATCTGCATTGTTTCCTTCCCGGTTCCAAATCTCAACTACATGATGATTATGAGTGGACTACAGGGCAGTATTTGAGGTCTGGAAATTTCAAGGACACCCGACTTCAGGATAGTAATTTCTGTATGGATCTGATTATTTTTTCTTTTGCCTTTATCACATTAGTAGACCACAATTATTATAACACTAGAGGCCCGGTGAATAAAATTCATGCATGGGTAGGGTCCCTAGGCCTGGCTGGCAATCAGGGCCGGCATGGGCCTCCCTTCATTCCGCACTTCCCTTGGTGGTCAGCATACGTCATAGCAAGTGGTCAAACTCCTGGTCGGTTGAACTCCCGAGGGGACAATTTGCATATTAGCATTTTATTATATAGGATTTTAATCTCAATTCCCATGTCAGAACTTAAGCTTGCTTCTTTGTGCGTTGACCTCATAAATAAAGGTTCACCAATATATTGAATAGGAACCATTTTCTATTCTTCAGGCTTCCTTGCATCTTTCTTCTCTAAGTTAATCTAATTAAACTTTATTTTCCCCTTTTACTCATTGAGAATCTTTATTTTTCCCATTTAAAATTGTAAAGTTCTTTAAAACTATGAAGAATCTGTGACAATAGTAATTTTACATTCTCAATAAATATGGGCAAAGGAACTTATTAGCAGAATTCTGTGACTACAAATCTCTCAGTCAATAACTTGTCAATTTTTAATAGCAGAGTGGACCGTTTTCAAAAAATAAAATTTTTATTTTTCCTCATTAAAATATTTTCAGTGATGTTTAAAATATAATGAATTCTTTATTCATATCTCTTTGGAGGACATATGGTAATTCCTTTGTTTATAGATATGAATTAATAGATTATGAGCTCTATAAAGAAGTAACAATTATGACACACATATCTTCATAGAACACAAAATTTGACAAACATGCTCAGTAAGTGCATTTCCAGTAGAGCACAAAGGATTAATCATTTAGATCAAATGATTTAGGAATTCACATTAACATCAAAGCATTTGGGGTTTCCTGTCACTTAAAACATTTTTAAGGAAACCATTACAAGGAACATTCTTTGTTCAGAATTCAATAAAAATGGGGGCAGGGAGCTGAAAACCTTACATAGTAATACCCCAATTCAAAATCCAGCAGCAGCATTAAGTGAATGCAAATTATTTAGTCTCATAAAATCCTCATTATTTGAAGAGATGTAAAATAAAATATTTGCCTTACTTCAAGGGGCTTTTATGTGCGTGAGTTTTCACACTTATCAGAGATTACTTCAGAGTAATGAAATTCAGCTCCTAAAACACATCTAGAAAAAATAATTCCAAGTTAATAAAAGTCTTGTTTGGAATTAGATTTGACAGTTGAAGAACCAGAGTAGATTGTGGCTGTCTTTATCTATGGTCTCACTTCCCTCATCCCCAATAGGTTCTCCTTGTAATATTTAAGCTCTTGAAATATCCTCTATATAGTTTAGGCATTAGCTGCAGTAGTCATTTACTACATCTTAACTTTTGTTTGGATGTACTGTCCCACTCACATAATATTGATAGTACTATATAAATGCACACGTAGAATTTTTCCTCCTGATTTTCACTTCTTTAATATCCAGATACCATATAGATATTCAATTTAAAACTGCTTATTGTACTGCTAGTCTGCATGTGCCAAACCCCTGCTAGCTGTTATGAAATCCAAGACAAATAATATACAATATCGGGATTTTATAACCTTGTTTTTTTCCATGAGGTTCAGATATGTCAAAACCAATATGAATATAATGAACTGGGGGCAGAAAGAAGGTAGCTGTGACTTCTCTTCTTGAGCCTCATGAATATTTCAAATGTTTTTCATTTTAAGGATAGATGGCATAAAAGAAATTCAATTCATTTCTCAGTATTACAGCCAAATTAATGATTTAATGAGGGAAATGGGGACATGACCTAATTGCTAAAATATGCATTTATAAGTAGACATTTCCACTCTATCATTTAGTGGGATCATCCTAAAGCACATATCTGGTAGAACAACCCCATCAAATGCCAGCCAAAGTCCTTACCTAGAGTCCTGAACACCAAACACAATGGATTTCCAACACCACCATCAAAAAAACTACCGACAGCAGACACATACGTCCACTGTTACAAGTACAATAAATGTTTTGAGCACCTGCTATTGATAGCCACTGCATTAATTTTCTCTACAATTTTCTTTCTCGGTTGTCATCTCAAGGGTCAATTATCAATAATTATAAATTCACATATCCATTTTACAAATGATAAAAACTGAGCATCAAAGACTCTAAATAACTAATCAGCCCCAATTAACACTCAATGTCACCACAAAGCCAGTTGAGTACTCTGAAATAAGTTCTTTATCCTTCCCATTCCTCAAAAAAATGCTTTGCAAGTTAAATCTTTGTTATGTTTATAGAAGTGAGTTTTCAGCAACAGCTAAAGTTAAGATATTTAAACATACCAGATATACAATCAAAATCATAAAATTTAAAAAATTTTCTTGAGAGGAAAGAGAATTTTTTCTTGAAGAAAGAAAATGAAAAGAAAGTTTAATATTAGTTTTCATGATCAATTATGTTAGCCTTTTCAAATTGGAAATGTAATATACTGAAATCTCTGAGCTGAAATACTAAGGAAATGAAATAAATTAATACATATTTGTTCCATATTTAATTGAAAGATTTGAAAGCTTTATTAAAGCCCAAATCAATGGAACAAAACCTGAATAGTATTTTTATAACACAGAAGGTCATGAATATTGTGAATATTTACTTTACAATTGGTAGACCAAAGAGAAAAAAGAATATATAAAGTGCATTTTTTATTAATTCAGAAAGAATTAATGTGAACCAAGTACAAAGTATCACTGTTAACTGTGTATGCTTATTTCTTAACTATAGGCCCATTGCATGATAGTCATGCAAGAATAGACCTTCCTTCCCCTGGCTTCACTCCCAGCCACCCGGGAGCCAGCAAGTCCCCGCTCCCGGCCCACCTGGGAGCCAGCAAGTCCTCGCTTCTGTCAGGAGCACCGCTCCTGTAGCTCCCTCCGCCGCCCCTCCTTCCCCTCATAGCAGGCGTCCCTCCCCTCCCAGCCACTCCACGCCTGCATATGCAAATTAACCACCATCTATGTTGGGTTAATTTGCATACTCACTCTGATTGGCTGTGAGTGTAGTGAAGGTACGGTCAATTTACATGTTTGTCTATTATTAGGTAAGAAGATTCGTGCATAATGGGCCTTCCTTCCCCTGGCTGCCGGCACTGCCTTTGCTCTGGCCAGAGCTGCCTTTCTGCCTTCCCACACTGCCCAGAGGCCCAGAGCGGCTGGAGTGGTGCAGAACGCCTTCATCATGGCCATGGCAACAACGCAAGTGTCCCGCCTAGCCCCAGCTGCTTGGTGAGTGTGTATGCAAATTAACCTTCCATCTTTGTTGGGTTAATTTGCATACTCACTCCTGATTGGCTGGTGGGCGTTGAGAAGGTACGGTCAATTAGCATGTTACTCTTTTATTTGGTAGATTAGTAAAACTCTAATTTATTTCAGTGAAAAATCATAAAGTCAGAAACATAACTCCATCTGTTTATCATATTCTTGCAAATCATACATAATGGCTACTGCTATCAAGATGCAGGTAAGAAAATTTGGACAAAAGTTATTCTAGATAAATTACTATGGAAAATGTGTAATAGTTTATATTTTCAGAATGATAAAACAAATGAAGAAGCTACTTAGCTCTTTACAAGAATAGGTAACTAAATAACTATTTTGTTTTAGCTGGGGTTCATTAAAATCATAAATTTTGCTTGCAAAATATAGTATCAAGAGATTTAGAAAACAAGCCACAATCTGGGAGAATAATTTTTTCCTAAGACATATCTGATAAAGGACTGTTATCCAAAATATAAAAAGAATTCTTAAAACTCAGCAATAAAGAAACTGACCACCTGATCAAAAATAGACAAAAGATCTGAACAAACACCTTACCAAAGAAGATACACAGATGGCAAATAAGCATATGAAAAGAAGCTCAACATTACATGTCATTAGGGAAATGCAAATTGAAGCAACAATGAGATAGCACTAACCACTATTAGAATGTCTAAAATCCAAAACACTGACAAACCAAATGCTGGTGAAGATGTGAAACAACAGGCCCTCTCATTCACTGCTGGTAGGAATGCAAAATGGTACAGCCACTTGAAGACAGTTTGGCAGTTTCTAACAAAACTAAACATACCCTGACCATACAATTCAACAATTACACTCTTTCGAATGTACTCAAATGAGGTGAAAATTTACATCCATTAAAAAACAACAACACAGAAAATGAATATTTATAGCAGTTTTCTTCATAATTGTCAAAACTTGGAAGCAACCAAGATTTCCTTCAGTATGTGAATAAATAAACTATAGTATATTCATATAATAGAATATTACTCAGAGCTAAAAAGAAATAAACTCTCAAGCCATTAAAAGAATGTAGGAAATTTAAATGCATATTAGTAAGTGAAAGAAGCCATTCTGAAAGAGATGCATATTTATGATTTTAAGTTTATGACATTTTTGAAAAGGCAACTCTGTGGAGATAGTAAAAGAAACTAGTGGTTGTCATAGGTTGAGGGGGAGAGAGGGATGAATAGACAGAGCACAGAGGATTGTTAGGCAGCAAAACTATTCTATATGATGCTATAATTAGGTGGATATATGACATTATACATTGTTTAAAAAAAACACACATAGAATGTACAACACCAAGAATGAAGGACAATGTAAACTATGGGTATTTTGTTATAGTAACATGACAATGTAAACTCATCAGTTGTAACAAACATACCATGTTAATAGTGGAGAAGGCAGTGCATGGGGGTGGAGACAAGGCTATATGGGAATTCTGTACTTTCTGTTGAATTTGGCTGTAAACCAAATGCTGCTCTAAAAAATGTAATACCCTAATCAATAAAAAAATAGAAAAAAATGCAAGAGCATAGCAGTAAAGAATTAAACTCTACAAATAAAAGCAAAATAACAATATTAGCATTAAAAAAAAGAATCAACCAATGAAAGAATCAACCAATAAGTAAGTGGAACAACACATTGATGTTTTTCTCTCTCTCAAATCAATAAATAACATTTAAAAATAAAAAAATAGTCTAGTCTATTTTTTCTTGTTTATTTTTTAAATGCATTGAATAGCCAGATGTGGAGGGGAAAACAATTTTTGCATTTCAACTATAGAGTTGGAAATAAATGATATAAAAATTGCTCAAATTCTTTGTATTTTTGTTGCACGTCTTCAAGCTGAACTGCATAACAGGTACTCCAGGGAAGCCGTCTTAGATACATGAATACACTAGAATACTAGTCTGCTCTGTTTATATGGGCGCCCCTTGTATCCTGTGATACTTTATGTCTTTAATCAATGTATCACAAATAGTTTAAAATAGTCTCTTCTTCCAAAAAGTTGGAGAGTAGGAAAAAGAAAATGCACGGCAGCTGACAAATACTGCTTTGGCCAGGTGAATTAGGGGAACATCAACAGTGATAAATCATGTTAATAGTATAAGTATAAGCCCTCACTATGATGTGATGGGAATAGCATTTTACCTCTGTGGTCTTCCTCCCAAATCCATATAACCCCTGTCTGATCATGAGAAAGACATCAGACAAAACAAAATGGAGGGATATTGTACAAGCTGGTTGGAAATACTCCTCAATATTGCCAAGGCCATCAAAACCAAGAAAAAAATCCAAGAGACTGTCACAGACCAGGGGAAGCTCAAGAAGACATGACAAGTAAATGAAATGTGCTGTCTTGGATGGGATCCTGGAGCAAAAAAAAAAAGGCTGTTGGTACAAACTAAGGAAATCCGGATATAGTATGGAGCATAGTTAACAGTAATGTTCCAGTGTCAGTTTCTTAGTTGTGAGAAATGTTTCACAGTAACAGAATGCATTAACAGTAAGGGACACTGGGTGATGGGTTACAGGGACTCTCTGTAACATCTTTGAAAAGTTTCTGGAAATCTAAACTATTCTAAAATTAAAAGTTTAATTATTTTTAAAATCACAGCCCTTCCGATAGAGCAGCAATCTTTCCTCTAGAGACAGATTCGTTTTTAAGAGACACATTATTCTCTGACATTTACAGGGGGAATATGTCTGAAATCTCTCCCTTCCTAACATTTTTCTTCAGTCTGAAATTGCTTGGATTTCATAATTTTTGAAGAGTGTGCGAGAGTAACCTTAGCTATCGTTTCTTCATTTTCCTGCCACTTTTATCAATAGGTGTATTCTCAGAATCACATCTGCCCCTGTCAAGGAAAATGCATCGTCCATTGGCTTCCTTCCTGACAAACTGACACCGTTTGAGTAATGTTTTCCAGGAAGTTGTAAGAACAGCACTGAGGAAGGATATACATCAAAACTAGAAGATAGCAAATGCACTTCAGCAAGGTAACCTGGATAAAAGAAGAGGTCAGGAGGAGTACACAGAGATCTCCTTATCTGTGACACTTTAGCAAAGGTTATCTTAATATTCTGCCCAGCAACCTCTGTGACTCATCCCAGTGCATTGACTGTAAACATAGAGAGCACAGCACAGGAACATAGACAATTTCTTGAAAATGGATGGCCTTCATTTCTTTAAACCATTAAAAATCTTGCTTACTTTTATAAATACTATCTTCATTCTCTGAATTTCACTAAATATGGAAGGAAGAAAATAATCATATGCATTTAAAAATTTCACATGAAGTAATTCAGTATACAATATTCAGTGGTACTTATAAATTAAAAAAAAAAAAACATATTTAAGTAGTACCAAAATGTGAACAAAATAGATGGTTTAATGTCATCAAACAATAGTCACAAGACTTGTGCTTTGGAACTATTTCATTTATTGGACATTTCACATATGTCTGTGACTGATCTCTCACCTTTTCTCTTTTCACCTAAAACTAGATGGCAATACTCTGGCCTGAATATATCTCAATACCTCAATGTGGGTCAAATATTGTATGGCATCTTCATGGGGGAAAAATAGGAGCTGGGATATTCGTGGGGGATTCACCAGCACCAAAGCTGTATTTGAAGTCATGGAATTGGATGGCATAATTCAGAAAATTAGGTGTAAGTAGAGAAGAGAACAGTTACAAGGCTTGGTCCTTGCTTCATTCAGTCCATCTCTTAAAGTTCAGGAAGAAGAGAGCAAAGAAAACAGATGAAGAAGGAGCTGTTAGGGAGGTCAGAGCTGCATAACGAAAAAGAGTTCAACTGAATTAAATGCTGCTGAGAAATCAAGAAATATGAGGACAAAAAAGGATGTGTTTTTTACTGTATGGAGGTTTGATGACTTTTACAAGGATAGTTTCAGTGCAAATTGGCAGAGAGTTGTTTGAGAGAAGAATGTGAGATGTGGGAGTAATGTACCAAGTATACAAAATTATTTTGAGTTTTGTTACTTAAAATTTTGTGGTAGTGGTGATGGGAAAGGAGTTGGGCAATGAGGCTTACTCAGTTTTTATTTTTATTTTCTCCTCTTTAAAAAAAATAGTTATGGTATGATATAAAACATGATGTAGCTGTACCTGTATCCTGAATGTTAGATAGACGAGTTGATAGTTTAAAACAAAATAGGAAAAATCTTAAGAGCAAATGTATCATTTAGGCAAGACATACCCAGATCTAGTTGTTTAATCTGGACACCCAGTGGCCTGCTCAAGGTGATACATAATATTAGCTATCATGTGTCAATGCTAGAATCAGTGACAAGGAGAGTAAAGAAGGGGTCAGGTGATGGGACAATTGAAATAAAGTGGAAATTGTATAATTAACATTGAAGATTAAGGCAAAGTTATGGCCTTGGGAGCAGGTGGGTAGAGCTGGGTAGAGAAAATATGGTCAGAAATGGGGAAACAAAGAAACCAAGAAGCTGGGCTTATGTTGCCATTTCTAAGTTCGTGTTTATTCATTTATGTGTGTGCACTCTCTGTTTTTCTTTCCTTATTTTGTTCTGTCATGTTTTTTTTTTATAATTTCTAAGAAGAAGTTTTAACACAAAGTTTGAAGTATTCTCAAAATTGAATTGTTAATACCTATCACACTTGAAAAGCAGTCTTTAGCTTTTTGTTCCCAGTGATTTCCTCGGTTAATCTTGAGGTATTTTTGCAGTAAGAACAGTGATAGGAATTATGAAAGAGGAAACTTCTAGTGAACATGCTAATACAAAATTACACTAGTCCAACGAGTCGTTATGTTGATGTGAGGTGACCAGTTGATTTACTAATGTGTTGAAGACAGTGAAGGTTTCGTTATAATTAAATCATATGTAAGAAGTGTATTCCAAAACGAGGCACGAAGGTGTAAAATTAGCTAATGGGGTGGCTCATGTCAGCTGACGGCAGTTGAGGGGCACAAGTGAAGACGTTTAACCTTGACAATAAGCACAACATCTGCCAAAGTGCCTGAGGCCGTGCATAGAACTGGGTAAAATAATGGGGCTTCTGGGGAGGAAAAGACAGCCCGGGGACGAAGCGTCCTCACATAAGACATGACTCATGTCTCTAAACCCATATCCTTTAATGCCTTACTAATTAACAGAGAGACCATCATATATCATGATACAACAGCATCTGGGGACCTGAGCACCACTGCAAAGAGAGATGATCTCTTAGTTCATATCGAAGCATTAAATCCTTTACATTATTCCTTTTTCTTAAATACGGACATTATTGATATCACACAGAATGATATTTAAAGTTGCACTCTACTATGGGATTAAGCTCTAACCCTCAGGGATAAATTCCATGATTCTCTAAAATTAAATTATTTCCAAAACCATGATTAACAGTTCAGTAAAATTTCCAGCCCCATTATAGCAATAGAACAGCTCCTAAAGTTCCAACTACATGCTCATAAAATTTTGATTACTTCTTGTAATCATGCCATCTGGTAGCTTAGTTACAGTTACATCTTAAAACTTATTGGCGACTGCCTGATTTTTGAAGTTTTTATTCAGTATTCTGATAATTGGATATCTTAGGAATATAAATATAGTTTTTTCATCTTTAAAAATTAAACTATAAATCAGTTGTTCATATACAAAAGGGTAATTTAGCTGGTTTTCTTGATATCAAATACTGTGAGCATTGCATTTAACATTTATTAAATCCTTATTGAGTTTAAACTTAAAAGGAAATTAAACTTAAAAGGTGCAAATAAGGGCATTTGGCATATTACAATATTATTTTCTCTCAAATAATATAATTATAAATAAACTTAAAATTAGATGTCTTATTTTTAATTTTATGCAAGCTGAACAGTTTTACACAATCTCATATATATAAACATAATAATAGAGATAACTTTAAGAGAATCTGGGACCCAACAGTAGATCCATCCATTCTCAGATCAGGCTCTTGGTGGAGCTAGGCAAACGGGACTAGACAAATAAAACTCTAGCTACATCTGAAAGGGCAGTTGGGGAAAGAAATGAGATGAGTAGCTTGGTGATACTGGCCCCCAGAGACCTATAATAGATGCCTTGATCTCCACAGCTACAAGCAGAAATCTGACCTTGTCGGTTCTTCATGGCCTCTGTCTACTGGGTGTTGGGGGGAGTCAAATTCCTGCCTGTCAATTATTCCTGCCCTTCAGAGCATCCTCACGTTGTTCCAACCTGCTCTCTCCAAAACTGCCAGCACACAAGGAAGACCACCTCCCGGCTGTACTCATGGGCCCAATGCTACATAAGTTGTCCCAGCAGGTAAAGTTCAAGGAGCAAGCAGAGAAAAATAATTCATTGCAGACCCAGCACAAGAAAATACAAGCTAGACACTTAAGTCAGGTCCCTCTAAGACAGAGCTGAAGGGGGATGGAAATAGCAACAGAAACAAAATAATTCGTTTATAATTTTTAAAATCACACAATTTAAAAGTCCATTAGGTATTTTGGAGTATAGGAGGGTATCTGTAAAATCTCAAAAATAAGCTCAGAGAATTGAGTGAAAAAACATGTCTCAAGCCATTGAAAAATATGTAAAGATAAAATAGAAGAAGAAATAAAATAAACAACAAAAAAAAAAACTAGGTGGAAATAGATAGGCAAGTCCTGATTACCATCATTGTTACATATTACCTGGGATATTATAACCAAAGGAGTAAGATTTTTAAAAAAATAACAATTATAAACATTAACTAGATAATAAATTATTTTTTCTAACATGATTTTATACTTCAAAATCCACAAGATAATTAGACTTAATTTTGTAAAAATGGCTTGATATAAAATAGGATTGAAAAACTACTGTATCACACTGAAAACATAAATTATAATATACTCAGAAATACATTTACAGAGTCCTAGACCTTTATAAAAGCAAAAATTACTATGAAAAACAAAATGTGAACAAATGGAGAAACATTCCATGGATGTAAAAATTAAAATCATTTAATGTAAATTATTCCAAAACTCAATAGTTAAATTCCATACACTCAGTTAGAACCCCGTCAGTGATTTTCTGAATAGGAAAAGAAGTGTTAGTTATCTCCACAGTTTCTGTTGAAGGTACACGCCATGCCTGGCGTGACCCTGGTCATTCATTAAGCACCCATAGGCAACAAAACACACACAGTCCCTGCCCTCATGTTCTTTATCATCCTGGAGAAGAGAACTTCATGTTATAACATAATGTCGGATAAGGATAGTGCTATGAGGGAAAAATATGAAAAGGTGCTAAAAATTTTAGAGAGATTTTATATCTGCACAGTAGTCTGGAAACATCTCCCTGAGGAAGTGATAACTAAATCAAGATGTGAGTGAAACGTGTTGAGTGATTAAGCTCTGTAAATACATGGAGAAAAAAGAAATATTAAGTAGTTAGTGCCAGTTCCTGAAGTTTAAAAGAAAAAAAAAGTGTGTGTTTTTAAGAGCCGCAAGGAAGCCATGGTAGCTCATGCAGGAGCCAGGGGGACAATGGCAGGAACTGGAGTCCAAATTATGGCTGGATAGATGCCAGGTCTTTTCAGTTCTTGTATGAAGTGATACTTGGCTTTAAATCCCACTTGCGGTAGAGAAAAGTGGGAGGGTGGAGGGCATGGAACTGACCTGATCTGACGTACATCTCAAAGATCTAGAAACCATGTGGGGATTAGAGCAGGCCAGAGAAGGTAGCAGCAGAGGAACAATGAGATGACCCTGAGCAATTCAAGAGAGATGATTGTGGCTGGTTCCAAGTGCTGTGATAGAAGCAAAGAAAACTAATATGATTGAGGAATATTTTGAGGGTAAATCCAGCAGCTATAGTTTATGGAATGTATATTGCTGTAAGTCAAAGAGAAAAGTCAGGGATGGTTTTATAGTTTTTTAGATCAATCCAGCAAGTAGATAATTGTGTATTGCATTTAGAAATATAAAAACTAGGAAATATCTAGAAAAAATCATGATTCAAAAATGTTAAAGGGATATTTTTGCTAAAGTAGATATCAGCACTTATTGGAAAAAATAATACAATAAACCAAACATTATTCTGGTATGCTAACAGACAAATAGACTAATGCATCATAATGCAAAATCCAGAAATAACACTCAATATATATGAAAATGTATTGTATGACAAATGTGATATTGCAAATGTGGAAAGTATGATACACTTAATAAAATGTGTTGACTCAATTAGATATCTATCTGGTTTTGTATAATTTGGACCAATCTCTCACATATTATTAAAAATGTATTTCAGATAGTTTAGTAAATACTTAACTCTAAAAGGAACTAAATAGAATATTGTAAAAAAATCTTGAAAAACACATGAGCACTCTATGAGTGGAGATCTTTATTAAAACTGAAAATATAAATTATATAAAAAGAGACAGATTTATTTTTCTATATATATCACACACGCACAAAATATCCCAAGAAAATGTGACATACTTTCCAATAAATAGAATTAAAATTCAGAAGGAGTGTGGGTTCTAGAGTCAACACAACTCGAAGTATTTTCAAATTTAAGTTTTTCCCTTTCTCCTATCAAGGGCATCCAGAAAGAATCCTATATAATAAAAGGCTAATATGCAAATTGTCCCCTCGACCGGGAGTTCGACTAGGAATTCAACCAGGAGTTTGACCAGGGGCAGAGCCGGCCAGCCAACTGCCTGCGGCTCCTCCCCCTGGCCGGCCTGGCCTGATCAGCCCCAATTGAGGTGGGCCAGCCAGACCCCACCCATGCATGAATTCATGCACTGGGCCTCTAGTATTGGATATAATTCATATAAGTTGAAAGTGCTCTTTCAAATGTCAAATCATTAGGTAAGTCTCTATAAGAATAAATATAAAATGTCTATTTGCTTTAAAAGATATTTGAAACAAAATAGGAAGTACCACAACAATATTTTAAAGTAAAACTTCCTATCCTATATAATAAAAGCCTAATATGCAAATTGTCCCCTTGACCAGAAATTCAACTGGGAGTTCAACGGCTCACTATGACGTGCGCTGACCATCAGGGGGTGGCACAGAACATGGTGGTCATCAGCGATGCGGCGCTGACAGCAGGTGGCAGTGGGGCGCTGATGGCCCCGATAGGCCCCAACAAGGACAGGACAGTGGCAGGATGGTGGAGCAGGTGAGCAGGTGGCACCAGTCCAAGGCAGGTGTGAGCAGGGGTCTGATTGCCCCTCCAATCACCCCACAGACAGCAACCAGCAATGGCAACAGGGGGCGGGGCTGCCGCCCAACTCCCAGGTGCTAAGGGAGCTGGGAGGGGGGCCCGGCCCAGACTGATTGTCCCACAGAGGACAACTAGTGGCTGATAGGCCCTGATCACCTGATTGGGGCTGGGTCCCAGGCTGGGACAAGGAACTGGGAGTGGATGGCTGCGACCAACCTCCTGCAGCACCCGGGCGGGGGGCTGCGACCTCTCGCCAGCTACATGGGGGCAGGGGTGACAGGCACGGAGTTGTGGTGTGAATGCAGGGCACTGAGCTCGTGTTCACTCCCCCTGCTACTCTGCCCCAGGACAGCAGGGATTGTGCGCCGGGGAAGCCCCTGCACTCAGGTGCCGACACCTGCAAGGAGCCTGTCCTACGCACGTGGGACCTGCCCTTCCACACCAGACACTCGCACTTCGATCACCAGCCAAACCTAGGGACTGAACCCGTGCACAAATTTTGTGCACGAAGCCTCTAGTATGTACAATAAAAATTAATCATAGACTTCCATTTCTTACTGAAAGCTCAAGATAAGTAAGAATATTAAAAGGCAAACAATTGACCGAACCAATGAATGACAATTCTATTCAAGGCAAGCCATTGTTGTTTATCATAGCCTAAACTGTGTACTTAATTTTAAAATGATGCTTTTCTCATTATAAAATGATAAAAACATACACTTTTTTTTTCCAAGTTATACATTTTAGAAGGTTGGCTATATTAGCGGAGAGACATGATAAATCATGGTGATAAAAGACAATCATTATGGAGCACCCTAATCCATCATCTTAAATAGATTCTACATTAATCATCTCCTTAAACTGAATGCTCAAGTAATCATAATTCATTTTGATAATTCAGACTAAACATCAACAATGTATTTGCAGGACAACACAAATTAGGTGCAGAAACTACCTTTCACCCCAAAATGGTAGACCTAGTTTATCAGTGGTAACCAGATTCAATGCAAAGCACATATATTCAAAAGATAAGTCATACTGCTCCCACAATTGGGCTAACTTTGTTCAAACAGATTGACCAATGTCAATCAAATATTAAGACTCACTCACATCCCCATGGTTAACATGGAAGAGCCTAGATCCTATCACATGCATGGATGTGTTTCAATTTGATATTCCATAATCAAATTTTACAATTTGGAATATCCTATAGAAAGAATATATAAACAATGCATGTTACCAAGACTTTATAACCTGGCTAAATGTGTTGGGACAAAGGTACACTCTTCCGATTTTCCAGCTGTGTTTACTAAAGTTCTGTGTCCAGCCAGCATAGAGGATGTGTTGAGGGTGAAAACAGAAATAGTCTCCTTTCCCTAACCAATCATAGCAGTTTTTAAATTTTTATTTTAGATACCAGGGTTTTGTGTAAGATAGTATTTGACAAATAGAGTTTTTCTATAAATTAAATGAAACAATGTAAATTTAAAAAATGTTTCCATTGTAAAATAAATAGATAACTAAATATAAGTATAGTAAGTATGTGTGTGTGTGTTAAAGTCACTGCCTCCAGCCAGAACACCAAGGCAATAATCCTATCTAATAAAGAGGGAATATGCTAATTGACCATCACAACCTCACAAAGATGGTGGTGCCCACAGCCAATAAGGAGGGAATATGCTCATTGACTGCCATGCCCTCAAATATGGTGGCGCCCAGTCCCCTCAGCCCCCCAGCCACTAAGGGCTGGCCCAAGGGAAAACCAAAGGACTGAACAAGTAGTCTGTATGGGGTGACCAGGCCAGCAAGGGGGTTACTGAATGATGACCAAATGACTGAACAGCAAGCTGAGTGGGGCCACCAGGCTGGCGGGGGCCCATGAGAGGCAACCAGGCTGGCAGGGGGGGCAGTTGGGGGCGATTAGGCTGGCAGGGGGGGGCAGTAAGGGGTGACTAGGCCGGCAGGAGGGGCAGTTGGGGGCGACCAGGCTGGCGGGGGGGGGGGCAGTTAGGGGCGATAAGGCTGGCATGCAGAGGCAGTGAGGGGTGATCAGGCAGGCAAGCAGGTGAGCAATTAGGAGCCAGCAGTCCAGGAGTGTGAGAAGAATGTCCAACTGCCAGTCCAGACCGGCAGTCAGACTTCCCCTGAGGGGTCCCGGATTGCAGAGGGTGTAGGCTTGGCTGAGGGGACCCTCCCACCCCCATGCACGAATTTTGTGCACCGGGCCTCTAGTAAGATAATAAATTGATCCTATTTAATTTCCTACTTTCAGTGATTACAATCCTGAACACCTTGCTCTCCAATATCTGGGGGACAGGGGACCGTTTAATTTATAACATTCAGTACTAGTTGCTTGTGGTGGGATAATCACGTCTCTGAGTCCATCAAGGCCAGAAGTGGGAGTAAAATTAATTTTTGCCAAAAACTACTGTGGGATATTGAGGAATAATACTTCACAAACTTTACATAACTTCAATAAAATATTCTGAACATTGAATAGGCTACTTATAAATGTATTTCCCATTTAAGAAATATATGACAAACCATACAAATATTTTATTTTGAGTCAGAAAATATATTCTTACTTTGTGGTTAACATTCAGTGAGACATTTGTGAAAGCCTTTTATTTGTCTGTGTTTTGTAGTATAATTAAAATATGAATAATTTACACATTCTAATGGAAAATACTTGTACTATGAAATGGTCTAAAAGGCATAAATATTTTATCAAAATCAATAGCTGGAGGGTATTTTCATATAAAGATATTCCACAAAGTCCTAACTCATACTTAAAAATATTTATTGTATACTAAGGGATATATGTATAATAACATGTTAGTTAATATAATACCTAATGAAACACTGGATTATTTTCCTCATTATTAAGAAAAAAATCTCACTCAGGATTGATTCCATACTCAAATTTCACTAGATATTAGTTCATTCTCTTACTTATCTAGAATTGTATGATAAAATAAACATAAATAAATAAAATATAAACATTTCCTCATATCTCTCAGGTAATTTGCAGTGTGAGAATGGGCTATTGTGTTTTATACAAGATCAGATATGGCTTTTAGCCATAGCCTCCATATATCAATTGTCACTCCCACCCAGCTTGCTAAATAAATAATGGACAAGCACCATAAAAACATGAGAAGTATGACAACCTGCTCTCTTACCAGCCAGAGAATGAATTTTTTCAAAAGTTAAAGTATAGTCCTAAACGTTAGGCATATACCCATTGAAGACTTTGGTGAATCCTAATTTCTAATCTGTGCAGTTCAGTATACATTCATTCCCCCCACCCCGCCCCCCGCAAAAAAAAAAAACCAAAAAAAAAAAACAAAAAACAAAAAAACACAAAACTTTTTTGATTTACAGGTTGGCAAATGGTGCTATTCACGGATTCATTTGACTCCTATATTTGACTGATTTATAATGAAGAAGAAATACTGCTCAGTTCTAAAAGAAGCTTTTTAAATGGTGCAAATAACAAAACAGGAATAATGGAGACTAGAGAATTCTATAAGAGAACTAGGTGCACAAAATTCATGCACGGGTAGGGTCCCTAGGCCTGGCCGGTGATCAGGGCCAATCTGTGGGGCGACTGGCAGGGCGATTGGGGGGCCCCTGCTGGCACCCACCTTGGCCGGCCTGGGGCCTGCAGGCTGGGGGCAGCTCCTGCATTAAGCGTCTGCCCCCTGGGTGGTCAGTCCATGTCATAGCAACCGGTCATTCCACCAGTAGTTCTGCCCTTTGGTCGATTTGCATATTAGCTTTTACTATATAGGATGGGTAAAGTACTGTCAGATGTTTATTTAACTTTATTTCACTTGCCAGGTATCAATTTCTTTAAGGTTAAAATCGCTTGTTTTCTTTTTCAAGATTATCATTCCTTCTCATCACCGTCTAATTTAGAATGGAGTTGGGGTAGATGATTCTGCACTTGGTAAAAACCTGACTCATTATAAGAGGAAAGATTATGAACTTGGGGGCACAGTTCACTCTCAAAAGAATCATCTGGAGACTTTGAATATATCAGACTCTTATATGAGATGGTCGTGGTGATGGTGGGCGGGTGCCTTTATGTTTTGAGGGATTTGCTCCTACCAGTGGGTGAGCTGATGTATTTTGTGCTTACTGCAGTTTATTTGCCTGCTGTGTTAATGTTCAGATAAAGCACATTATAATGGCTTAGTCTAGATATGATAAATATGTGGGACACCCAGGTTCATTTATCATCTTGACAGCAAGAATGGTGTTCTGGCTAGCTGGAACTGGACAAAAGTATTCCAGGTTACTGGAATGGACTTGAAATGTGTCTGCTATGATTATGGGGGCTCGTATTCTTTGTTATTTCTTCTCCTACCATAATGTTCTTAAAGAACTGGAAGTTGTTAGTATAGAGTTCTGTGTTCAATGGCCAGGGTGGTGTGGGGAGGGGAAATCTCTTGGAACTTCTTTGATCTCTTGCATGTGATTTACTATAGCTCTGGATTTCATTAATTTTCTTTAATCAAATAAGTAATTAAGAAAAAACCCAGCAGTTTAATTATGAACTGCCAACTTGTATTCTAATGGAGCTTGAACCAATTAAGATAAGAAAAAACATTAGAATAGGGGTGTAAAGGCAACATAGATGTATGACATTAGTCTATCCTGTAATCATTTTACATCATATCCTACACAACTGTTCTGCCTCAGTTTTTTAAAGCACAGTTCTGATCATAGTACTTCTCAGCTCAAAAGCCTGCTGATCGATCTCTTCTTGAGTGGAGTCTAATTCCCTAGGAAATCTAGAAGATCAAGTCTTCCCACAATATGGTCCCTACGTAAATGTCCAAAATTTTATTTTTTATTCTCTTTAATACATTTTTGGTGGCAGGCAAAATTTGTATTTATGAAAAACTAGAGGCCCGGCGCATGAAATTTGTGCACAGGTATGGTCCCTAGGCCTGGCCTGCGATCAGGGCCATCTTCCCAGCTACCTGCATTCGGCTCTGCCCCCTGCTGCCACTCACCCCCGGTTCCCCGTTTGCCATCGGGTGATCAGTGACGGCCGGGGGAAGGGACCAAGAGGTTGGCTGTTCCCGCCTGCCTGCTGGCTCTGCCCCTGCCGCAGGTGGCCATCAGGTGATTGGAGCCTGCTGGCCGGGGAAAGGGACCAAAAGGTGGTCAGTGCGCCTCATAGAGACTGGTCCAGCGGCGTTCTGCCGTTAGGGTCAATTTGTATATTACCCTTTTATTATATAGGATGTGTCTTCTAACTGTGACTTAATTTATAATTTGGGTATCTCTTAATTAAAATATGTCTTTACATCCATGCTATATAAATACGAAGATATCTATTGTCTGGTACCTACATATACCTTGGTTTATTTTGTTTTCCCAGTTTTCACATTGGTCTTAGATTAGGTTTCTACATGTTAGTATGCTTCCTCAACCATTCTAAAGAAATTCAAACATCTTCTCTCTGAAGTCTTCCTTACTCACCATAAGACTCTTACTAAGGTTGCATTAAAAGCCCTTGAAGGTAATTTTCCATACTCTCTAGTTGGTTTCCCATTCCCTCTAGAATCATTTTAAATATAAATATTTCTGTACACCAAAAATATTCAATAAAATGATATAATCTAAAAATGCAAATTTTACATAAATATTATAAGAAATAAAAATCGACTCCCTGTCTAAAAACATAAAAAAACATAATTTTTAGCTTACAAAAAAAAATCTTACTTTCAAAAATGTGTCTTCTGACTATGACTTAATTTATAATTTGGATATCTTCTAATTAAAATATGTCTTTACATTTATGCTATGTAAATACAAGTCTCCATAAAAATATTACATAAATTTTTCCTTCAGAAGATTCTGGAAAAGAAGGAAGAATCCATTTTTCCCCCTTTTTATGCTTCTAGTACTAACAAAGCATGCAAACAAACCCTTTCAGTAATTCTTAATTCTAAGTAAAATTAACAAACCAAAACATAACTGTAAAATACAGGAAACAATGCATTTCACACAACAATTATTCAGAAAATATGTAAATCAAGGACAATCTCATAATGACAAGCCAGAGCCCCTGACTAACAAAGATGTATTAACCAAGAGAATCTAACAACTGATTGATACGCTGTCATTACAACAAAGAATTATGGATGTAGAATGGCATTTACTAAAATAACCATGAAGGAGAAAAGGTAGCTGCTTCCACTTGGAGAGTCATGGAAAGATTGTTTTAGTGGTAGGAAGATTATTTCATGCATGTAAAAAGTATCATAGTTCACACCAAGACTTGCACATCTGATTTGATGTATGGAAATGAGTTTCCTCTGAATGGCCATATTTGGGAAATAAATAAGAGGAATTATATTCTTCTTGTCAGTGGCAGAGTAATAAAATTTTGATTAAAATCATAATATTTATTTAGAACCACTCTAGATAAGAATGAAACAAACAGATCGAAGTAGCTGACATCACTTCCTACAGGACATCTTGATCCTATTTGTCAAAAACATTTTCCTCGTTACATCATAAATTACCTTCCATTAAATTCCGCTGGCTGCAAATCTAGGGTTCCTTAAATAACAGCAGCATTAACACCCCACAATCAGCTATTTCTTCCATGACTCAATTCATATTCCATTTGAATTTCACCTCCAACACGACCACTTTTCATTTCTTTGCTGCACTCTTATCTTTGTTAGCCAAGTCTCTCTTTTGATTATCCATTGTTGTGAAACATCACACAGGCTTATGACTTGGAGCACAAATATAGACTTTTTTGGTCATTCTTTTTGTGGGGGGTTGTTGCTGGCTATTTATGAACTGAATAACAAGTAGACTTATTTTATTTTTAAATTTCTATTTTAAATTAATTCCTTCCTATTGACTATTTTTAAATTATCCTTCTCCTAAGTCTTTAATTTAAATGTGTTTTTATTTATCTTCAGTCTACTTTGTTATCTATGATACAGTTGTCCTTCTTTATCTGCAGGGAATATATTCTAAGACCCCCTTAATAGATGCTTGAAACTGCAAATAGTACCAAACCCTATATATTGTATTGTTTTTTTCCTTTAATAAAATTTGATTTATGCCCAGCCGTTGTGGCTCAGTGGCTGAGCATTGGCCCATGAACCAGGAGGTCACTATTTGATACCCAGTCAGGGAAAATGCCTGGATTGCGGGTTCAATTCCTAGTAAGAGGCATGCAGGAGGCAGCTGATAGATGTTTCTCTCAACGATAGCTCCATCTCTCTTTTCCTCTCCCTTTGTCTCTCTAAAATCAATAAAAATATGTTTAAAATTTTGATTTATAAAGTAGGCACAGTAAAAGATTAACAAAATAACTAATAAAATGGAACAATTATGACAATATACTGTAATAAAAGTGACGTGAATGTGGTCTCTCTCTTGCTCTCTGATTGTGCTGTACTCATCCTTCTTGTGATGATGTGAGAAGATTCAGTGCAGATGTGATGAGAGGGAGTGAGAATGGCGTAGGCATTGAGACCTAATGTTAGGCTACTATTGACCTGCTGAGAATATGGCAGAAAAAGGATCAACACTAGCATGAATATCTGTTTCCTTTTTCATAATTTCACAGATAGAAGATTCCTTCTTACCATAGATCCTAACAACCTCAGCAGACAGTTTTTCTTTTTTTCCTTATTAAGTCAAGAACGTTCACCTTTTCACTTAAAGGAAGCCCTTTATGGCTTCTCTTTGGCCTATCTTAATTGCCAGCATCACTACCTTTGGGCCCATTACTCAATAAAAGGAGGGTAAATGGAACACAAGTGCTGTGACACCTGATGACAGGATGGCTGCTATGAGGCTGCTATCATTAGATTTAATGATATGGTTTTCCAAATTTTTATACATCCCATAGCTTCCTTTCTTGGATTTATTTTTCATGTTAGTGAACTACATCCTCTGTCACTTTTTTTTCCAGAAATAGCACCTGGTGGTAAATTTTTTGGTCATGCATTTATGAAGAAGTCATTTCCCCTCACCACTAGATGCCTATTTGGATAGTCATAGAACGTTCGATTCTGTATCTTTTGGTCTCAGAATGTTGATATTTTCCTCTATTTTTCTTCTGACATTCTGTTTTTCCAGTAAGAATAGGAAATGTATGTGTTGAATATTGAGGAACAGTTTTGGACATTAAGTTAATGTGTAACCTGCCACATCCCACCTCAATCTATCCTCCATTCCTATGTACACACGTTCCCACCAGCTCATTTTTCATCCAGACATGGTAGGGGATTCCAGCATGGAGTAACTTTGAAAACGAAACCCCAACAGGGATAATGATGTATCATGTACATCTTAGCTGCTAACAGCCAGCTGAAACCCAGTTGCTCCCCCCAAACAACAGAAGGTTATATAAGGCACCTGGGACCTACATGCCACCCCGGGGAAATGCTGAATTGGCCAGTTACTATGGTTTGAAAATAACACTCCTGTTATATTTGCAATAATTTTTATATATTTATTTGTGTTGTTTAATACTAGTGTCCCCTAACAGACTCTTAAACTTCATAAAATGGTGATTAGGCTTATGACTACTTCCTATTATTTGATATCCCTGGAACATAATGGGTGCTCAGAAAATATTTACGGGCCTTAATTGAATAAAGGGAATTGAACAGTTTGAGAGTGGTTTACTCGAGGGAAGCACAATGACATTTAAAAAGCAGGATCATCCTCTGCATCAGGCAAAAAAGAAAAAAAAAGAAAGGAAAGGAAAGGAAAGAAAAATATCTTTCTAAGTCAATGGTGGGACACAAATACCTGGTAAATGTTAGAAATGTATTTTCATTGGACAAAGTACTGACTTGCTTTTTTAGCATAAGGAATATTATAAATAGACTCCTTTTAAAAATATGTGACCAAGTTTTATGATTAGCTAGAATGTTTTTGACAGGCACCTAAATTGAGGCTACAGAATTTGGTGAGACCTATAGCATTTAACATTATGGATGGTGCCTTCGTTTGATCACACCCTGTTTGTGTTCTTGCCTCTGATACCTGTTTGCCACCACCTGCTGCCACCTCCGTCTCTTCAGTCAAGTCTATATATTTTACATATATTTTAAATAGTTATACACGACTTCAAGCTTATCAAATTCTGTGTCAGTTGCACAGGATTAAAACAACAACGATTTATTTCTTACACTACGTGTCCACTGCAGTCATCTGGGGGAAACTGCTGTCAAAGTTATGGTGGCCAGAAGTCCAAACTCCAGGGCCATGTTCTCACTGAACCCTTTTTCCTGCCTTTTCTAGGTTCTGATGTTCTCTGGCAGGCAATCCTTAGTGTTCCCTGGCTTGGACATGCCTCACTTCAATCTCCCTCCCAATCATCTCAGTCTGTTCTCTCCTGTTTGTCTCTCCCTTCTTCTTATAAGGAGACCAGTCATCCTGGATTAGAAACAACAGTAAATAGCAGTAAGCTAGTTGTCTTCCATGTCCATCAGCATCACTCTGAGATGCATGCTGTTTCTGCACTGTGTCCCAGTGGAATTCAGCCCTAGTTGCCTGCGGTGCTGACATGCTTGGTAATTAGCCCCTTATTTTCTTTTCCCCTTCCTACCCTCTTGCTTTCCCCCTCCTCTGTACCTCCAACTAAACTACTTACAATGAAATACCTGTCTTCTGGTCAGCTTCTGGGGGAACCCTTACTAAGACAACCAGACAAAGGAAGTCACATGGCCATGTCAAACTCTGCAGGAAATAGGACCCTCATTCAACCATGTGCCGAGAATAGAAGCACCAGGATATTTTGTGAAGAACTAAAACTGTGATAGCCTGTCCCTCCTTTTCCAGAAGTTACAACTCTTCTTTTCCCCCTGCCCTTTAAATACAAAGTTGAATGGTGGTGGTGTTAACAAGCTTCTTTTTATTTTCTGTTTCAGAAAATTATTCTAATGGCTAACAATTATGGGTTTTTTGTACTTTTCTATTAGATATGCTTTATTCCACTAAATCATTTTCCTCTAAACCCATTTTATATAGATTTATTTTCTAATTTCAATAAAGCCCTTCTTCGTTCTCTTCCTGTCTTAGCTTGAATGCCTTGGGGCAAAATATAATATGCTAACTCTTTTTTTTGGAGGAGTAAAAAACCTATTCAAGCACAGTAAAAAAAAAAAAAAAGGAAGTGAGGCAGGGCATAAGAGAGAAAATAGTATACATGTGTGTTTCAGAACCAGCCGCACCCTCAAGAAACAAGATAGTTGCTTAATGATGTGGACCATCTTCTTGAAGCTTTACGAAAACACTCAACTGCACAGGAGCAGGAGATGGGGTGTGGGGAGGGAGGAGTGGGGAGGTTTACACTCCAGGCCTGTGATCTCACACCCCTCCAGCCATCCAGTGGCAAATTAGAGCCTCCTGAGTCCATTTATAGACAATCTGGTCCCTAGACCTGCCATTGCTCCCCCAGGGAGGCTGGTGCCAGGCTATGAAGAACTCAGCCCTCAGCCCTTGAGAAGCCAAGAAAATCCTGTTCCAAGGTGAGGCTAAATCAGTAGGATGACTCTGCAAAGGCACATAACATGACCCAGGACACTCCTCCTTTCTCCTGTCTTCTCCTTCCAACCCTTTCCATGCTGTTTTAAACTTAAACTTGTATTTTTCTTCCATTTCTCAAAATAAAGTTTTTTATAGCTACTTATTATAAATGAACCCAGTACAATATTGAATAATTGAAGTACTCATATGGGCCCAGTACTTCATAAGGCATTTTAAAAAATTATTTTAAATTAACCTACATATATAAAAGCCAAAGTGACCGTTGCCACAGTGGACTGAATGACTGGTTGACCGGTCGCTGTGATGCGCACTGACCACCAGGGGGCAGATGCTCAATGCAGGAGTTGCCACCTGGTGGTCAGTACACTCCCACAGCCAACCTCCCCTGGCTGGCCAATCTCCTGTGGTCCCTCCCCTCGGCCAGCTGACCTGATCAGGACTGGGTGAGATGGCCCCAATCGGCCCAGAACCCTACCTGTGTACAAATTCGTGCACCGGGCCTCTAGTTTTATATAAAGTACTTCTGTGTTATAGAGATATATAATATTTTTGTGTGGAACCACATATATTATTTCACATAAGTACAAAAGTATAATCATACTACATTTATTACTTTGAAAATGCATAATTCTTTTCTTCTTTTTCTTGTTTAGCTTCTTTCATGCTTTGATTTTAACCCCTGCATACATAGAAAAGTGTCCAATTCCAGGTCAGCCAAGCTATCCTCTCATTATGTATTCTTACATATTTTAATGTCTTTACCCAAGCTCATATAATCAAAACAGCTCATATATATATATATGTATATATATATATATATGTATATGTATACATATATATACCTATATAAATTATCATATAACTATATCATATACCTATATAAATTATATATATATTAATGTATTATATACTGTATACACACATATGTGTGTATACACAAAAATTACATACATATGCATATATTAACACCAGTTTGAAAGTAATTCTATCTCTTTATTTTTCATACTAAATGGTATTAATAAAACATCTTTGCATTTCACTTCTCTCAATACTACCTGGAAATCTCTTTTATTGGCTAGTTTAGCATTAAATATTTTAGTGCTTCAGATACTCTTTAATGTATCCTAATTCATTCAAACATTCCATGGTTGATGGGTATTTACTTGATTTCTTCTTAGAGACCAGTATGAACAAATCTGATACAACCATTCTTAGTCATATATACTTGTGTATTAGTTATTATTTTCATGGGACAAAATACAAATAATGGAATTTCAGAGTTTAAAGACATCTGTGCATTTATTTCAACAAAATTGCCAGATCTGACTTTATGTAAATAAGCTTTCTGGAGCCAAAAATAAGATTGTCACACACATACACACACACACACATACACACACACACACACACACACACACACAGCTGATTAATCGGGTTGAGGCAGGTCCTTGTAAGACTTCAGCATACTGAGTACTGTGGCAGTGTGGACTCTGAAAGCAGACCCAGGCTCCTGATCACATTCTCCCCGTTTATTCATCCAGTTGGGCAATTTACACATACTTACCCTTCTTTGTCCCCAATTTCCTCATCTGTAAAATGAGGATAATACAAGTCCTATCTCAGAGGATTGCTGAGAGCATTCCATGAGTGTATGTGTAAAGAGCTTAGAAGAGCACCTGGTGCAACGAAACTGCCATGTTAGTATCTCCTCACCATGATTGGCATCATCATTGTGGTCATTATCATTTTGCACCCATTCCATGTAAAAAGATAATAATCTTTATCTCAACTTTGAGTTTAAGCACCTTCATTGTATTCTCCAGATAACGTTGATGTCATCCCACAGATGTTGCTGACAACTCTGTTGAACTCACCAGTTCCCACTTCAATCACAAGTTCTTTCTGCTTGATAGGCCTCCACACAGGGAGTCTCTGAACTTCAGGGAAATGTTGTCCCCTTGGGAGCAACCATCTGCCCCAGTTTCCTTGGCCCTGAGAGTAATAATCCCGAGGCATATTCTACAGGGTTCTTCAGAGAATTCCCCAGCACTAGTCCCAAATTGCCCATAAAGCTTCTAAAAAGAAACCGCCTCATTAACACACCCTGTTGGTTCCCACACCCCTCACCCCTTTCTCATCCTCTTATGTTCCCTCCTCTCACACCTGTGTTTTCTGGGATCACCTCCCAAGCAAACTGCCTATCCCAGTGTTTTTTATTCAGGTCAGTGTTTAGAGGACCTAAGGTAAGAAAATTCTCACAGCCTGGAATAATTAATTGTGTGGAGCTAAAACACTTTATTTTCTACCAGAACAAAAGTACTAGATTACATTACCTTTTTCTGTGTGTTTCTTTGGTCTTCTGAATATATATATGTATATCTGCATTTATATACACATATATATCTATATATCTGTGTGTATGTATACATATTTGTTGGTTTATAAATTTCTTCAATAATTTTGCTCTGTGCTTTAAAATCATATTCTCATTTATTTACCAAGTACATACTTCAGAAAAAGAAACAGTGACCATACTTGAACTCATCAACCAAAATTTTTAGTTGGAAAATCATTTCTTCTTTTTCTCAAATTATTTTATGAAGAGTTGTGTATACATGGGCTCCATTTACACCTCACTGGGTTTAATGATTTTTCTCAAATTACATATAGCTCCTAACAGTTTTACTTTGTCCTTTATGATTTCCTTGAGTTCTGCATTCAGGATACCTCTGGGAATTTGCATTTCTCTGTGGACCCAATAAGGCTGAAGTCTGGAGTGAACCAGAAGGAGCAGCATTTCCTCAGTGCCAGAGGCCACACAGGATTTGGGCAAGGTATCTCTGCTAGGAGTTATCAGAAAGCAGGATAACTATCTTATTTTTGAAGCATCCCTGTTCCCAGGCTCAGCTCCCATAAGCTCCTTGTGAGTGTCTGGAAACCAGCCAGTCAGTCACACACAATGGATTGCCTTTGACCTTTCTTTATTGCAGACACAGATCTCTGCTGTTCAACATCTTCCCAATATCCATAACTTCTTATTCCTCTATTACCCACTATTAGTCTTCAGGGACAAAAGCCCAACACCAGCTCTCTCCACATTACTCTAGGACGAAGCCCAAAGCATCACTAACATCATCAACCCTTAAGCCTTGGCCAAATTTAGCCCAGAATTTGAGAGAGATTGAAAAATCAGGCCAACAGAGTCTCATTATGTCCCTCCTGGGCCCCCTGGTATTTTATCATTTTTTGTTTTTGTTTTTTGCAACATTTTCAGGAACAATACAAGGCAAGATAATAGAGTTGTTAAGAATGTAGTCTCAAGAGCAGGATTACATGGACTCAAGTCACAGTTTATTTACTTATCTGGGTGATCCACACACCTTAAGTTAAACCCAGGGCTTCTGCTCCTTTTTAAAAATATAAATAATAGAACTTACTGCTCAGTCTCCCAGGGAAGATCACACAGGAGGGGCACACCTTTCAACAGATCCCAAAGAGTATGAGAATGAATTGCAACTATGTAAGTCAAAGCATGTACTTATTACTAAAGGCATGTTCAAGTGTGCAGCTTGGTAAAAGACAGATGTCAACTAAACCTCAGAATTATGAACAGACACCACCCATTTCACAACAAAACAAAATTTGTCCTCATTGTGAACAGCTGACCTCCATCCTCCACCCCCCTCAAAAAAAACCCAAAAAACACATGAGGGCAGAGTGGAAGTATGTGCACCTAGATATTTACCCCAAGTTTACTAATCAGCTGAGTGTTGGCACCTGTCTATGGGGAAAGAGAAGAAAGGTACAGTGGCCTTTAGCTATCTACTGAAAATCTCTCTTTGTGGAAGCGAGAGAAAGCAGGAGAAGGTGTCATCCCTGTCACACTGAGGTTTGCATCCATCTGAGATAGGTTTTGTTCTGAGACTTCTTTGTGCCTTGTCATTTTTCCTGCTGTAAAGAGGGAGGTGGCTCCCCCGCAGGTAGAGGTGAGCTGTCTATCAAGGCAGCCCTGCCTCTACCTTCAGGAAGCTGTTCCTCCTTTTGGCAGGTTAGATTCAGTCACTCTCAGATCTTTATCCTGGGTGAGAAGTACATGTTTTAGATCAGCTCCTCAGTCATTCCATTCCCATTCTTTCTTTTCTTATCCAAAATCATGTCCAGCCATAAGTACTGTGTATTTAGAAGCCAAACATACTATGAAGTGCCTAAAACACAATGCATTAATTCCAATTATAAATGTCACTGGATATATGCCCCTGATTTTAATCCTATGCATTATAAAATTCCCAGGAAGACATTAAAGGTCAAATATGTAAACCCTTTATTAAATTAAAATCCAAAGAGAAAAGTCCAAAGCAATTAAAATCAGTTATTTTATCTGGCCGGTGTTGCTCAGTGGTTGAGCATCGACCTATGAACAAGGAGATCACAGTTTGATACCTGTCAGGGCACAAGTCTGAGTTGCAGGCTTGCTCCCCAGTAAGGGGCATGCAGGAGGCAGCCAATCAATGATTCTCTCTCCCATCAATGATGTTTCTATCTCTCCCTTCTTCTCTCTGAAATCAATAAAAACATATCTTTTCAAAAAAAGTGTTAAAAATCAATTATTTCTTCTTCTGCATTAAAAATCTAAAATCCAAAATTCGTATGTTAAATTTAAGGGGAAAAAATCCTCCTCCTAAATTTTGTACTCAATTTCATCTCATTCAGAGACATGCCTGATGACTGTCTAGAAGTGTGTTTCTTACAGCAGCTCCTGACAGCTTGAGCTGTGTCTTATTCTAATGGATGTGGTTCCTTCAAGATCTGAAAAATTAATAATAAACCTTCCAACTGTTTCACTTTTATTGGTTTAAAAGGGTTCATAAAACACTTAATATTATCAATTTGCTGCCTCCATCCACATCAAATTTGGAAAACAAGACAATTATTTGCCCTTATAACAGTGGTCCCAGGGAAAATTATATTCCCAGAACTCAGTATATGGAGGTACCCAAAACCCATAGCAGAAACCAACCCAGAGTGTCTGCAGAGATAACCTTCATGGAGTTATCCTGGCCAGAATGACAATCACCCCTTTTCTATGCCCTATAAACTTGCAATTATTTGGAAGCAATCACTCAGCAAACTATTATTTTTGGTACTATGCAATTGTTAAATCTGAAGGAAAGCTTCAATAATATTTCTAACTACCAGTATAAATAGAGTTGTCATCCTTTATCTTAAAATTATGAAGAAAAACAAAACAGCTATGAGTAGAGCGGTTGTTTCTTAGTAACAGCATTGAGAACTCGGTCATGGAGTACAGAGGAAGATCTGTAAGCATAGGGATGGCTGACTTTGAAAGCTCTAGAGAGAGTGAACTTTTCCAGGCTAAAACTCAGCTGAAACCTTAGGAAATTGTTAGAACAAATATTGTCAGAAGCCTCTTGTAGACTCCAAACAAAGCAGACAGATAACTCTAACGCAGAAATCAGTCTGAGCTACAATTCTCAACACTGACCTGGACCTAACTTTCTAAACACCCACAAAAAGTAAGTCTCTTTCATGCACCTGCCCTTTAGAATTGCTATGGCAATTTTAATCTCACTATGCTGTTTGTCATTATATTATACAAATTATCAAATTTGAAGCCATAGAGCTTCTGCCAGAACAGTTAACTGAAGGCTCAAAGAAAACTTAGCACATATTCAAATTTATGGATAAAAGAGCAAGTTTACTAGTCATATATATATAGTTAATATTTGAGCTAACTATACCTGCGCACAATCTACCCCATTTATAGTTCATCTAAACTGTAATCCCGAAGCTTGATGAACACCACCCTCTGCTCTAGCTCACACTGACCTTGGTGAGCAGGAAACGCTTAGGCAATGGTGGAGGAAATTCATGTTTCTAATTGATATGGGTCAGCCAGAGAGATGTGTTCTCATCTCCAGATCTTTTCCCCGACCAGTTCATTCTCAGAAACTTGTTAAAATGCATCCTATAGTCAACATCCAATATGTTTTAATAGTCGCCAACAATACCTTCCTTAAAGCAACTTTCACCATCTGATGAACATTAAGATTGTTTTCAGAATTTCCTTTAGTTTGTTAATTGATTTTCACTAGAACAAAAAACTTTAGCATTAACTATCCATGTACAGAGCCTTTATTATCAGTTCCATTATTTCTGCATTTCTATAACTGTAGAAATAATGTGGGTTTTGTAATTTTAATTTTAACATGTGAAGCAAGTTTGCTATCTCCAATGCTTATGAAAAGTGTTAGCTAATCACATTTTCTCTGGCAGTGGAGGAGAGAAAATGAGGAGGTATGATTGGAGGGGGATAGGCATGAATCATACTGGAGATTTTGTAGCCCTAAAGAAGAAATTTGGGTTTATACAAAGTTTAAAATAAAGTGTTAAAGGGCTTTAAGCAGAAGAGTCACATGATTTTTAAAATATTACAAAAAAGGCCCAGCTGGTGTGGCTCAGTGGTTGAGTGTTGACCTATGAACCAAGAGGTCACAGTTCAATTCCTGGTCAGGGCACATGCCCAGGTTGGGTTGCAGGCTCAATTCCCAGTAGGGGGCATGCAGAAGGCAGCTGATCAATGATTCTCTCTCATCATTGATGTTTCTATCTCTCTCTCCCTCTCCCTTCCTCTCTGAAATCAATAAAAATATATTTTAAAAATATATATTACAAAAATCTCCCACTCAGATTTGACTTGTGAGAAACAGTTTTGTTAAGGCAAGGTTAGAAGCAGGGAGAAACATGTGATGAAAAATAATATAAGAATTTTTTAATTATTTGGAATATGAAAATATTTTGAAATGAGTTCCTAACATTATAGGGTCCTCTGATTTTTTTTATTTGAAGCAATTACACTAAATCTTCTGGTAACCTTATATGCTTGTTTTTAGCAAGTGGGTTCCAAAATACATGTCCATAAAATATAAGAATCTTAAGTTAAAATAAACAAATCAGATACATTAAACAGCACTTTCTTGAAGAATTCTGCTCTGATAACCCAGTGTTAAATAAACCTTTTTCTCTATTATGCTCTTTCATATCAAGCATCCTATTTTTTATTTTTTATCCTAACACTTCTCTGATGTTTTAACTGTATATTCACTTGTGTTTGTATCAATTTAGAGTCCATCTTTCCATCAGACTCTGTTCTTTCCTAATGTATTTTCAGGATGCAGCACAGTGAGTGTGCAAGACAAACAGTACACAAAACTAAATATTTGGTAAATTAACAAATCAATATTTATATCTTAAAGACCAAAGGAAAAAAACCTATTTATTTTTATATCTGTAGCTCATACAGGAAGACATTAGTAGACATATTTTTTAGGATATAAATAAAAGAAATTACAGAATCTATCAATTTAGGAATATATTTTATATAAATGTATGTATCATTCTTCTATTGCACGCCATTGAATATCAGCCTTGGGAAATTACTAATGCAGATGTATTTTAAATTGACAACATATTTATGACACATTGTCATTGCTTATTATTCAAATATAGTTTGCCTATCAAAAACATAATTTATTTTCTAAATGACTTCTGCCTCCAGTCAGCATTCTTCTGCAAAGCTTGTCCAAATGGTTATGTGGAGATAGGGAATTATTATTGCATTTGGGAAGTAATTAGAAATTAAAATATGTTGGACGTGGTACATGATGATTGAATTTATTGGTGAGGGAAGAGTTCAAGTGAATTCCTGATAAGTAGAATTACATAGAAAATTTGGGAGTAGAAATTTTGCTTAAGAAGTCTGCAGCTAGCAGGTTGGAAAAGTTTGCAATATTGAAATGTCTTGGCTGCTTCTAGATGCTTTTAACAAGATATAAGATATGCTGAGGTGAGATGGGCAGATACTGAAAAAAAATGAAAGGGAATATAATTTTACTAAAGGAAGCTCTCTCTGCTATAGACTGCCATTTAAAATGACTCAGAGTCCAGTAATTTGCAGCTTTACAGGATTGTAAAACCAACTAACTGTATATGTGTAAGCCAAGAAACAAAATATGATTTCCTAAGAGCCAGCCCAATTGTAACAATCTAATAAAGGGTGTCTCTTTTTCTCCAAAAACTATGATTTCACCTGGTCTCAAGGTCATTGCCGTTAAATTGAGGAGACAGAGATGAACAAACACAAGCCCCAGTAAATAAAAGAGGAGGGTCATCAGATTCCAGAGCTACATCCACAGTTAACTTCATGTAGAGCTTATTGAAAGAAAATAGACACAAAGCCTGCCGAAACTTGTATTAGCACAGAAATTCCAAACTTTTCAAAGACTGCAATGGTTTGATTCTTAAAGTTACTCTCCGCCCCATACCCTTATCAGCCCCCAGGAGGTATCTCTCTATCCTGGACTTCAGATGAGATCACAGAGGATCACAGATAAGGCAGAAGATCCAAGAGTCTAAGAAAGACAACACACAAGCCTTTATTCACAGATAACAAAGGGAGTAGAGGAAGCCAGAGAGACTACCCAAGGAAGCAGTGTTGATAATGACCACGGACCATGACTCATTCTCATTCTTCCATTTCTAACACCTGATCTCTTCCTCTAGGATCCCTCAAGTATTATATTCATTGGTTTCCTTGTCTTAGTCCTAATAACTTGGTCTTTACATAACTCTAGATGTTCCCTATTAGAATAGTGTTATAATAACTTCCCCTTTCTTTTCATTAATTATTTGTTCAGTGAATTTACAGTTATAGTTTCTTTGCATGTATTTTCCATTCAAAGTATCTCCTGATTTTCTTTATTTGGGCACATAATTTCCTCCTTTATTCTTTAGATAACAATCAATATAGCTTATCCTAAAAATTACATTATTTGCTTGATAATATATGTCTTTTTTATTGCTTTCTGCACACAGCACTTTTCACAGGTTCACAGAAACAAAGCTAGTTCATTTTTCTTCTTGAATCTTGGTCCCAGAACTTTTATTCAACATATATGCCCCCACTGTATGAAAATACTTTTATTATGCATTTATAGTAAGTAAAGATGAGTACAATTAATGTTTATAGGAATAATGTTTGTCATCCAATATGGTCAAACACATGATTTGAAGGCTATTATGAGAAATTTCCTACATCCAAATATTTTTGCCATGATAAATATCTTGACTTTGTCACACTGCCTTTGGGGAAGTGGATCCTGATTTAAGAGGCTTTAGATAGATTGGGAGAGTATCAACTCAGGGACAGTGAATTGAAATGGCCCAACATTTGAATACTGATGTGAGTATAAACACTTGACAATTTTTTTCTCCAATCTGAGAGCATCTGCCTTTATTTCAGCAATTCTCCTGAACTCTCAGTTTAATAACCCCACCATCTCTCCCTGCTACCTCCTTACGCCTGTTCTAATGTACTTTATCTTAATGAATGTGATTCTTCCATTTCTTATAAAGCAAGACTTACATGAGAAAGTATATTGTGGAGACAGTTTTTCTTTTTTTTTCTTTTTTAAAAAAAGGTGTCATTTAGAATTTATTTTTCCATATTGACACTAATCAAAGGAAAAATTTTCACTATTATATACTAAAAGATGAAATGCCTTATTCCTTTTTATCATATGTTCATTTGGAAGAACAACAAGGCTAAATGTATGCACAATTTACTGCTCTCTTAAAGAAAGCAGTAATGGGCTTTCAGAAACAACCTTCAGAGCACACTTAATTATTTAGCGACATTAAAGCACTATGTTTTTTTCCACTCTAATTTAATGCCTCTAGCATAAGAATTATCCTCACACAAGTGCTTAAATGTTGAATGCCTCTATAGTAGTCACTGAAAAAAAGTTCAATTAAGTCAATGTTTATGGAATCCCTATTATGTAATAGAACATTCGAGGTGCTAATTAAAATGCAAAGAATTCATTTATAAATATTAAAAATTTAAAGACAATGAAAAATATAATAGGAAGAAGGTACATAACTCCCCTCCACCATCACCACCACAAAACTTTTCACTTGTATTGTCCTAGCTCATTAATAGTTTGCTTTGACATCTTCAATTCTCCAACCTTTATATATGAGAACTAGAGGCCCAGTGCATGAAATTCATGCATGGCGGGGGGGTCCCTCAGCCCGGCCTGCACCCTCTCCAATCTGGGACCCCTCAGGGGATGTCAGACTGCCATTAAATTGAGGAGACAGAGATGTGTAAATTGAGGAGACAGAGATCCCTGTGGGATCGGGTCTAAACCGGCAGTTGGACATCCCTCTCACAATCCAGGACAACTGGCTCCTAACCGCTCACCTGCCTGCCTGCCTGATCACCACTAACCACTCTGCCTACCTGCCTGATCACCTCTAACCACCTCTGCCTCGGCCCCTGCCACCATGGCTTTGTCCGGAAGGATGTCCGGAAGATGTCCGGTCTATCTGGTCTAATTAGCATATTACCCTTTTATTAGTATAGATAGGGAAATACCAGTTTTCAAACCTCTGCTCTGACCATACAAACTTGACCCCAGAAGTTGGTGCCTGTGTTACAATTCATGTCACATGCATTTTTCTGAAGTTTTCCCAGATGTACAAGAGCTAATGCACTTTCTTTTGGCTGGTTTCAAACTTCCATGCCACACACTTATATTGCTTTTATAATTAAAAGTTAATTATTTTGAAACAATGAAGCGCTACTGGAGAATTTTGCAGAGGGCAATGAACTTCATGACATCACAAAAAATAAGTGGTCTAGGTAAGCACAACAATGGATTTGAAGAATATGTCCCTCACCCCTGAAGAAGGTGTACAGAAGTACCAGTCACATGTGCACCAGGGGTCAGGTGGGTTCAGTTACCTCAATGGCTCATCCCAGCAATCGCAGAGCAAAAAGATGACTTTCCCTAGCTCATCTCCTCAGGGAAGTGATGTTAAGTCCATTCCTTGCTCTATGGAAGTGGACTGAGCTGGCAGCAAAACTAATGAAAGGAAGAAGAGGACTAAGAACACTGAGACAGGGAGAAAGAGCTTGAGGCGACAGTAAAGGTTGTTGGTTAGAGATCTGGGCCTCCAGCTGAGGGTATGAGCTAAAATGCTGAGGAGCAGTTAGTGAGACAATAACAAGGCAACATGCTGTGGATTAGAAGTGTGTGCCATCAGCTAAGAATTAAGTGTCAGTCATACCCTAGGGCTGTGGGAAAACCTGGCACTGGGTCAGGGATGTGACAACCTGATATTAATAAAGACATAATGTGAGTATCAGTGTAGGGAGGACAGAGCCCAAGCATGCAGGCATGGGCAGTAATACATTCTACTACCTACTACGTAATACAGTAGTAGTAATAAATATCAATTGTGGTGCACTTCTGAAGTAGATATTTGCCAATTTTTCCTGTTCTCCATTCATTCTCCTTTCATCCTGGCAAGCTAGTTTTTTTGTGGCTCTTTTAAAAAACTCTCCCCTACAGTACCCAAATCCAAGTTCTTCTCTTCCTCCCTCGAGATAGTGGCCTGTCTCAGAGAATGTTTTAAAAGGCAATGGAAGCCAACCCTAGCTGGTTTGGCTCAGGGCTAGAGCATCGCCCTGTGGACTGAAGGGTCCTGGGTTCAGTTCTGGTCAAGGGCACATGCCTGGGTTGCAGGCTCGATCGCCAATAGGGGGCGTGCAGGAGGCAGCCAATCAATGATTCTCTCTCATCATTGATGTTTCTCTCTCTCTCTCTCTCCCTTTCCCTTCCTCTATGAAATCAATAAAAAATATATTTTTTCAAAAAAGCAGTGGAAGCCAGTACATTTTTGGTTGAATAAGATGGAATTCACAGGGATAGGTTGAGGAATGATGAGAAGAATGAAGAGGATAAATGAGGAGCACAGATAGAGAAGAAAGCTCAGCAAAGCAGAAGGGACCTTTGCACAAGGGAACACCTGCCAAGTAAGATGAATGAAGATACAAAATAATCAGAGAGATTCGAGAAACCCATCTTGAAATGTCTTTGATTTTATAAGAGGTTTCATAAACCCATGGGCTGTAAGTGATTTTAGAAGCATCTCAAACAACCACCTGATAAATATGGGCATTTCTCCATTAACAGTCAGGAGAGTCGGTTCCTTCTTGAAACTTCTAGTGGTGGAAAAATGCTGTCTCAGGAGATATTATAGGCTGTTTCTGAATAGCTCAAACTGTAAATAACTATAGTAAATTGAGGGGGGAAATCCCTTCTTGTACCTTCCCATCTCTCAGTTTTATTCTTTAACTCCCAAAAACTCCAATCTTTTTCAAACATCCACTCTAATACTCACTTGAGGATAATTATAATTCTTCCTTTAGTAAAGGAATTCATCCAAACAAATCTTTAAAATATAGCCTTCCTTTTGGGCAGGGGGAGGGGGGAATGAGGAGTTTCTGTAATACTCTCAGCAATAAAGATAAATTTAAAAATATATATACCTTTCTATATCACAGTTTGTTATTGGAAACGCATCATCTGTTTACATCATCATCTATTCTTTCCTCTCTCATTGTCTGTCCCCTCCTCTCTTCCCCTTTTCTCTTCCTTGCCTTCTTCTTTTTCTCCTTTCCCCCTCTCCCTTCCCATGTCCTCTTCTCTAACTTTCTCTTCCTCTGTTTCTCCCTCCCTCCTTTACTCTCTCCTGTAATCTCTCCATCTTTTCCTCTCTCTCCCTCTCTTTCTAACCCTAACTCTTTCCAACTCTCCATTTCTTTGTTTCTTCATATCTCTCTTCATTCACACACACTCAACCATGCTTCTATTCTTAGGCGCGTGAATGTCTGCATAGTCAGACACATTCCTCTACATGGCCATCAATAACTGGCATATTTTCCCGCCAGACACGTTCCTTTTGAGCAAAGCACATTTCTACAGGCCCATAGTTTAGGTCTTAGGACTCATGGATACCTATGTGATTGTGTTTTTCAATTTAGATTTTAATCTCAAATTTGTGTTATTTCTGGTCCATACGTTGTGCCATCTCAAGCCATAAACATGATTTCTGATGCATTTTACAATAATTTCTCCCAGGAACTGCTGAGACTTCCTCCTATTGATTTTCTTTATTCCTTGACAGGCAAGATTTTCCTGCTTTCTACCAGTATTACAGATATATCAGACCCTTTCTCCCTGTCCTTTTAAGCTTAAATTCTTTGGCATGAAATCAATAAAACTCAAGAAAATATGTCTTTTTAAAGTCTTCACAAGAGTCAGAATCCATGTATTCTACCCTCAGCTATTTAATCTCTCCAAGTCTAACTTCCTGTCTGTCGCAGAGTAATAGAACCTACTTCATGTCTCCAGCAAGAACTGTCTAGCCACCCTCTAAAGATATTGGAAGAAATGTTTTGAAAGCTCTGCTTCTTTCTGTTTAGAGTTAAATTTGGGCTTTTCACTATGTAAAACATTACACATCTTAATTACTTTTTTTCTCACTAAGATATCAGTTCCTTGAAGGCAGAAATTCTTGTCTGTCTCATCCCTACAGCTTCTCCAGTGTCTAGAACAGCTTGCTCTGCTATAAGTACCCCATAAGGATTTGCTGAATGAATAAATGAATAACTGAAGGAAAAAAATGAACAGGGGAGATGGAGTGGCCCAGCAAGACTAGGGAAGTACATTGAAAAGGTTAGTATGGACACTCTGTGGAATGAGATATCCATTAAGTGGTTCATTATATCAGTCAAATGACTATCACATAATAGTTGGACTGTAGCTAAACTGAAAAGTGCAGTCCTAGAGGCCAACACCAGTCCCTACAATCCAGGAGCCCTGGGCTCTGCTTGATTTAGGATCATAGGCACTTGTACTGTGAAAGTTTAGTGATTGTTTTACACTTGAGGCATGCTGTTGCAAATGACAAGATTACATCCTTTTTTTTTTTTTGGCTGAATAGTATTCCATTGTAGATACATATATAGCATCTTCTTTACCCACTTATCCATCAGTGGTGGTGGGTAGGTTGTTTCCATATCTTGGCTATCTATATATATAAAAACCTAATGTGCAAATAGTCCCTGCAAGAGTTCGACTGCGAGTCCCATCGCTCGCTATGATATGCGCTGACGACCAGGGGGTGGTGAGAAATGAAGGGAGGTCCCAGCTGGCAGCCAGAAGGAAGGCTCCAGCCAGCAGCCAGAAGGCCCCAATCAACCCTGATCGCCGGCCAGGCCTAGGGACCCTACCCATGCTCGAATTTTGTGTACCGGGCCTCTAGTTGTAAATTATGCTGCAATTAACATGGAGGATAGTTTGTTTCCATATCTCAGCTATTATAAATAATGCTGCAATGAACATGGAGGTGCAGATATCTTTTCAAGTTACTGTTTGTGTTTTCTTTGGATGAATACTCAGAAGTGGAATTGCTGGATAATATGAGTTCCACCTTCTATTTTTGAGAAACCTCCATACTGTTTTCCATAGTGACTGCACCAATTTACCTTCCCACCAATAGTGCAAAAGCATTCCTTGTCTCCACATCCTCACCAATGCTTGTTTCTTACCTTTTTGACAGTAGCTATTTTAACAGGGGTGAGGCGATATCTCCGTGTGGTCTGTCTTATTCAGAGCTGTATGTAGTACTGCTTCCTAGGTACCAGTGCTGTATTAATTAACAACTTGAACGAATGAATAATCTTTAAGGAAATGTTTTCCATTTATTAAATTGTCCAGCATAACGTTCTATACACTCCTATTTTCTTTTTATTTATGTATTTTTCTTAGGTCCAATTTTATTTATAATTTACCGTCTTTTGATGATTAGATCAGCATTTTCAGGAAATATACTCCTGGATTTATCAACTTTGCTATTTAGTTATATTTTTTACAAGTACCTTCTTTAATTTGGCATAATAATCCTTCTATTTTCCTTAACTTAAAATGTATCTTAATTGAATAATTAGTTTTTTTATTTCTATTTTTGAGAAAGAAAATTACATTAAAAATTACAAGCTCAAAAGTCAGACAGCTGAAGTACATAAAAGCTGTAATTGGAGCAAGTTTCTTAACCCCTCCACACCTTAGATTCCCCAACAGAAAGGAGACAATACCTTGTAGGGCTTCTGTAAGGATTAAATGAGTTAATGTATATAAAATGCTCAGAATTTCTTACACACAATGAACACTATATGTTACATGTCATATTATTTTTGTTAATATTGTTAAAATCCTCACCCAAAGATATGTTTATTGATTTTAGAGAGAGAGGAAGGAAAAGAGAGAAACATCGATATGCCAGAGAAACATCTATCAGTTGCCTCTTGTACTCACCCCAACATAGGTTTCAGGAATTGAACCAGAAACGTAGGTATATGCCTGGACCAGGAATCGAACCTGCAGCCCTTTTAGTGTATGGAATGATGCTCCAACCAATCAAGCCACCTAACTGGGCCCACACCATATTATTTTTAATTTTTAACAATGATATAATTTACAACCATGGATTTATTAGTATATCTCAGTAAAGCTTTGAATATATGGCCCATAATATTTTTATATAGTGTCCCTTCGTTATATATTTAAAATAATCTATTGAAATTCAATTACTTCTTAGATTCAAACAGTCTTTTATTAGTGTAGCTGTCAAACAAATAAGTGGTTTGAATTTATTAAGTATTTTACCATTAATGTATACTTTTGTTACTGGCTATTGTAAAATGCTACTTATTTTTGTCTGATGTTTTCAGGTTTATTGAAACTTGATAGTTTCATGCTGTATAATGTTATTATACTTTTTTAATTGAGACATTACCTAGAATATAATCATATTCAAGTTATAAATGTCTCATGGATATATTGTGGGCTTATAAGATATAAAATATGACATATTTAGTGAAACAGTTCACTAAAGCCATCATTTTTGACATTAGTTCTTTTTATCTTTAAAATGATTCCCCTTTTTGCCATTCCTTGCCTTTTATTTTATCTTTCATCTTTCTGTAGAGACTATTTTTAACCTCCTATCATTTTTAGAGAACTGATATGATTAAGACCTAAAGCTCATCATAAGGAAATCTATTCAAACAGCACTGAAGTGAACTCAAGAAAGCAGAAAACTGAATTTGTTCTTTCCCTAATTATCTGCCATGAATCTGATATTATGGTATAAATGCAGAATATTTTAAATAGTCAGACAGTTCCACAGACGGTTTTTATTTCTGTTGCCTAAATTAAATGTCATGGAATGCACCTGATGCTTACCTGTGTTCCGAAAGAAACAGGCTCCAACTGATATTTAAAGTTCAGGAAATAGGAGCAAGATAAGCTCTGACATCTTTTCTGACTCTTGTAGCTATATGAATTACTATGGCAATGAAGGGACTGGAGAAGGAAGACACCAATGACTCAGTGGGGTTGGTGAAACCTTGATGAGAAATTGCCTCTCTGAGTCATGACTGACCCAGAGCCTTGTCTGGTCCCCATCTGTGGTCTATAAAATCTTCTATGACTCATTAAGCCAGATAGCCTGTCATTCAGCCTCAGTGTATGTCAGGATACATACTTAGAGGGGAAAAAATTCCTATCATTGTATTTTCCTACTTACTCTTTGAATGCTCTTTAAGTATAAATTTCTCAATGATTTGGGTTGGTTGTTTTTTTTTTTTATGATACTGATTTATTCTTTTCAGATGCAAGTTCTAAGCTTCCATCTTTTTCTTTCCTTAATTCATCCAGCTCTACTGTATACAATAAGTCTTCTCTTTATTTAGAATCAATATCCTCTTTATTTAAAAAAAGTGTTTGTAAGTTCTACAAGTTGCTTTGCATACTTTAATTTACTAATGGTTTCTATTTATTTAGTAAGCAAGCTATGTTCAGAGACTCATACTGGATATGTTGAATATTTTCTTCACCATGAACAAGAAGATATCTATGATATTTGTCTAAGTCTGCTATTAGAGAGTTAAGTGCAGTCTTTGGTGAAGTAAAAGTTCTTTTTATTATATCCTCTCACTAGTTTTCTAATAATTAAAGTTATAGGTAATGCGATTTACATTTATAATGTGCATTAAGGTTATACTACTTTCATTCAATTGTCATTTGATTATCATACCAACTAGAGGCCCGGTGCACAGAATTCATGCGTGGGTAGGGTCCCTAGGCCTGGCCAGCGATCAGGGCTGATCGGGGCCTTTCGACTGCCAGCCGGGGCCTTCCTTCATTCTGCACTGCCCCTGGTGGTCAGTGCATGCCATAGTGAACAATTGGTCTCTCGGTCGAACTCCCACGGGAACAATTTGCATATAGATAGATAGATAGATAGATAGATTATTTGGAACATTTTGTTTGTATTTAATACCCACTTTAATCTTACCAAAGAAACTTAATATCAAAAATTCCCTCAATTAGAGCTTACAGAATTGCATAATCTTTGACTTTCAAGTTGCCCCTCTGTTAGATACACTGTCATTTTAAAAATAAGGTAGCTGTACAATACAATATTAAATGTTTTAGTTATTATACAAATGTTGGCAAGTACTATATATACACAATATTAAAAGACTTGAGTGTATAATATCTGTGAATCAACCATTTTGATAGTAATTAGTAATACATCTTGTTTATTCAATAATATATTTATTTGGACTGGTCATTAGATTGAAGTAAATGAGTTCTTAAATAAAACAATTTATCTGTTTCTCTGAGTTTAAAAATAATGATGATAGCTGTAATACATGTAGATGACATTGATTGTGACTCAAGATTTAATGTTCTTATAAATATGGAAAAGACAAACCCTTATACCAAAGCAATTCTTTAAGACAGAAGACAATGGACACATTTTATAACAACTATGTGATGGACACTATTACCTAATATTATTACCTAATATTGACAGACATCTCTAAATTATTGATATTTACCTTTGTTAATTATGCAAAACTGAGGTTCATGGAAGTTATATTTTCTCTTGCTCTGATGATCATGCTTCTTCTACAACAAATAAGCTTTTAGATATGCAGTGTAACCTAATCTAGGAGGGACACTATCACCTCTGCCATTCTGTTTACAAGATGTTAATCAAAAAGTCCAGCCCATACTCAGAAGGAGGAATTACATGGGACATCATACCAAGAGGTGAGGATCTTTGGGGCCCAAATTAGAGGCTGTTTATTATAGTGATAAAAGTATGTGTGAATAGTATGCAATTTTAGGTGTGTAAGGAAAACAGAAATAGGAGCACATATATGTCTTTGCTTATACCATCAAGAAGCAACAACGGGAGAATAAACCCAAAGCTAATAAAAATAATTTCTTAAAAAGAGAGGTAGATTTGTTTGTTTGTTTGTTTGGTAGATTTGACTTTGGAAACTTGTAAATATTTTACATAATGAAAACCTCACAGGAAAAGAAGCAATCCTTAAATATGAAATCTGTCACCATTCATTTGAATTGGAAATTTCTGTAAAAACTGATAATTTTTTTCCTAAAAGAATTTAATTTCTTTGTAACTGAAAAGCTTACAATCAGTATCATAACAAAACAAAAGAAAACTCAACTAAAAACAAATACACTATAGTAACCAGATCATGAGAACTGAATTTCGTTTTCCATTAAAACGAACAAAGGTTCCTAGGAGAAATAATGGAATCCAGGTTTGGTGTTGGAAATGGACAAGATGAGCCTTGGATATCTTGTGATTGATCACAACAAAGCTATTAAGGGTCCTTGGGTACCTGATGAAAACAATCAAATGGAAAATGTCAACTGAAGCAGCTCCTCTGGTCAAGGAAGGGGTAATTCAAACACTGAGAAAAATAATGACAGTGATGGATTGAAATACAAAACTCCATTTCTGGATGGCATTCCAAAAGGAGCAGCGTTTCCTTTTGTATTTGCTAGAATCAATTCAATATTTATGAAAAAATGGTTGATAAAGGTTAAGAATCAAGCATAATCCCTACCTTCCTTTTAAGGAATCTATTTCAGGGCAATCCTTTAGTTTGCAAAGGAAAGTTTTGTTTGATAAGAAAATAGCTCATGAATTCAGGAATAAACTCCAATTAGAAAATCACGATTTGCAATCCCTAAAGAAATAATGTATCAAATGTATCAAAACAACCATCACCAGTAGCTGCAAAAAAAACAACAACCACCATTAGGTGGAAGGTTGGTGGAGAATTTTACAATATATGGATCAGACTGACAATACTTGAACTCTCTAATCAGTGGGACAATTGGACATTTTGTTCCTTTTGATGTGATTCAGTTGGATATACAGAGCACTTCTTATGAATTAATCTTTAATTTTTAAAATTTTCAATTACAATTGACATTCAATATTATATTAATTTCAAGTGTACAACATAACTTATAAAGTGATTCCCCCAATAAGTCTAGTGCCCACCTGGGACCCTACATAAAAAAGTCCATAATAACTACATAGTTATTATAATATTATTGACTATATTCCCTATGCTATACTTTACATACCTGTGACTATTTTGTAACTACTAATTAGTACACCTTAATCCCTTCACCTTTTTCACCCAGGCCCCTCCCCTCCTCCTTTCTGGAAATCATTAGTTTGTTCTCTGTATCTATGAGTTTGTTTCTGTTTTGTTTTTTCATTATTTTGTCCTTTTACATTCCATATATAAATTAAATCATATGATATTTGTCTTTCTCTGTCTCATTTATTTCACTTAGCATAATATCCTCTAGATGCATTCATGTTATCACAAATGGTAAGATTTCATTTTTTAAGGTGGAATAATTTCATTGTATATATGTACCACTTTATCCAATCATCTATCAATGGACACTTGGGTTGCTTCTATATCTCGGTTATTGTAAATAATGCTATAATGAACATAAGGGTGCATATATCTTTTTGAATGAATGTTTTGGATTTTTTCAGGTAAATACCCAGAAGTGGGATTGTTGTGTAAATATAATAGTTCCATTTTTTATTTTTTGAGGTGACTCCATACTGCTTTCCACAGTGGCTACACCAATCTGCATTTCCACCAACAGTGCATGAGGGTTCCCTTTTCTCCACATCCTCACCAACATTTGTTGTGTTGACTTATTAAAGACTAGAGGCCTGGTGCACAGATTCGTGCACTGGTAGGGTCCCTTGTCCTGGCCTATGGGGAGTGGGCCAAAAACGGCTCTCTGACATCCCCTGAGGGGTCCTAGATTGCGAGAGGGTGGTTCTTGGGTGATGCACCCTGGAATTAGGCTCCCTCCTCTCTGGTTCCGGATGCATCACCTGAGAACCACAGCTTCCAAGTCACCGCAACTCAGCAGCTCCTGCATTGAGTGTATGCCCCCTATTGGTCATTGTGTGTCATAGCTATTGGTCAGACGGTCAAATGGTCGGACAGTCACTTAGGCTTTTATATATATAGATAGCCATTCTGACAGGTGTGAGGTAGTATCTCATTGTGGTTTAATTTGCATTTCTCTGATGACTAGTTACATTGAGTATTTTTCCAGTGTCTATTGGCCATCTGTATGTCCTCTATGGAGAAATGTCTATTTAGGTCCTCTACCCATTTTTAAATGAGATTATCTGTGGGTTTTGTGTGTGTGTGTGTGTGTGTGTGTGTGTGTGTGTGTGTGTTAAATTGTATGAATTCTTTAAGTATTTTGGATTTTAACCCATCAGATGCATCATTGGCAAATATATTCCCATATAATAGGTTATCATTTTGTTTTGTTAATGTCTTTCATTTGATGTAGTCCCATTTGTTAATTTTTTTCTATTGTTTCCCTTGCCATAAAAGATATATCCAAATATCTTTATAATATACTAAGAACAATGTCAAATAGTTTACTGCTATGTTTTCTTCTAAGATTTTTATGGTTTCAGCTCTGGCATTTAAGTTTTTGATTCATTTTGAGTTTATTCCTGTATCTAGTGTAAGAAAGTGGTCTAGTTTCATAGGTTTGTTTGTTTGTTTGTTTGTTTGTTTTTACATGCATCTGTTCAATTTTCCTAACACCATTAATTTAAAAGACTGTTTTTACCCCATTGTATATTCTTGCCTCATTTGTCAGAGATTAATTGATCATATAGTCATGGGTTTATTTTTAGACTCTCCATATTGTTCCATTGATCTGTGTGTGTTCCTATGCCAGTACCATGTTGTTTTGATTACTATGGCCTTGCAGTATGGTTTTATATTCTTCTTTCTCAAGATTGCTTTGACTATTTGGGTATTGTTGTTTTTTGCAGTTCCATACAAATTTTAAGATTGTTCTATTTTTATGAAGAATGTCATTGGTATTTTGACAGGGATTGCATTGAATATATAGATTGTTTGGGGTAGTATGGACATTTTAATTTTCCTATCCATAAGCATGGTTTATGCTTCCATTTATTTGTATCTTCTTCAATATCTTTCTTCAATGTTTTATAATTTTCTGAGTTTTGTATTTCCTTTGTTAAATTTATTATTAGGTATTCTTTGATGCAATTGTAGATTGGATTGTTTTCTTAATTTCTCTGATAAAAATGCAATCAATTTCTGAATATTAATTTTGTATTCTGCTACTTTTCTAAATTAATTTCTCAATTTTAATACTTTTTGTTGAATTCCTTAGGCTTCTCTATACAGAACATCATGTTATCTGCAAATGATGACAGTTTTATTTCTTTCTTTCCAATTTGGATGCCTTTTATTGCTTTTTCTTGTCTGTTTGCTGTCACTGAGACTTCCAATATCATGCTGAATAATAATGGTGAAAGTGGACATTCTTGTCTTGTTCCTGATCTTAAGGAAAACGCTTTTAACTTTTCCTATTGAATATAATGTTAGCTTGGGGTTTGTCATAACTGGCCTTTATTATGTAGAGCTATGTTCCCTCTATTTCTACTTTGCTGAGAGTTTTTATCATAAGTGGGTGCTCAATTTTGTCACATGTTTTTTTCTTATAAATTATTCTTGGAAAGAAAAAAGAATGTACTTAAATTTCTAAGTCACATTTCTAGTTAGCAGAAAGTTGGTAGCTTAGTTGAGCACAGTAAATGGCATAATGAGGATACAATCAACTTAATTTATATGACAAATAACCTAGTGTTTCAAAGTGGCAAACAAACAAACAGAATAAGAGGGAGAGGGTACTTACTATAGGCATACACACACAAATTTAAGCATCATATTTAAATCATATTAGGGGGTTAAAAGACCTACACAAGCACATGTGCAAAGGCATAATTATTATGTATCTATTAAAAACCAGACTTACAAGCCATACTTCACCCTTAAGTAAGTACTAAGATTGCTGTTGAGACAAAATTAATCCGTGACTTCAAATATTTTACAATTGATTTGTGGAAATAATGGTGGAATTGGAAATTATTGTAGACCCAAAACCAATCTTGAAATAATAGCTCTGCAATTGAGGGCTCTGAGCCTGTTTCCTCATCTATTACACATGGCAAGTAATTTTTGCTTAACACATGGAATTTCAAAGCAGACTGAATGAAATAATGTATTTAAAGCATCTGAAAATATAAAAGTCTCCATATAAACAAAAGAATAATAGCCATGTGGTGTATGTAATAGTAACAAATGACTGGAACATGCCCAGGTATTTGGAAGAAGGAGTCCCATTGAGTTAAATGGAGTTTATGCAGTTTTTCTGGGAAGGTCAGAGTTTGAGCTCCTTCCAGAGTGACAGCCTAAGGAATCTTGCCATGTGGTTTTAAGAATATGCCCCAGCATCTGGTGCTCTGCATGCTTGATAGACCAAACAAATGTCTGCTGCGTAAATGAATGAAAAGGAATAGTATGCTGATAAGGCAAGTTAGAGTTCCTATTGGGTTATATGGGCTCTAGATGGAGACACTTAATAATAATTGGACAAAAATCACCCTTGAGGTTTCAGTGTGGTTGGGGTCAGGAGCATCCTATTTTGTTATTTTAGCTTTCATATTTTTTTTCTCTTCAATGAAATAATTTCCTTTCTCTCTTAATATTATTGTGTTCCCAATAGGGCTAAGAAATTTTACCTGAAAAACATGGAAAAATGCTACTCCCTATAATGAGCAGAAATAAACATGATCTTTTGAACTTTTACTAAATATGGATTCTATAAATAAAGGAGTCAGTTATAAAATTTAAAATCTTTATACATTTTTTCTTAATTAGAAAAATCCGAAACTACCAAGACACTATCTATTCATATATTCTTATATTCCTATAGCAAAAATCCATATATTGCCCCCAGCCAAAATTCAATACTTCCTATTTTTTTCCTTGAATCTTATAAAAATGATAAAATTTTAAATTACAATTTCTAAACCATAGAGAATAGTCTATTTTAAAATGTAATGCGTTCCTACATTGAAGGGAGAAAGTTCTTCCTTGTTTTTACAAGTTGATCGTTTCAATAAATCACTTGCTTCCAGGTAACAGCTACGGTCCCCATTTTCCCTAAAAGATGAAAAGCCAGGATCCACTTTCGGTCATAGTTAACCAAAACGCGTGCATCAATCCATCCACTCCGACCCTGGCTGCTCATTGGGAAGGAGGCGGGCAACCGGCTGCCTCGCCCGAGTGCTTCACGTCTCCAGTAGCAGAGGGATTAGACACATGCGCACGATTGGTCTCTTTGTGTGCACCGGGAAGGGCTTGGCTTGGATCCACACTTCCTAACGGGGCAAAGACCTGGCCAGCGAGCCTGTGCCCAGGAATAAAAATGCACTGCAAACACGGCCTTTGCAATACACAATTTTCTCGCTCCCACTTGCCTTTTTCCTTGGAAGCATCCCTGCCACCCTTTCCTGGGGTCCACTTGGGAGTGGAGATCCAGAGTCTGGAATAGGAGCGCGTCCTCAGGAATCTGGGAGTGCTGTGGGCCGGGGCGCTGAGTGGGAGCGCCCAGGGCGCAGGGGGCGGGAGTGGTGGAGGGCGTCTGGCCAGCCTCTCGGAGCCCAGCCACCCCGCAGGCTGGGGGGAGGGAGCCACGCGGGCGAATCGGCCCGCCCCCCGCCCCTCCCCTCCCCCTGAGCCCAGGAGCCTCGATGGTGCGCTGCGGCCAGCGGTGCGCCACCGAGTGAGGCGCCCGCCCGTGGGAGCTGCAGGGGTGGCGGGGGCGAAGGTGGGGACCCGCGCGCAGAGGGCGGGCGCTGCTCGCTGCTCAAGGCGCCAGGCCCTGTCCCAGTCCGCGGCCGCCCTGCCACCCACCCCGCGTCTCCTCCTGCGGGAGCTGGGGGCACCGGGTGGAGGCGCGCTGCTGGGGGCGGCTGGCTGGATGCGGGACCTGCGCGGACTTGGCTGCGGACCGCGGCTCCGGACTCGCGGAAGCCGAGCGCGCTGGCATGGCCTCCAACTTTAACGACATAGTCAAGCAGGGCTACGTGAAAATCCGCAGCAGGAAGCTGGGGGTGAGTGGCTAGCTTGGCTTTCTCCTTCCCCGGCGCCCGCCAGGCGCAGCTGGCTGAGTGGGGGGCGGGGAGAGGTGACCCGCGCGGGACCGGGCAGCGGGGGGCCGGGCCTCCCGAAGACGGCGCGCTTGTTGCTCGGAGATCCGGGGGCCGCACCTGCCTCGGGGGCTCTGCATGGGGGAGGGAGGGTGTAAGGGGGGGTGCTGAGAGCTCCAGGAGCGCCTTGGTCCCCTTCGCCCTGTGCGTGGGGCTGATTTGGATCCAGACTGAGAAGTCCTGTAGACGACAGGGACTGTCAGGTCCGAGATGAATGTGCCTCGGAGGACAGTTTATACACCGTGCAACCCACCCTGGTCGGCTCTCCAAAGTGTAGCCTGTCGGGCAGCACTGCTCAGTGGCAGGAGGTGGACAGACCCACCGGTGTGTGTGTGTGTGTGTTTAGAATCACCGTTTTCTAGTCCCCGCTTCCCAAGCCCATTTCAAAATTGTCTTGATGCCCAAGCAGCACCGCGAGTCCCCGCCGGTGACGGCCAGCGAGTTGACTGTCCCTGCGCAGTTGCCTGCTGTCTGGCGCCCCGGTCCTGTGAGCACCAGGAACCCCAGCTCCTGCGCCCGGTGCAGGCAGGTGTGTGCTCGCGGCAGCCGGCACCGGAGCATTTGAGACAGCAAAGTTTCTAGAGACCTTTCCATAGTTGTTTTGTTTTTTGTGTTTTTGTTTTTTAATCCTCTGCCTGACTCAGGACTGAAACAATGTAGACTCAGGTGGTTCAGAACTTCTCTTGACCAGACTAGGAGGTAAGAAGGACGCGTGGATGGTCGAGGGGTCGAGGAGGACCTGGGGGCGTGGACAGGAGGAGGCAGGAGAGGAGGGGCGGCACCTGGGGAGAGGGCAGCCAGACCTGGGGGAAGTGGTCGGAGTGACTTGCACCAAGTCCCGGAGGTGGAGGTGGGCACAGGAGCCTGACCTGAGCCGCCGCCGGTGGAACGGGAAGGGAAACGCCAGCTGGGGGTGAAAAGTGTCCGTTTTAGGGGTTGCTGAGATGTCTGTCTACCTCACTGTTCTCAAAGTTCCTGTGGGGAAAGCTCCGGAATCCTGGGGCGAAGCGAGCGGCCTTGGACGAGAACATTCCTTGAGTTCACATCGGAATGGAGGAATACTAACCCTAAAAAGGCAAAAAGGAGGGAGCACCTCGCTAATTTTATCACTAAGAAAAAAGGGAGAAAATCATAGCTTCATTCAGCTGAACTAAGGTCCCCAGAAGAGGAAGGATCATCAGGCACCCAGAAGTCCCTTTGTGGGGAGTTGGTGGACGCGGGTGTTGGAGGCAGGGGAAAGCCAACTTGCCTTTTTGTGCTGCCTGGGCTGGGTTTCAATGTTCAACGTGCTGATTGTCCCCCAAGGGCACAGGGGACCCCTTCTGGAACTTCAGATCTGGAGAAGAGGGGCGTGCAAAACTGGGTGTCCACAAAGCCCCTCCCCCCGCCTGGCGCCGGGTGACGGGGAGGCAACCCTCAGCAGGGTGTCAGGAGCTGCTCTAGGGTAGAAGAATGCGCCTCCTTCTTTCCCAGGAGATAAGGAAGAAGCCACGTGAAACGCTGCAGTCGTCCAGGAAGGAGGCCCCTGGCTTCTGGCAGCCCGGACGCTCCCATCTGTCACCAGCACAGCCATCAGCCAAGAAAGGAGGTGCAGAGCTAGAGCTAGAGGGGAGAACCATTTCAGGAACTTGACCTTTGCAGCCCTTCCCTTGCCCACGTGGTGCTTATTCATCATTCTTGCTCTTCCCTGTTCTTGGAATTTCAATTGTGTCTGACATCTCAGATGTTAAAAGCTCATGAATGATTTAAGTCCCCTGGGATATGTGTGCGTGTGCTTCCGCGGAGTCACCGTGTACGTGCAAATGAGACCAAGGAACACAACAGTGAGAACTCTCCTCCTCGCGCACTTGGCCGTGGGGTGTATAGGATTCCTCCCCCACGCGAGCTTTCCAGGATTACACACAAAAGAACTGAGTGTGCAACCCAATTAAAAGAAAGGCTCCAAGGAAAGAACACTGAATGCTTCTTAAGTAACGATGGCATTACCAGCCTTTGAAATGCCCTTTTAGAATTCCATTTCCCCCTAAAAATGTGTGCCATTGTAGGGTATTTACATGTTCAAAGCTGCTAGTTCCATGCGCGCTGTTCAGAGCTATGCCTTTGTAAAGGACAGCCTTCCCGGAACACAATAAAAGTGTTTTTATACACAGATGGATTGCTTTTGTGCTCCATTTGTAGTTGAGAAATGTGAACTTCACAGAGGTCAGGGTTGAAGCAGTTTGTGTTGTAGTTTTAATTGTCAAATATTAAACTAAATTACCCTTGACTCTTTAGGAGAATATTCTTTATTTAAAAAAGAAACTTTAGAGTTGCTTCTATTCAGAATATTCTCGTGTTCACAAGGGTGAATTCTGTGCAGCTTAATAAGTTAAGTACATCCCAGGAGATAATAAAATTCTAAGCAAATATTGTGTGCTTTAAAAATGAAAATGTCTGATTTAGTCATGCCCAAAAATGATAGAAATAGGAATTATATAAACATATTTCATTTTTATGATTAATAATACATATCACTAATTTTATGGACTTAGAACTGTGGACTTTCCCATATCAACTATTTTTAACTCAAAAGGTTCATAATTATTGTTTTATAGTTCATGTTCAAAACTGAATTTCAAAATAAAAGTAATTCTATTTGTGTACAGATATTGGATTACTTATGGACAGAATTCATGCTTTTAAACCTAATTTTGTAATATTCTAATGGGGAAGAAAAGCCAGAATTGAGGCCAGTTGTATCAGAGATTATTGTGACATGAAAACATATTTTGAGATGAGATGTTCTAATGTACCCTTTACTGCTCACAAACTAGTGCTTAGTGTTAGGCTGAATGAGGGCAGAAAAGCATTCTTGCCCTCCAAGCAGTGGGCCAACCCTGACCCCGGTGCCTCCAGATTGAAAGGCTGAAGGGGCCCTCGCCATGTGTCTTAGAGATTCTAGTGCTGCCTGTTGAGCATCGTTCCTTAGCTGATTCTTTGGGCAAAGCAGTAAGTGTTAAATTTTTTTTTTTTATTGTTTGCTTTGAAATTTGTCTTAACACATTAATCAGCTTTTCTTCATTTAAGAAAATAATTCTAGTGTTCTTGTCCTTTAAAGTTATGTTTATTAAATCATTAAATTTTAAAGGTATCAAATCATTAAGAGTATAGTGACAGAACTCTTCTAGTCATTTCTTTAACTTGTGTGTTAATTTTGCATTACAACATATCACTGTTTCTATGAATAGAGGGTGAGGCAAAAGTAGGTTTACAGTTGTGAGTACACGAAACAGTTTATTCTTGTATTCTAATTTATTAATCATTGTATTATTTTCCATACAGACAACTGTAAACCTACATTTGCCCTACCCTGTATGCAGCATGCCCAACTCTGTGGTAGACCCCCACCCTTTTACCTGTTGAAACTGGTATTTCTAAACGTCAGACACTGACTTGACTTGCCACAATGAAGGACCATCATCATTTTGGAGTATTTTTTTATTTAATGTCACCTCTTTGGAACAGCTCTTCTCTTTGCTTTGGACAAAATACTTTGCTGGGTTTTGTCTTTTATACAGTCAAAGGGGGAGTGTGTAGTAAGATTTTAATCCAGAGCAGGTGCTTGATTAAAGGTGTCCTAGACTTATTAGCCTGACAGAAAGACGTGCAGGGGCTGATGTGCCTGAAGCCCCAGGAACCAGAGTGGAGGTTGCCAGGCCACCATGCTTCCTCACCTGGGGTGTTGACCTCCTCGTCTGTGCCAGACTAGCTCTTCTCTGCCAATTTTTTAAAATGTCACTTTAATTTGTGTCCAATACCAGAAGCACCTTCTGGTATATACGTATATCTTACCAATTTCCAACCCTAAACAAACCATGTGCTTCTAATATCAGCTGTTGCATACATGTTCGTGGGAGGGGACAAGGATACCTTCACTGTGCCTCGCCCTCCTTTCCCACTATGTCTTTCACTGACTTCCCTCCTCCTCCTGCTCTCCCAATACCCACCACTGCCAGAGCTCTCCCAATGGGCTATTTCTTAAAATCATATTCTCTTTCCCTTACAATCCTTATTTATTCCTAAGCCCTGCAGTTTTATTCATACTTCTCAAAAGATTTCTCTAAAGTAGATATTTTAAACTTTCATCTCACTTCTATTCTGCAGATGTGCATGCCCAACTTTCCAGGAAACATTTCCTGCTTGGATCCTTAGTGCACTCTAAGCCAATGAATGAGTCCAAATAGAACATCCTATTCTTCTTTCCAAACTAGCCACTTTGTCCCATAGGAACATATGCAAGTAGATGTTCTATTAGCACTGCTGCTCATTTAAAAATGATTCAGTATCCGATCTCAGAGGAACACCGGGTCTTGCCTTTCTCTGAGCACTACAAACAACCAAAGTCCACATCTTATTGGTGCCACCTGGGAATGTCATCTGTGGTCTCTTTCCAGTGAACTTCTGCTTCTATAACTTTAGGTTGAAGTATTGGTGGGACTTCCCAGTGGTTCTTTTTGCTGCCTGCCTGATTATTCTTGTAGTCCTGCCAGAGTAATTTTCCTAAATTTCAGCTTGAAACATATAATTCCCCCTCTTAAGTTTTCCCATGGATTCTCATTACCTAGAGTAATAATTAAACTTAAACTTGTAATTCAGAGCTATCCACAGTACCTACCATTGTTTGATTTAGGGATTTTTAAATTATGAAATATTTTAAGCATACTGGAAATTACACGGAATCATATTACAAACTACCCATATTTTACCAACATACAGTACTTTCTTCTGATTTAATTTGTTTAGGATAGAAAAATGCTGAGAGTTGAAAATCCATTTGAATCTCTTGCCAATTAACACCCCCCACAATTGTATTCAGTATTTATCTGTTACTATATAGATCAAGTTTGTTCATTTCAATGGTTGTATTGTATGAATAAACTACACTGCCTCTGTTAATAATCGACATTTTAAAGATTTTGCTGTTTGTGCTTCACCAAATACATTTATATAATTTTCTCTGATCACACGTATCCAAGGTCCCCCATGGTATGTGATGTGGATAAAAGTAGAGTAGCTGGTTTTTAAAACATGTACATTTTCACTTTACTAGATGTTTTCAGATTGCTCACAAGTAATTGTTCCAATTTATAAGCCCAGAGCAATGAAATGAGAGAACTTCTTTAATCATATCCTTAATAGTAATTGATACTGGCATATTTCTTTAAATTATGAAATATTTCAGGCATACAGAGAACATAAAACTTTACTAAAAATAACATTTTGCTGTATTTTCTTCAGTTTTTAAAAAAGAAATAAAATGGATAGAGTTGAAGTCCTTATATACCCCAATACAGTAACCAAGGAAGTAAATTTATGTTTCTAACTCTATGCGTAGTTTTTCTACATTGATTCTATTTTGTATTTCTTTAAATAATATATACTGCTGCTTTATATAGTTTCAACTTATTTAATTGGAATCATACAGTCTGACTTCATGAAACATATATATATATTTTTTTTTGCTCAAGGTTATGTTTTTGTGATTTAATCATTCTGATATAGAGTTCCAGTTTATTCACTTAATACTATTCTTTTTTGTGTAAATATTCTCCAGTTTGTATTTCCTAATGCAAATGTGCAAGAGTTTCTTCAGGAACTGCTGGGCATAGATTGGTATATACTTGGTAGGTATTGCCCAATTGTCTCCCAGAGGTGTCTCCAAATGCATTCCCACTGAGTCCCCTTCCCTCTGCTTCCTCACCAAACCTGGCGGGGTGAGTCTTTTTCCTCTCTGGGGTAAATGGGTGTTTTAAAGTTGTGCTTCTCCGCACTTTGAACATACTTTCATATTTATTGACCTATAAATTTTCCTGGTTTGTGAATTAGTTCTTCAGTTCCACAGCCCATCTTTCTATGTGATATCAGGATCTAAAAGTTTTATCTATATTTTCAATACTATTCTTTTGCAGTTACAAACTATCTACTTCCATGTTGTGGATTGTCTTTAATTTTCTTATGGTTTCCTGTGTCTTACTGATACTTTACATTTTAGTGAAATCCATTTTTCTTGTGGCTTGTACTTTTTGAGTCTTATTTAAGAAGTCACTCCTTACTAAAACATAAAATTGCTATTTTCTATTATTTTCATGTAAAACTCTATACACTTAGATTTTTAATCAACCTGTAATTAATCCTCAGTTTTAGATTTAAGTTTGGAATCTATTTGTCCCCATATGGATAACCAGTTTTTCACCTCCTTTATTAAATATTCTTATCCATGAACTTGTTAAAACAAGTCCTACTTTTTGTTTTTGAATTTGTACTTCCAATATTTTGTTGAATTAACTCTTATGTACTTAATGTTTTTGTTGTTGTTTTGAATGATTACTTTTTTATTTTAAATGAGATATTCTCATTGGTTGTTGCTGGTTTAAATGAAAGCGGTTGTTTTTTCAGATCTAGTATCTAACAACGATTCACTAATTGAATATTGACTATATTGAGGTCTTGCTCTGTGTAGTCACTATGTAGGTGCCCAGGATACATCAAAGCAGAGAACATGAATCTTAACTTCTAGGAGCACATATAATAAGGGGTTAAGAAAGTAAACAGATGGATGTATACCTGTCTTTTGTAAGGGGAAATGGTGAGAGAAATAGAAGGCAATTCTACAATGGAGAACCAAGAAGGCTCCAGAAACATGGAGGCATTTCATTTAGTTCTGATGGAAAAGGTAGAGCTCATTAGGAGGGGTTGGGCAGTAAATGAAGTAATCTGGGCAGGGTGAAGGGGTCATGGACTATCTTAACTGTGTTTTGTTTTACTACATGTATTAAAAATAGTTAGTGTCCTGCAATTAAGCACTGTTTCTTTAAAGCCACAGCCTTTCAAATCTGGAAATCTACATAAGTAATAATAACAAAAGGAAGGGAAACAAAAAATAGAACTTGAATTCTGGACATTGTGGCTCAGTTGGTAGAAGTATTGTCCCCCACACATGGTACACAGAACGGTGGACAGTTCGATACCCTGTCAGGGCACATACCTAGATTGTGGGTTCCATCCCCAGCTGTGGTAGGTGAGAGAACTTGAAAATATATTACTGAAATATTCCATAATAAAGTTTAATTTTAGTGAAACTTTACTCTAAAAATTACCAAACTAAACAGTTCATCACTGCAATTCTATAAATGAGTTAAAAGATACCAAACCTATAGATAAACTGAGTAGAGTGAAAACTCCTTTAAGCTGATTATTTATACATCTACTATTTGGAGAAAAGAGAGGGAACAAATATGCATGTTTCTGAATTTGAACATGATTTCAACATGTAAAATTAATTTATTTACAGTTTAGCTAATTAAATAGTGACTACAGGCAGCAGTAATACATTTGTTGGTGTCAATGCCTAGACATTAGAGTTCAGAGTTTATACACTTAAACTCTCCCTCAAAGAAAAAGAAAAGTTATTTATGGAAGAAAATACAATTTTATTTAAAGCACATATTAATACAATTTAAAAATGTTCATTGGAAAACACTTATTTGTGTCATGCTTGAAACATATAAAATGAATGAAGTTAAAAGAGTAGTTCCCTAGGATTTCCTAATTAAAGATAAAGTGAATGTGCATTATATTTCCTGGCCAAATAAGAATTATTCAATCAAGGCTTGAAAGCAGTGGACGTGTCTGCTTGACCTCAGAACCCAGGGATTTGCTTGTTTTAATGGTTTTGATTATTGCAAAGTCATGGAAGTGGCAGCTTGTAACAACTGTGGTGTAAGTAAAATTATGGACACTGTCTTCTACTCACTTAGTTGTATTTAAAGAGCTTGATTCTGAGTCTTCTAATGGGTTTGAATCTACTTTGTCAATGTTAATAAGACCTGAATTTATTTTTAAATTGAAGCAGAACACATCCAGGGTTTCTAGGGGATCTATTAGCACTGTATTTATTAATGCTCATTGAACACTCCTTCTGCTTAGATGCTTGGAGAATGGGTAATCATACACTCTTAGAAAGCAGGCTTCAATCTTCCTTCCTGAATGTTTGGTGTGTGCTTTTTTTTTTTGAAACTTAGAGAAATATTTTTAAAATGTATTACTTAATTGAATGGCAAAAACATAATAGTTTTGACTTCTGGGAAGCTTTCTCTCAGATATTTTGCAGAAACCTCTCCCTCTGACACCCAGTAGAACTTGACAGGGGATGTTCGAGGTGACTTTTAAGTGAGCAATATTTTTTTGTTGCATCAAATTTTATAAATTAATTATAATGTAATAGCAATATTTTAAAACTAGAATAGCAGCAAAAAATTACCACAGATAAAGCTAAGTCACATATCCATGCAGGTCTCACACTGTAATTGAGTCACATTTGCTGGGAGAAGTCCCCCTGCTGGTCACTGGGTGCAGGACCCAGCAAGGCTCAGTGTACATGTGGTTTTGAGGGACTTGCTAAACTCTGTGTCTTAGCAAGAGGAGAAGACGCACAGATATTCTTTCCTTTTCAAAGACCTGGATATAACTAGTTTGGAAAAAAAGGTGGAGTGTTTCTTCTTAGGAATTATTTAAATATATAGTCACTTATATGACACTAAGGTAACGAGAGAGAGCACAAATATGGCATGAACAGCAGGAATTTCCCATTTGGGATTTTGTTCTATATTTTCCTATGCTTTATTTTAACCCTCAGATGTTCTATATTCTGTAAAGTGTTGCCAAAGCATAGTGAACGTTGGAAGAATGCTGTGTGCACTCACTATAGCTGCAAATACAGCAAGATTTTTTATTTACACATGAGTTTTTCCACTGGGGATAATCCGTTTCCCATTTTATTGTGCCTTTTAACTATTTCTAACTGGCTTTTGTTCTTCTTTTCTGAGTGTAGGTATGTGAGGTTGCATTCGGCTCGGTGGGGAAGTCTAGAAGGATCTGAAAACCCTGATGGAAAGGTGGGGACAAGGTTCATAGCCAGGCAAAGCTGAGTTTGAAACTTGCTTCCAGTTTTTCATTCTTTCCACAAATACCTTTTGACTTCTGGCCCTCCTGGCGGTTGTGGCGTTCATGTTTCTGCCAGGCGCTCCCATGTGATCTTGGGCAAATTACTTCAATGCATTGCACTTTAAGCTCCTCATGGGAAAAATGAGGAAAATAATCCTTCCCTTTGTGAAGGTGAAGAGGCTCAAATAAAATGCAAGAAGATAGCATGTGCACACGTGGGGTGTGCATGGACATCTGCATGCGCGGGTGAAATCCAGCCGCTCTTAAAGTTCTTCAGATCCCACTTATGGGAGTCCCATTAGGCTAATTTAAAAATTAGTTGACTGTTTTAAGCTTTGAAATTATAATACAAGACAGAAAAGCATTAAAATTAAGCTTTGCAAATTAATTATATATATATATATATATATCCCCCTATTCCTGGTAAATTTTGTGCATTTTTTAAATTCATATTAAATCAGTCCTAATAGCCACACCAAAAAATAACCCTTATGTCAATGCCCAATGACATTAAAGTAACATTTCATGGCAGCTACTATTATAGTACTGTGTTACTATCAAAAATAGTATAAAAGTATGACAAATATCTACACTAATAAAAGAGTAGCATGCTAATTGACCATACCTTCATGACTCCCACCAGCCAATCAGAGTGAGTATGCAAATTAACCCAACAAAGATGGTGGGTTAATTTGCATACGCAGGCACCGAGTGGCAGGGGTGGGGTGGGACTTGCATCATCGCCATGACGACGATGCAGGTGTTTCGCACCACCCTAGCCCTCTGGGTCTCTGGGCAGCATGGGGAGGCGGAAAAGCGGCTCCAGGCAGGAGCGGAAAGGTGGCTTCAGCCAGAGCGAAGGCGGTGCCAGCAGCCAGGGGAAGGAAGGCCCATTCTTGCACGAATCTTCATGCATCGGGCCTCTAGTTATACTCTAACAGAGCTTACTTTTTGAAATTCAGTAATTACACTATTCCTTTTGTGTCCATCTTACCATCTTGTGATAGGTATTTTAAAAACATTGGAGGACAAGAGAAAATACATTTAATGAGTCATCTCTGTACATAACATCTATTGATGTACAATTTAATAGGAATTATTCTGAACTATAGTTCTTATAAAGAAACCTTTTTAAAGCTTTACTCCCAATGGCTCATTCAAGCATGGGTAGCATAGACAACTTAAATTTACAAGTTATTTATGAATCAGAGGATTCCATTCTTCGGCCCACCAGAACATGCATGGGACAATGTAGCAGTCAATGTAGATACAAATCTGTTTTCTTTTTTATAATAAAAATATCAACCGCCAGGGGATGTACAGAGTAATTGTTCATTCAACAGCTGTTGCATGTGAAAAGCACCCCAGGTGTTCTATGATATAAAGAGATGGCTCAGATAGAAGTGAAACATCACTATGCATAATGCAGCACTGAGTATTTTGAGTGCTTTAAGGAAGACACAATAAAGTATTTTCTATATTGAGAGAAAAGGACAAATTGTTCTTGCTGGAAGGAGGGCAGAGTTCAGAAAAATACTTTAAAAAAGGCGATAACATTTAAGCCGGGGATTAAAATATGGTTACCCTGGGATATGCAGAGATGGGGTAAGAGAACAAAGTAAAGGATTCAGAGGATTTGGATAATCCTAAATTGTGTACAAACTCTGCATAATTAATCAGTCTTTCATTTACCTTGTGTTTTATTATTTTTTAAATTTCACCATGAATGTTATTTTTGACTTGTTTTATTCTCTTTCTTTAAAATAGAGTAAATTTGCTCATCTTATGAACGGTTACAAAATGACCTGGAATTATCCCTTATGTGCTTTTAAGTTTTAGCTATTTTTGAGGATTCTTAATATGCTTGGCAAATTATTTTTCAGCAATAGGAATTTATTTCTGCTTGATACTTCTTTATATGCTGATTACTGTCTTAAAAATACTTGTATTTTCCCCTCAAATATTATAGTCTTGTATAATATACATACGCACACACACACACACACACACACACACACACACACATATTAGAGGCCCGATGCATGAAGATTCATGCAAGAATAGGCCTTCCTTCCCTACTGCTGGCACCACCTTCACTCCAGCCCGGAGCCACCTTCTGCCTCTCGCCTTGTCATGTCAATTTGCATATTCCCTCCTTATTGGCTGTGGGCGCCGCCATATTTGTCACAGAGTTATGGTCAATTTGCATATTCTGTCTTTATTAGATAGGCTATATATATATATATACACACACACAAATTTATTAGTGTTTCTCCCACTAACCAAGCTCACTAAGGTTAGGGACCATCTGCATTGTCCTCACTACATTCAATTTGCATATTCCGTCTTTATTAGATAGGATATATATATATATATATATATATATATATATATATATATATATACATATATATATATATATATATATATATATATATATATATATACATACACACACACACACACAAATTTATTAGTGTTAGGGACCATCTGCATTGTCCTCACTACATTCTTATAAGACAGGCTGAGCCTTGGCAGGTGCTCTATATAATACTTGTTGAATTAGTACACAAATATGTGGAGTTCACAATGATTTTATATAAAATAATGATGATAACTCAGATTTTTTCATTTGATACAAAGAGGGTACATAGAGGGTAGTCTACCTTTCAATGAATGCATTAGTAAAGTCAGGGTCTGAATTAAAAATTTGGAAATGATTTTTATGTATTGATTTTTAAAATTGTTCTGTGTTGATAGATTTTGGTGTCTGAATGTGAACATTGACTACGTGCTCAATTCATAGCCCCCCTCTCAGCAGGCACCAGAACTGACTGAACAAGGAATAAAAAAATGCATGAGATGATCATGTGACAAGGATTTTTCAGAAAATGCTACCTTAGCCCTGGGAATACTGATGAATTAACCATAAGCCCTCATGCTGGTCATTCAGGGAGCTTTGAGACAGGTCAAAAAACACACCACAAGTCTTTCAGAATGACGCCCATGTGTCCCCTCTGGCACCGGCAGCCTGCACCAGGAGTCTGGTCTGCTGTTTTTCTGGGCCACCACTGATCAGGAGACTGGGAGATGTCCCGCAGGCAATTAAAATGCCACAGCTGTCTCTCAGGGCAATGCAATAGCATCTTTCTTCAAAAAGCTTTCCCTGGTGGTTCTGTTTTGGGCTCCATTCCAGAGCTCTGCAGAAGTTAACTCTGATAGTGGTTGCTGGTTTTCAGTGGCTTTTGTGCAAAGATGGAGCCTCCCTACACTGCCATTTTGGTGATGTCACTCCATATTGGTTCTCAATAGTTGATGACAATGTGCTTGATCCTTTATGGGAGATCATTAAATGTATTTTTGAGGACTGGATAACAAGGCCATGTGCTATCTTTTACATCAAATATTAGAGACAATGAGAAGTGACATAATATGTTCAGCAAATACTTATTAAGTGGCTTTTATATCAATTACCACATTTTAAAAAGTAAGAAAATAGCAAATTACAAGCTATATATTAGGGTGATCAAATAATTTATCACCAATCCTGGGTGCTTTGAAAGTGGAAAGAAGAGCCCAGCAGGCTGGAACTCAGGATTAAGTCGTACCCGGACTGTGTCGACTACCCAATATGTATCACCACGCTAGTTCAGTCTTACTCTCCAGTGATTGATAAATTTAGCCTATGGTCAAGTCTCTTATTGGTTTGTAATTTCTAGTTTTTTATATTCTCCTGTAGCTGTGCAAGGAGCTTGTTGCTAACAAGTTGGGCACAGGATAAACAGCTTTAAATGTAATACATTTATGAACAGTATTTCCTATTCTCATTTAGGAATAATTAAATTTATGGATGATATTACATTGGAAACCTTTGCATCACTGTTGTAAAAATTTAATTTAATATGCAGTAATGAGGGATTAAGAACTTGTTTATTTTTAGTCTTAAATCCTTTTTTAGTTAATTTTTGTGTATGCTATAAGATAGGGTTCAATTTCATTCTTTTACATGTGAATATCCAGACATCCTGTGTTCATGGATTATTTAAATGTACAGGCTTCCCCAAGCAATCTATAGAATTAATCTCTATTGAAATCCCAGAAACATGTTTTACAGAAATGGATAAGCAATTATATAATTCATATGAAATCACAAAAGACCATAGATACACATCGCTACATCAGTCCTGAGAAAGAATAACAAAGCTGGAGGCATAACACTTCCTGATTTCAAAATATATTATAAAGCTACATATATAATAAAATATATGACAAGTGGAACAGAATAGACAGCCCAGAAATAAATTCATACATTTGTGTTCAATTTATCTTCCACAAGGATTCCAGGAATGCATGATGAGCAAAAAAATAGTCTTTTCAACAAATGGTGTTGTGGAAAGTAGTGGGTAAGCTTCTAACAATAATCACAGGATTCCAGCAGATCCTGGAATTCTGTTCTGGTTGGGGAAAAAGTCACTTGGTCTACTTTATCTCTTAAGTCAGCAGAAAACCTTTGCTACATTTAGGGTCTATAAATTAATTTTGTATGTGTTTATTTTACTACATAAAGTGAACATGGCTTGAACTATTTTAATAGAAATGTATATCCACATACTATATATAATGATTATTATTTTTTAAATATATTTTTATTGATTTCAAAGAGGAAGGAAGAGGGAGAGAGAGATAGAAACATCCATGATGAGAGAGAATCATTGATCGGCTGCCTCCTGTAAGTCCCCCACTAGGGACCGAGCCTATCACACGGGCATGTGCCTTTGACCAGAATCGAACCTGGGACCTTTCAGTTTGCAGGCTGACGCTCTATCCACTGAGTCAAACCGGCTAGAGCTATATAATGATTATTGATATATTTTGTATATTCATATATTATTTGTGTGTATATGAAGAATTTATACTATAAAATATCTCAATGAGGGATTTTTCCCCCAAGCGCTTTCTCTTTTTTGGTATATGGGCCATATTTGTTAGAATCGTGTAGAGTCACAATTGTATGTTGGGAGATATCTGATCATAGAGGTATGAAGTCAGATCTGTAGAGACTCAGGATATTAACTGACAGAAGAAGAGAAGCATAGAACATTTTAGGGGTAAATGCCACAGGATGAAATGTAAAATATTGGCAATCCTTTTTTCTCAGTAAAATTACCTGCAGCTGTATTGGCAAAGGACTTGTCATTTATATCCAAAAAGCTGAATTATGGGCAATTTGAACTCATTTATCTTTTTAAAATTCAATACAAATAATGACAACATTAATCTTTTTTTTTCCTCCAAAAGAATGAACAACTAGTTTGAAATGCCAATTCTCTTAGAGATTTCCATGACTACAGTGCATCCAGATTAAAGTCCAGAATTTAAAGGAAAGATTAAAGACCCCAAATTTGTTTTAAGTAAAAGAAACACAAATTTCAAATTTGTTTATACCATGTAAAAAAATTATCATTCAAACATTGCAGTCAAGGACTATATCTACAACATCAAAATGTGTGTTATTTTAGAATTATGCAGAAACTTTGTTTTCATTCAGGAATACATTTCAAAACTAAATTATTTTCTAATTTTTTGTTTTATTATTAGAGGCCCAGTGCATGAATTCGTGCATGGGTAGGGCCTGGCCAGCTTGGGGCCAGGCCTGTCGGGAGGAGGAGATGGCGGGAGGTCGGTTGGCCAGCCTGCCCTGATTGGCTGTGGGGAAGGGCTGTGGGCATTGGGCCAGCTGGTCCTGCCCCTGATTGGTGTTGGGGGGACTGATTGGGGGCAGAGCTGGCTGGGGGGAGGGGCCACTGGCCAGTTGGGGTGGTAGGGGCTGATCAGGGGGCGTGGGGCTGGCCCCAAATGGGGTGGGAGGGCCGATCAGTGGCCAGTAGTCAGGGGGAGGGGCCATGGGTAGTTGGCAGGCTGGCCCCACCCCCGATTGGTGGGGGGTGCTGATAGAGGTGGGGCCAGCGGATGGAGGCACTGCAGGTAGTTTGCCAGCTGGCCCTGGCCCTGATCGGAGTGGGGGGGATGACCTGGGACGGAGCTGGCTGGGGGGAGGGGCTGAGGGCGAATGGGGTGGTGGGGACCCATTGGTGGAGGAGCCACAGATGGTTGGCTGGCCGGCCCTGCCCCTGATCGGGGTAGGGGGGCCGATTTGGGGTGGGGCCAGGCTGGACGAGGGGCTGCAGGAGGTTGGCCAAATGGCCCTGCCCCCTATTGGGGTGGGTGGAGTGATCAGGGGAGGGGCTGCGGGCCGATCGGGGTGGGGCGGGCGGGCTAGGGTGAGGGGCCTCAGGAGGTCGGCTGGCCAGCTCCACCCCCCAATCTGGCCGATTCTCTGGCCAAAGTGGGTGTCATAGCGGCTAGTCGTTCCGGTCATTACAGCATTCCGGTTGCTGGCTTTTTATACACTGAGTGGCCAGATTATTATAATCTCTGAACACATAATAATCTGGCCACTCAGTGTGTATATATGTGTGTGTGTGTGTGTGTGTGTGTGTGTGTGTGTGTGTGTGTGTATATGTGTGTATATATATATATATATATATATATATATATATATATATATATACTAGAGGCCCGCTGCATGAAATTCGTGCATGGATGGGGGGTGTCCCTCAGCCCAGACTGCACCCTATCCAATCTGGGACCCCTCAAGGGATGTCCGACTGCCCATTTAGGCCCGATCCCAGTAAGATTGGGCCTAAACGGGCAGTCGGACATCCCTCTCACAATCCAGGACTGCTGACTCCCAACTTCTCACCTGCCTGCCTTCCTGATTGCCCCTAACCGCTTCTGCCTGCCAGCCTGATCACCCCCTAACCACTCTGCTTCCAGCCTGATTGATGCCTAACTGCTCCCTTGCCAGCCTGTTTGCCCTCAACTTCCCTCCTCTGCCAGCCTGGTCACCCCTAACTGCCCTCCCTTGCAGGGTTGATCGCCTCCAACTGCCCTCCCTTGCAGACCTGGTCCCTTTCAACTGCCCTCCCTTGCAGGCCTGGTGCCTCCCAACTGGCCTCCCCTGCTGGCCATCTTGTGGTGGCCATCTTGTGTCCACATGGAGGCAGGATCTTTGACCACATGGGGGCATCCATATTGTGTGTTGGAGTGATGGTCAATCTGCATATTACTCTTTTATTAGATAGGATAGAGGCCTGGTGCAGGGGTGTGGGCCAGCTGGTTTGCCCTGAAGGGTGACCTGGATCAGGATGGGGGTTCCCTTGGGATGTGGGGTGGCCTGAGCGAGGGGCCTGTGGTGGTTTGCAGGCCAGCCACACCCCCTGACGACCCAAGCGGCGGCCCTGGTATCTGGAATTTATTTACCTTCTACAATTGAAACTTTGTAGCCTGGAGCGGAGCCAAGCCTCCTGCTTGCTCCGTGGCTGGCAGCCATTTCTGTTGGGGTTAATTCACCTTCTATAATTGAAACTTTGTAGCCTGGAGTGGAGGCCTAGGCCAGCCAGGGCAGGTGGAAAGCTTGGCTTCCTCTGTTGCTGGGGGCAACCCTGGCCTGCTCTCTCCAGCTTTGTGGTTGCCACCATTTCTGTTTGGATTTGTTTACCTTCTATAATTGAAACTTTGTAGCCTTAAGTGGAGGCCTGGACCGGCAAGGTCAGGCGGAAAGCTTGGCTTCCTCCATTGCCTGGGAAACCTTGCTCTCTGTGGCTGTAGCCATCTTGGTTGGGTTTATTTGCATACTCGCTCTGATTGGCCGGTGGGCGTGGCTGGTGGGTGTAGCAAAGGTACAGTCAATTTGCATATTACTCTTATTAGGTAGGATATATATATATATATGTATGTATATATTAGAGGCCTGGTGCATGAATTCATGCATGGGTGGGGTCCGGCCAGCCTGGCCAGGGGGAGGGGACATGGGCAGTTGGCCAGCCTGCCTGCTGGTCAAATTCCTGGTCAAGGGGACAATTTGCATATTAGCCTTTTATTATATAGGATATACACTGAGTGGCCAGATTATTATAATCTGGCCACTCAGTGTATATATAGATAATCTAACCTCAATAAAGTATACTTTAGTGACAACTAAAATTTACTTTTTATATATTCAAGGGCTCATCAGTTTTTTTGAATGGTTGGTGCTTTTCTCATTTTAAATCTACTCGTCAAGTTTCTTCTTACCCTCCTTGTTAGTCCTCATGTTGAGTTGATAACACCAGTGATAACTAATGGCTAACCTTTATTGATGCCTTTTTTTAACATGTGTCCATGTTCTCAGCATGTTACTTTTTAAATAATCTTATAGCTACCTCTTCCTATATTTGAGGAAAGTTAGGTATCTGGTGACTAGAAAATTCTAAAACAAGATTAAAGCCCAGTAGTCCATCTCCCGAACCTGTACTCAGAACATTCTACTTACTGCTTTTGGCGGTGATTATCTTCTGTGTCTATATTTAATTCTCCATGACTAAGCTCCTGCCACTGTAGTTAGAGCTCTCCTGTCACTGAATTCAATTAATACGATGGCACAATTTCCATTCAGGAAAAAAATCTCAACAGGAACCATGAAAGCAGTATGTTCATTACATCGGTTATTTGGCTTAAATATATATAATTGATATATACACATCAGACATTTTTATAAAAGGATGTAATACTATTTTATATTGTATCTATGCATAAAGGTCATTAAGTAAAGAAGCTACTTTCCTATTCATATGTCATTTGTGTTTCTTATTTCTTTAATGTCATTTGTGCATATCATTTATGTAATCATTATTCTCTCATGGTTCATATTGATATTAAAGTGTCTCCAAAGTGGCCAGTGAGACCCTCTCCTGGCTAGTTTCTGTGTGTCCTCTTCACACCCCTATCAGCTTTTAAGCACTTACTTTCTGGCACAATATATAGGGAGTGTTGGGGAGAGGAGGAAACTCTTCTTTACCAAAGAATGAGCAATAAAAATGCTAAATGAGTGATAGAAATAGAAAAAATGTTTTACAATCGTGAAAGTAATCACTGAATCACTCCAACGTCATTGATCATTGAGTGAAAATAACAAAGTGAATATCACAACTTCAGTGATAAAACTTATCACCAAGAATGGGCCCAGTGAGGTAACTGTATCCCTTTGCAATGATGCAAAGCAAGGAGGTATACATGTCAATCATAATATAACATAGCAATAATATTTTAATAACATAATAAATATATTGACATCGTATACTTATATATACACAATAATTCGAAAGATACTGCCCTGACCGGTGTGGCTCAGTGGATTGAGCGTCGGCCTGCAGACTGAAGGATCCCAGGTTCGATTCCGGTCAAGGGCATGTACCTTGGTTGCGGGCACATCCCCAGTGGGAGGTGTGCAGGAGGCGGCTGATCGATGTTTCTCTCTCATCGATGTTTCTAACTCTCTATCCCTCTCCCTTCATTTCTGTGGAAAATCAATAAAATATATTTTTTTAAAAAAGAAAGATACCAATAAGTTTTTTAATGCAAGTAACACCATGCCTTTATGCTTTATAAAGCTATTGGATGGTCTTGACCAATGTGTTTGTACTTAAATATATTATATTAATGTTTCTACATACACATCACATATCATGAATATAAATTCATGATAAATATGAATTCAGTTAAATATTAATTCATTCACACCTTTTCATGGGCAGTAAAGAAGTTGAATCAGATTCACAGACAGTGAAGAAGTCATGTAGCAAGCTCATTGGTCTGAGAAGTTTATATTAACTGACACTTTTGTGGATTTATTACTTTCCAACTAAGCTTCTGAATCTATCATTTTTTTTAACTTGTACAGAACTGGTAAAATAGTGGCATCTTTCCTAAAAAAAAAAGTGTATTTTCTTCTTTCCATAGTTCATAAGCATTATTTTAAGAGCCCACTTCTGTCTTTCTTGGGGTTTCCTCTCAAGCCAGGCCATGCTCCACCTTGGAATTCCCAAAGCAGCAGCAACTTCTGCTTCTCATAGAGTCCTTTTAACTTGTCTTATTTGTGTGTATATCTGTGTATTTTTTGTTGTTATTTTTACTAACCATAAGGTTTATGAAAGCAAGCATCATGTACTTTTTTTTTTAACTGTGTGTTCTCAAGATCTAGCCCAGATCTTGACAGATAGAGGTTATTCCAAACCATTTAGAAAATAAAATGTTAGTCTTCTTGCATAGAGGTGTGTGTGTTTGTGTGTGTGTGTGTGTGTGTATGTGCACACACACACATGAGTGTGTGTCCTCAAACCTCCCCTTGGGCTGTGATGGTTAAGAATATTTACAAACTGTATATCCTCAAACATCGGCTTCCTATGAATATTTTGATTACATTATTGCTTCTTTCCATTTCGGTATTAAAAATTCTAAATGTCATGGGTATCTAACGGTATATTTATTCAACACATTCGTATAAATGATAGAAAGACCCTGTTCGATTTGTGCTAGATTTTTGGTCTTTATTTTTATTAAAAGCTTTAGTGAATTGCTTTGGCTTAAAGAAATGTTTTTATAGAGCATTGGTGCAGGGTATTAACCAATTAATCCTTCTGCTAGAAGATTACAAAACCCTCAAATCTGTGCAGAATTCAACAAATCCAGATTAATAGCATTTAAGCATTGGAGAGGTGGTTTCTCTTGGGAGCTTGAGCAATTATTTTAACTCTATGGCCAAGTAACTCAAGCCATTAAGGATTGTCCTGCCTTTTAAATTCTCTGAGCCAGGAGGGATGGCTGGCAGGTCTGTTTTTCATTACCTTCATCTGTGATTTTTATTTTTTTTTCATCCTGTTACTTGGAGGTTAGTCTATGGCTAGTGTTATGCAATCCCTGTCACCACGCCCACTCACTCTATTTTCCTTCTCCTTTCATTAGTACTGAGCATTTGGAGATGAACTTTAGTATTTATGGGATGGCTACTTATTGTTGGCCTTATATATAGGAGTGTGTTCAGTTACTGAAACTCTAAAGTTTTGTCATCAAACTGACACATTTAACTAACTTATTCCTAAATACGTAAGTTAGGACACTTGATAAAGAAGTCCACAGAGCACTTTCCAGTTCTATTGGCTACAAGGAATATGCTTTTCCCTGTCTCGTGTGTATGTATGTGTGTGTGTTTTAACCTTAACTGTGCTCTTTCTCTTATTTAGATTTCATACTACTATGTCTGTACCATCAAGATAGTGAGTTAGCATCCTACGACACCGATTAAGGCTTCAACTATAATCATTGTAGTTACTGCTACTTTTGTTTGAAAATAATCTTTACTATAGGCTTTTGTCAATATTTTGTTACTTAAATCACTTCCTCCTGTATTAGTAGTATTCTTAACTCTGGACCTAAAAGCATAAAGATCTGGGACGTCTAAATTTTTGGCAATTTTTAAAGTGCACAGTGAGTCCTGGGCTTTCAATGTAATTGTAAACTGTAGCACACTTAATGAGTATAATACCCGAACAGCATGCACATTGTTTTCGTAAACATGCTTGCATAATGATAGACTCATATTTGAAAAGAAATCATCTAATCAATGTGAATTCCAGTAATTTGTCACAATCCTGATGTGGGACTGACGTTTTCCAAAAACCTCTTTCTTTGAAATCTTGTCTCAGAAGGTTGTACATAAGATGTGCATCATGGTGGAAGGCATATGTTTATTTTTGTTGCTTAAATTTTAGTTATTATGACCTGTTTTCATATTCTTTAAGGTGGAACCTATTTCCTGAGTTGTCTACATCTTTATCTTCAGATATGCTGACAGTTTGATGACATTTGATATTTTAAAAATGGTACTTTATACATGGTGACATTTTTATTTCATCATCTCCAGTCTAAGACACAGATGTTCGGTAGAGAATTTTGCTATAAAAAATTAATGAAGGAGGCTCTGGCTGGTGTTAGCTCAGTTGGTTGGAGCATTGTCTAGTACACCAGAAGATAGCCAGTCGGTTCGATCCTCAGTCAGGCACATGTGGAAGGCAGCCAATCTATGTTTCTCTCTTACATTGATATCTCTCTCTCTCTCTCTCTCTCTCTCTCTCTCTCTCTCTCTCTCTCATCAATCAAAAAAATTAATGAAGGAAAATGAACTAAAAGATAATGCAGATACATAATCTATAAAATTCTGTAGCTAAAACACTGTGATGTCTTACATTTGTCAACAAATTTTTTGCAATTTGGGTTCATGGTGAGCAGAGCCAGCCTGAATTAATTAACAATGTAAACTACAAAATGCCTTTAAACATGTGTAATATTATTATATGAAGTTCATTAGAGCCTGAAGAATCTGCTTCCAAGAACAACAAAAACAAAGATTACCTCATTTAAAAATTTCAGATCACACTTATTATAAAGTAAATGCTCTTCAAATTAACTTATATTTAGCATCTTTATATAACTTAATGGGCTATTAAAGGATTTGTTCAGAAAATAAGTGAAACTTTACTTTATTCTCTGGCTCCATGCTATGAAAATCTATAGTGTGTTGAACCCAAATATAGGATAAAAGATTGTAAATACACACACACACACACACACACACACACACACACACACACACAGAAAACAATTTGGCCCTAGCAGTTTGGCTCAATGGATAGAGCGTCGGCCTGCGGACTGAAAGATCCCAGGTTCAATTCCGGCCAAGGGCACATGCCTGGGTTGCGGGCTCGATCCCCAGTAGGCAGCCGATCAATGATTCTCTCTCATAATTAATGTTTCTATCTCCCTCTCCCTTCTCTAAAATCAATAAAATATATTTTTAAAAATAAAATAAAACAATTTGCATATTTTATTGCATGGGATATTGATTTCTATCCTGATTGGAGGACCTTTAGTTTTCTAATAATATTTTTAATGGAAAGCAGATTTTGATGAATTTTGTGTCTTCATTTAAGACAGAAAAACATTGAATTTACTTTTTGCATTTTATTCTTTTATGTAAAAGAATAAGCAAAATTTCTAATAAGATTGTACTACTGTCTCTTAAATTTAAATTTAATATATAATTGTATTTTCCTGCCTTTGAAAGGTTTTCAAAACAAAGGAAAAAGAAAGAATAAAAAAAGAATCTTCAATGTATTTACTCATTAATCACACATGTAATACAAATAATTTCCTGTGGACAAAGATCCCAAAGATAAATATAGATATAGATACAGATACAGATACAGATATAGATAAAGAGAGAGAGGAAAGGGATGAAAAGGAAAAAAGGAAGTAAGGAAAGAAGGAAGGACCCTTTTTCTGTTTATAATGCAGTACTAGAGGCCTGGTGCACAAAATTCGTGCATGGGAGAGGGAGGGTCCCTTTAGCCCAGCCTGCACCCTCTCTAATCCGGGACATCTCTCTCACAATCCTGGACCTCTGGCTCCTAACCGCTCACCTGCCTACCTGCCTGACTGCCCCTAACTGCCTCTGCCTGACAGCCTGATTGTCCCCAACTGCCCGCCCCCCCCCCCCCCCCCCCGCCAGCCTGGTCGCCCCTAATTGCCCCCCTCTGCCAGCCTGGTTGCCCCACGCAGCCTGCTGCTCAGTCATTTGGTCGTCCCTCACTAACCCCCCCACCGACTTGGTTGCCCCACGCAGCCTGCTGCTCAGTCGTGTGGTCGTCCCTCACTAACCCCCCTGCCGGTCTGGTCACCCCACACAGCCTGCTGCTCAGTCATGTGGTCGTCCCTCACTAACTCCCCTGCTGGCCTGGTCGCCCCACGCAGCCTGCTGCTCAGTCATGTGGTTGTCCCTCACTAACTCCCCTGCTGGCCTGGTCACCCCATGCAGCCTGTTTGGTCGTCAGTTAGGTTGTTTCGGTTGCGATGGTTGCTTAGGCTTTTATATATATAGATTATTTTCTGATTAATAAGGTATTAATTCAAGTTACTTTCATATTGACACTGGGGAAAATTAAGATTTTCTTTCCTTTCCTTTTCTTAAATAAGATGGAGAAAAGACCACGAAGACACACGTTGTCCAGGATAGGCAACAACATCAGAGACACCATTAGTTTTAATCTTAGTGTTTTTTTTTCCCAGGGGGTTGGGAGTAGGAGTCTGGTTAAGGACTAATCCATCCTGCCTGCATGGTATAATATAGGCAAAATATTAGCCCATTATCTTTTTTAATAACGTTATAAAGAGAAGGATAGAAGAATGATGAAAATATACAATATTCTGTTACAGCTGCCAAGAGGTTATGTGGTAATCACAATAATTCCTAGTTATTGATAATTCACACATAAGATCATGTGGCAAGTATGACTGTAATTTTTTAAAAAGCAAGTATTTAACATAAATAAAAAGTTGGCAATGAACCAAGTAAGACTTTGGTCTAAATCAGGAATGTGGAATGATTCTGTTCCATACATTAAAACACAAGTGTTTTCAGACACCATATCATAGTTTTACAAGGAAATGCACTTTTCTTTCCTAATCTATAGTCAGTGAATCGCTATCTGAGTCATATTATTGTATAAGTTAATAATTTAGCATGTGTTTTCTATAAAGCTATCAAGATATTATCAAATCATTTACTTTCTTATATCTCTAACATTATGAAAACATTCATGCTTTAAAAAATATATATAGCCTTCTATAAGATAAACACTTACTATGCCGGAATTACCCAAACAGTATGTAAATATGCAGTTTCCTGTAACATTTGTGTGCATTATTTTTATGAGGCACACATTAACTCTTGGTCTTGGTATTTACAGTTATTATTATTAATTATTGTGATGTCTGTATTTGAAGTGATGGGTGACATAACTAGTTACCCCAAGAATCAAAGAGAGGACGATAGCTCCCTAATTGTACTAGGAGTTACAGGACAGAAAAATGGCTTACAGTTTCAAAAAGCAATATTCCATGGTATGGGCAGTGATTTAATTTCAGTTATTTTATTACATTTTCAAATGAAATGAAAATTCCTTTTATTTTTTACTGTGTGCCTCATTATTAATTCATAATTTATTTTCCTTAGGCGATTATCATGATTTATGTGTTATTCCCTGGCTTGTATTGTAGACACAGTTGCCATTACATAACAGTGGCAATTTGATATTTTTCATTATAACAGAATTACTTTCTTGTATGCAGCAAAGGAGGCTTCTGCATTTCAGGAAGCAAATTATGAATACTTATTTAACAAAGAAACATGTCACTGAGCAGATTCTTCCATTAAATGCTGGTACACTTAGAATTTCAAACTCAGTTAAACGCAACACATTAATAACACACCCAGTAAATTTCATTGCCTGGTATGCACCAGGTCCTCTCAGTGGTGATGGGCAGTGTCTATACCCTTGAAGAGTGTATGGATGGCTTGATACATGGAGTTTCTACTGTGTTGTGTATATTTACAGTGAGTATTCGTTTATGTATATGTTATATATGTGTACATTATTTTGTATACTATGTTGTTTTGACATCCTAAAAATCCTTTCTGGCTGAGAGAGGCTGCCCAGCCCTAGCTAACCATTTTTTAGAGACATCAAAGGATCCAGCCTATAGTATGCCTTATCTCCTCTTTCTTGCCCAAACACCCCTCAAGGCAATATTTCCCTGCCTTCATCGTCCCAGGGCCAGGCGGCAGGCACTAGGGGCCTTCCCTGTAGCCCCAAACCCTGTGAAATTACTCAAACCAGCCAATCCTAAACTATTTACCCGACAAGCCTTGCTTTTGCTGCTGAAGGCTCTGGCCTGGCACTTCCCCTCCTATCTCTTAACCGCCTGGCATCTTTCCTATGTGGCTCTTTATGTACCTGTCTCTGCCTCCAGTACCTGTCAGTAAAATAAACCTTGTTTTCCTGAGCATGTCTTCTGTATCCTCTGTTCTGTACCTGACTGACCATCTCATAAAACATCCACATATTCCTACCCATTTGTCTGTCATATGTTTTCTGAGATCTGAGAAGCAGAGATGAAGCTCGAGAGAGAAAGAGAAGCCAAAGACATCACATGGCTTGTGTTTAATTTTAGTAAGATCTGGGGCCATTGTAGGTTTCAGACTCAGATGATAGTAGGATACTGGTCCTAGGTTTGCATGAGTTCATTGCTACGGCATACAGACAGACAAGCACTTTCTAGAGTAACTCATTTATGAATGACCATCTAGAAAGAAATGGGAGTATAGAAACGAGCTTGAATGCGATAAGAGAAACTAACCATAGCAGAGGAAGAAGCATAACATACTTCAGAGCAAGCTATTCAGGGTTTTATAACTCCCTGGATATTGGGGGCCAAGGTGTGGGAGGAGTTCTTTCTGAAGACAGCACCTTTTATGGCTGCTTCAGGAAGTATGGTTTGTGTAGAAACGCCATGTGTTTGCTATTACTAATGCCAACTTCACTGGAAAGGAAAAGCCCTATGGAATGGCCCCCATTCTGTGGGCCAGGAGTCCCGTGAGCCGGAACAGGACGTGCAGATTTCTAAATCTTCAGTGTCTGCTGTGGACGGGTCATTTCATAAAGCAAGTGGTGCCCAACTGGTGTGTCTCAGTGGTTGAGTGTCAACCTATGAACCAGGAGGTCATGGTTTGATTCCTAGTCAGGGCACATGCCCAGTTGCAGGCTAGATTCCCAGTGTGGGGCGTGCAAGAGGCAGCCGATCAATGATTCTCTCTCATCATTGATGTCTCTATCTCTCTCTCCCTCTCCCTGCCTCTCTGAAATCAATAAAAATATATTAAAAATTTAAAAATAAATAAAAAATAAAGCAAGTGGATTTTACTTGATTTGATGTCTTATTAATTCACTTATTTTTAGTTTCATACAAGTTTAAACAATAAAGCACTGTATCCTTATCCATAGTGTAAATAATAATATGGTATTTTAAATTCAAATCACTTAAATTTGTGTAACTGCTTCATAGGCAGGGAAAATAATTAGGAAATTAGGAGAGATGGTAAATATATATATATATATATATATATATATATATATATATACACACACACATATATAAAACTTATGAACCATTTCAGAAAGTTACATGGAAAAGATGTTAGTGAAGGGTTAGAAAACAAAGTATAAGAAACTTTTCACTCATTCTGTCAGTAGTTGATGAGTTTGATTAGGTGCTGGGGCTAGAACATGGGAGTTTTGTTCTCATGGAACTCTTAGAAGATGGAGACAGCCAATAAATACTGAAGAAGTAAACAAAAACATAGATGAGGATAAGTGCTATCTAAGAATTTTTTAAAAGTGTGGTTGGTACCCTAGGGGATGCAGGAAGGACATTCCGACTTAGGGAGCAGACTTGGTGTATTTGAGAAACAATTTGCAAAGACTCGTGGGACATATTAACCAAGTGGGGCTTGGCGTGTGCTTTGGATTTTATTTCTGAAAGACAGTGCACAGTTTTAAGCAGAGATTTGTCCTTATCTGATTTCTATTTTTGAAGGTTCACTCTGGCTGCTGTGTTAAAAGGGGATGGGGGATTGAGGAGATAGCAGAGAAAGGAACCAGGGAGACCATTTAAGATGCTGTTACGATATTATCACATCTGGAATAAAATGCTAATCAGTACATTCTGAGTAAACAAATGCATGGCCTTTTGCTTCTGGTATCTCAGAGATCAGTTCTTGGTCAGGCAGGAAATGGAGAGAAACTTTCCGAGCACCTGATGAGATTTGCCTGTGCTCTTGCTGATGTTTTCTCCATTTTTTTCACAGCAGGTTTATTGCGAACTGGTTTCTTCATGTGTCCTCCATTTTATCACAGTACTTAACTTAGTTGACTATGGAATAATAATCATACTGTTATTGTTATTGCTGTTATTATTGTACTAGTTTTATTTATTTATTGAGTAGGGACTGTGATCATTGTTTTGCATGTAGTAACTCATACAAATTTATCCAGACAACTCTATGAATTAGGTCACATAAATGTCCCCATTTTACTGATAAGGAAACCAAGGTGTAAACTCACCTAAGATCCCTCCAGTTTCTATTTAGGAAAAGCAAGAAATCAATATCAGAAAACCACTTGGAATGCTCCTTCACCAGACTAAGGAGACTCAGCAAATACAGGTGGAACCTCCCAAAGACCACAGGCCAGATTCTGTGTTTGATACTCAGCCCAGGGAGCAGCGCAGCTCACAGAATGCTGCTGGCTCATTCCCTTATGGTGCTGGCTCTCCTGAGTGTCCCCGCAGTGAGATACCCCCAGGGACTTGGAGTCCTTAGAAGAAATGGTGCTGGATGACATTCTGCCTTTGTTCTGAGGTTTCTGGGGACCTTCGTTGCATTGCCTTGGGATTTGTGTTTCCTTATTGTTGGTGCCTGGTCCTCTGCCCTCCTCCCAGTTTCTGGGAATGATAATCCTAGGACTCCCCAGGGGATAGACTCTTCCGTTACCTTTAATACCTTTCAGTCTTTGTCTTCATTCCCCTTTTCGCATCAAGAAAAAAATTGAGGTGAAAAATACATGTCTGATCCCATTATTTCCTCAAAGAAACATTTTCTTTTTCTTTTCCATTTGTCCTCCAGCACAAAGCCTGGCCTAGAGGCAGGCAAACTATCCAATTCAGATTATCCAATTCAAGAACTCCTTTGTAAGAAACAAAGAATGTCAATCATAGGTTATTCATATCATGTTGTTTTCTGCCCCGCTCTTGCCCATGTTGAAGAAGCTCATACTATTTGAAACCTCTTCAAAGTCAATGGCTGGCGTTTGCTTCTTTCACAGCAGTGTTAATATGAACCAGAGGGAAAAGCGCATTTTGTGTTTCCCTCATATAGTACAATTTCACAAGTACAATGTAGGTGGGAAAAAAATCAATATTATGTATTTTAAGTAACTAATATAATTATGCTTCCCAAATTTGAGAAGAATTTAAAACTTTCACTTAATTAAAATGAGGCCTGTCAGGTAGAATACTGGATACACAGTTAAAATAGAATTTCAGATAAACAATGAATAATTTTTAACATAAGTTCCATACAATATTTGCATTTTTATTGGCGAAATCTAGCAACCCTAATTATAACCTTAATTATAAAAGTACTAGAGGCCCGGTGCACAAAATTCGTGCAGGGGTACGGTTCCTAGGCCTGGCCGGCTATCAAGCCAATCATGGCCTTCTTCCCTCAGCTGCTGGCTGTTGGCCGGGGCCTTCCTTCATTCCATGCTGCCCCTGGTGGTCAGCACACACTATAGCGGGCAGTTGAACTCCTGATTGGTCCAACTCTCAAGGGGACAATTTGCATATTAGCCTTTTATTATATAGGATTGTTAGTTAAAAGGCCAAATAACAAAAAGGTATTAAAGTGTCTCAAATTATTGTACATAATTTTAATAATGAAATGGTGTTCCCTGATATGGCACTAGTAGGTAGGATAGTTCCTGTCACGGTCACGGCCTGGTGGTCCCTGTTAACACAGACTCACCTATGTTCTTGCACCATGGAAGACCCCACATATCACTTTTGCATCTGACCTCTGTGTCCCTCCTGTGAGTCTCTGCTCTGGGGTCAATGGAGACCCTCACCACAGTGGCAGACCTTCACCACTTGCTGGATAATCTGAGAGATTTGGGGTCCCTTTCAAGTCACAAGCTTGCTGAAGGAAAGAGACTCAAGATTAACTACTTGTTGGAACAATTTAAAATTGTTTTGGCCACTTTGGCCACCTGGCTTGCTGTTGAGGCTTGTGGGGGGTGGGGGTGGGGTGAGGTGGGGTACTGATTTCTAGAAATATAAATTCAAACAGGATATATGCCCCTTTCTTGCTTTTGGCTTCCTATTCATCCTTTCTGGGTGTTTCTATCACCACCCCACCAGAAGTTCACACCTAATGGAGGGTTGGAGGGATAAAGGCCTACATCTGTAATTCCAGCCTGATTTTAATCTCTGCTTTCTCTGTCTTTCTCCCCCTCTCCCCTTCACCCCACCCAGCAGAGGGCAGCTTCCTGTCAGTAGTTTATAGTTTAGCCTCCTTGTCCTCTAACAATGGCTTAACGCTTGTTCTTGAGCATAAAGTGGGCTTGTAAAAGCTAGGAATATTTTCTTTCTCCACATAGCCACGCTTTTAAGACTCAGGAAAGATTGCAGAAATCCAGCTTTTTGACTCAATGACCCCTTTATCACAGGTAGTATTATCCTTCTTGTGAAAGGGGTGAAAACCATGGGAAAAGCTTCATTACAATAAGGTTTTCAAGAATTGAAAATATATTGCAAAATAATTTTTATATTTCTCATGATATAACTTTTGTGTGTGGGTTGGGAGTATCCTTCCTCTCTCTCTCTCTCTCTCTCTCTCTCTCTCTCTCTCTCTCTCTCTCTCTCCCCCTCCCTCCCTCCCTTTCCCCCCTTTCTAGATTTAAAACCATATAATAGTCTGTGCATAATTGTAAAAACAACATGGCCCCCTAAATATTAGAGAAGCAGGAAACCATTTGAAAGGCTGAGCAACTCTGATGCTGAATTTTGAGGTATAAGACAAAATTCTAGGCTGCTTTATTCAATATGACTATGAAACATCCATTTTATTTGAACTCATCCAGCAAATAAGTGGGTAGATCTTTAAAATAAAATTTTTACCTACAAGTAATTTGAATTTGTCTCTTGATATGATTTCTATAAGGCTTAATATATTCCAAGGGCCTATTCATTTGAAAGTGTGTCAAAACTCTAAAAGCAATTTTTCATTTTCAAACTAACTTATATACAGCTCCCTGGGAATTGCCTGAACCTTCTTGGCAAGAAAATCTTCAGTCATAACTTAACTAAAATAGTTCCAAAGGTTTCCTGATGCAGTGTTGGACAGTGTATATTCAGAGCTAGGGTAATTTTTACCAAAAGCAGAAACTCATGCTGTCTCATAATTCTTGTCAATAGCAAAACTAAAATAACCTATTCATAAATACTATAGCCAATTATGTTAATTATCTATAAGTAAAAGCTTGAACCAAATCAAAAGGCATATCACAATGTAATGCATTATGAGACAACAATGTACTTGTTCCAGATATTTAAAAATGTTTTAAATTTTTTAATTTATTGATAGTTATAGAAAAAGAGAGAGAAACATCTATTTGTTGTTCCACTTATTTATACATTCATTGGTTGATTGTCATATGTGCCCTGACCAAGGATCAAACCCACAACCTTGGTGTATCAGGGCAAAGCTCTAATCAACTGAGCTACCCAGCCAGGACCAAAAAAATTTTTATCTTGGGTAAAATTTAAATATATAAGTACCAAATAAAACCTGAACTAGATAGATGTTTCACCTTTGAATTTCAAATGGACATATTTGTATTTGTTTTAGCATGGTAAGGAAAAGTTAATAAATCATTACTGAAGAAATAATGTAATTTAATAAATAGCAATTTTATACCTTAGTATTTTAACTTACTTCAGTACAATAGGAAAATTATTTGTGTCACATATTAAACCACTTCAGAAAAAAAGAAAGAAACTGTGGTTAAGTAGAAGATAATATTGGAGTGTTATTTCCCCTAGAAAATTTGGGAAACAAAGGTATTGTTTTTACCAAAAGTAAGTAGTTTACACAGCATAAAGTAAAACTCAGCATTAAGATCAGACCCTATAGAAACTCACTATATTGATTACAAATACCTAATATTTTGTAATTTTCCCATTACTAGGATAACAAAAAATAAAGTACTTTGAAATTAAAAGTATAAAACAAAGATGAAAATAGGAAACACTGATCCTAGGTGGGCAAATATTTTGATGAGAGAAATTGTTTTCTGTGCTGTTGAGCATTGCCTTTGACTTTTCTAAGTGAGCCCTCATGTACATTGTCTCAGTCTCAGCTTGACCTGGAATTGTCTTCCTGAAAGAAGAAAGCTTGATTCTTATTGGCATCATATGGAGCTATACATCTGCTTGAAAATTAATTGTCTTCCTTTAGACATATCAGCTCTTCTAGCAAATATGTAGCAGCTATTCTTGTCTTACTTTCCACTTGAAAACCTTTATTTTTGTCTGTTCTATTTTATAAATGATGATCTTCTAGTTCTACAAAACAAGCATTAAATAATCTGAGCTACTTTTCATATGTACCTAACATCATAAATGCAGTTCTCCTCAGACACTTTTTTTGGTGATTTTATTTTATTGATTTGATCCATTTGTAAATTATAAAAGATAGTTAACACCTTTTGAATCATTTTTAATATATAAGAATTTTAAAATATGTGAATTTTTAATATATAAAGAATATATAAGAACAAGAAACTTTTTAGATATTCCTAAAACTCTGCCTCATAATGATCTCCTATGATCCTTATGATAAAAAAAGAGAACTCAGGTTTTTTATTTTCTGAAGAGTGGGTCAACAATAAGAGATTCTTGGGAGACACATATACCAGGTGTAACAGTTAATAATGCGGGTTTTTTTCAATGGATGGAGTTACACATATGTTGATATATATGCGATTTACTATATATGCTATTTTGTTGTATTGACAGCAAGCTTCAAAGCGTCATATGTCAAATTTGCTGAAGGTGTTAATATCATAGATATTTTTACACTTAAAAATGTCGAATTTTGTGCCAAAAAAAGAGCATTTGCGGGAAGTTTTAATTCATTACTTTATTTTGAAGAAAAGTGCTGCTGAAAGTTATTGTATACTTCGGGAAGCTTATGGTGAACATGCTCCATCTCAAGATACTTATGAACGCTGGTTTAAATGCTTTAAAAGTGATGATTTTGATGTGAAAGACAAAGAACGTCCAGGTCAACCAAAAAAGTTTGAAGACCAACAATTCCAAGCATTATTGGATGAAGATGCCTGTCAAACTAAAAAACAACTTGCAGAAAGATTAAACGTTGCTCAGCAAACAATTTCCAACCATTTACAAGCAATGGGAAAGATTTTAAAGGAAGGAAAATGGGTGCCACATCAACTGAACGAAAGACAAATGGAAAACCAAAAGTAAAATGTTGCTTCAACGGCACAAAAGAAAGTCTTTTTTGCATCGAATTGTGACTGGCAATGAAAAGTGGGTTTATTTTGAGAATCCCAAATGCACAAAATCATGGGTTGATCCAGGTCAACTATCAACATTGACTGCAAGGCCAAATCGCTTTGGAAAGACAATGCTCTGTGTTTGGTGGGATCAGGAAGGTGTGGTGTATTATGAGCTTCTAAAACCAGGTGAAACCATTAATACTGATCGCTACCAACAACAAATAATCAATTAGAACCACACTTTGATTGTGAAATGACCAGAATGTACCAGAAAACATGGCAAAGTAATTTTGCTTCATGATGATGCACCATCACACACTTCAAAAGCAGTTAAAGACACATTAAAAGATCTTGCCTGGGAAGTGTTAATCCACCCGGTGAATTCACCAGACTTTGCTCCTTCAGATTACCACTTGTTCTGATCAATGGCACACGCACTTTCTGAGCAGCACTTCAAAACGTACGAAGTGGAAAAATGGGTCTCTGAATGATTTGTCTCAAAACAAGAGAAGTTCTATTGTGACGGTATCCACAAATTACCTAAAGATGGGGAAAATGTGTAGCTAACTATGGACATTACTTTGAATAAAGCACTTTTGATGTTTCTCTTGAAATTATCTTCATTATTAACCGGTACACCTGGTAATTGTCACTCCTTCAGTCATGGCTCTTGGAGGAGACAGATGGCCCTCTCAAAAGGAGTCATTAAGGAAATTGTGCTGTGGACAAGGCAGTGAGTGGACGGGTTCAGGGAAAACAATAACAGAGAGGAGGAGACAAGAGCTAGCCTCTGCCTACCCTGGGCCTGAAGGACAAGCCGAGGGATCATGACCAGCACTAGAGCCCAAGGTGATGGCAAAGCCACCGTGGAGTTGGCCTTGAGGAGAGAAGGAGCAGTGTCTGTAGAACCTGAGAGAGGGAGTGAGGGAAAGCAATACAATCCCACTGTGCTCTCCCTCCCACAGCAATGTGGAGCTTCTCTTTATCAGAATCCCATTGGAATCCTCTCAAAGCACAAGGGTTGGCTCCTGCACGCCCCACATCATTGATGAGAGAGAATCATTGATTGGCTGCCTACTGCATGCCCCACATGGAATGGAGCCCTCAACTCGGGCATGTTCCCTGACTGAGAATCGAACCTTGACCTTCAGGTTCATAGGATGATGCTCAACCACTGAGCCATTTCAACTGGTCCATATCTTCCATTTTTATGAACACAATAAGAGACTACCTGGGTTGATCAGTTGAGGTTACATGTGAGTTCCACTAATGACCCCATCATTGGATTTATTTGCATAGCAGTCTTCATGAAGAGACTTTTGTAGCACGGGGATGGCGTTATTTGTAAAGGTGGGTTTGGTAGGGTGATGACTGTGTGTGACAATGCTGTTTGAAATATTAATTTAAAGTTTGAAATAAAATTTGGAACTTTCCTCTTTTGGAGGATCCTAGAACTGTTACAAAGGAGTGGAGCACCACAAAGGTGATGTCTGAAAAATGCCAGGGACTTCATTGTCCAAAAGTTTCTTCTAGATCTAAAATTTTATGTCTATCTTCCTTTTTATAAAGACCACTTTGGTTCCAGTCAAGAGTTAAAAATGTGAGAATGAAATTTAATAAAGAGTTCTTGGAGTAATCCAGAGAGGACAGGATAACAGAATTTGATATACGGTCTAGCAAAAGGTAGTTCATTTAACAGGATGAGCTGAGTAGTAGGGAATGTGACTCCCCCACCTTGCCCTCAATATACTAGTATAAGGAGTGTTGAGCCTGTTGATAGATAACAGTAAATACAGAGGCAAGTTTTGAATGGTTCTGGGACTAAAAGAGTACAATCTTTTTCTCCATTTATATTTTGCTGTAGATTTATCTTATATTATATGGTCACCATATACATTTTTAGAGATTTAACTGTGAGTTCTTTGGAGTGAAAAACAGTCCATTAATACAAATTAATACATGTAAATTAAAGCATTCTTCTCCAGGTAATTTATTCATTAACTTCAGCACATTTTTACAAAAAGGAAAATAGTCTTTGTCACTAATGGTTACAGTTAGAAGAGAATTATAATTTATTCCCATAAGGAGAAAAAAGTATTTAACACTGTTAAGTAGAACTATGAAAATAATTTAAGTAAATATTTATAATTAATAAAGTATTTTGAATGAAGGATGACACTAATGTGATAGAACATTTCTTTTGCATCTGTTCAGTCTCTTGTGAGTATGTGGTAGTGACCTGATTTTAATTTAATTATCAAAACCACTAATAAATTCAGACATAAATCAAGAGGGAGCAGGTCAATTCCAAGAGTTATTTAGAAATTGGCACACTCAAAACTCATTTAATTCTTCAGCATCTAAACTAATGAGATGTTACATCCTATTTGTTGGCATATTAATATAGCTGAATGCATTGCTATTAATCAAATGTGGAACACTTGAAATGGTAAAATAAATACAATTTAACAGTACTGATAACTTACCTCAAAATAATTTTAACTAATTTAAAAATAAATTATAAAGTTTCATTTTTAAATAATGGCTTTTGTACTTTATTATCATTTTAGCTATGCTTATTGATGTGCTAATAAATAGTACACTTGGGAAACTTTTTTCTTCCAAATTTTATCTTAAGTTTTGAGATGGCAAAATGAGTGTCAAAGATATGAATATCAATAGACTACCATAGTGACAAGAATCTAACAGATTTTTCATTGTTAGTTATTCATCCTTGACTAAATTATGTTATGGAAATGAGATAGATCATCTAAAATATTTCTGTAACCTCTTCTATAATTAATATAATTTTCTGAGTTTATATCATCAAACTAAAGCTCATAATATATCTAATCTGTTTATTAAGATATACTTATCTGTTTTATTTGCAAATGCATGACTTGAGTTACACATATCCAGGTAAATAGATATGATCTTTAACTTCAAAGACGTTAAAGTCTGGAATGTAAAATATTGGTGCTTGTAAATAAACCGACATCAAGTTCAGTGTAGAGCTGAATAAACAACTTCATAGATAAATAAATGTTGGTATTTATTTCTTTTTGACATTTCCCCTAAACAGAACAGTTTGGCTTGGACTGGATAGTACCTTTGTGTTGTACCATTGAAAGCATGTAGTTATGGTAAGAAATGTCTTACACATGAAACACAGGTATGGAAGGCAATATGATGTTGATGAAACTCATGGTATAGTGTGAGGATTTTTATATAGGCACAGGACCGTAGATGAAAGGACAGTAGTAACCCAGGGATGTGATACAGGACAGGGTGGGTTTTTCATTTTCAGGTTGTTGCATTGGGCAGCGGCTGCCCCACCACAGGGAACTGTGTAAGGGGAAGACTTTGTAGGACCCTCTGAAGAACTCACAGATGGGCCAGAGATAGTTGATGACTAGTCATCCTCAGATAGGGAAGTAAAACTTCTTTACTTCCGAAGTGGGAAGTAAAGGGAAGAGATATTCATTCTTCTTCCCTACATTCCCCTCCTAATATTCAGCACCAAAAGGGTAAGGCAGCAATCAAACATGAGATGGGGATTTTAAACTCTGCTGGACGGAGCTGTTCACAGCAGAAAATTGTCCCAAATCTGACGATCCACCCAAGTGTTATAAGAGAAATGGGACATGAAAATTTCAATATAACACATTTGGGGAAAGAGACTGAGGAAAAAATGAAATTTATGTTTGTATGCTATGGAATTTAGAACATTCAACACTCTCGTTACATATATGATGGAAGGAATTATTTCAGTCTTGGGCTTCAGTTTCTGGTGAAGTGGACTCCTTGTTGCCAAAAAGAGGGTATACATTAAAATTTAAAAATGACAAAACAGCCTGGCCGGCATGGCTCAATGGTTGAGTGTTAACCCATGAACCAGGAGATCATGGTTTGATTCCCCATCAGGGCACATGCCCAGGTTGCAGGCTTAATCCCCAGTAGGGGGCATGCAGGAGGCAGCTAATCAATGATTCTCATCGTTGATGTTTCTATCTCTCCCTTTCTCTCTCTGAAATCAATAAAAACATATTTTAAAAAATCACAAAACAGATTAATATTTTATGGAAGAAGGAAAAAATCCATTTTAAAAGTTTTGGTTTGCTTAGCATGTGTATCTCCCCTCTCTGGCATTTTTCTGTTTTAAATATTGTTCTAGAAGATAAGGAACATTATAAAAAAGAAGAAAATCAAAAAATTACATAAGAAATATGACTAACATAAAAGAACCTCCAAATATATATTGCCTAGTTTCCATGCTTTAATGATGCCATGCTGTCCAGTAGTCCTAAGACCCCTCTGTCTTAGGAGACGTGTTCTGTGTACAAAGTAGAATCTTAGAAGGCCTCTCCCTTGGGAGGATCTCAGGCTGCTTAGATGGTATGGGCCCTCCGTCCTTCCATAGAGTTTTAACTGACTGTGGAGTTATCACTTTCCTGCTGGTTATTTACCCCCACACTTTCCTTCTGTTGGCTTCTTGATCTTTGTCACAGGAGAGCCCTTGCAGCTCCTTTGTCCTAAGTAACTACAAGTGGCATTCAAACCTCAAGAAACTCTTCCCGCCCTGGCTGGTTTGGCTCAGTGGAAAGAGCTTGTGGACTGAGGGGTCCCAGGTTCGATTCTAGCCAAGGGCACATGCTTGGGTTGTGGGCTCGGACCCCAGTAGGGAGCGTGCAGGAGGCAGCCAATCAATGATTCTCTCTCATCATCGATGTTTCTATCTCTCTCTCCCTCTCCCTTCCTCTCTGAAATCAATGAGATATATTAAAAAAAAAAAAAAGAAACTCTTCCCTCCGGATTGTGATAATAAATCGTGCAGGAAAGAGTTGCTTAGTGGATACGGTGCCTTAGCAGGATTGTGGGCTTAAATCATACTTAACTTTACAAAACTTAGAAAAGAAAGACCTTAGGAAGACATGGGTCTTTATGGTTTTTTCATACTTGTTAAGCTTCCTTTTTAAAAGTTAATTGCTTTCCTTTGATGATTACAATAAAATTTTTGTCCAATAATCTGCATGCCAAATTGGGTTCACTCATTTGATTATTTTAGTCATTTTAACTTTTCAAACAAACAAGCATGTTTACTACTTCAAAATTAATCCTAATGTTTTACCTATGCTATCAGAAACCAAGAGTTTGAGGGCTTTGCTGACACCTGTGACCTTAATATATTTTGAATCATCATTTGGTTAATTTATAAATCCTAAGGCTTGAGTCTTACCACTAAAGTTAAATTAAGTGTCCAATAGGTCCCTCAAAACCAAGACTGGCTGAAATATTATTCTTATAAAACACTTTGAAAAACCAATTCTATGTAATAGGTGTATGTTTTTTTTCAACAACCAGTCCCTATAATATAAGCAACTGAAATGTTCGTTTTATAGAAGGAATTCAAATAAATATGTCAGCTTCATAAGTATGCATAGAGATACTCAGCTGAATTATTTTTGGTGATGGGAACAAAGCCTAAATTTAGAAGCTATCTTTCTTTTACAGCACAGACCAAAAATACTTCCAGACATTTTCTGTTTTTGTACTTTGCATTTTTTTCAATGAATTAAAGAATCAATATAGAAAAATCTGGATGGATTTTAAGCTTTGTATACCATTAGGTAATATATTTTAAAGTAGTTGTGTGTCTTACTGACCCATGAAAAACTAAACATATAAGAAGTGTATTTTTTAAATAAAATTTAAAGATTTTCTAGAGTTACTTGAAAAAAATGACTCTACCATACTCATGTGAGGAAAGAGTTGTATATACAATAAATTTTTATCATTTGTGATAGTTACGTTCCATATAGTCTTTGAGAACATTCAATCAGCTAATACTAACCCATTTCTCATAGGAGAAGTAGAATTGGGTCCAGTCATCCTGGTCACAGCATTTTCTTTAACTAATCAATTCATAAGTATATGTCTGTTTAAAGACACATTGTTTAATATGTATTTTTTATTTATTAATATTGAACTCCTGGAAACAGGCCTATAACTCATGCCTACATGGAGCTTATCTAGAATATGTATTTTCCCCTTAAGGCACATCAGAACCTGCCTGTGCTTAGAAACACCAGACAGCACCTCAGAAAGATGCTTGGGGCAATTTCAAACAGTGAAGCCACCAACACAAAGCACAAAAATGTAAAAAATATGGCTAAGGACACCATGAAAAAGGCACTTGTTTGCAGTAAGAGAGCTGAAACAAAACCACGGAGCATGGCTTTGTTGGGCCTCAGCTGGAAACATGTGGGTGCTGGTTAATTCCAATGGGTCTTGGGGTTACAAAAAAAATACAGAAGAGTGGATGAATTTGCAAGTTAGAATTCACACATAATGAGGATCAACTGTGTTCCACAGTGTCTCCTTTAGTTTACATCCTTTTGAGATTTGAGTTGGGACTCTTTGAATCCCAGGTTCGGCACATGGCTGCCAAGTGGATTTGCAGTTCAGATGAGCCATTGCTAAAACTGAGTCCAAAGGCTTTGGAGCAGTTTGAATTGAGATCTATTGAGTCTAATTATATTTTTTAATGTATTTTATTGATTTTTTACTGAGAGGAAGGGAGAGGGAGAGAGAAACATCAATCAGCTGCCTCCTGCACACCCCATACTGGGGATGTGCCCACAACCAAGGTACATGCCCTCGACCAGAATCGAACCTGGGACCCTTGAGTCCGCAGGCCGACGCTCTATCCACTGAGCCAAACCAGTTAGGGCCTCTAATTATATTTTTTAAATGGCTTTTATGTTAGATATGCTTATTTTTTTAAAAATTGTTTTTAATGTACTTTATAAAGTTTCTTAATGGGTAGGAGGTTTTTTTTAAAAAGACACTTTTCTAAGTTTTCCCTAGACAGTTGGAGAGGCATGGCTTTGGGTGGCCATTTAACTGTCCCATGGGTCCAGAACATAGAGCAAATAAGGCAGCAGATACCCCGTATCAAGTCCCTCATTGTCCATCCTCAGGTATCCCTCAACCCAAGTGTGTGCCTGAGAAGTGAGGACTTAACCCTGTGGGCATTATTCTGCACTAAGAGCCATCCGAGGAGTGAGGGAAGGCCTGGTGGACTGCTGACTCATCGAATTTATCCTTAGGAAGATAGAACTGGTAGTGCTTTAGGAATCAAAATGTTTCTCTGGTTTGGTTTCAGTGACCAGACAAAATATTCTCTGACTCTACTAAAAATTTTAAACGCAAACGTTCTGTGTATCTTGCCCTAAACATAGGGTGACATCCCAAGAATGGTCTCAGATTTGCTTCTTTACCTCTAGAGTGAAATAATTACAAAATTTCTCTCTATATATATTTATAATAAATTTTGTTATAAATATATATATATGTAATAAATATATAAATATACATGTAAATATATATGTATTGTGTAAACATCTATAATAAAATTAATTATAAAAATTATTATAAATGTATATATGTATATATACATAATACATGTATACATAATAAATGTATATATGTATATATGATACATATATATTTATATGTATATTTATATTACATATACATATGTTTATAATAAATTAACTATAATATATTTACAATATATAATTAATGCATGTATAATTAATTTCATAATTATTCACAAACCCAAGTTCATCTCACAAGCACTAGTACTCATTTACTTACAAACATTTAATGACTACCTTCCATGTTTTAGGAATTGTTCAATACTTATTGCTGAATGATTTGTTAATCAATGTTTCTTTAAAGCTGCTTTTAATATTGAACAAATTAGTGTCTATCAAGGACTGTAGTCAAGAGAAAAATATATAAATATTGGAAAACAGAAAATCTGTGCAGCACTTGGAGATAGAGAAAAAACTTACTCAGTAAATGATTAGATCAAACACACTTGAAAAGTTCTACTAGATTGGTGACATTATCAATCTATGTGCCACATTGTCAGAAATCAGTTAAGGATTAGGAGGATGTAATTAGGAGAGAACATCGCTCCTCTATTTGAAGAGTTGAAGCAAACATGTGACATAAGCATCTTGGTTAGGGGCCCAGCTCCATATGTTCATCTGGGAGTCAGCTTCTGAAGGGGCCACCATGTTGTGCACGGACCATTTGAGACAGGTGGTCTCCTCGGTTGCCATCGCAGATTAAGACGCTGCAGGATGAGTCTTTTCACTCACTGAGCTGAAGGTGCCATACGTTGCTGTTACAGGTTAGTCACAATGTGGCCCCTCGAAGTGTCAGGGGCCAGGTAATATGGAGAGTGGCTGGGACGCTTAAAGAAGTGTCCGTTTGATGTCAAAAGAGTGGTGATGGGGCTTACATGCTGTTTATAACCTGCAAATGTTTTTCAGCCAGCGCTTAGATCAGTGTGTGCCTGTAGCTTGCTTGCAGGTGGTGGGTAAGTATGGATGCCTTTTTGTTTAAGCCCATTATTTACTCCATAAAATACATTGATTGTCGTCAAGTGATACTAACTGATCTAGTACATGGTATTCTAACAGTGTGCTTGGAACCCTACACACTGACAGAAGTGTTTCAGGCAAGATCTCTGCAGGAAGGCAAAATCAAGTGCACAGGATTATGGCCAAAATCAAGCCTCAATTTCCTAAAAAAAAAAATAAAAAAAAAATCTCTTCATCTGTTTTATTCATTGCAATGATGAGGATGGTTTTGTTAGAAAACAAGGATACCAATAAGTTTTACTGAAGAATCATTTGAAAACCAATGATATTTTACAGAAAAATCACTTCATGTCCATCACTAAGTTGATTTCAAGATCTATAGTACAAAAAATTATAGAATTTCAGGTTTTTGATTATCATCCTCTTTGACATTTAAACAGAATATAGTATAAGGACATATATATTGGAGGGTTATTCTTAGCAATTGACCCCATTTGTGATAAATATATTCTAATATCCTTGATGTTGAAGTATTTAAATCATCTAATTCTAATCTTGAAATGAATTTGCTAATTTATAATATATGTATATATTGGAGATTTGGATTGTTCATGATGAAATCAATGGTGACAAAAGTCAGTTACTCAAAGCATAAACTATGATTGTTTATTAATTTTATTGTAGTAATATGTTATCATAGTGAATACAAGAAATATAAAATTATATATAAAACATCATAGTTAGTAAAGGAATTGTAAAAATGTAGAAATGCTTTACAGTAGCATGGATCAAAAGGATTTGAATAATGAAATCTTATTAAAGCATCTATAATAAGTTCTGAACAAGCCCTGAAAGAGAATTACCCTTTGGAAAAATGCCACTTCATTCATACTAAATGCATGTTTTTTACTTTAATTTAAAGTATGCTATGTAAATATTTGACAGTGAAGTCTAAATCATTGAAGGAAATTACTGTAGTGTTGCTTGAGCCTTTGACATTTATTTCCCTTGTGAAACACATTTGTTTCCATTGTTTAATATTTAAGATACACTGCAGATTAAAAGTCTAAAGATAGATGAGAATTAACTGATAAAAAATAAAACTGCCTGTGGCCTTTGGGGAAAAGACTTTTATATTCAGGATCTATTTGAATTCTCTTATTTTTCTCTGAGCATTTAATATGTTGAACCACAAAAAAAATGTTTAGAAATAAACTCCAAGTATATAGCTATAGAGAGAGATTATGTATAAGAATGTAGAATTAATCATTTTGGCTATCAGACAATGATTCATATTTTTAAGCATTTTTCATGCTTTTTTCCCTGCATATTGGCTAATAAGCAATTGCCAATATCCTTTCTTACCCTAGCAAACTCCTTTAAGCCTAAGGTAGGACAACCTTTTTGGCAACTAGAAAAGAGACATATAGCTGCTAGGCCATGTGCCTTGGAAAATTAGCCCACATGGAACTGTTTATGAGTTTCATGCATGACAATGACATTTTTTATTCACATTCTGCCAAGGTTGGAATGGGCCTGCTGGGTAGCTTGTCCTTGATCTGTGGGATACCACCAGGAGTGACTGAGGTTGGAGGTTTCCACTTGCTGGTTCCTCACTCACAGATCTGGTTCCTCATGACTCCTGGGTCCCTTGCCCTCTCCTCGTTCAGGCTCAACCTCCATGGCTGAGGCTCCTTACCGCTTGGATTTTCTAGCCCAGTCACACTTCCAGATGCCAATTGGCTTTCAAAAAACAGGAGCAGTTCTCAGTCCAGTTAATGGTTGTAATAGGGACTGAGACCCCTTCATTCCCCCACTTGCTATTAATCAGAGCAGACAGAGGGTCCGCCCAGTTCCCAGGAGGTGGAGACATCAGCTCCTCCCCTTAATGGTGGAGGGGAAGGCAAGGTCACATTGCAGAATATATGGGATGGGAGAACGTTATTGTGGCAGACTTTGTAAAATAATATCTGCCATAATTCTTAACCTGGAAAACTAGTATTTTAGAAACGGACATTCTCCATAACGTCAAATAATAATCTTTTGAGAAGCAAAGGTGTGACTGTGAATACCATTTAATGAAACTTGAATAACTACCATTTACATTTTTCACTGTAACTTATGCCTGAAGAAATGTGTGCTTGTTATTGGAAATTCTAGAAATAGGTTTTAAATTATGATTAGCAAACAAAGGGTAAAATATTCACATATGCATCTCAGTATGAATAGAGGTGATACTTATGTCTAATGGACTCTAGAGTGAGATACACATTGCTAGGAAATTGTGAGATATTTGGATGTATCTGAAGCAAGGGAATTTATGTTTCAGCTTGCAGAATATAAACACAACAAAAATTAATGTAGCTGAAAAATGGGAGTAGTCAGCATATTTTATATTATCCTTTAGTATTCTTTGTTGGGGGTGATTCTTTGGTGGTGATTATAGCATCTTTAATCATATCCTCCATGTGGATTCACAATGGTAAATTATAATACAGTAGGTTTCTATGTCAAATATTAAGCTAATTACCAATCTAGGTGCTAGTCACCAGTCTATATGGGGTAAGTTTCCTACAGAGGACTATCATTTCATCTCGGTAGCTAGATGAGTAGGTGCACCCCCAAAATAGTCTGTTTCAAATATGTGATGTCAAAAAGATCCATTAAGTTTAAATCTCTTAAGTCTTACTTGGAACTGTCTAAACTAACCCATTCTAACTAACCATAAGCAAGTGGATGACACCACAATTGCTTAAAACAAATACACCAACTCTTTCCTCACTAACATAACTTTTCATGAAATTGACACAAAGAGGGGATAAATAGTATACAAGTAGTTTAATATTGGAACATGTGACTCATGTTCATCTGACTCTAGTCTCTGGTTTTTGCTTATTTTAATGTTTGCTATTATATTTCTGTATCTTGAGCAAGGAACTTTATTAGACCCACTAGTAAGCATTTTGCAGTTAATGAATATCAAAACTGAAAGAGCATATAATGAATACTGTTCAAGTTTAAAATTTATTTATATAGTTGAAAGTGCATATTCTTTTCAGTTCATTCAAGAAGAAATATTTTTTTCTTTCTTAAATAAAAGTAACATCTTTTTTTACCTATGTTTAATATATGAAATATCACTTTATGATGGGTTAAACCTAATAAGCCATCAAGACATAAGAGTTGCCCGGCCCGTGTGGCCCAGTGGTTGAGTGTTGACCCATGAACCAGGAGGTCATAGTTCAATTCCTAGTCAGGACACATGCCTGGATGCTGGGTTCGATCCCCATGAGGGGACGTACAGGAGGCAGCTAATCAGTGATTCTCTCTCATTAGTGATATTTATATCTCTTCCTTTCCCTTCCTCTCTTGGAAATATATAAAAACATTTTTTTTAAAAAAGATACATGTATCACCAAGAGAAATTTTCAAGATTATTTATAAATCTTGTGATCTAGGGCTTTTGAGGTTCCACAAGAGAACTATTTAAATGTTTTTCCCAGTTTTCCACCATTATTTCTATTATATTACAATAAAAAGTTGGAGACTTTGAATAGGACATTACATAATAGAGACCAAAACTACATGGTTTTACATGTTCACATAGAAACGCTTGGTGAAGGCATATTTTAATTCCCCTTCCCTCCAACAACACATTCCCAAACAAATTGTTCACTTAGTATGTAAACTCGTATTTAAATAAAATATGAATGCTTATATTTAAATAAAACAGTCCCCACAGAATTTTCTTCTTGAGTGCACACAACCAAATTGCAAGTATGCTGTTGTTGAGAATCTCAGGGTGCTGTGTGTTTATGCCATAGCCAATGGATGGAAAATGCTGTCATTATTTCCAGTCTTCAGAACAGAAATAGCCCCCGCAGCAGCAGCAGAAGCAAATTTTTTGCTAGTAATGTTCAACTTGATTGAATGTCTCTATCTGAATGGTAATTTTATTAAATCAGTGTTGCAGCACACAAGTCTAATGGACAAACGGTGATTCAGTGTGAATTTCCCCCTGCGATTACCCTCCTAGGAGATTAATACTCTAATTTGTGTTTCATGAGCTTATTATTATTTTAGAATCATTTTGACTAAAATTTGATAATTCTTTGAAACAAATGAATCCCAGAATTCTTATTAAGCACAGAAAGCAATAAAATGTAAATTTATTACACTGAATTGGAGCTGCTGGGTATTGTCTTTTTAATTCTTTATTACTTGTATATTTCTTTTTGGTGCTATTAGAATCGTACACTATGGCTGTTAGGTAATAGCCACCATTAAATTATGAAAACACCTTCAATCAGTTGACAGGATACCTTAAGTCTCACTGATCATAGCATTAATTATGCTTTTGTGAATACAGACTACTGTTTTTACATTAACTTATTTAATAATTGCTTTTAAAGCAAAAATGCCAACTATTTTTTTAATGAAGGAAATGAGTTGGAGTTTTGTGGTTTATTTCATTATATTTAAATACCAAACACTGAGCCAATTATTTTTTAAAAAATTTTTATGTTTTCTGAATGAAAATTGTTAAGATAAATGTCACTAATTTGTATTCTATCCAAAACTATCTATAGAACTGTAAACTGGCCACAGTATAAGGCACTAGCATGTTTGAAGTTATGTTTAATGCAGCAAACAAAAAGTGTTATGAATCTACTATAAATTGGTAAAAAAGAAAAAGGATCAGATTTGAAGTAATCAATTTGGTCAGTCATTTTAGGAGATCATATTTAAAAACTAATTCTAACAAGGTATTATTTTAGTGATTAAAAAATTATTTTAGTTTTAATTTGCTTTTCTTCTCCTCCTCTTCTCTTTATTTTGTATTTGAACACAATTATAAAAGTTACTAACTCATAGGTGCAGTTAAGTGGGCGATATTAGGAAGAATACGGGTAATTCTGGTGACATTATCTTATTTACCAAAAAGAAAATAAAAATAAAAATAAAAACTTATGAGCAGAGGAAATGGATTTTGAAGAGAGATGATTTTAAGCAAACAGGTGGCTCCATATGTGTCACTCTTTTATATTAAAATTACTTCCTGCCCTAACCAGTTTGGCTCAGTCGATAGAGCTTCGGCCTGCAGACTGAAGGGTCCCAGGTTCGATTCTGGTCAAGGGCATGTACCTTGGTTGCAGGCACATTCCCAGTAGGAAGTGTGCAGGAGGCAGCTGATCGATATTTCTAACTCTCTATCCCTCTCCCTTTCTCTCTGTAAAAAATCAATAAAATATATTTAAAAAATTACTTCCTCCATAACTTCTACATCCTGTTATTATAACATTATCTATTTCCAATTGTATAACTCTTCATGACCTTGAACCATCTTTCTCCCATATCATCTGCAGTTTAAATCTTGGCATATTGCTCTCACACATGATGACAGTCTTTTTTAGTTTAAATGCACTGTATTAAATCAGGATCAAGGTATAGATCTATAATATTGTGATTGTGTGAATGTTTCTTTGCAATTCTTTTTCTCTCAACCTTAATTTCATTTGGGAGTAAAGATGTAAGAAACTACTTGCCCAGGAACTAAGGGTAAATATTGAAGGACTCAGGTAATACAAGGAGCAAGAGATCTCCAAAGTCCACAAAACCTTGCTTCAACTTTATTTTCTTTATGTAGAAACTCACTAAGGGATTGTCATTTTTCCAATTTATTATTATTTTATAGCACAATAAGTTCAAACATTGGTGGGTAAGGCACATGGTAGCATTGACATATTAAAGGTGTTTTCATTTATTGATACCATTAACGGTTCCCACCGACCAATCTCATCCTACATTTAATATTATAATTAGTAGTATATCCTACAAAATATTAAACAGTCTGCTTTGTTAATTGTACAATGTAAGTACCTTAATACACCAATGAATCCATAGCTCCTTGACTAAAGTTCTTCTCAAATATGGTTTGTTTAACTTTCATTCCAATTAAGCATCCAGTAGACTAAAATTACTGTACCTGTAATAACACATACCAGAATGTTAGGTAAACCTGAGAAATATGCTGGGCTGCTATGGTTGGATGTAGAATGGGATATCAGTTGGGTTATACTGGGGCAGATATTTGAGGTAAGCTGGATGATAACAGTAATGCTGCTTATAATGGACTAGAGGCCTGATGCATGAAATTCATGCGAGAGTAGGCCTTCCTTTCCCCAGCTGCCAGCACTGACTTCCCTCTGGCACCTGAGACCCGGGCTTCCCTTACAGCTCTGGCTTTATCCGGTAGGTCATCGGAAGGACGTCTGGTCTAATTAGCATATTACGCTTTTATTATCTATATATATAAAAGGCTAATATGCAGAGTGTCCTCTTGGGAGTTTGAATGGGAGACCAGGAGTTTGATTGCTCGCTATGATGTGTGCTGACCACTAGGGGGTGGCACAGAACAAAGAAAGGCTCCAGCCGGCAGCCAGGAGGCCCAGATCGGCCCTGATTGCTGGCCAGGCCTAGGGACCCTACCCGTGCACAAATTTCATGCATTGGGCCTCTAGTTATAGATATTAGATGTTTTTCTTTCTGTTTATATAGTCCTGCCTCCCACCCACCTCATTCATCTCCTCTCTCTCTCTCTCTCTCTCTCTCTCTCTCTCTCTCTCTCAGGTGTATTTTTTTTTATTTAAAAAGGATTATCTCTGTTATTTCCAGTGATTATAATACCAGGATAGGTTCTGGCTCTGCTAAGAAACTCTGGGCAGAGAACAAGAAATGAGTTGTAACTCAAGCCATCATCATTCTCATAATAAAAATGGCATTCAAACCTTCAAAAAAACAAACCACAAACATACCTCTTTATGGAAATTCCCCCAACCTCACCCCCATGAACAGAGACATAGACATGGTACTGGAGCCTTGTCAATCAGGGTGTCCCATTCTTGGGAATACTGTTTTATTCTAGTGTGGGCATTTAGTCCAAGCCAAGCCTGCTATAATCTCCTCCTTGGACTTTGCTCCTTAAACCATCAAGGAAGAGCTTCTTTGGATAGTTGGGAGAAAAGGAAAACTGTAATATAATGGGTATGAAACTGAACTCCTCCTATACTATTAACAAGGGGTATCATCTTTGATAAGCCGCCATCTAGGAAACTGAGAATTTTGTCTAAGCCAATGGTTTCTATGATTACTATCCCTTACAAATGGTTGTATCTTAAAAGAAAACAAGCCTGGTGTATGGATCCCAACTGTCCAAATTCCTTTAGCTGTGTGTCATATTTGGTGTCTTTTATCATACGTATTATATTCTCATATGAATCTGTAATACTGGAGGTAAATGCTAGGTAAATTTCAACCTTATTTTCATTATACATAACTAATATCTGACTATATTAAATATATAAGGTAAAATAGTACATTAATATTGAATTTAACTCTGAAATCTATTTTTATGTTTATAACTATAATTAAAATACAACAATGAAGCTCCTCACTAAATTTGATGCCTATTTTAATTTAAATGTTTTATACTTGAACAATATATGTACTCATTTCTGTTCATTTATTTGTACTGAAAAAATCATAGCAGAAAATATTTTTGGTTTTGTCTAAAAGAAAGGGGAATAAGCTCTTAAGATTTTATTATTTTAAATGTATCCTACATTTTTAATCTCAAAATATTAAGGTAATTTTGGGGGAGAGATTTTTATTTCTAAATCAGGTCATAGACCTTGCTGGCAGGAAAGACAAATCCCCCAGATACTTGTGCAGTGTGTTCTCGCCCCATCTGTGAAGTGGAATTCCCCATTTTTGTGGAAGACACAGGTCATTAATGTGAGGTTTTGAGCTTAGTAGGCAGGGCCATTCAGCCGAACACTCATCTTTGTCTTCTGTCCATAATCTCAGACTGATTAGAAGCTCTGCTCAGTTAACAGGATGACACGGTAGGAAATTATTAAAGTGATTGATGACGACTCTTTAATAACTTCCGATTGTCTTTTCACACGTGAGATGCTCTTGTTAAGGTTAAGAGGATGTTAGTGTTCCTTTTTTTTTTCTTTCCCAAGTGCTTAACGGTTTTCACTATAACATTAACACACAGAAGATGAGACATATTTTTACATCAAAATGATCTTATCCAGCATGGTTAATCATGTATTGTGTCAGTCATTTCCCAGACTTCTTTTAGACCATAGAAGCATGAATGCAAAGAGGGGTGTTGTGTAAATATGTTTATCTAAAGAGAAATGTTCATATCTCTGTGGTCAGATAACTGTTCTAATGCATATGAAAGGAGTGAGAAATGTGATTGGGTTTTTTTTTGCTTTCTGAATCTAAGGTGAACCTAATAATAAATCCAGCAGCCTGTCAGCTTCAATGTTTTCTGATAGTCACTAGATAACCTCCTTTCTTGTCATTGGTTGGTCAATTATTTGTCTTGTTTCTCTTTGTTTTTGAGCCATCTAAGGATGACATTACCACAAAGCCAGTGACATGCAGAATAAATGAGGGATCTAGGCATGATCTGCAAAAGATAAAAGCTATTTTTAATACTCTTTGTTGCTGCTACAGCTCAGATGCAACAAAAATAGAATGGCTTTGAAAAAAATAAACACATGTCTAAAAAGAGACAAAGGGAGAAAACTCAGAGAAGTCAATGGAGAAATAACTTGAAAGTGAGAAATATATAGACACGAATCTTTTCACTCTTATTTAGCCTAACTTTACTTTATGTCAGCAGTTTTCAGGAGGAAAAAATCAACAAACATCTTGTGTAAGACTAGTTTCCTAGATAATAATAGTCTCCCACATCAACACCCCTCCCTTTCCCATCTGTCTATCTCTCAAACTATGATCAAATAAGTTTGGGTAAGTCTTACAGTTGAAGGAGTGTTTCTTCATTGTTGAGATTCTCAGAGTTTTCAAGCATGCTAACCTGAATTATAAAGTTCTCAAACAGTTATATGCATTTCTAAACTCTTTAGACCACAGAATTTTCACCAGAACTCAGTTCTTACTTTCCTGTAGCTTTGGAATCCCCAACATGATTTAGATTTCTATCCCAGAGTTTACAGGAGACTTGCAAATGTACAGGTTGAGGGCAGGGACTACATCTTGTATGCCCATAAAGTTTTACAAAGTTCATGTCGTCCCAGAAAGTTTTATATTCTAGGCATTGTACAACATGCTGTGGATTCAGATGTTACTTTTTCTGAATTTATAATAAGGCCTGGTCTATTGACAATGGCAGAAACACAAACACATCACTATTATATAAAGAATTAGTGTCATAACACAAATGCACGTAAAACCCTGAGTATTAATTCAATGAAATTCTATTTCCTCCATAGATGACACAGGGTGAACAATAGAAGCAGTACTCAGGGATCCACCATCTCGATATAGAAGAATTATTTTATGAAATGTGGATAAGGAAAGAGACAAAGACATGATAAATTGAAGTATTTGATTGGAATATTTATATTCACATTTATGGTCCATGAGTGGTTCCCAAGCAATTATTTTTTAGAAAATAAAACAACAGGCATGTAATATACATTTTACTTGAAAAATAATGTATTGCCCAGTTTATCATTCAAATAAACAAGTCTAAATTTAAACTCTAAAATTGGTTTAGTGTAATACATGTCATAGAAATGATCTGTTGGGTTTATCCACCCTTTTCTATTTTGATTTCAAAACAAATGTTTTATTTGGTGGTTAAAAATATTTTCACTTTAATGTGTTTTTTTTCAGACACTATAAATATTGATCTGCCACCAAATAAACTTTTTCACTACCACGTGATTTTTTCCCATCTCACTAGTTTTGTTTGTTTTGCTTCTGTGTTTTATAACTGAGCCAAGAAAATAGTGCTTTGTCAGCATCGATGCTGACTCCAAGAATCTCTTTTCCTTACAGTGACGGTTATAGTCACGTGGCCTACAGAAAATGAATGAACATAGTCTGCAAATGCATTAGGTGTAGATGATCTAAGAGCTAAATATTGACTTGGAATTTTGATCTAAAGTTATTACCCATTCAAAAATTTACAGTCCTAAATGTCTCAGTTTTTCAGCAATTGAGATAGTGGAGAGATGATTTCACAAATGCACAGGTACAGAAGTTTAATTATATTACAAGAAATTTCATCCATACCTGTTGGCCTTATGAAGTGTCTTTCTTATCCTGGAATGTATGAGATGTTTTGTGTTAATTTTGTGTTTGAGTAACACGTGAATTTTGTGATTTTGTTACTATTTTAATCAGATTGGACAATTCTGCATAAGAATTAAAATTATGGAGTGAATTAGTTATTGAAAATTAAGCACTTGAAAATTGTATTAAATTAAGCAACCTAAACAAACCAAAAAAAAAAAAGAAGAAGAAGAAGAAATGAACAATACTTTCAAATGTTTTGGGTATCATCGCCCCTTAGCAGAAAGTGTATTTTATTAAACATTGTCCTACTTTCATGTGGTATTTTATGTAATTTAAAGGCTTGTTAAGAGCACGTCTGCTGATCTGTTGGGAAACTAGAGTGTCACTCTCATTGTGCCCACATTTCCTAAGCTGAGTGGAATGTGTACTGGCTTCAACTGGAGTCCACACTAGCAATGTGGACTAGAAGTGTCTTCTAGTTACCTAAACAGATTCTAAGTGCTGTTTAGTGTGGACAACTGTAATCACAGTGTTCTAGCAAAATCTTCAAGGTCAGAGATATTCAGATGATTCAGTGACTTTAGAATGAGTGAATAAAAATCAATGAGTAATTATCCTATTGTTCTATTTAACTTGAATCTAATATCTACTTTTCATCTTCACTGCATTTGCTTTAGTTCGGACATCCACAACTATACTTAGCTATATATTTCCCCGCTCTGGGCTACTTGCCATGAATGGGAAATTTAGCAATGTTTTTCCTGCAAAAGGCCCCATAGTAAATATTTTAGGCTTTATGGGCCATAAAGTCTTTGTCACAGCTAATCAACTCAGACATGGTAGTACAAACATAGACGCTGTATAAATGAATGAGCATGGCTGGGTTCCAATGAAACTTTACTTTTGGACACTGAAATTTGAATTTCATATAATTTTTCCCTGTCATGAAGTATTCTTTTTGTTATTTTTCAACTATTTAAAAATGTAAAAAGTATTACTAGTTTTTGAGTCATGCATAAATCTAACCTGTGTCCTGTTTGTTTTAATATACGTATTTTTATTGATTTCAGAGAGGAAGGGAGAGATAGAGAGATAGAAACATCTATATATGTAAAAGCCTAAGTGACCCTTTGACCAACCGTTCAACCGGTAGCTATGACACACACTGACCACCAGGAGGAAGATGCTCAATGCACAGGCATGGAAACATGGAACAGACTGATAAATCTCAGAGGGAAGGGTGGAGGGGGGAGGGTGGGAAGAGATTAACCAAAGATCTTATATGCATACTAGAGGCCCGGTGCACGGATTCGTGCACTGGTGGGGTCCCTCGGCCTGGCCTGTGGGGATCGGGCCGAATCCATGCACCGGTCCTCTGACATCTCCTGAGGGGTCCCAGATTGTGAGAGGGCACAGGCCAGGCTAAAGGATCCCACTGGTGCACAAATCTGTGCACTGGGCCTCTAGTCAATAATAAGAGAGAATAATTGATTGCCTCCTGCCCATCTCCTACTGGGGATCAAGCTCGCAACCCAGGCATGTGCCCTGACCAGGAATTGAACCGTGACCTTCTGGTTCATAGGTCGAACCACGTTGTCTGGGCTGTTTGTTTTTTGTATGAGCTACAGTACATACACAATGAAATTTGAGAAGCACTTATCAGCATAATTTAAAATTTATTCATTATGTTGTATAATAAATTTATACACACTCCTATTTCCTTACTAAATTTTTATACCACCTTTATTGAGATATAACTCACATGCAATTTACCCATTTAATGTGTACAATTCAATGGTTTTTAAATATTCACAGAATTTTGCAACCATCACCACAACTAACTTTAGAACATTTTCATCACCATAAAAAGAAATCACATAACTATAAACAGTCACTCACCATTTTCTTCCAATCCCCCCACCCAACCCTAGGCAACTACTGATTTGTGATTATATTGAATTACATATTCTGGACATTTCACATAAATAGAATCATACAATACATTTTTTGTATGTAAAGAAGTCAAGTGATTGACTCCTTTCACTTGGCATAATGCTTTCAAGGTCTACCAATGTTGTAGAATATAACTGTACTCCATTCCTCCACATTGCTTAATAATATTCTATTACATGGACATCCTACATTGAATTATCCATTCATTGGGTGATGGGTATTTGGGTTGGTTCTACTTTTTTTGGCTATAATGAATAATGCTACTATCAACATTTATGTACAAGTTTTTGTATGGGCATAGTTTTCATTTTTCTTGAATCAATTTCTAAGGGTGGAGTTGCTGAGTCATATAAAATTCACAAAAGTTCTTTTGGTAGTGATTTCTAATTTCATTCCATGGTAATCTTAGAATATACTTCCTGTGTTTTCAATTTATTTAAACATGTTGAAGTTTGTTTTATGGCTCAGCATATGTTCTATCCTAGAAAATGTTCCATATGCACTTGAGAAGAATGTGTATTGTATACATTAAGTTGCTGAGAGAGCAAGAAAATATATGTCTGTATACTAATTTATGTATATACCCATATGGATAAATATTTCTATATGTAACCATTTATCTGTCTTTATATCTCACCCAGTATCACATGGATCATTCTAGCCCTCTTGTTTACCTGTAACCTTCCACTCCTACAACAAGAAACCTGGCTCCCACCCTCCACCATCTACTGCATAGTTGTTTAATCCTGGTAGCCATGAATAGTGCTTTCTGATTATAACAGTACTCTTGTTGGAAACAGCTTTATCAGTTAGTGCACATGGATAGTTATTTTTGCCATTAGTTTTACATTCTCCACTCATTTCCAACCACTTAATTTAGCACCTATCCCCTCACCTACTTCAGTGAGGCAGCTTCATGCTTTTAATCCAGCCCGATGATCTAGTCACATGCTACATGCCACCTTGGATATCCATTCTTTCCACTGAAAGTCTACCTACAGATTTGTACAGAGAGCCTGCTTTAAAAAGGCAAATGCTGAGCTTTGGTTGATGTGACTTTGTACTTATACAAGCTAGTGATTCTGTCTTCCATACCCATTAATGAACTTTAAACTTGGCTACAAGCATAATTGTAAAAGCCATCTTCCAGGACATGTGCTTGATCATACGAATGCATAAACTAAGACCGAGATACAGGCTATGCTTTATTTACATCACAAGTAATGATAGAGCCAGACTAGTGTTCAGGCTAGTACTGAGGACAAGTGTTCTTTTCACCAGTCTTTCCTTTATTCTTTCAGATACAATTATTATCCTAAACATAACTCTAATATTCTCTAATCATATTCCTTTCAGAATTTTAAATTTACAAAGATAGCTAGAATTAATATAAGATGGAAAGTAACTTTGAAATAAACAAAGGCATCACCCCTGAATAGGTTTGAATAGCACCTTAGACTTCTGAATCAAGTGCATTAGGACAGGGAGAACTTTGACTTCTGTGTTGGGCTTTTGTCCAGGAGATTCCCTGAAGTGTAGCCAGACTGGTAAGAGCACTTCTCCCAAAGAAAACTCGAATCTTGCCAGCTTCCCAATGGTAAGGAACTCTAAATAGGCCCCCAAGCCAGCATTTATTTGTTTAGACTTTCTACTTAAATGTAGGCTTTAATAAAACTGGATCTCCATAATCTGAGTATCCATCATTTTCTGGAGTTCTCCCTGGACCTCATTATTTAATCTTCCACATGATCATGATGTCTGTAACATTACTCAACACTCTCTTGGTTGGAAACTACTAAAACAGCACCTCAGTAGGCAATTGGCAGTGCTTACATTATGTTATTCACTATCATTCTCTTGCCAGGAAAGGAAAAAAACACAAGTGAATTTTTGTTGACCGGAAAGGTCCAAAGAACATCTACATTTTGGGGTTGTTGGCTCTTTTGTAGTCAGATCTTGCAGTGAGTGTGGTGTGTTGGTTTGGTGCTCTTATTTCCCCTTTCTCTCTCTCTCTCTCTCTCTCTCTCTCTCTCTCTCTCTCTCTCTCTCTCTCCATTCACACACATGTGCACATCCTCCTCACTATCTGCAATAAAAGGTAATTACATAGTAAATTAGATTATTTACTGCCTTGACTCGGTCATTGTTATGCACCAGGTATTATTGAATGCTCCATAAATTCCATTCTAGTCTTTGTTTAATAATTGGAATTCCTCTTTGATTTCTTTCTCCTTCATGCCCCTCTCCAAATAACCAATCATTGTTCAATGGCATTATGACTTTTTCTACTGGCTACTTCTTTTAAATTCCCCCAGTCAGCAGTATTTTGTACCTTCATCGCAGACACTGGTGTCATTGCTCAGTGGACTCCAAACTGTGTTCTCCAAAGCAGGTTCCCTGTCTGCAGTCTCTGCAGCCCTCCTTTATTTCTGTAACTAGCATTATTTATGGCACTATGACATCAACTTGGGAAGGACTTCAAGTATTTGCTGAGTCTCAGCCCCTGCCATGTAAAACAATGATTGTGGGATACAGTAATGAGTGCTCCACCACAGAATAAGTGCCCCCCGGTGATCAGTGCATGTCATAGAGAGTGGTTGAGCAGCAGCCTTACCATATCATTAGCATATTATGCTTTGATTGGTTGAACGGATGACTGGACACAAATACCCCTTGTATTGTTTTTCTTTAAATCTTTGTTACCTATTCTTGCTAAGCAGGAAAGACTTTTTCTACTTAGTTTATGAAAATTCAACATATTCATCCTTTCAGGTTTAGTATTAATGTTCCTCTGTTTCATAGGGTTGCCAGTGACAATCCAAATGGTAATGAAACTCTTCTCTGTTTTTACTTTTTTTTTTTATCATTGACTCTATTACAGATGTTCCCCACTTATTCCCCTTTACCCATCTCCACCTAGCCACCACCCTCTCTCCCTCTGGCCTTCACTACATGGTTGTCTGTGTCCAAGGCCTATGCATATATGTGCTTTGCTAATCTCTTTACCTTATTTCATCCAGGCCCCTACTCTCCCTTCTGACATCTGTCAGTCTGTTTCATGTATTCATGCCTCTTATTTTGTTAGTTTACTTTGTTTTTTAGATTTCACATACAAGTAAGATCATATGGTATTTGTCTTACTCTGGCTGCCTTATTTCACTTAGCATAGTGATCTCCAGGTCCATCTATGCTCTCCCAAAGAATAAGATTTCTTTCTTTTTTTTTTTTTTTTTTTTTTTACAGCTTCATAGTATTTCATTATGTAAATGAAACTGTTATTCTTAAAACTTCAGTATTATTTAGTTTGGTGCAACTCTATTTCACAGTTCCACAAATCTCTAAAATGTTGCTATAATAATACATGAGGCATTTAATATACATTATAGCATTTTGCAACTCCAGTATACCAAATATGGAATTAGGGAGGCTTAGTCTGTGTCTTGTATCTGGTACTTTCTAGCTGAGAAGCTTTGGGCTAGTCTGTTAACCATTACTCTAAATCTATCGAATTAGAATTATGATGGTGTCCCATAATGTTATTTTGAAGATAAAATGAGGCTATGCATGTGATCGTCTGAAAGGCAATTATTATTGTTATGACTATATGATTACCATTTTATGGACTACTGAATTGAGGCCCCATCAGTGCAGGAAACAGAACAGGATTACACCCTTAACAAACAACAGAACTCAGGTCTCTGATTTCAGAGCCCTCTACCTCTGTGAATCATGCAATATTGTGTATACCACATTTTTATTTACCCTCACGACTGAAGGCTTATCTTTTATACTGTACATACTGGACAGACAGTAGATGCATCTTAAGGACAAACACACTTTGTGTGGTCCTCATGCTTCATCTGTGCCAGATGGCACCTGGAGCCTTGGTATCCAAGTCTACCTGAATTTGAAGCTGAGCTTAGGCTTTAAACAGGTAACATGAGGTTCAGGCAGATGCTGCTTTAAGTACATCACCAAAGGTTAGAGAACTAAGAAGGATGAGGAGTATTAAAGAAAAAAATGGACAGAGTTAAACAGATAAGGAATACTTCATTCAAGATCACTGCAGTAGGGAACAGTGATTGAACTCAACTCCTCTAAAAGACAGGAAGGTTTTTAAGCACTAGGGTGGGATAGGAGAAAAATACTAGGGCATTGGAGAAGTGATTTGTCCTTGTGACTAAGCCATCTGTGTTTGCTAACTGGCACTTAAGAAGTTAGGCTCCCACCCTCCCACAGAGACTGGGAGACAGGGGCCCTCTCCTCAATGATTACATTTCAAGGGGATTGCTCCCAGGTCCTTCAAAAAGACTTTTCCGTATGCAAAGCTACCCCAAGGTTGGGAGACTATCTAAGGCAGGAATGGAGTTTGTAATTGAAGGTGTTCTAGAGTAAATGGAAGTCAGGGGCCTAGCATTAGTAAAAACACTGTCTGGAGTTAGTCAAGCTGGGAGCAGTGGTATGGCCATATTCCCAGAAGTCATCCTGGTCCGAAGTATCAGAATCACCTGGAAAAGTAGTTAAAGGATATGCTGCTGGGCCCACCCACAGGGATTCTGATTCCTAATTTATTCCCAAGTGATGCTGAGACCACTGGCTTGTGAGCTATACTCTGGGAACCGCTGTCCTCACAGGTTGGTGTCTTGAGGGCTGCTTCACCAGCTCGCTCTTATTGGGCGGGATCTCAGAGAGCACCTGTCAGACATACTGGTAGAATTCTTACTATCATTTTTATCTACATAGACATACTTTTAGGATTCTTCAATATGTTAAGCAAAGAAAGGGCATTTTCTCATTTTATACAAAGGTGAAAATTAAAGTTTTTCCTGTTGATTCTGGTCAGAACTTATTTAACCTTTCAAAAGTCTGATGGAATAGGTTAGGTAATAGGTTTCCTAACAAATAGGTAATATTTTCCTTTAAATGAGTATCCACTGTCAATAGCTTTAAGATATTTATGGAAATAAAATTGCTTTAAAAATTCAAATGTCAGTGGTAGTTAAATATTCATAAATGTGTGTGTTGTTTTCTCAGCCAACGGCCTTATGAAAACAATCTATTTCAAAGTCTCTTCTTTTGGGACCAAACGAAAACAGACAATCATAGTGAAAGGTGGTGAGTGCTATGATACTCTAAAAGAAATAGGGAGAAATAACAGTATGAATATGTTCTTTTAAAAAAGATATCACATGTTTATGTTAACTCAATATTTCATCCTACTGACAAAAATGATTATTTACTGAAACAAAACACTCAATCATCTGCTTTAGATTTATATGAAACTAGAAGCACCTGGCCTGCGGGATTGGGCTGAAACAGGCTCTCCAATATCCCCCCAGGGGTCCCGGATTGCAAGAGGGCACAGGCTAGGCCAAGGGACCCCACCAGTGCATGATTGGGGCCAGGGAGGGACGCAGGAGGTTAGCCAGCAGGAGAGGGACCACGGGAGGGCTCCAGTATGTGTCTAACCTGTCCCACTCAGTCCCGATCAGCTGGATCCCAGCAGCAAGCTAACCTATCTGTCAGAGCATCTCCCCCGTGGTGGTCAGTGCACGTCATAATGACTGGTCAACAGGTTGACTATCTGCTCCCCAGTGGTCAGTGCATGTCATAGAGAGCGGTTCAGCAGCCTTAGCATATCATTAGCATATTACGCTTTGATTGGTTGAATGGATGACTGGACACTTAGCATATTAGGCTTTTAGTATATAGGATTGTGCACTGTTTGTTTAAATGAACTTGCACATACACATTACTAGTATCATTCCAATATTAACTCAAAATTTGTTCTGAAAAATTTCCTTAATTTTCAACCATTTCAATTGAGCTCTTGTTATTGTCTAAAAAATTAGTTTTAGTGTGGCTTTTTATGTCTACTATCATGCAGAATAAGTCACATCTAACATTATGCCAACAGTTTTTTTTCTATTCAGTCAAATTGAATAAAAATAAGATACTAGTCATTATGTTACAGAAAAATATAAAAATGGAATCAATTCATATTATGCAAATATAATCATTATCCTGACAACTGTAGGAAAAAGGAACTTTAGTAATTGTTTTATTTCAATGACTAATATGAGAGGTGCATGTTCAAGTGCATTCCATATGGACAAAATCATTATTTTGTTTTCAGCACCCAATAGCAAAATTAAGTACTTAAATTTAAGGGATAATATAATGAATTCTATATTATATAAGTTTAGATACTTATCAAGGAAATTAGCTTGCTTTTTATAATTCCTAAGTTATTAGTTTTTATACTTTGATAGAAATGTTTGATTATGCAGCAGATGCTTAGAGACTGGAGGATGGGGGAGGGGGGGCATTGCCAGAAATTCCTGTGTGAGTGTGAGTGTGTGTGTGTGTGTGTGTGTGTGTGTGTGTGTGTGTTCAAATAGCAAGAGATAATAGTATCACCCATCCAATTAGGTCAGCTTTGTTTAGATGTAAGGTAAGGGAAATCATTTTTCTCGCTTGCACAATTGCTATTAAAGTGAGTATTTAATAGTAATTGTGCAAGAGAGAAAAATTTATAATTAAAGTCAAATTGACTACTCAAAACTAGACCTTGTATTCATCATTATATAACTGTCTCACTTTTTAATGGGAAGAAGTATGGAATAATGGGGGAAATACTAGGTCAGAATTACTGAACTGAATTCTAAACCTAAATATTTAATTAAGAAGTGATAGTAACTTTAGGGAAATTATATAGTCTCAATTTTCTCATTCATGAAATTAAAACTAGAATCATTTAGATGAAGATGATCTCATTAGATATATGATGTTTGCAGACAAATATATGATTCTTACTTTCAATCTAATAAATAAGAGCCAGACTAAATTATTTTTAATTTTGAGGCCACTTATATACAAGTGTATTAAAAATAAATTCACATTTATTATATACTAGATGCCCGGTGCACGACATTTGTGCACTGGGATGGCGGGAGGGGTTCCCTCAGCCCAGCCTGCCCCCTCTCGTAGTCTGGGACCCCTCAGGGGATTTCAAAATTTCAGCGGTTCCCAGAGTATAGCTCACAAGCCAGTGGTCTCAGCATCACTTGGGAATAAATTAGGAATCAGAATCCCTGTGGGTGGGCCCAGCAGCATATCTTAGGCTAAGATCATTCTGATAAGCCTCAAATTTTCTTATGAAACTTTTGTTTCCAGAAAATAATATAACAATACCTACAAAGTTTTGAGTGATAGGATGTCTTATCCAAAAAATCTTCTACTTGCCCAAATTATGATTCAAATGTCAATGCAACAGACACACTCCAAAACATGAAAGATATTAAAAAAAATATAACACCTAGAAAGAATTCTTGAAAAATAATGAAATAGAAAACCCTGCCAAAAAATAAATGGAGATGGCATAGGGAAAGGACCAGTGCCAGACTCAGTATCTACATAAGTAGCATAAGGTCTCACAGAATCGAGTGTTTACAAAGAAATTTAATTCAGCCAAATAGTCAATGAATATAAAGAAGACACATGGCCTCTGACTTCTGGGTAGGGCCAGCCAATGGGGAACAGAATATCAGAAGGAGGGAAGAGGATGGAATGAGCTGAGCAAATTTGTCACCTTCCCTTAGCCCCAACTTGGAAAGCCTTCAAGGGCTACTGCTCTCCTTCAACTTCAGCTCAGTTCCTGTCAGGCAGCCTTCTCCACAGAGCCTTCTTGGTCTCTAGTTTGTGGTAACTGCTTCATCCTCTCAGCCCTCCTGGTCTGTGTGCTTTTAGCATCCACTGTTACCTGCCCTGGGATTCTGAACTCTCACTTGTGGTTGCTCTTACTAAGGTGACCAGATCGTCCCGCTTTTGGCGGGACAGTCCCGATTTTTAACAATTTGTCCTGCGTCCCACGGCGTTTTTAAAAAGTCCCTATTTTTGGAAAAAAGTCCCCATTTTTGGAAAAATAGGGACTTTTTTAAAACGCCGTGGGATGCAGGACAAATTGTTAAAAATCGGTTTTGTCCCACCAAAAGCGGGACGATCTGGTCACCTTATTTAGGCTCTTCCCATAGCTGATTAAGTAATCCCTTTATTAAACACTAGAGGCCCAGTGCACAGATTCATGCACTGGTTTGTGGGTCCCTTGGCCTGGCCTGTGGGGATAGGGCTGAAACCGGCTCTCCAACATCCCCCAAGGGGTCCTAGATTGCAAGAGGGCGGTTCTTGGGTGATGCACCCCAAAATTGGGCTCCCTCCTCACTGGTTCCGAGTGCGTTATCTGAGACCACAGCTGCCAAGTCACCGCAGCTCGGCAGCTCCTGCATTGAGCATTTGCCCCCTGGTGGTCAGTGCGCGTCATAGCTACAGGTCGAATGGTTGGACGGTTGGACGGTCGCTTAGGCTTTTATATAGAGAGAGATTGCTCAGAGTTTGAGTGAGCACGAAATGCCAGGGATTCAGTCTCTGCTCAGACTTCTGCACAGAGTGAGGAAGTGTGGGGAGAGGATATTTATAAAGGCAAGAAGAAGATGCGGGAATCTTTTGAAAGCCATTGAACAGGACTCAATGTAAGAAAAGGAATATTTCAGACATATTAGTCCTCCAGCAGTGATAAAAATTAAGGTGGGGAATAGGTTGGAGCCAGCAATATCTGTTAGGGAGATCAGATTTGACATTTTTCACGGTGTAAATCAATAAGGTCCTGGACCAGATTGTTGGCAAAAGGAATAGAAATATAGCAACAAATGTGAAAAGCAAATATAAGAAGAAAAATAAAGAAAACACATGGCAATATTCAAGAATGTAAGAACGCAAGGAATATAGCTACAAACCCTTCTTTGAACAGGTGACTTGGCAATAAAATCAGGTCCATTGCAACATTTGTGGGTATACTTATCTCTGGAATAGAGAATCTATGGAAAAAAGATTTGCTAAGCATCGAATCTATTGATCTTCAGATAATTTAGTCAATTATGAGTAGAATGCAAAGTAAATATCAGAATTTTATATGTAAAAATAAGACTAAGAAATTCAAACTTCTAAATAAATATATAGTTAAAATGAAAAAGTAAATTGAATGTTTTTTATTAAATATAGTCTTACTAAACATAGCTCATGTTTTTTATAAAATCAACTCTAACTATTCATTTATTTATCTATCTACATGAACAAAGAATCTATATAGAATAATGGCTAGCTTAACAGTTATAGTTATATCTATTTAGTGAAAGCCTTTCTGTCTTTACAATTTTATAGTGGTGAAATTTTTATAATTAGTATAGCTGTCATATATTTATAAATTATGTATATAAATATATACACAACATATCACAATATTTTTGTTTTAAGAGGACTCTTAACAGTGATTTAATTAAACTCACTTATTTACAGGAGAGAATAAGAAATTCCAAGTGGTTCAGAAAGCTGTCCAGTATCTTAGCTGGCTAGTGATTGGATGAATGAGGGATAAATTTAATAAATATTAAATTATTTAATCAAAATTATGCAGACAAAAGAATATACATATTGACATACAAGAATGAAGTATTTAAATCCTATTCAAGTAATGAGAGATAAAATGATTTAAAAAGATGATTCCCTTTGATTTTATAAAAGACTTTGTAATGTTGGACTTTGGCTTTCTGCCTGTGATATTGCCTGGTTAACTGAATCTTACCCTAATCACCTTTCCTTTATTGAGCCTTTCCTCCCAGGCTGTGCCAGGGTCCCCGCTTTGTCTCAGCCCACCCAGAGCGTATGACTATCAAGGTGCTTTCTTTAATGATTTGAAATTATTTTTGTGTACTGGTCTACCCCCAATAAACTGCATGTTCCTCCAAGTCAGGATTCACTAATGATCATATTCCCCAGTGCCTAGCACAGTGCCTTATATTACGAAGTGCTCTATGACTATTTGTTGAACTGATTGAATTACATTTAGAAATCTTCATAGTTAATTATGGAGCACTTACCAGGAATAAGACATATTGATAAGAGCTGGATCATTTCTTTAAGTCTAGAAGAGCTGTGAATTTGACATAGATTTGCAAAATTCTACTTCGGTTCTGATCTCACGGTTTTTTAACAAGGAATAATTTATGACCTTTATCTGGCAACCACATTTCAAAGATAGCATCAACATTACCTGGCCATGGTCCCAATAAAATCTCTTTTACAGAAGGAACTCGCTCTGCTTTCATGTGATTTTATCACAGCGCGTCTCAAAAATGTATTGACAGCAGAGCCCACCATGTCCACAATGTACCAGAGATATGGCTTCCAGTAACAATAAGCTCCCTCGGCAGCTTTTCGTATTGTTATTTTTTCTGGAGAAATGATTGAAGGGTTTTAAAAAAGGACTTGTATCTAAGCAGAGATTTTCAAATAAAACTGTCATGTTCAATTTGATATTTTATGATCATGATATATGAAAAATACCGTAAAGTTACAGGGCTATCATTATTTTATTGAAATACTGGGTAAATAGGCTCTATTCCCATGGATCTTCTTGGTCGGAAAAATGCATTTTGCAAATAGAAATGTTATTTTGATATATGAGAACCTACCTGGAAGATAAATATGAAAACATGAGGAGAAAGATAAGTCTTAGAGCAAATCCTGTAGCTTTTAGATTCCACCATGGATCTAGTGTCTAATTTTTATTATTATTTCTTTTAAGTGAGCTACATATTGCCTTTTGCTGCACCTCCCCGCCACCCAAGAATAGTTAAAATAAGCACCTTACATGATTCATTTATTTATCTTTTACTATGCCATTCTTTGTATTCCTACCTATTCTCTTAATCACTGGGATACTTTGCTCTCTAGTGACTCCTGTTCCCTTTCTGATTGTCCTCCTCAGAATCCCTCTCTCCATGTCCCTTTAAATGTCAACCTGCCCCTTTTTTCCTTCCCCACAACCATGCAACATGCTGTCTTGGTTCTCTGAGGCCAGTAGGCAATTTCTATGAGCTTCAGTTGCTTAATCTATAAAAGGAAAATAATAGGAGTAGCTACCCCACCTTATTGGTGTGAGGATTAGGTAAGAGAGTACTTGACATTTCAAAATGTTTAAATGTACCAGCCATTATTAGAAATGAAGCCAGCTATGGAATGTCCCTGCCTCAGGCTTTTCCTCATCAAACTTCTTTGCACCCTACATGGTCTTAAATTTAAAATCCAAAATGTCTCTGTGAAACATTAAACACTTGTTGAACATATTTTAATATTTCCTATCAGACAGGGACAGGTAAGAAGTATTACTGGCCTGTAACTGATAAATTGAAAGACTTCTCTCCTAGCCTCATCTTGGTAGGCCCTACCCCTAAATACTGTAGTGGAAACCATTTTTGTAGTTCTCGTGTTTCTTTATGGAGTGAACTTGACATGTTCTTTTATCCTTGAGTTTTTAAAGAAATCACTTATTACTGCACAATACTTGTGTCCTTGGAAAAAATGCAAAGCTTTTTTAAAGGGGTATTTTTAAAACAGTCTGTCTGGAGGCAAGAATTTATTTATAACTAAAGAGTTCTTCATTGGGTTAATCACAAACGAACCTAGTATTGGCCTTAGGCCCCCTAGGTTTTAGAAAGAGTAAAGTAAAACCCTTTCTCTGTTCACTCCTTTCTGTCATCTTTTTTTCTCTCTCTCCTCTCACTTGAGTTTTCAGACTTGACATGTTACAACTGTGCTGAGGTTTTCAGTGTATCAGAATAAATTGGTAATTCTCCTTCGCTGGTTGGTTTCCAATTCTTGAGAACAAGGAGTTCCTTCTAGATATTTAGGATATACATTTCTCTGTGACTTAGGTGAACTGAGAACATATGAGAAGTGGTAGGAATTGAGTGAAGAAAGAGCAATGCAATTCTAGGAGTGGACTTATTGGAAGAAGTGACAAATGAATGTTTCACAAGACTTCAGGATTAGTTCATGGAAGTTCTTGAATGACTAGCTTCAGCATTTGAAATTTCTTTTAGAATCAATGGGCGATGGTGAAGCATTGAAAGGTTTATTGTTGCTCTTTGTTCATTTTTTATTTGGTGGAATGAGATACCTGACCAGAACGGTGTGTGGGACATTTCATGCAGCAATAGTTAAGTTGGATTGGAATAAAACAAACGTGAAGTCAGGAGATCAGCAGAAAGGTCACTAGAGAAGTATTTCTTAAAGTGAAATTCCATTAGATTTTAGTAATGAAAAGGAAAAGAAAGGGAGAGATGTTATCTGTGGGTGATTCAGTATTTTTGCCAACTCAGTGAATATCTTTTTATGGAGTGGGATGAAAAGGTTTCAAAGGCTGTTGAGGGGGAAAAGGAAAGCAATCTAAGAAATTTATTAATCCATCACAAATTAGAAAAAAAGAGTAAAATAAGTATATTAACAAGAAAATAAAACAAAAATTAGATGAAGTTAGAAAAAAGAGTAAAATAAGTATATTAAAAAGAAAATAAAACAAAAATTAGGTGAAAAGTTAAATTATGTCAGTAACCATATAAATGTAAGTGGATTATGCATTTCTATTAATAAACAGAGTCATAAATGTATAGCCACAAAGGAAATAATTGACAAACTTGACTAATCTAAAATTAAAAACTTCTGCGTGAAAAATTAAATTACAGAGAAGTGAAAAGTCAAGCTAGAATATAGAAGATATTTCCAACACATCCACCTGATAAAGGATTTAAAATTAACATGTATTTTAAAATTCCTGCAAATCAACAAGCAAAAAGAAAAAGAAATATGTGTAACATATATCAACATGGATAAATCTCAATCATATAATTGGTTATGAAAATTAGGTTGTATAATGTTTTATACATGACATTTTATGCTATTAATACAAAATTTAAAATATGAAAACATAAGAAATAATAAATATTGCTTATAAAGATATGAAAATATAATGAATCTATAATAATAAAAGCATAATATGCTAATTAGACCAGATGTCCTTCCTTCCAGACAAAGCTGCAGTGGGCAGGGGAGGCGGCAGAGGCCCCCGGCCATGGTGGCAGCGGTGGGCGGGGGCCATGGCGGCAGCAGGCAGGGGCTGGGGCCAAGGTCCTTGCACGAATTTCGTGCATCGAGCCTCTAGTATATTGTAAAGTCTTTGGAAGGATGCACACATCTTTAAGATAATGTGTGTTATGTAGTACATATACAAGAGAGAGTTTAATTATTAGTGACTACTGCTCCTACAAGCTCTGGAATTTCTTTTAAATAACTGCAAAATTTCACTCAAAATCAACATTTTAATAATTCCTTCAATTCATTAACAAATCTGGCCACTGTTTATGGCCCATTGAAGTAAAAGCAGTAACTTCAGTTACAATCAAGTTTATTGCCAGAAAATTCACATCATTTGAAACCATATGTATAAGTCCCTCAGGTAAAACCACCAATTGAGTATTGTCATTACCTAAAGAGCAACAACTTATTAGAGGCATAAAATAGTTCTATTTTAGGTTTAAAGATTCCTTTCAAGACCATTCAGAAAATATGTAGACTTAAGCCAACTTGATATATATAGGGTGTCCCAAAAAAAAAAATGTATACACACATTTGAATAATTATAAAGGCAGTGTTTATTAAAAATATATTTCATTTTCAAAATTGAGCTATCAGCTGTTAAAGTGTGTATACATTTTGGGGGGACACCCTGTATATTAACTTTAAACAGAGTAATGGAAGCATGTTTGCTGATTTTAAACATATTAAACTTTATAGTTTTAAAGAAGCAGCAAAAACACCAAGTGTTGAGTAGCAGGGAAGAATCAACATTGGATGGGTATGCAAATTTAATTAAGAAACTGAAGTAAGATAATACTTTCACAAGAAACTGAAGTAAGATAATAGTTTCACTGGGTCAAAAAGTTCCATTTTTAATTTTTTGAGGAAACTCCATATGTGGTTACTGACATAATTTAACTTTTCACCTAATTTTTGTTTTATTTTATTTTTAATATATTTTACTCTTTTTTCTAACTTCATCTAATTTTTGTTTTATTTTCTTTTTAATACTTTCACAATTTAAATTCTTTATTGTTTAAATTATTACATATATCTCCTTTTCCCCCCATTGACCTCTTCCTGGCCGCTTCCTCTACCCCCAGGACATGTCCACATCCCCCTACTGTCTATGTCCATTGGTTATGCCTATATGCATGCATACAAGTAAGTCCTTTGGTTGATCTCTTACCTATCACCCACCTCCACCCTCCCCTGCCTTTCCTCTGAGGCTTGATGGTCTGTTTGATGCTTCTGGGACTCTGGATCTATTTTTGTTCATCAGTTTATGTTGTTCATTATACTCCACAAATGAGTGAGATCATGTGATATTTATCTTTCTCTGACTGGCTTATTTCACTTAGCATAATGCTCTCCAGTTCCATCCATGCTGTTGCAAATGGTAAGAGTTCTTTCTTTTTTAGAGCAGCGTAGTATTCCATTGTGTAGATGTACCACCATTTTCTAATCCACTCATCTGCTGATGGCACTTAAGCTGTTTCCAAATCTTAGCTATTGTAAGTTGTGCTGCTATGAGCATAGGAGTGCATATATCCTTTCTGATTAGTGTTTCTGTTTTCTTGGGATATATTCCTACAAGTGGGATCACTGGGTCAAATGGGAGTTCCATTTTTAATTTTTTGAGGAAACTCCATATGTTTTCCACAGTGGCTGCACCAGTCTGCATTCCCACCAGCAATACATGAGGGTTCCTTTTTCTCCACATCCTCGCCAGCACTTGTTTGTCAATTTGTTGATGATAGCCATTCTGACAGGTGTGAGATTGTACCTCATTGTCATTTTGATTTGCATCTCTTGGATGATTAGTGACTTTGAGCATGTTTTTATATGTCTCTTGGCCTTCTGTATGTCCTCTTTCAAAAAGTGTCTATTTAGGTCCTTTGTCTATTTTTTTATTGGATTGTTTAACTTCCTTTTGTTAAGTTGTATGAGTTCCCTGTGAATTTTGGAGATTAAACCCTTATCGGAGATAACATTGGCAAATATGTTCTCCCATGCAGTGGGCTTTCTTGTTGTTTTGAAGAAGATATATTTAATAGTAAGAAATTATTCTAAGATGTAGACTGAAAAACATCCATTTTACAGGAAGGGTGCACTTTATAACTTTCTCAAGAGCAGTTTTGGTAATGTAAATGTTTAAATGTCATATCAAACTCAATATATCTAATATTAAACTTCTCATTTTTTTGGTTCTCTGACAATGACATAAATGGCATCATTCATGTAGCTATGTAGATGTAAAAACTTAGATATATCTTTAATTCATCTCTCTCTTTAACTCATATTGAGTGTGTTGTGAAGTTCTAAATTTTTTTCATAATCATTTTCATCATGGGTTCACCTTCTCTCTGTTCACTATCTTCAACACTGGTTGAGTTGTAATCTCCTTCTCTGGTATGAATGTTCTCATTACTTAATGACATTTTTATAATATCACTCCTTTAATACAACTAATTATTGATTCCCATTTCCTGCTGCATCAACTGAAAAGTCTCTTTGATTTTGAAAGTCCTCTACTATTTTTATTTTTATGCTTCATTTCTTTCCTAGATGTACTCATTTCCTTCAGTCCAGCCATTCTCACTATGTCACAGTGGCATCTCCCTTTTGGATTTTTAGGATGGTTTCAGTAAAAGAAGAAAAAAGTCAATGCTAACACCAACATTTAAAGCTGTGTGCCTAAATATTTTTATCAAATAAAGGAAATAAATCCAGGAGGAGAAGTAAACTAAAGAGAATATGTTTTGAGCTTTGATTTAGACATTTGATTTACTGCTCAAAATGTCAGTTGAAAATTTCAATCCTGAAATTTCAGGAAAGGGGTGTTGGCGTGCTCCAACCCTATACTCACCAGGTCCATTAAATAAAAACAAGCTGGTTGTATGTGGGAATAGTTTGCACTGATTGCCAAGTTTCACCTCTACAACCGACTGATGAAAATAAAACACCCTGAATTTCAAACAGCATATGATGATATAGAGCCAAAGAATATTCTGATTTTTGAGAAACTAAAACCCAAAAGGCATGCTTGTTTCTTAGACATTCTGAGCAGAGAGAAAGGACTTTTTGTTTCCTCTCATGTCAGTGTGGGGCTCCCAGGAAGGAGGGAGGTGGAAGAGCCTTACTATAAGCCACCTCTTGGGATACTGCTCAGGGGGTCTACTCTACATTTAGGTTTTATTCTCATGATAATGACGACAGTTTCACACTCTCACTGAAAACTCATTACTGCTGTGAGGCATTTCATTTCTGGCTGTGACAAAACCACATGTGCATTCTCTCCCTGTATTTTATTGATCTCATGAGAGACAGATGCAATAGAGAGTACTATATATGTTCAGGTGAAAATAAATAAATAAATAAAAACACACATGGCCTCCTCGAAAATTGCCACTCATGCCAATTTTGGAATCACCATTTATCCTTTATAAATTTCAAAATTATTTTTCTGAATAAGATAAGGTAAAACAATATAATCAGAAAACACTAACATTTGTTTTGGTCTTTCCAACTACATGAAATGAGAAAAATTGAGATAGATATATTGTTCTTTAAGCATTTTTTTCAGTGTCAGTTGATACCAATACTTATATCTGGTTTTAAACAATGGTGAATGATGATGCAAAGATTTGAGTTCCAAAGTTGACGAGAAGTTTCTCATAACCATAAACTTTAAATTATCCTCCAGTGAAATAAGTTTTTCATTATTTGGTCCTTTCATTTATATTTAAGTAGCTAGGTGTTTGTTTATACAGCAATAGGGACATATCTTTATGTATATTAACTACTCTTTAAAAGTGTATCTTTCAATAGTACATAAACATTTTGTGAGAGAACCAAGGCCTAGGACTTAAGCAATTGAAATTACTCAAACCTCTGTAATATTTTCAACAATAAAAATAAGTTTAAAAATACATAAAGTAGCAATGAAGAAGGAAAAAAAATTACTCAGAGCATTATGCCTGCAGTAACTATGCCTGCATGGGCTTTGTTATTTGTTTATTTATTTGTTGTCTTGATATGTTACACCATTGTAAATAAATAATTGAATTCTAAACCCCAAGTTATCATTTACATAGTATCATGCTTCCAGAAGGGAGCACAGTATTAGTCAACCCAGATACGTCATTTTCTTCTCTAGTCTTTAACATCTCTAGAGAGGTAGTTTCTGTGATTCCCTCTACTAAAGGACTCCTCTGATCAGAAATTCTTCCATGACCTTAACCAAAATCCTATTTGAAGTGCAGGGTTCCTTAGGTCAACATCTTGTGATAGAGCAGGCCCATTAAATCCAACCTCCGGTTAAGTTAAAGCTTGTGAACGGGTCCTAGCGAAATAATGTAATTATGGTTATGAGCTAAAGCCAAGAAATCTGCCATCTACTTCACAGTGAGTCTTAAATGGACAAAGGATGCCCTTTGAGTAAAATCACCTTGAAAAGGAGAAAGCACTATGGAAAAGGGATTGCTCTGAAGGAAAATGGAAAGGAATTAAGAGGGTATTTAATTAAGGCAAGGTGACCTGCTGGCTAATACAGTGGAAAGCGGAGGCTGGAGAGCAGCTGGGGATCCTGGGGATTTCTGGAATCTTGGCAACGACATGGAATTTTCTAGAAGGAAAACCTAAAGGGTACCCAGGAGCCTGTTTGGTGAGACAACTGGTATGTTTAAGAGCTAACTCTGAATGAGAAGGTGAAATCAGTGATTTCCTCAGGAGAGCAGGAAATAGCATCTCCACAGTGGATGGGGCAGGCAGGAGTGTCATCGCTACAAGACAGACGGCGGGAGAGAGTGAATCTAAGCAATAACTCTCCTGCTAACCAGCATCCTTAGATGCCCTTGAAGAGCAGTATCTGGAGAACACACCATCTCCTCCCACTCCGAAGGACATTTCTATTTTGTCTCATGGGGGTGCGGGGGGATAAAAATAGGGTACCTGATTTCATTTATGTGGTTCTCTTTCATAGTCTTGAAGAATTTGTATCTTTCATGTATAAGCAAAATAAAACCTATTCCTTTGTGTTTTCCTCAGAGGACTGATTTCCTGGTCTCAAGCAGGCGTTTTTACTGCTCATCTCTGTAATTTCTCCAACCTACTCCTAGAAGGCCTCGGTTCTAGGGCCTAAAGCAGAATGTAGTATGCTGTTAAAACCCTGTTTGCAGAGGAGTAGCAGAGAGCGGCTCGCTTCATGCTTCCACTGATTTCCTGCTTCTGGAATGGAGGCTGCTTTCAGAGTGCCCGCTCCTGCTGAATCTGACTTCACACTGATGGGGCACTACCAGAGCTTTTCATTATTTCACTCCCATTACCAGCAAAACATTTTTTAAAACTGGGTCCAAGCAAAGAACCAAAAATCCAAAACACACAACAAAACCTCTGCATTTATTAAATGATTCTTTTACTACTTTAACTTTAAAATTTCAAGTATGCAACTGATCAAAATGTAACTATCCCATAGTCATGATGAATTCATATTATTCTTCCCAATAAATTATTTGTTTGAGTCCCTTTATTGTGAGATTGTCCTTAGACTTTTGAAACATCAAAACAACTTAATTGAGACCAACAGAAATTGAAGAACGTTGTACAAAATAATCTTCAAAATTGTCAAGGTCATGAAAAGCAAAAACAAACAAACCACAACAACAAAAACACACAAAGAAACTATCAAAGATCAGAGGAGGCTAAGGAGACAGGACAACTTAAGAAATTGGGTGTCTTCGATTGGATCCCGAAACAAAACAGGACCTCAGTGGAAAAAACTGGAGATTTTTAAATATAACAGTATTTTACCAATGTTAATTCTTAGTTTTGAAAACTGTACCATGATTATTTTGGGTTTAACATCAGAGGGAACTAAGTAAAGTTTTTACAGGAGCTCTCTGCACCAATTTTGCAAATATTTTATAAATCTAAAATCGTTCCAAAATAAGAAAATAATAACTTAAGGGCCTCGTCTTGATAAACAATCTATTACATCAAGTCTTTGACAGTTTTATCTGTATGTGTTTGTTTCTGTTAATGTAACAGCAAAAAGATAAGGTGGTATTGAAAATACTAAATCTATTTTTTCTTATTATCTGTTATCATGTTTCTTTCTGTAGCAATATTGAAAACCTGAATAGCACACTTATGCTTTCTGACTCATGTTTAACTTGCTCTTTAGTAGAAAATAATTAGACACACGAGATGGGGCATTGGAGTCAGTGAACATGTGTATTTGTGACCATGAATACTGTAAGGCTTCATTTGACATCACTGTGGTTCCTGAGTTATGAGCAATAAGCACATAGGGTCCAGGGGAAAGCATTCCTCTGTAGGAAAGAACAGAAACCTGTTTCCAGGCTTGGGTCCCAATTCCATCCAATGAGAGCCTTCCTACCTGGGCTAGGATTCAAAATCTATTAATAAATAACCAGGAGATAAATATTGATTATCTATGCATATCCCACTTTGCAATGATATTTTTATTTATCTGCTTTCGATCTCTCAAATTTCTATGCAGCTTCCTGTAACTGTGTTTCACTTCCACAATACTGCTACTACTTCAACGGCCTCCACTACCTTTACCACCATCTCTACTAATAAAATAAAATCTAAAATATGTCTTAGCTTGGACTTCCAGCACAAAATACCATAAGCCAGGGGCTTGAACAACAGATATTTATCTTCTCAGTTTTGAGGGTTGAAAGTCTGAGGTCAAGGTGCCAGGATGGCCAGGTTCTGGGGAAAGTCCTCTTCCTGGTTTGTAGACAGCTGCCCTCTCATGGTGTCCTCACATGACCTCTTTTTTTGTGAAAGCTTGGAGAGAGAGCAAGTTCTCTGATGGTCTCTTCTTATAAGGTCAATGATCCTATTCTGGGGGCCCCACCTTTATGACCTCATCTGATTCTAATTATTTTCCAAAAGCCCCAGCTCCAAATACCATCCCCTTGTGGGTAAGGAATTCAACATACAAATTTGAGGGGCACATAAGTCAGTCCATAGCAGTCTCCAAAACCCAAGAGTTTCAGATGAGTGTGTAGAGTACATTTCAAGCACATGCTAGATGCTGTCTGCAGGCTGTCTTATTAAATCCTCAATAGCAACCTCATGAGGTACATGGACTGTAATTTATAGGTGAGGAAGTTAGATCTTAGAGAAGATAAAATAACTTCTGCAAGACAAGGCATTTAATGAATAGCAGAACCTTCACTGAAAATAAAATTGTTCTGATTTAAAATTATCTTTAGGCATTACCATATAAGACCCTAAATCTTAATATAAGCATGTGTGATTTATATTAAAGACAGAGTGAAATTATTTATTCTGTGCAAAAAATTACTTCATGTTATAATGTAGAGAGAGTAATTTTAGAAAGAGTAAATTTTAAATATATATCTTTGCACCTAGGGGGAAGAGAGTACCCATAAAAAAGAGGATACACTTTATTAGAGGTTGCAATAATTAATGTGGTGACCACACTGGTTACAAATTTGATTGACTAATTTTGTATAAAATAATAATCTATTAGAGAAATTAAAAAGTTGAATTCATGCAGTAAACTGGTTACCAGATGAGTGGACCAATTAAAGAATATTTTAGAACCTGCTTTGATTACATGAAATAATCAGCATGATGGTCAGATAATTATTTGTTTTCCCTCAAAAGTAAAATGATCCTTCAAAAAATGTAAAAAAATAAAAATAAATTTTGGCAGCTGTGTATTGAGATGTATAAATAGCTATATTGATTAACAATATCCAAATCATTGTGAAATTAACAGGAACTCATTTGTATTCAATGGCATATTTCAACAGTTTTGTCTGGTGGTATCATTATATGTAAAATAATTCTCAAAATTATAAGAATTATTTGAAACCTTTAAAATATATTGGTGCAAGCAATGATTTTTTACAACATGTGCAAATGTCCATAATGGTTATGGATATGCTGAACATCTGTTGCCAAGAGCATTTTCTCTGTTTTGTATTGTACTACCCTGTTCCTTTTTAAGTGCATTTTAAAAAAATTATTCCCAATGGATTAATTGAATAGATAAACTCCTGATGCTATTAAACTCATGTAAAGAATAATTAATAAGAGTCCTTTATTTCCTTTCAGATTTTCAGACGATGCTGGTTGGTTTTCAAAAAGGCTTCCAGTAAAGGACCCAGAAGGCTAGAAAAATTTCCAGACGAAAAGGCAGCATATTTCAGAAACTTCCATAAAGTAAGTCTCAGTCTTGGGAGTTGCTGGGGAATAACTAGACCCTTGGCAACAGCTTGTGGAGACATTTCTTTTGATAAATGAAATCTGCAAGGGAAAAATGCATGGCCAGGATAAAATGTCTCCGTTCCAATAAAATGCAAAAGTTATTTTTCTCCTTTATTTTAATCATCTGCTGTAAATGCCAGAGGTACCTCTGCAAAATGAAAGGCTCATTTTTATTGCCGCTTTGCAAAATGAGATGACTCATAACTCAGCCAGATCATTTTCCAAGGTGCTGAGTAAGCATTTTCCCTCTGTTCAGGTTAGTTGTGCATTTGTTACTTTGATTTAAACTATCGGCGATATTTAGGAGATAAAACTTTTAGGGCTTGAGTTAATAGTGCTAAAGACCCTTTTAATGGACACAGCATTTGCTGTTTATAGCCTTACCAAGTCAGTGATCATTAAATATGCTGATGTGTAGAGATGTGACAGAAATTCTATGAATGAAATGTCAACTTCTTAAGAATGAGCCCTCACCAAATACCTCATTTAGAGCATCGCCTGGATACCCAAAGGTTACAGGTTTGATCCCCTGTGAAGCCAATGAATGCATAAATAAATGGAACAACAAATCAATGTTTCTCTCTCTCCCCTTCCTCTCTTTCAAATCCTAATATATAAAAACCCAGGGTCCATAACAACTGACCAAAGGCTCGACTGAACACCAGAAGTCAGTCCTGTAGTCAGTGCGGGCCTGGCGACCCAGCACTGACTGCCAAGGGGGCTGCAGATCAGACCCAGAGAGAGGCCCAAAGAGAGAGGCAGGGTCTGATCCGCAGCCTCCGTGGCAGCTGTTGATCAGCCGTTGCCTCTCTCTTTCTCTCGGGCTTTGCCAGCAGCTGCACCTCTGTTTCTCTTGCCGGGGCTGCTGATCAGCCCTGCCTCTCTGATCAGGCCCGGAGATAGGTCCGGAGATGCTGACTGGCATAGAAACTGACTAATTAGAACTAAATCTGGGTGAACTGTGAGAAGCCAATGGCTGCCTAGGAGGCAGAGCTTTTGACGCTGACTGGCATAGAAACCGACCAATCAGAACCAAATCTGGGTGAACTGTGAGGAGCCAATGGCTACCTAGGTTGGCAGAACTTTTGACACTTGACTGGCATAGAAACCGACCAATCAGAACCAAATTGGCCACCAGGGTAGGGCAGTTGGGGTGCAATATCAGGCTGGCAGGGGAGGGCAGTTAGGGGTGATCAGGCAGGCAGAGTCAGTTGTGGGCAAGATCAGGTCAACAGGGGAGGGCCATTTGGGGCGAGATTAGGCCAGCAGGGGAGGGCAGTTAGGGCTGATCAGGCAGGCAGGTAGAGGCAGTTAGGGGTGATCAGGCAGGCAGGCAGAGAGGTTAGGGGCGATCAGGCAAACAGGCAGAGGGGTTAGGGGCAATCAGGCAGGCAGGCAGAGGCAGCTAGGGGCAATCAGGCAGGCAGGCAGGTGAGCGGTTAGGAGCCAGCAGTCCCAGATTGGGCCTAAACCTGCAGTCGGACATCCCCCAAAGGGTCCCTGATTGGAGAGGGTGCAGGCTGGGCTCAGGGAACCCCCCCCTCCATGCATGAATTTCATGCACCAGGCCACTAGTCTATAATAATAAAAGCATAATATGCTAATTAGACTGGACAGCTGAATGACCTTCCATACGTCATTCTGGACATGGAGGCAGGTGTCAAGGCGGAGGCGGTTAGGGGCAATCAGGCAGGCAGGCAAGCGGTTAGGGGTGATCATGAAGGCAGGTGAGCAATTAGGGGCGATCAGGCAGGCAGGCAGAGGCGGTTAGGGGTGATCAGGCTGGCAGGCGAATGGTTAGAGGCAATCAGGCAGAGTGGTTAGGGGCAATCTGGCAGGCAGGCGAGCAGTTAGGGGCAATCAGGTAGACAGGCAGAGGTGGTTAGGGGCAATCAGGCAGGCAGGCAGGTGAGCGGTTAGAAGCCAGCGGTCTCGGATTACGAGAGGGATGTCTGACTGCCAGTTTAGGCCCAATCCCACAGGAATCCGGCAGTCGGACCCTCCCCCGTTGGGTCCCGGATTGCGAGAGGGTGCAGGCTAGGCTGAGGGAACCCCCACACCTCCATGCACGAATTTCGTGCACTGGATCTCTAGTCAATACATAAGAAAACAGAATTATAAGTATGTAAAAAATAACCCTGGAATGATGCTAAATATGCTGCGTAACGTTATCTTTGGTGATAATATCACAACACAGTTAAGTATTTGATAGTACTGTGGAGGATTCATGATGACAACTCAGAATTGTGAAACACTTGGTAGGATGTCTGATAATCAGTAAAGATTCTTATTCCCAAATTTAACATCTGTGTGAACTTGCACAAACTACTTAATTTCAATGCACCTACATTTTTTCCTCTGACAGATTAAGATTATAATAGTGCCTACCAAAGAGAGTTATTATAAGGAATAAATTATACTATCGACATCATGAGATTAAATATAACTAGATAAATGGAGTTTTATAGCTAAGCATATAACTTTACTTGGCATCTGGTAAGTTGTAGCAAAGATGTAATGGTGACTTGAATGAAAGTATGAGTATTGATGTTGGAAGTCAGAGGACAAATGTTGGGTATAGCGAGGAGTTAGATGTTGGGTGTAGGTGAAGATTGGGACTCATGGGCAACTCATGAGTTTGGGCTTGAGCAGCAGAAAAACAGGTGGTGCGATTTATGAAGATGGGGAAGACTATAAGAGCAGACATTGAGTAAAATTCACAAGCTTTCACTTTGTACATGTTAAATTTGAAAGATCTATTACACATTCATACTAAAATGTCAAGTAGCTAATTCGACAAACAAATGAGGGCTTGGATAGGGGAAATGTCATTGATAGAGTTATTCATTTCCATCATTGGCATCTTGGTAGTACTTTATTCTGTAGCATTAGATAAAATGTCCTTGGGAGAGAATGAAGAAAGAGGACATAATTAACACTCCCAATATTTAGAGGACTAGCTGAAGCAGAGGCACCAGAATAGAAATCTGAGAAAAGCAGGCAGTAAGAGGAGAAGAATTACATTAGAGTAAATCACTGGAAAGCAAGAGAAAACTGTGCTAAAAGAATTGAGCAAGTGGTCATCTATATCTAGTTTGAGAGACTGAGAAATTTGACAGAGAAGGAACCATTGGACTTATAACAGGAAGGCTGTGGATAGCTTTGCCAAGAGCTATTTCAGTGAAATATGGTGACTAATTTCACTTGAAGAGACTCAGAGGAGAATGAGAAGTGAGGAAGGGACAGCTACTCAAACAATTTATTTCAAGAAGTTTTACTGTAAAATTGAACCAAGATAGGTAGAAGATATGATTTTTAAACTATGACATACATTGTTATATACCTGTATGCCAACTCTAATGGTCTAGGCCCATGGTCGGCAAACTGCGGCTCGCAAGCCACATGCAGCTCTTTGGCCCCTTGAGTGTGGCTCTTCCACAAAATACCACGGCCTGGACAAGTCTATTTTGAAGAAGTGGCATTAGAAGAAGTTTAAGTTTAAAAATTTGGCTCTCAAAAGAAATTTCAATCGTTGTACTGTTGATATTTGGCTCTGTTGACTAATGAGTTTGCCGACCACTGGTCTAGGCAACCGAAATGTGATGATTAGAAGGTTTCTGTGTAGTTATAGGTTTGGTCTTTCACAGAATCAGAGATGAGTCTAACAAAAAGGAAGAAATAGAAGAATGAGTGCAGATCTAAATAGGTTGGATAAAAATTAACACTATGACTAATACTCCAAACACATGCACACTTTATGTGTGTGAGTTTTCTTTCTCCACACAGTGAAAATTAAGCAGCATAAGACCCAGGGGTGTGCAGTAAGAATAGAAATTGTTAATTTTTTAATAAATAGTGAAACAGATGTCATTGACTGTAACTTGAAGCTCCCAAGAGCATTTTAATAATTAGATTCAGTATATGTGACAACTAAAATTTACCTTTCTCATGTGAAGATTGAAGTTTTTATTATTATAACTTATTCTTTATAGCATTTTGGGAAGCTAATTCCTTTTCTTAGTAATATAAATTTTCTTTCATGAATTTTTTTGAATGATTGTGAACTAAAATGGTGAAGTTAGACTTATTCTGATATGACAATAATAATAAATCTTAAGGGTTGTTTTAAAGAAAAGTATGTACATGGTCTCTTTTCTTATTTTCATGTTATTTTAACAAGTTTTGTCTAATCCTTCTAACTGGCTGTTTTATTATAGGCTCTGAGTAAATAAGCGTAAGGTTTCACTCTGTGTATATTCAATTTGAAATTACTATTAACCATTCTAACCAAAATATTTGTATCAATATCACTACTTTTCTTCTTCCTACAATCTTCACTAGCTCTGGGACACTGGTTTTTGCTTCTTTTTTTTTTCTTAGAATGTATATCTAGTTCCCTCTGACAGGTAAATAAAGGAAGATCTCTTTATGAACAAGGCTGGCATATTTCAGTCTTTGTTTTCTCTTGGGCAATTAATGGTCAGTCCAAATAATGGACCCCCAGAATTGGGGGGAAGGAGGGACTCTTCATTTTTAAGATGGCTTGAAGAAATGGACTAATATGAATTTCCCAAATTGTTCCATTTGCTAATGTTTAAATACTTTAAAGTTTTGATTAGTCAGTTATTTGGATATACCCTAAAATCTGCTATAGTGCTCCATCGCAATAAATCACAATAATCAATCAAATGAGGGAATTGTTTCCAGCCTAAATGAGGGACTTCTGAAAAAGAAGCTAATGACACAATTCTTCCTTTGCCAACTTTAACTCTGTGCTATGCTCTATCTGAAGCACACCTATTATAAAACTTCTGAGTATTAATGGTCTCATTTAGACATTTGATATGTTTACTGTGAGACAGAGCTTGCTGCATAAATCAGTTCTTATATAAAACTGCTGTAAAATGGTATATACTTTTTTTTACTTCTTGCTAGAAAGAAATTTGAAATTCAAATCACTAGCTGCTGAAGGAAGTTATTAAAAATGTATTAGGTTTGAAAGTTTAGCTGTATATAATTGTCATAACAGATATTCAAAACAAATTTATCCTCAATGAAAATTGAACTAAAGCAATTTACATAGAATTTACATAATAAATTTTCCTTAATTTTCTGAGCAAATGAAAAAAGAAACAGTTTATATTTATTTTAATAAAATAAAAATGAGGGCTATCTGTAGGGAGGAAAATATAAATAAAGTCCCATAAAAGGATGAATCAAGACAAAACTATGTGACGTTCCAGTGCTGAAAACTATTGAGGCCAGAAAAATGATGCCTGTGTTACAGGTACCAATCTTACTTCTAAATCCCCTGTATCCTGACATCAAAAGCATCATTTTATTTCATCTGCTTTACTCTTATTTGGAGTTAACAGTATTTATCTTTATGTAAAGCAAATGTCTGAGAAAGTTGGGAAAAAGATTAAGGCATCCTTATGAAGAACAGCTACTTGCAAATATAGCCTATCCTTAATGATAGAAGCAAAATAATTGGGAAGGGTGAAAACAGCACAGTGTGTTATATTGAACATTTTCATTTTTATTCCAATGGCTAGGTGCTTGGAAAGGCATGTACTTGGTGTGATGTGAAGGGTGTTCTAAGGCTTGGTGTCTCTTCAAATACCTTCTGGAAGTTCCCAGAGTGATAGTCACTTATTCAGGTGCAGGCATCTTATTCATTCATTCATTCATTCATCCATTCATTCCTCCATCCATCCATCCTTTTGTAATCCCTTATCTTGAAGCGGTCTCAGTTTCTTGAACAAAGCTCCTATAAACACACACATTGGTTCCTGGGACAGTCACATGTTAATCCATTCTTGATTGTTTTACTCATATTATCTGATCACATGCTAGTCACTCAGGGAAGACTCAAAAGAACTGGAATATGAAAAGTTGGTCTTTCATATCATGAAAAGGAGGGGGAAATACCCACAGCATGGTGTGCTTCTGTGTAGAGGCTCCAACAGAGGTCAGTGTGTTGTGAGTAGACAACTCTAAAGCCAGAGATGAGCAGGAATGAACAGGAGTTAAGACCTTCAGGTGGAGGGGATCAGCAAAGCTGTGATCTCAAACTCAGAGGAAACTCCCAGAGTTAAAGTGATCTTTGAAATATTTAAATCCAGGTCAATTAGAACTTTGCAGTATCTAAGATAACTTTCATTAAGAATGACTCTGTGCTGCTTAAGGTTGCTACAGAAAATAGAGCACTCAGCAATCAGGATTTTAGTTTATAACCTATTTCTCCACAACAGATCTGTTCACTGAGAAATAACAAGTCAGACTTAGAAAATAGGATTTGGTCTGGGCTTGACTTAAAGGATATAAGAGTATGATTTGTGTTGGAAAAATTACTCATTATTCTACTTAAAACTATCCATTTGAGTGTGTGTGTGTGAGGTAGTCATCCATAATGGTACTACATCAGAGGAAAACATGGGATGATTTAAACAATATCTTTCTCTAATTTTCCTCTCTGTAAATTGTAAATAATATTGTAGCTCACAAAGTAAGATGATAATTTCATGTTAGAGAATATGTAAAATGACTATGGTTGTACAAGTCATTACTGCCTTCTATTTTGCATCTTTGAAACCAGGGAAATAATTCATATCAACTTTAGAAAAATATTGAAACCAATTTGCATGATAAAGTAACTTGTAATTTCAAACAAGTCATTTTACATGATAAATCAGATAGTAATTTGGGAAATAATATTCAATAATGTCTGTTATGACATCAGTTCCATTCTTTCTGAAGTATTTTTACATTTATTTAGTGGAATGATACCCAGTGATAACAGAATATTATCAGTACATTTTTGATTTTTAAAAATCTCTTTTTTTACTCATTAACAAATCTGGCTAATTGTGCAAATTCTGACAGATGGGATAGGAGGAAAGCTTATTCTATAATGCTTCACTGAGGATAAATTGTTTTTCTGCCATTAATGGAAAATTATATATATATATATATATATATATATATATATATATATATATATATTACTAGAGGCCCAGTGCACGAATTAATGTACCAGTGGGGTCCCTCTGCCTGGCCTATGGGATTGGGTGGAAACCAGCTCTCTGAATTCCCCCAAGGGGTTCCGGATTGTGAGACAGTGCAAACCAAGCCAACGGACCCCACCCGGTGCATGATCAGGGCCAGGAAAGGATGCGGGAGATTAGCCAGTCAGGAAGGGAACACAGGATGGCTCCAGGGCATGTTTGGCTCATTTCGCCCAGTCCCGATCATCTGGACCCCAGCAGCAAGCTAACCTACTGGTCATGCTGGTCAGCGCACATCATAGTGAGCGGTTGAACACCCTTAGCATATCATTAGCATATTACACTTTGATTGGTTGAACAGACGACCAGTCGACTGGACACTTAGCATATTAAGCTTTTATTATATAGGATACCTCAAGTATTAAATGCATATTTATGTACAACATACAATTTGAAAATTACTTCAGTGAGAATTCATTCATGAATTAATACTTTGTGCCTCACTCTAAATATCTATTTAGCAACTCTTATTTTATAATTAACAATGATGTTTCATATTAGTTCAAGTTTATATAATATTTTAACATTTTAATGCATTTTTACATCTAATACTTCTATAAAAAACAAAGTTGGCATTTTAATTAACCATTAACAAGCCTAGGTTATAAACCAATAACAGCTACTTAAACTGATTTTATTGATTAGAGAACAGGTTTTTAATTTGGGAACCATGAATTTTGAGATGCAATTAAATTACTTCTTTTGATGGTAACTATTACATTTGTTCTACTAAGGTGGGAAATACAGGGAAAGAAGGTGGTCTTTTTTTCATTTAATTTATTTGGAAACAGAAAGAGAGGTTTAAAGTGTTTGCTTTAAAATGCAACTATTTTCATGTAGTTCTCTTTTTCTATATTTTGAATCAAGTTAATCATATTTACATATCCAGTGCATAAAATTAAATTTAGTCTGATTTTCAGTAGCCTGGATTTTACCTCTAATCCTTTTATTTTCCTAAAATATTTGTGTTAGAGAACGTTGTCCTCCTAAGTTTGGACTACCATGATATTCTCCTACTCTTAGAGCTGGGCCAAAATCTACTCCCCTACCTTTTCTTCCATTTCCATCTTGCAAGTAAACTGAGGTGGCCAGACCCATCATAATCCCCAAAGGTTGGATCTTTCATGCAGTTCTGTCACTAACAATAATTGGAGTACTATTGTCATTTTCTCTTGTTGGGTAACAAATGACCACAACTCAGAGGCTCAAAAAACACTCATTTCTGAACCTGCAGATCTGTAGGTCAGAAGGTCAAGGTTGTCTGTATTTTCTGCTGAGAGTTTCAAGAGCCCAAGGTCAAGGTGTCAGTCAGGCTAAATTGTTATCTGCTCGCTCTGGAGAAAACTCTGCTTCCAAGCTCGGCCTGGAGCTGGCTCATTCGGTCCTGCACAGCCATTGCACTGAGGCTCCTGTGTTCCTGCTGGCTGTCAAGAAGGGGCTGCTCTCTGTCCTTGGGATCTAACTGTAGTGGCATGCTATATACATTTTCATTTTATCTTTCATTTGGGAAGGGAATTTTTAGGCTGGCAAAAGTGAGGAAGATACCTTCTCCTCATTATAGTAATCAAAACTATCTGATGATAACATAGAAACAGACACATTTGCCAGTGGAACAAAGTAGAGAGCCAGAAATAAATCCAAGCATGTATGGCCCACTGATTTTCAACTAGAGTTTCAAAAATATACAATGGGGAAAGGACAGTCTCTACAACAAATGTTGGGAAAACTGGATGTGCACATGCAAAATAATGAAATTGAACTTTTGCTCTTACACCACACACAAATCAAGTCCGAATGAATTAAAGGCTTCATCGTAAGCCAGAAACCATAAAAATCCTGGAAGAAAACAGGGAAAAGCTCCTTGACATTGGTCTGGGCAATGATACCAAAGTTCAGGTGACAAAAAGAGAAATAGGAGAGACTAAGGTCATTGAATTTTTTGCCATTATGCACACACCCAAATAAGTAAATAAACAAGGAAATATATATATATATATATATATATATTAGTATATATGCTGATTTTATTTTCATTTTACTTAAGAATGACTTGGATGAAGCAATAAAAATTTTTACTTTTATTAAATCTAAATTCTTAAGTACATCTTTTTAATATTCTATTTGAAAACTATGGTAGGAACACCTAAAACTCTTCTGCTACATGCTAGTACTAACCGGCAGTGGCTGTCTCCAGAAGGAGCACTTGTGTGATTGCTGAAGTTATATGCAAAATAGCTAACTTTTTTCAAAGAACACCTGTTTTAATAAGAGGGTGTTTGACAAACTATGGTCATTCATACTTCGGTATTTGTCAGATATCCTCTCAAATATGAACTAAATGAGCCTGTCTTCAAGAGTGAAAACTGACAGTATTTATTAACAAAGCTAAATTTTAAGTTTTCAAGTGAAAATTAAAATACAGGAACCTTTTGTCTGCATTCTTGAGCTTGACAACTTCTCAAAACTTACAGATTTTTCTATGGAAACCAAGGGTAAAATTAATGTATATTTTTATATTGATAATGAAATATGTCAACATTTGTAAGGTCTTCATAAATTAGTAAACCAATATTATCCCAACAAACAAAGTTGAAAATAGACTCATGGATTTTAATGTAACAGAGTATAAAAATTGTCTGATGTGATGTCAGACTCCCCAAGGCAATGACCTTTAAGAAAACATTTATCAAATTTGGAGATAGAACCAAGGAATAACCATAGTTAACTGAACATGCTTTTAAATTATTCTTGCCTTTTACAACTTGGTGTCTGTATGAGGCCTTATTTTCTGTATGTACTTAAAACTACATGTCATAACAGATTGAATTCAGAAGATATAAATATCAAGCTGACTTTTATTAAGCCAGACATTAAGAGTCTTGCAAAAATGTAAAAATATTGCCACTTTTCACCTATTTGGGAAATTTTTATTTTAAAATGTTATTTATGTTATAAAATGAGTTTATTAAATTTTAAGCACATAACTAAATAAATATTGAATAATGTATAAGTTATAATATTTCTTATGGTGATCACCACTAAAAGATATAACCCACAAAGTGCAGCAGGAGAGTAAGACTTGGAAGCTGTTTGTATACCCATTTTTAGTTATGCTTTAAAGTCCAGGGCCATGTTCACAAACTGGCTGCAGACATACCTCATTTTGCTTCACTTTATTGTGCTTCACAGATATTGTGTATTTTACAAATTGAAAGTTTGTGGCAACCCTGCATCCAGCAAGCCTATTGGGGCCATTTTTCCAACAGCATTTGTCCACTTCATGTCTCTGTGTCACATTTTAATAATTCTCAATATTTTTAAGTTTATTATTATTATTATTATATTTGTTATGGTGATCAGTGATATTTTAAAGACTTTCTTTGTTTATTGCCCTTTTTAATTATTGATTTTAGAGAGAGGAAGGAGGAGAGAGAAAGAAAGAGAGGAAAGGAAAGAGAGAGAAAAACATTGGTTTGTTGTTCCACTTATTTATGTATTCATTGGTTGATTCTTGTGTGTGCCCTGACTGGTGATCGAACCCGCAACCTTGGCATATTGGGACGATGCTCTAACCAACTGAACTACCTAGCCAGGACTGTGATCAGTGATCTTTGATGTTTCTATTGTAGTTTATTTTAGGGCACCACAAACTGGGTCCATAAAAATGGTGACTTAATCCACAAATATTGTGTGTTCTTACTTAACCAACCAGCCATTCCCCCATCTCTCTTCCTCTCCTCTGGTCTCCCTAATCCCTGAGATAGGACAATATTGAAATTAGGCCAATTAACAACCCTACAATGGCCCTTATGTGTCCAAGTGAAAGGAAGAGTCACATGTCTCTCATTTTAATGAAATCTAGGAATGATTAAGCTTAGTGAGGAAGGCATGGTAGAAGCCAAGACAGTCCTCTAAATCTCTAGTACTAAACCTCTTCAGCCAAACAGTTAACCAAGTTGTGGATGCAAAGGAAAATTTCTTGAAGAAAATTGAAAGTGCTACCCCAATGAACACACAAATGATAAGAAAGCCAAACAGCTTTATAGCTGATATAGAATAAACAATTTAGTGGTCTGGCTAGATCAAACCAGCCACAACATTCCCTTAAGTGAAAGCCTCATCCAGAGCAAGGCCCTATCTCCCTTCAGTTCTATGAAGGCAGAGAGAGAGGTGAGGAAGCTGCAGAAGAAATGTTTGAAGTTAACAGAGGTTGGTTTCGTGAGGTTTAAGGTGAGAAGTCATTTCTGTAACATAAAAGTGCAAGGTGAAGCAACTACTTCTGAGCTTGAAGCTGTAGCAAGTTATCCAGAAGATCTAGCTAAGATAATTAATGAACATGACTACACTAAACAACAGATTTTCAATGTTGACGAAACAGCCTTATATTGGAAGAAGACTATCTAGGATTTTCACAGCTAGAGAGAAGTCAATGCCTGGCTTCAAAGCCTCAATAGACAGGCTGACTCTCTCGTTAGGGGATAATGCACCTGGTGACTTTAAAGATGAAGACAATGTTCATTTACCATTGCAAGAATCCTAAGGCCTATGAATTATGCAAAATCTACTCTGCCTGTGCTCTATAAATGGTACAACAAAGCCTAGATGACAATACATCTGTTTACAACATGGTTTACTGAATATTTTAAGCCCACTGCTGAGACCTACTGCTCAGGAAAAAAAATTCTTTCAAAATATTACTGCTCATTTGCAATGCACCTGGTCACCCAAGAGCTCTGCTGGAGATGTACAAGATTAATGTTGATTTTATGCCTGATAACACAACATCCTTTCTGCAACCCATGGATCTAAGCAAAGTAAATTGAAAAATTTCTGAAAAGAATTCACCATTCTAGATGCTATTAAGAGATATTCATGGAAGAGGTAAAAATACCAACATTAACAGGGTTTGGAAAAAGTGGATTTCAACCTTCATGGGTGACTCTGAGGGGTTCAAGACTTCAGTGGAGGAAATAACTGCAGGTGAGGTGGAAACAGCAAGAGAACTAGAATGGAAAGTGGAGCCTAAAGATGTGACAGAATTACTGAAATTTCATGATAAAACTAATGGATGAGAAGTTGCTTCTAATGAATGAAAAAAGAAAGTGGTTTCTTGAAATGGCATCTACTCCTGGTAAAGATGACAACAAAGGATTTACCAGAATATTTCATAAGTTTAGCTTACAAAGCAGAAAGAAGTTTTGAGAGGATTTACTCCAATTTTGAATGAAGTAGGTAAAAAAAAGTTGATTGATGCAGCAAATGCCATGGTTATTTTAAGATAACAATGGCACCCCAATCTTTAGCAACCACCACCCTGGTCAGCAGATGATGGTTAGTATTTTTTAGCAATAAAGTATTTTAATTAAAGTATGTGCATTTTAAGGCATAATATTGCATACATCTCTTAGGGTAAACATAACTTGAACAAAAAAATGTGTGACTCCCTTTATGGAGATAGTCTCATAATTGTGGTGATCTGAAATGGAACCTGAAGTATCTCCAAGGTATGTCTCAACAGGTCTTCTCCCTCTATGCTTCTTCAGCTCTGTTTTTAACTCTATCATAGGGTATATCACTGCGATTTGCACATTATGAAATCCTATGGAAAAAAGGTTATGTATTTTCATCTTTGAACAATTTGACTTTCACACCATGAATTCCTTAGAGATTGCTCCTTGAAAAAAAATTTAAATTTCACCAGTTAGCAAAGTCTCCACCTAGGTATATTTATATTTTGGTTTTAATTGTATCAACTCATTAGACCACAGTATTCTAAATTGTCAATTATGGTATTTCTTGACTTAGATATAAGCAACCTGAATCATTTTCAACTGTTTCCTTCATTTAAATTCTGTTAATTTTATATTTATTTAAAGTATTTATTTTAGTACTTTTAATAAACTTTAATTAATATTTTGTGCCTTTATAAACATGTGAAAAATCAACATTTCAGAAGTATATATTACATTATTAAATAATACAGTAATTGACATATATATTGAAATACTATAGGTTTCATAATCTTAGTAAATGTTGGTAATGATTTTTATGTCACATTGACTGGTTTTAGACTAATAACATTTTTATTTGAAAATATAAAAAAACATCATTTTAAAAGTTGTCCTCATCTATGAAAATACAATTTTCTTCTGGATGGTAAATCCATATAGTACTGAGAGGAAAAAGTGAAGATAGGAGATCAAAATATATTAGATCTTGACCTCGATTGGTATGATTCAAAATGTTATTTTAAGTATATATTGAATTGAAGAGGGACAGTTCCAAAGATATATAAGGTTCCTTAGAGAACCTTCTGGTATGATTTTAAAACATTTTATAATCTAGTATAACACTTGAACTTTCTAACCAAGACAAGTGAGAAGTAGAATTTTATGCTCCTCATGAGCACTTGATTTCCTGCCATCTCTTTAATGTCTTCAGGCACACTGAAGTGGATGGCATCACACTAATGATCATCAGCAGAAAGCTTAGCACTGTTCTGGAAACCAGTGTAACAATCTGTGCTTGAAGGGGTTGTCTGCATTTCTAAATGTAAATTTTACAGAGGAGCAAGCACGTTGTTTGAACTACATCATCTGTCAGATTGCCCAAGGCTCAGAAGTTAGAGAAGCCCTAGTGCTGGCTGCATATGGATAGGCTACCTATTAGTTTGTTTTCTTGGTTTTTAGTGTGAGAGGACAAAAAGATGGAATCCATAATATATGTTCTAATATTTTTATATTTGTAAATAAAGATACTTGAAAAAAGGCCCTCGAGCAAAATAAATGTTTTTATATTCTTTTGTACAACTAGATATGACATCCACTGAATCTTATATAGCAGCGTATCACTTTTATACTCTCCTGACATAAATTGCATTAATTCTTAAGCAACACAAAATCTTCATTGCTTTTACACTCTACTTAATTTTGATAAGATCCTTTGTTTAATTAAAATTAATAATGCTTGAAAACAATATATTTTTCAAATATAGCTTCAATTTGCTATGTTAGAACAAAATTTGGCTTAAACGTTACTTGAGTCAATTATCAAATCATTTAAAAATTCAAGAGTTTAACTTTATTTGAGAACATGTTTTCATGTACTTTAAATATAATACTGTATGTGAGTCATTATTCCAAAAAAGCATCCTCATCTTTCTCTCCAGGGTATTAATGCTCATATATTGGTGTCTAAATTTTCTTTTCTATAAGAGGAAGTGAGTATTTTCTGATAGATAGATAGATGGATAGATAAGAAATATATATAGTATATGTATGTAAATATACATAGCATATGTATAAATGCACATATGTACATATTTGTATTTCATATATACATATGTATATTAAAGCATTCATCTTGCTATTTTAATTTTGCATGTTTATATGATAAGATAATTACAAGTAGGGAAAAAAACAAATATGAACAAAGAATATATTGAAATTAACTTTCCAGCAATGTGACAAAACTGTAAATTCATGTGAGAGAGAAAAGAACTCCTCCAGACAGCCCACACAGCAACCCTGAGTAATGGGCTTATTATTTTATGAGGCTACAAGTCTAGATCATTACAGATTTTAGAAGGAAATGTGACAAATCAAGCTCTTAAAAATGTAGCCATATAGTTATATTTTACAGATATTATTTTACATGACATGGTACCAATTTTTGGCCATATATTGATAATCTTAACTCTTTGTATACTACCATGTTCTAATCAACATTGGAGGCATTATCTTCAATTATGCAGGACCAACATTTTAAAAATATATCTGCATTTTGAACACTAGTTAGTGATTGATAGTGCTTCTAGGATGGCATTGTGAGTCATGAGTGGAATTAAGTCTTTTCCCTTCAACAAAATCCTTCCTAGGAAGGTGAAGCCTGTGTGAAAAAGTGAAAACACTGAGCAGTGATCAAGCAATTTAAACTGGTACCTTTGACAAAAACAAAGGGAATACCCAGGCTAGCCCACTCTAGCTATTCTCTCCCTCCTAAGGTTTGGGATGACTGAGGAACACTTGTTAAGTCCACATTCCAGAGTCACAGGCTCACTAAACACTGACACCTAATCATAGGACTATAGAATGCTCCTCCTTCCCCACAGACCCCCCCACCACATTACAAAAGGCCTATTTACAGCAATTTCTCTTACCAAGTACATCATATTTGGCTCTCAAGAAAAAAATGACAAGGCATACCAAAAGACGAAAAACACATTTTGAAGAGACAGAACAAGCCTCAGAACTAGACATGGCAAGGATATTGGAATTATCAGACCAGGAATTTAAAGCAACTATGATTAATATGCTAAGGGCTCCAACTGATAAAATAGATAGCATATAAGAGGAGATGGGCAATTTTAGAAGAGAAATGAAAATCACAAGAAAAAGACAAAAATAAAAAAGATAAAAAACAATGTATCAAAAATAAAGAACGCCTTTTATGAACTTATAAGTACACCAGACATGGTTGAAGAAAGAATCTATGAGCTTGAAGACATCTCAATAGCAATCTCCAAAACTAAAGACAAAAAACAAACAGAATATCCAAGGATTATGGGACAACTATAAGAGGTGTGATTCATGCCTAATGGGAATACCAGAAGGAGAAGAGAAAAGGTAACAGAAGAAATATTTGAAATAATAATGATTGATAGTTTTTCCCAAATTAATGTCAGACACAAAATTATAGATTCAGGAAGCCCAATGAACACCAAGCAGGATAAATGTCAATAATAACAACAACAACAACAACAACAACTATACCTAGGCATATCATTTTATAGCTATAAAAAATAAAGTTAAAGAAAAAAATTTCTGAAAGAAGCCAGAGAAGAAAAAATATCTTACCTATAGAGGAACAAAGAGAAGAATTACATCCATTGTCTCCTCATAAATCATTCAAGAAAGAAGAAAGTTGAGAGAAATATTTAATATCATGAGAAAGGAAAACCCTCCAACATAAAATTCTATACCCTACAAAATTATCATTCAATAGGGAAGCAAATTTAAGACTTTATCAGACAAGTGAAAGTGAGAGAATTTGTTGCCAATACACCTGGCTTGCAAGAAATGTTAAAAGAGCTTCTTTTTTTGTTAGGAGAAAAATAATGTAGGTTAGGCTATCAGACCTATATAAACAAAGGAAAAGCATCAAAAAAAGAAGTGAAGGTAAATTTGAACACAATGTGCATTTTTCTCAGAATTACATCCATTGCTTATGTTAATTGACACCAACATTTTAATGATTTTGTCTGCCAATCAACAAGTGTCAGTTGCATTCTGACTATAGTCCTACAAGCAACTTGCATGATGTGTGGGAAAGAGGTGAGATATTAAATCCAATCAATATTTAACAAAAAATTATTGTGAATTTTCTGTGTGCTACAACTACTATTTTTTGCAGAAGATACCATATTTTAATTTATTTTTTTTCATCACCATGTATCCCCCCTATACCCTCTTTCACCTCCACTTGCCCGTCTGCCCCCAGCAATCACCATACTGCAGAGGATACAATTTTAATAAAAGCACAGAGTCCTAGCATTCACAAAGCTATTCGTCTACATAATTTTAGACTATATCAAAATTTATCTAACAATGACCAAAATTGAGGACATAATAGAAGATGTTTTGCTCTGTTCTGTATTGCTTTTGGCTGCAGTTAATTAGAAAGGAGTACAGATAACCACAGGAAAGGGGGGTAAGAGAGTAATTACTGATCATTTTGTTTAAGCACGCTGGTATACAGTGTATACTGTACACTAAGTTAAAGAAATATTTCTCTTTCAAGGTAACTGAACTGCACAACATCAAAAATATAACCAGGCTGCCTCGAGAAACAAAGAAGCATGCCGTGGCAATTATCTTTCATGATGAAACCTCCAAGACATTTGCCTGCGAGTCAGGTAAGCAATTACAGCCCCGTCTGCAGCTTGAGGAAACTGAGATGCTTCTGAGACAGTGGCCCAGATGGATTAAGATACATCGCTGAATAGGGTGTCTTATTGTGATGAAAATGCATCCCAGAAGATTTTAGTAAGAAGCTCAGCATAGTGATTTTTTACAGATGTTTTTGGTTTTTGGTTTATTATCTGTCTGTGTCTGGATTTTGCTCCGAGGTGGTCAGAGTACTGGTAAGGTTTCCATCCAAGCTTGGAGAATTAAGTAAACAGTGCCTGGGAGATGCCGTTAGGGCAAGGTTATGACTTGTATTCTGGTTCTTGCCGGTGCAGCTGGAGGCATTTGGTATGGCCATAATAATGCTGCCTTGCAGAAAGGGTGGTGTGGCTCGGCCTGTCCCAGCCCCTTCAAAGTAGAACTTTGAGCAATTGGTTGCTTTCATGGATTCCCACTGTACAAGTAAATATCTTTCAGGTTAAATTTGAGCATCCCAATCCATAAAGTATCGAGACACAGGCAGTTTCTACTTTCAACTTGCAGTATTTTTCATTTTTGCAATTCCTGTGCTATGTAATATATAAGTTGTCTTATCATTTTTTAAAGATTTTGCATAATGAAATGGTGCATTCATTTTATAATGGATAGGAGCAAAAAGCAGTCAGAGTTTGAAAAATGTAAATTTAAAATAATAGCTAAGTGTTTAGGAGATACTTTACTGAGTTCTTTAAAAAAAATAAACCTTGCCCTAGTCAGTTTGGCTCAGTGGATAGAGCGTCAGCCTGCGGACTGAAGGGTCCCAGGTTTGATTCCTGTCCAGGGCACATGCCAGGGTTGTGGGCTCGATCCCCATTAGGGGGCATGCAGGAGGCAGCCGATCACTGATTCTCATCACTGATTTTCTATCTCTCTCTCTCTCCCTCTCCCTTCCTCTCTGAAATCAATAAATATATATTTTAAAAATGTAAAACAAACTTTTTTATCTGTAGTTAAAGTTTATAGGAATAAATAATACCAGGTTATATTATTCTAAAACCAATGTCACTTTGCCTAAATCAAATTGCTCACACCTCTTCACCTACATGTATTTCAATTTTACTAAACAATTAGCATTTATCAAAGTGTTCTTCTTTCTTTGAATGCCTTATTCCTTTCATTATACTTTTCTTCACTCGTCATCTGACTTCATTTCATAATTTAAAATGGACTTTTTGGAGTTGCACGGAAGTCTGCTAACTGGTCATAGAAATCCCCATTCTGTACTAGAACCTGTCCCAACCTTGCCAAGATCATATCTTAATATCCACATGTATTTGTGCCTTCTTAAAACTATCTTCAAACTGTCTATAACCACCTCACTTTTTCTGAGATCTGAAATAATGTCTCGTATTAAAACCAATGACAATCAGAAAACTGGTTTTCCAAAAAAGATATAGAATAATTTTCACCACTGATGATATGTTTCAAGCTTCAATTTTCAGTACTGTTTTCCATTTTTGAAATTGCACTGAGCCCTGTTGTGGAGACATAGGCAACACTGGAGTAGATTATTTCAGATAAGAATGATATTGAATTATGGTCTGACATAATTCAGAAATACAGGCTGAGTTGTAACCCGCAAGTCTGAAGTTGAAACCTTTTTAAAATGTATTTATTTTATTTTTTGGCAGCAGTGGTAGTTTCATGGTTCCTGTAAGATTTTTTTGAGAAATGAAGGGCTCTTTGTTCAAAGAGAATGGCCTTAATTTCCAAGATAAGAATTTCTGAAGAGTGAGGCTAAAGCTAGATCTGAATATAAAGACAGAAGAATGCTTGTTTAAATTATGATTTACGTGAAAGTATTATTTCTTTGGTTAACACCACACTTTATGTGCAGCTATAGCAGTGTGCTTAAAGCTAGTGACAAATTATGTTTAAGAAACAATGGCATGATTTTTAAAAAACGTCTTCATGGCACATGCCAATGGAATAAAAGAAAGGACTTGGAACACAACAAGGACTTTGAATAACTTTTTCTTGCAAATTATAAAACTCAGACTATAAAGCAGTCAGGCATGTCAAAAATAGCAAGAATATTCAAGCCCAGATTAGACGGAGTTCTGGCATTTATTTCTAATGCAAACACAGGTAAAAGTGTAGTCTCCTAATGGCTTGTGGGAATGGGAGTTGTTTCAATTATTTTTGCCAAGAAAACTGGCAACTGTTATGAAATTAATATGCATACCCTTGACCCAGTGAACCTCTTTGGAGCATATCCCATATGGACAATTGTACCCGCACATGAGGGTATAGGTTTAAGCACATTATGTGTAACAGCAACAAAATTTGAAACCAGTGAGTGTTTATCAAGGAAATAGTTGAACAAACTATGATATATTCTTATCCTATATAATAAAGAGGTAATATGCAAATTGACCATCACGCCCACACACACGATGGCCACCCCCATATGGTCACAAGATGGCCACCAGAAGATGGCTGGCAGGGGAGGACAGTTGTGTGCGATCAAGCCAGCAGGGGCGGGCAGTTAGGGGTGACCAGGCCTGCAGGGGAGGGCAGTTGGGGGCGACCGGGCTGGCAGGGGAGCAGTTAGGCGTCAATTAGGCTGGCAGGGGAGTGATTAGGGGTTGATCAGGCTGGCAGGCAGAAGCAGTTAGGGGCAATCAGGAAGACAGGCAGGCGAGCAGTTGGGAGCCAGCAGTCCTGGATTGTGTGAGGGATGTCCGACTGCCCATTTAGGCCTGATCCCGAGGGGTCCCAGATTGGAGAGGGTGCAGGCTGGGCTGAGGGACACGCCCCACCCCCCGGGCACAAATTTTGTGCACTATGCCTCTAGTCCTAAAATAATATGCAATCACTAAAAAGAATTCTAATTAAACCAATTAACATGACGACATTTCTATGAAGTTGAGTTCTTCAAACAAAACAACCAGCAATGTATATACTGAATAATCACATTTTGTAAAATAAATGAGAGAGAGAGTGTGCGAGTGTTTTAACAAGCATTACCAGGTGAGGGAAGATGATAATGAGGTGGATGTAATAGGAAGATGGGGGGAAAAGACAAGCAAAATGGGAGAAGTAAGAAAATAAAATGAACAGAATAAAATACCTAGCATATAAACTATCCTATTTACATGAGACTGTGCATACATGAATGTGCATATGAATGTATTCAATATTTTTAGTCATCAGCAAAATGGTAATTAAAATGACAATGAGATAATAGAATGCACCTATCAGAATGGCTAAAATTAAAAAAAAAATAGTAACACCACCAAATGCTTGTGAGGTTTTGGAGAAACTGTATCACTCATATATTGTAGATGGGAATGTAAAATGCTAAAGCCATTCTGGAAAATGGTTGGCAGCTTCTTATAAAATTAAGCATGTAATTATCACAGAATCCAACAATTGCACTCTTGGACATTTATCTCAAAAAAAATAAAATAAAAACTTATGTACACACACACATGCACACACGCACACACACACACACACACACACTTACATCATACAAAAATGTTCACAGTAGCTTTTTTCATAATAGTGCCAAACTGGAAAGAGCCCTCATGTTCTTCAACTAACTGGGGTGCACTCATACCATGAAGAACTCCTCAGCAATTAGAAGAAACAGACTATTGATCCATGCAGCATACATGAACCTCACCCAACCATCTCCTTTCCTCCCATTTTCAGCGGAGGTTTCTCATGTTTCCTACCCTCATCTGAGTACTTCAGCTCTATGCTCCCACTACACCCTGAACTTGGACTTCATGTCCCCTGTTCAAAATATCTCTACTCTGTCAGATATTAAGCGTAATTAAGACATGACCCTGGAGTTCCCAGCACCACAGTGTTAAAAAGAACTTGTTGGCTTGATGAATTCATGAATTAGTAAAATTTATATTTAAGTTTTATTATAGTTATATATTTATCATTCTTTTTTTACAAAGAGATAGTTGTTGTTTTTCCAAAACAAATTTTAGAGACTAATTGGGTAGCACCATAAGAAAATTTTTTTTAAATTTTCAAATAATAGATTGTTCTGTGTTTGTGATGGTGGGGGGTGAGAGCAAATGACCAATGCTGCATGTGCACATGTGTACGCATGTGCATGTGTGAGATTTTGTGAGTGTGCACGCAAGCATAAATTGCCATGGCCCACCAAGTCTGTTACAATGATTCTATGAATACAACATAGTTGAAGCCCTGGCTGGGTAGCTCAGTTGGTTAGAGCATCGTTCAGATACACCAAGGTTGCATATACAATAATATATGCCCTGGTCAGGGCATATGCAATAATGAACCTATGAATGCATAAATAAGTGGAGCAACAAATCTCTCTCTCTCTCTCTTCTGAAAAATCAATAACTAAAAATTAAAAAAATAAAACATAGTTGAATACAAGTGAGAATTTTGCATTTTCACCTATTCTTTCAAAAGAGAGCCCTGGTCTTTTGTTTGGATTGTTGGGGGTGTTTTTTTGTTTGTTTGCTTATTTTTTGGTTTGTTTGAGGTTTTTTGTATTTTTTGAGTATGTTCCATCTCAAATTCATGTCTAGTAAATGAAGGAGCCAATGGCTTAGATGTTGGAAACTCAGAGTTTGGGGAATAGAGACTTCTTATGTTCATTGAGGAAAGGGAACAAAGAGCTCAAGAGTGTCTGTCTTTGTCATTATATGAAACCCAAAAACTTATCTCCAAATAAGAGGGCAAGAAGTATTTGAAATCTGAGCAACTTGGTTAATTTCCTAAAACATTATTTGAAGCGTTGAATTTATTCTCTAATGCAATGAAGATATTATTATACTTTCTTCCATTCAAAATCTGTAATGGCATTGTTATAGAATTAATAAATTCCCCACATTAAAAATGAAAAATATTTCCTAATATATATGTACATTCATAATTATTTTTTAAGTCTTGCATAAATATTTCTTTGTATCTGAAATACCTGGGTATAAGTGTATCACAATTCAGTTTATTGTTATTATATTTCATAAATTTTATACTTCATTTCTGAGAGAACATTATTTTCTTTTTTTTTAAAATATATTTTATTGATTTTTTACAGAGAGGAAGGGAGAGGGATAGAGAGCTAGAAACATTGATGAGAGAGAAACATCGATCAGCTGCCTCCTGCACACCCCCTACTGGGGATGTGCCCGCAACCAATGTACATGCCCTTGACCGGAATCGAACCTGGGACCTTTCAGTCCGCAGGCCGACGCTCTATCCACTGAGCCAAACCGGTTTCGGCGAGAACATTATTTTCTAAGTAACCTCACTTCTCCATTAATTGTGTGTTAGTCAATAAGATATTTTCTATTTTATAATATTATTATTAGTTGTTATAAGAAAGCATTTTTCCATCAGAGGATCCTCTAATGTTTTCTGCCTCTCAGGCTTCACATAATTTTTCCAACTACAAATAAGTCCAAAAAGGATTTAGCCAAAAGTCCGTCCTGATTCAAAATGAAAGGTAATAGGCATGCACTTAAGCCTTTTATTTTGGTTAGCATTTTTATTATATATGCAATTTCAAAACTTGTATTTGTTCCCACCTGTGACATAGAACCTATAGACATTAGAAATGAACTTGCTATGCATCTTTGTTAAAGATTTAGACACTAGCCTAACCGGTTTGGCTCAGTGGATAGAGCGTCGGCCTGCGGATTTAAAAGGTCCCAGGTTCGATTCTGGAAAGGGCATGTACCTTGGTTGCGGGCACATCCCCAGTAGGAGGTGTGCAGGAGGCAGCTGATAGATGTTTCTCTCTCATCAATGTTTCTAACTCTCTATCTCCTCTCTGTAAAAAATTAATAAAATATATTTTAAAAAATTTAGACACTAGACAGTAATCCATTTTTATATGATGTGAAGTACAATTGCTGTCCATGAATATTATAATAAAGAATATATATACACACACACACACACACACATATATATATATATATATATATATATATATATATATATATATACACACACACACACATATATATAATATGTGTGTGTATTGTTTCACCCAAAGTGCTTTTTATTTTATTTTTTTTTTAATCCTTATTCTCTGATTAGGAAATCCTATGAACCATGTGGATTATTTAATTTTGAAAGGACTCAATTTATGCCTAAGAATGAAGGAATTGTCCCTAATCTAAAGGTCCTATACTTCAGGACTCACCCCAGATTATAGAACTTTTTTGTTTGTGGCAATACAGCTAATTTGATAGAAGTGGGCCAGTAAAACAACTGATAGATTTGAATGATTGTTTACTTATATAATCAAATGTGACTTCAGATTTTTAAAGAATAGTTTATGTAACCCAAATAACAGCTAGTTTACATCCAGTACAAAGGAGGAAATCCATTGTACTGTTTTTAATAAGTTAAATTTAGGGTGTGACATTAGGAAAAATATTCACTGCTGCTGCTCGGAGTCACATGGTCTGCAGATAAACATCATACTTCAGTTTTGGGTGATGTCAGTCCAGCATTTTCGTGAGCAGTCAATTTGCTTTGGGGATAATGGGAGACATTTCTGTTTACTGATTGTTCAGTACAAAAGACAACTCGAATTAAGTTGGAACAACTTGTCTTTCCAGCTGACTCAGTCACTGTGGAATAGTTGTTGGTTTATGACCATCTGGTTCTTAGCTATCCTGCTAAGAGATTTGGAAGAAATCATTAAAACAGCAACAACAACAAAAAAAAACACAAAAAACAAAATCTAGTGGCCTTATGTGATCTGAAATGTGTTGGGATTTTGAAGTTATTTCTTCAGAGAAAGTGAAACACTGTATGGCAGAGACAGTGTAATGAGACTTTAAATTTTTAATGCTCTTCACAGACACCATTGAATAAAAATACCAAACCTTCAGATGCACCCTCTCATGAAAAGATTAAATTAATTTGGCAAAATCTGGGCACAATTGTCAGGTTGCCATGATAAACAAATCAGAGACAGAACTGAGGGGAGCAAAATTTGATCAGACTTGATTACCTTTCGGTTTCTAGGCGCTAAAGTACCTTGGAGGTGAGTGAGATGGTCTGGGACCGTGGTCGGCAAACTGCGGCTCACGAGCCACATGCGGCTCTTTGGCCTCTTGAGTGTGGCTCTTCCACAAAATACCACGGCCTGGGCGAGTCTATTTTGAAGAAGTGGCATTAGAAGAAGTTTAAGTTTAAAAAATTTGGCTCTCAAAAGAAATTTCAATCGTTGTACTGTTGATATTTGGCTCTGTTGACTAATGAGTTTGCCGACCACTGGTCTGGGAGATTCAGTTCCTGCTCAGGCACCCAAATCGTGGCTGAGGTGAGTTGATTCCACTTAGGTTAAATGTGACTGTGCATCATCCCTAAAAGGGCTTCTTTGATTTCGGATGTTGGAAACAAAGGTTCCAATCAGGTTACATATTTTTATTGTTAGAGGAAAATATATAACCTGATTAACAATTAAATTAAGTATATACAATTAAGTGAGACATGTGTAATACTGATGTATCCTGGTTTGATCACTCACGAAAGACTGATAAACTCTAGAAATGGATGGCTTGAGAATAAAGTCTAGTTCATGTCCTGTGTCAGCATTCTGTCTTCCCATCACCCATTCTCACCTCCGGCACGCTGCCCTTCTGGCTGGGCTGCCTCTGTGTTCTCTGCCCATCATGTCATACAATAAAGCATTGACTAACTCTCATGCCCTTCCTCTGAGCCAACCAAGTAGACTCCCCCCCACCCCCCGCCAAATCAATCAAGCTCCAGAAAGTACTTTTAGAACGAACTACTAGATGTGCAAGAATTTACAAAGTGTTTTTCAAGTTTTATGAACAATTAACACCCATGGATGTCAGCTGGAAAATGGTTTGATAGGGAGGCGTCCTTGTCGTTCCTGATTCCTGTGTATTAAGAAAATGTACTTTTGCTTTACTTTCCGAATTTCCATAAAGAAATTACTTTTGATGTGTCACTAAAATTATACCATATGCTATTCCGTTATACAGAATTGTTGTAAGAAATCAAACCATGTATAATTGGGTGCCAGGCTTTTTGAAATCCTAATGCAGAAATAGAGTTTGAATATTTTTATGGGGAAATAAAACTTTTATTTGAAGTGTTGAAGGAAGCCTTAAAATTTGAGTATGTTTTTTAAGCGGCAACTCATCTCAGTAAACTAAAAAAAAGTGTTTTTAATTTAAACTTTCTAAAAATGGTTTAAACAGTTACTATCCAATAGTGCAATAGGCCTCTGGACTGAATTTATTTTTTTGCCACTTGTCTGTTATGTGTCCATATATTTGTAAAAGGTTCACTATAAACAGAGTAGGAAGAGGTCATAGTGACAAGTCCTGCGGTAGCACAAAACAGGGTTTTACAATAAAAAGAGTTTGTATTGGATTGAATTGCGGCCCTCCCCCAAAAGAATTTACCTCCCAACCTTTGTTACTTTATTTGGAAATAGGATGTTTGGAGATGCAATCAAGTCAAGATGAAGTCATGGTTAATTAGGGTCTCCCTACATCCGTCCAATGACTAGTATCTTTATAAGAGAAAGGAAAGGAAAATTTGGAACAGAGGCATGAAGGAAACAGAGAGAAGAAAGCTCTGTGAAGACTGAGGCAGAGATTGGAGAGATAGAGCTATGATCAAGGAAGCCCAGGACTGCTGACCTCAGAAGCCAGGAGAGGCCTGGGCAGTTCCGGCTCAGGGACTGCTGGCACCTTGCTTTCCATCTCCCTGCCCACAGAGCTGTGAGAGAATCATTTCTGCTGTTTTAAACCACCCAGTTTGTGATAATTTATTATGACAGTCCCACTACTAATACAGGGCTCTTCCAAAGTAGTTTTTATTTAAAATATATCATTTTTGGAGGGCTTTGGATGAGTTTCAACAGAAAGGTGGAGAGAAAAAGGAATTCCATGTGTAAAAGCAAATCAGAAATTCCTTGTGTTTTTAAAGTAGTTTGGGGAGCAGGGGCAGAAAAATGAAAACAGCTGAGACAGGGACTCAGGAGTTTGGACTTTGTTAGGAACACACAGGGGGCGAGTTCAAGTTCTTTCTTTTTAAACTACAAATTACATGTTCCTTCTGACTCTAATAATAAGACTGGCTTTATGTCCTGAAAGTACTTAGAAATAAGTGTTGTAGAAGACTGAAGAAACCCAAGCTACGCTTAGAGAAATGGAGTTACACAGCTTTATTACGCTGGCGGTCTCAGAGGAGGTCTTTCCAAATTCTGAGCAAACCAATATGGTGGAAGCTCTTCTTTTATCCCCTTTGGTTTCTTTGTCCCCCAAATATGGATGGGACTTCTGGACCTTTCGTGGGCTTTGCAAAAAGCCCCGTGTGTTGGGATGGGGGCCTTGAGACCATATCTAAGGGCCTGGCCTGGCGCCAGCACTGATAACCCCCTCCGGGGGTTGTGTATTTATTGTTCATGGTTTATGGCCTCTGTAAAATGGGAGCATTTAGGTAACAGGTCTTGCAAGACGAGGTTGTGGAGAAAGGGGCAGTGACTTAATTATAGGCTATCAAGAATGTACATTAGGTTACTGGCACAGATTCAGATTGCTAGCCCCCCCCCCCCCCTTTCTCAAACATCAGGGTTACATTGGAATTAGCCTTTTAGCCTTCTCATAAGTACTAAGTAAAGTGCAATGTTTAAATGCATAGTTCAGCCTACAAGAAAGAAAGGAGGTGCCACCGAAAGCTAAAATGAAAGCTAAAAGTTTTCAAGAGGAATGAACTTGAGCTCAAGTGAATGGAGCTGGGAGGAGTGAATGGACCTGGAGCCTGGGCTCGTCTCTGTAATGAACGTGGACTATGGGTGCGTCTTCACAGCTGTGACTGCCGGGCAGGAGACAGTGCTGTGGCTTCCACAAGTTGGGGAAAGAGAACTATGAGATGTCAGTAAGAAATTATTAAAGAAAAATATTCACGTGCCAGCCAAGAAAAATGACTAGAGAACTTTCTCCTGTAGGCAAGGCTTCGGGGACAACCTCAATCCCACACCTGCCCGCTGACATTTCTGTGCCGTTAACTACCTGCATGATCCCAGACACCACAAGCCCAGGGATTTCTCTAAACTGACACAGGAATGGCGATTCTGCTCCAGCAGCACCTGCCTCTCGGGATTCCCATGTGTACCTTCTGAAATAGGGGTTTGTCGGCAGAGATGACCAAAGTCATAAGCAAACAAGCACCAAGGGTGAAAGTGATAAAATAGACCAATTCTGTACAAGGATGATTGTTGTAGTGCCTTCTATTCAATAGAAAATTAATGAGCTAAATTGTTCATTGGCTTGTCATTGGTTAAAAAAAACTAAATACTCTTCAGTAGTTAAAACTGATTACCAAAATTGTGTTTATCCACTTGAAAAGATGCAGATTAAGTGAAAAATGCTGTTCACAAAATATGCCATAAAAGCCCAGTATTTTGAACATGCAGGCACACATACACATACATGCACACACACACAAATATTTATGTGTCATAGAACATAACACACTGAAAATTCACATCAATGACTTTGCCTTTGTGAGCAAATATCAATGAAATCCCCTTTATTTCTTCGTACTCTAAAAGTTACTTAATTAGCATGCATTGTTTTATTATTTTATGTCATATTAAAATATGATACATAGGTAACAAATCTAAATAATAGTATTACAAACACCCTGTGAACCTACCAATCACTTTAAGAAATAAATAAATGAAATACAGTAAAAATATGAGACGAGTGCTTTTGCTACAATTATATCAGTCCCTAGAATTACATTATAATGCTTTGCATGTTTGTATTTAGTAAACATTTATGATTCATGTTTATTTCTGAAAATTATAGGGGGTTGTTTTTATGTAATATTGAAATTTACATAAATATATTCCATACCCCAATCTTTGGCAAGTCACCATTTTTCCTTATTGTCATATTTGTGAACTTCTACTTTGATAAACATGGTGCTAGTTCATTCACTTTATGTTGTTACAGGGTTATACCATGCTGTATTTCCCATAGCTGTTATATTCTTTTTAAAAGAAAAGGGAGAGGCAGAGAGAAACATTGATGGGAGAATGAAGCATTGATTGGCTGCCTGCACATTCCCTCTGGGGGCTAGCACCTGCAACTTGGGCATGAGTCTGACCTGGAATCAACTGGCAACTTTTCGGTGCGTGGGATGACACCCAACCAACTGGGCCACAATGGCCAGGGCACTAAGTTATACGGCATTCTTAAAATATGTTCAATTGCTCAAAGTTGGTATCCATCAGCATCCAATTACATGTTCTTTTCCCGTAAACAATTAGTAGAATGAACTATTTTAACATATTTCCTGCAAAGTCATGGTCAGGCACATGCTCTGGAGCCAGATGTCTGAGTTTCAAGTCCTCAGGGATCCCTCCTCTATAAACAGGGCAAGTAACAATTTCACCGCATGGGTTTATAATAAAAATGTAATATCAAAGGAACAAAGCTCAGCACATATCACACATTTGACAAATGACAGTTAATAGAGGGTGGGGCAAAAGTAGGTTTACAATTATTCATATGGAAAGTAATACTAGTAATTAATAAATAATAAGAAAAGAATAATATGTGTTTTTCATATTCACAACTGTAAACCTACTTTTGCCTTGCCCTGTATTATCACCATTTTTATTTCGAGTCAACTCCAGTTGGGCACATGGCAGCATTATCCTGAATAGACTTTTAAATTCATATTCCTGTCATATGTAGGATTTCCACAACTATATTCACAATCAAGACAGGTCCGTGAATTTTTTATACTTTCCTAGAAAGGCTCTGGCCTGAGGATATTGTCAGTGTTCACACACACAAAAAAAGTCCAAGTGTTCCTGATGTTAAGCTCTAGACAGTTAAAAAACAAATGAAATCCTAGTTTCACGTTGCTTTTGAAACCGTTGTAGCAGCAGACATTTCCAAGGGGCACTTTGCAAGCTTTATGTCTGCGTAGGCTTTCTAAGTCTACCTGAACGCATCTGGTCATTTCCCTTTCCTGGAGCACTATCCACATCATCCGGACTTTCAGATTCCTCTCCTCCTGAACAGGCAGCAACTGCCTGGGTTCAAAGGCTGGCTCCCCGCTTTTTAGTGCTGTGTTTGGGAGCAGGTGACCTTCCTTGCAAAAACTTTGGTCTTGACATCTTTCAAAGGGTAATTAGAGGAAGTACTAAAATTGGTCATCACTTATACAGTGACCAGAGCTTATTCCTTTCATTTGTATACACATTCTCATTTTTGTATTGATCTATCTCAGTGGTCGGCAAACTGTGGCTCGCGAGCCACATGCCCCTTGAGTGTGGCTCTTCCACAAAATACCACGGCCTGGGCGAGTCTATTTTGAAGAAGTGGCGTTAGAAGAAGTTTAAGTTTAAAAAATTTGGCTCTCAAAAGAAATTTCAATCGTTGTACTGTTGATATTTGGCTCTGTTGACTAATGAGTTTGCCAACCACTGGTCTATCTTCTTCTTCTTTTTTTTTATTATTTAGAGTGTTTAGGAATGTATATATTTTCCAGTCCTGTTTTAGGAAGATATTGACAAGTGACTATGAGGAAGTGAGGGGGCGAGTCCAGGATTGATGTGGCATGCCTGGAAGTGGTTTTAATGGTTGACAGTAGTTTAAACTGGATAAGGACAGGAGTGAGGACATCAAGGGGTGATTAAGTTTGAATATATGGTAGAATCATATATGGTAATGGATTGGTGGTCTTGATGGAGTTCAAAGAGTGTTGGAATTAAGATACTTAATGGAGTGAACTAGAAAGAGGTGCTGGGCTGAGATTAGAACATGGGAAAATAGTTTTAATGAAAGATGTTAACTTTGGTTATTTGAAAAGTTTTCTTATGGGAAATAGTTAATTCTTCAATAACAAAGATGGTGCCTTGCACATAGTAGATTCACACACAAAACAGTGGTTACTGATCATGTGTGTTGAAAGAGAGAAGATGACCTTAATGTATATTTAAAATAATATGATTGAAAGTTCATCCTAATCTATTAACTTCTTGTGCTGGCTTCTTGGGAGGATATAATTTTTACAAAGAAATACAGTAATCTAATTTTAGAACTTGCAAATACTTAAGAACAGTAACAAATTAGGCATTAATTTCCCTTTTGAAGCTATCTGTTTCAGAAGATTTAGAGACACACAATACCCACTGCTCCCGATACGATCCTAAGAAAGTCCACATAGAAAACCCCATTTCCTTTTCATATGCAGTCCTTTCTGGTTGTATTTTCCAGGCATGCACCTTCTTATTAGCTTATAAACCCCGTTGCCTTATTTTTATGACTTTTTCCAGCTCTATAAGGAGAGAAAACAGAGGCTAGAGAATTATATTTAAGTTCACAGTTTGATAACCCCTGTCTCTTGCGAATTCGAGCTTTGTATTATAGAAGCCCATCACAGTGACATCTGCAGGATTTATTTGTTTCGATAACTGTAATTTCTTAGGCAGAATAAATCACAAAGCTGCCTCTTAATGTCTGCAGCCCAAAGCTTTTTCCTTCAGTGTGTCACTGAAGTGCTGTGAAATAAGCGCCAGGGTTTTGTGTTTAAGTGCCCTGTTGCCACTTGCTTTAAGCTGTGTTTTCCTGTCTTTAAATGCATGACTTCTAACAATATAGCCATGGTTCACTAAATTGAACTGAATTTGTTTTTAAATAGTGAGGCAGATGTCAGCAGCAAATTAGATTGAATGCAGGTCACCTCGGCCTCCTTAGATAATAGAGCTTGCAGGCATTGAATGGAAATTGTAGAATGACACCATGAAAATTGAGATTTAGAGATCTGAGCAACTGGTAGGCATAAAAAAGTATGATTATGAGTGAAGGGATACAAATGTAAAAATGTTAAAAAATAATATTGACCTTGAGACTGGAATATGAGGAATATAAGAATTTATGGTCGTATACCCGACGGGGAAGAGAAAAAGTAACTGCTCTTGTCCACCGTCACCTCTCCTAAATCACATGAAAGCAAAATAAACACATTTGAGTTGGAATCACCATTTCCCTATTCCCACAATACTTTGCTTAGACATTGTAATAATTATTGTGGACACTTAATACATTACATTCAGGGAAATGTTCTTGCAAATGGAAAAGGTGGTAAAATCTACCTAACACATAACTAAGAGAGTAATATTCAGTGTAGGTCTAAATAATTTATTGAACATCTGTGTTGTCTATTTGATACTGACTCATAATGTGCAAAGAAAAGTTCTTTGTTTTCTAAGAAAGTAAAGCTGTGGGAATAGGTGAATCCAGGTCAGCCACTTGTCACTCTGGGAGCCTAGGCAAAATACTATATCCCTCTGAGGATGGGCACTACTATTTATGAAATATTATTGTGTCTCCTGTACTGTGCTCTGTACCAGGAACTCATTTAAATCTCATAATAATTCTCACAAAGCTTATAGAAGGTTAGTATTCCCATTTTAGAGGTGATGAAATGAAGTAAAGAAACAGAAAGGCTGTGATGCCCATAATTAGTAAGTGCTAGAACCAGGATGTGAAATCAGAACCTCCTCCACTCCTAGTTCATGTTTTCATCTACAAAAGAGAACAATGTATCATGCTGTTAACAGTTAGACATGGTACATATAAAGCTCTGGGCATCGAGCAAACCCATAGTGAAATGGTAGCTCCCACCACTTCTCGGCTCAGATGGCCATCTCTTTCATCAATTCCTGATGCAGAATAAGAATCAAAACCATTTCAATATTTTTGGAGTCAATAAACCTGAAAATAGTTCCAAAATGAATTTGTTTTATTTATTGGCCCCTGAATTTTTTCCCCTTTCCTGAAACTATCCTCAGTTAAAGAGTTAAAGATATTCTATCATGACCACCACCAATCATTTTTTCTCTCGTGGTGCCAAAAGATTTAATTTATCTTAATTTTTATTTCTACCTCCAGTCAGTAGAGAAACACAGCTGTCTAATATATTTTTAAAATATAGCAGGCTTTTGCAGCCACTTGTATAACAAATGCTAGCAGTAAAGAAATAAGACCTTTCTTTTGAGTTGTATTCATTTGTAATCTGGAATTAGAAATGCAGCCTTTTCTGTAATTAGAGGAAGTGGCCAGAGTAATCATATCTCTTTGCAAAAACTTGTTTGTTGTCACTGTTCACGAATATGGCAGCTCTCTCTTTAATCAGCGGACCATCTATGGGATCCCTAAATCACATGCAAGTAACCCAACAAAAGCTCAGCCAGGGATGAATTTCATGAGAGAATTACTTTCTGATTCTTTTTTTTTTTCAATTATAGTTTACATTAAGTATTATTCTGTACTAGGGGCCCAGTGCACGAATTTGTGCACCTTGAAAGGAACTGTGGGCCGCGAGCCTGTGGTGGGCACAGAAGTGGGTCTTGGCCCATCCTCCATGCCCCCACCCAGCCCCTCCTGCCTCAGCCTCCGGTCCCCTGTCTGCTTCAGCCCTGCTCCTGCCGCCACCACCGCTCCCATGCGCTGATGGTGCTGGCCCCACTCACACTTGCTGACGGCATGGAGTGATTGGGGCCGGCACCAGCAGCGGGTGTGAGCCGGGGGAGGTGGAGAAGCTCTGAGGGGTGATCTGGGCTGGTAGCAGCTGCTTGCACCCACTGATGGCACTGATTGGGGCCGGCGCTGGGCATGAGCGGTGGCTCTGGCACCAGCAGCAGGTGCGAGCGCCTGGCGGGACTGTGGCGCGGGCGCAAAGAATTTTCATTAACCACCAGAGGCTTGCCCCGATGACAGCAACTGGTGCCCCGCCTTGATCTGGGGCCCCTGCTCACCTATTCCACCATCCCGCTGCGGCCAACGCCCGCCATGTTCTGCACGTGACCCCTGGTGGTCAGCACAGGTCATAGTGACCAGTTGTTGGGTTGTTCCGCCGTTCAGTCTGTTTGCATATTAGGGTTTTATATATATAGATTAGCTTAAGGTGTACAACATGTGATTAAACAATCATATACTTCACAAAAAGTTCCCCTTGATATTTTCAGTGTCCACCTGGTACCATACATCATTATTAGCGTATTATTGACTATAGTCTCTGTGCTGTACTTTACATCCCCATGACTATTTTATATCTAACAAACTGTGCTTCTCAATCCCTTCACTTTTTTCATCCAGTTCCCACCCACCCTCCCCTCTGGCAATCACCAGTCTGTTCTCTGTATCTATGAGTCTGTTTCTGTTTTATTTGTTCATTTACTGTATATTGTTCTCTAGATTCCACATACAAGTGAAATCATATGGTATTTGTCTTTCTCTAACTGACTTATTTCACTTAGCGTAATACCCTCTAGGTCCATCTGATTCGTTTTAGGGGCCATATCTTCAGTTTAATTAACTGATTCCTAAGGGTGTGTTTTCCCCCTTAACAATGCTATTTTCATTTGTCATTAAATTTAGAATGAATCTTGGCTTTTGAATCACTTTGTCATACTGGCTAGAAGAAGTCCCTTCCCAAATGACATGTATAAAATAGTGTTTTTGTGCATTATTTTACTTGCTGCTGAGGGATTATAGTTAATCTTCTAAAATTTGCCCTTTCTTTTCCCCATCTGTTTCCGAGCATTTTTGAAGGTCAATTTTTACTTTAAGGCTCCTATACATCCCCTTCTACTGGTATCATATATACATTTTTATTTTTTAAAGTGCTGCTTTCCAAGTAATTATTAAAATATACTAAAAGCTGCTATACATTCTAGAACAGCTTGATGAGGTAACTCTAGAGAAGATCTGAAAACTGGTTTTCTTCCATTTCTTCTAGCATTTTCCGTGTCCTTATCACATAGGTAAATGCCCCAAATATCATTTAAAAGGCTGTCATGCAGCGCAGTAGGAGACCCGAGAATGCAGTGAGCTCTTTATTAGTGTCAGGACCAAATTAGAATTCACTTTAAGGTCACAAGTTGGAGTTGTTTTATTACATTTTCATGAGTCAAAATCCTAAGAGGTGCATGTTTTATGGCCATAGAGTAAGTTTGCTTTATAGTTTGTCAGGGAAATAAAACCTATATGGTTTGATCAAGTTCTCAGCCTAGTGTATCTCCGAAGGGTGAGTCACCTTCAATTGTCTTGGTTGATCCTTTTGCTTTGAAGAATAAATTTTACAGTAGCTCATATACACAATGAGGGCTTGCCTATATCCAGCCAACCCTATGGTCAGACTCATTATGTCTGTTATTGGTCATATTTATATTTGTTCCATATGCATAAGCTCAAAGGGGCATGTTCACATGTATAAGTTCAGATCCTTAAGAAAGGAAAAAATGTTCAAGGCTTCTGCAGTATTTTTATAAACAGTCATCTTAATTGCTTCGGAAAAAATGAAGTCACTAGACTATTTCCTTTGTCAGCAGCACCATTATTACCATTGATTCTATATGGTTTTGGACCAAGCCCAGGACTCATATTCACATAAAATATTTGAACTCTGTAAAAAGTGTTTACAGACTAAGGTTCAGTTATTTTGAAATACATTTAATTTTTTGTTTCAAAACTTTAATTCATAAATATTGTCTCTATGAAATTAAAAATCACAAAGAGACAGTTGATAAGTCAGTGTTTTTGTGGGTAGAATTAAGTGAATTCTCAGATATGGAGTAGGGAAATGTGTCCCCTCATCTATATTTCTGGACAAAGTGAGGATCAACCTTGTGAATCCCATATTAAGATTCACATCAAAGATCAATCTTACATTAAGATAATACCTGATTATTCCACTGCTCACTCCTAAGCAGTAAGACATACTAATGTCACCAGTACCCATTTCCCTCTCCTCATCACTTTAAACCCCTACGTAATCCATCCATTTACTTTTGTTGATGATGATTACCAAGGAAAGAATATATTCACCTTCCTGCATTTTCTTTTTTATTCATCAATTCAAAAATGTTTCTTAACTGTCAACTATGTAAAGGCTCTGTTTGAGGCGTTAAGGATACAGCTATGAACAAGCATAAAAAATCTGTGTCTGCAAAAAGCTTATAATCAAATGGAAGGAGACTGAAAATATGCACAAGTGGGTGAAATGTTTACTAACTTGTTGGTAAGTGCCACCAGAACATCAGCAGGAGCAGGAAAATTTGATCTTACCCGCATGAAAAGTGAACTCGCTCATCTGGTCATGATGGGAAAAGGAATTCATGGAAGGTGGGCTCCTTCCCTTCCACAGAGCCTGAGAGATGGGGTGTCTTTCTTCCTTGATGATGACATCCCAGGGGGTGGGTGGCTCCCAGGTAACTCTTGGGTGGTAAAACTGGCAATAGGTCTGTTAAAAAGATTCACATCTCAAAGGTGCAGACAAATGCTCTAAGAAAAGGGAGAGGAGGGACCTCTCTGATTAGGCCATCTATTTTATGTGATGGGGGCAAGGGTGAGTATAGGTCAGAGACCCAGATTCAAGCTGAGGGAAACAGTAAGACTCTTGGTCGCCTTATAGACCTAAGCATAGACTGTGGATTGGCGACATGGGCAGGCATTGGAGGGCATGGAGCCCTGGCATACTGTGATCTGATTCACTTTTCAACAACTAAGAAAAGCAAGGCTCAGAAGCAAAAAGGGAGACAGACAAGAAGAGGGTGAGACAAATTGAAATAAGACCAGGGGAAAGCTGTGGTAGTGTTGGCAGAGAAGGGGGGAACCTCAGTTTACAACATGCCAACAAATACTATGGATGCAGTCTCTGATGACAGCCCAAAGGAGCAGACAGAGACACTAAAATGTGCAGACACACTTAAACCAGTAGACAGGGCAATATGGATGATGCGTTAGCGAGAGTTTGTGATAATTTTAAGTAATTAAACTTCCTAAATTCTTCAATGATCTTCAAGCATAAATATCATGGATGTCAAATCAATCAAGTATGAAGACGAAGAGATTGAACAAAAGTAGTAATTCTAGTAACTTAATGGAGTCTGTGCTTGGGAAAGCGCTCTTCAGTATAATTATCCACAGCTTTCATTTGTATGTAAAATATAGAGCTGTCACTTCATAAAACTGCATAAAATAGAAAAATCTAAGATGAACATGTTGCCCTTTAAGTGAACTTAATACATAATGTACAAAAAATTTTGTTTCCTAAAATAATTTCCTATAGAATCAATTTTAACTTTGACAGTCAATGAGTAACATGGTAATTTACTGCACCTAACGAAGAAATTTGTTTGAAATTGGTGTTTCCCCAAATTGTCTTCTGTAGACCATTATTTTTTGTAAGTTTAATAGATATTCAATGAGGAGAGGTTGGTTGAGTGATCAAATGTTTGAGAAATTCTGGAGTAAGTGGAGGTGAACAATTTTATTTATTATAGAAATACACAGTACATTTAATACATTATAGTAAGTCATGCCTCTCTAAAAGAGGGCGTATTTCCTAAACATATATTTGACTATGGGCCCCCTTTTTAAAACTTCTGACTATCTCTGGAGTTCTGTAAAGATATATAAAAACAATTATTATGTTTATTTGTTTGAGAATTGCTTAGACATTGGTCTAAGTATGAGAGTAATTCCAACCTTTATGGAGAAAAGTTTCTTAGAGGGGTTGGAGTGGACCTATGAACCAGGAGGTCACAGTTTGATTCCTGGTCAGGTCACATGCCTGGGTTGCAGGTTCTATCCTCAGTGTGGGGCATACAGGAGGCAGCTGATCAATGATTGTCTCTCATCACTGATGTTTCAAACAGTTAACTGAGGTCTGCTTGGGGCAATATGCAAGCACAGATATCAAGGTTAAAGGCTTAACCACATACCAGAGGGCACCTTGCCCCTGGCTGGAGGGATGATCCCCTGGTAGTAAACACTCCTCTAGTTTCCTCACAAAGGCTGAAATGTTTTCAATCAGAGAGAATGTTGGGGCTCTGCCAGTTTGAGCTTCATGGTCCCTGCCAAATTAACCCGGCAGCTGTTCTGAGAGTATTCAGGCAGCTCCAAATTGTTGCAGTAGCTTCATTTTTATGTCTTTATAGCCTGGTTCCCCTGGAGCGATACAGAAGACGGTGGTGGTCTTCAGGGACACAGCAAGGGGCACTATTTCTGTCATTTGCTCAGTGTGCAAGAGGTCAGAGGGAAGTTTGCTCAACTTTAGAATAAGATATTAAACTTAATTGTTGCTTATGTTTTTAGATGGCCATTTATTATACTTGTTATGACATATTTCACATCCCACGTACTGTACTTAATTAAAAGAGTGGCTATATGGTAGGCTCTCTTTCCCACATCCTTCTTGCTTCCTGCATCTGTCCTTCTTGTTGAAAGAGGAATTTTCAATATAAATTATTTTAATGTTAATTTATTTCAAAGAGGAATAAAAACCTTCAGGACTTGGAATTGAGGAAGTAGTTAATATTTTTCTTTCATATTGCCAACCACAATGGACCCCTTGTCCTATGCAAGTTTACAGTTTTGATGGCCCAGTGGTAACAGTATTCTTCCCATAACCTGGGCCACTGGAATTAAGAATTGCTAAATACATCATATCATCATATCAGTAAGAGGAGAAAGTGGTACATCTAAAAAGAGATTGTGGCCCAGTTGGCGTGGCACAGTGGTTGAGAGTGGACCAATGAACCAGGAGGTCTCAGTGTGATTCCTGGTCAGGTCACATGCCTGGGTTGCAGGTTCTATCCTCAGTGTGGGGCATGCAGGAGGCAGCTGATCAATGATTGTCTCTCATCACTGATGTTTCTATCTCCCTCTCCCTCTCCTTTCCTCTCTGAAATCAATAAAAATATATTTTAAAAAATAAAATAAAAGGAGGTTGTGAATATCCTGTTCCTGTAGAGTTAGGGGTTGGTACCCATCATTTTCATCTTGAGGAACCAATCCAGGTCCCTGCATCTCTACTCACAACCTCCTTCAGCATCAGTCTTCAATCTACCTTCAGCTCTTCAGCAACTTTCAGGTGAAACAGTGCATTCGATAGTTATGTTTAACAATTTCTTAATTCCTAATGAAACCCTATTAGGTGATGCAAGTGTACCTTGCACACTATGCAAACAGCAAGTTTTCAAGGAAAACCTAAAAGACCAAACCCTGATCATGTTAAAGGTGATGCTTCCAAAACCAAGTGGAAAAGGGATCCTGGGTTTCTTGACTACATTGCTTTCATCATGCCATGCTTCTTTGGAATGGGGGAAAGGGGGGGGGGGATTGCCCACCTTATCAAATTTCAATTCCCTTGATTTTTTTTAAAAACATAGTAACATTTATGTTTAAATGCATTTTACTTTAAAACTTCCTGCACGTGTAAAGAAAGCTGTGTATTTCTTCACATTGAGTCGTTTATTATTCAGGAAATTGGAACACAAATAGACTGTCAGAATCTAGCCAGAGGGCTGAATTTAGACTAAGAGGCTTTTATAGCACCATAAAGTGCTATAAAAAATTGAAATCATAATAATGGGGGGTAGATATATAGCTCTTCCCAAGGATATGCCCCCAAGTTTCACAAAGCATTTATCATTATATTCATTTCTATTTTCACAGATCCAGGCATTATTTTGGGTTTCCTTGTTCTCGGTTGAATGGCAAAATTATATTCTGACTGCATGTATTGCATTGTACATTACAAATCTTTATTGAATTCCAATGAAATGCTTTTGTAAAATGCTTTGAATGTTGCTAAACGCTTTCCGTGTTATTCGGAAAAATCTAAATGTATTGGCTTTTTCTTAAGATAGTTCCCAAGGTTGTAAAAAGTAGATATCTCCAAGTAATATTCAATGTTTAGAAATGTAAGTGACTGAAGGTTAACATAGCAACCTGAAGAAGTTAGCACAAATTGTTTCATGATGACAATCAGGATATTATAGTCATTGTTGAATTAGGCAGTATTTCTTTGCCAAGAAGCTCTTCCTGTTCTAATAAAGTATCTCTAGCTAAGTCTACTTTGGAAACAACAGCTCACATCTTTGCATTTAAGCACATTTCAAGTGTCCCTCCTGAATCAAGCACCAACTAAGGAAATATACACAAAACAAAGACTATCTGAGAAAACGTGTTTGCTAATTGATTCTTTGGATGAGGAAGTTTGATCACCAGAGGTTTGGAAAAGATAAAATTGTTCATCTATAAATCCAGTGTCTTCTGAGACTTCTGGATTCCCTAGAGAATCGCCAGCCAACAAATTCCTGATGATAATTTGTAAGTAGAATTTGAGGCATTGACGCATAATGTATGACTGGCTGAGCCCAGGAGACCTTCCCCGAGTAACACAGTAATTTACTGCACCTAGCTTGGAACACCAGCTTTCATAATCTCTGTCACTTAGTGGTCTCAGTTTGGCCACTTGGGTCATGCAAACACTGCGTTGTCTTGCACACAGACTAACCATTCTGACCACCCTGCCCATCACCCCACCCCACCAGCAGGCTCCCTAGCCATCACTGGGTGAAAAACTCAGTGTAGCTAGAATGCATTACACATTATTCAGATGCACTTCACTATACTAGATGTTTGATTCTAGACTGCATCCCCAAGAAAAAAAGAATGGTTCTGCCTTACAACCATCTAACTGTGCACATATTATCTATCACTAAAGAACAGATTTGGTTTATTTGTCTTAGGATAACATATTGTCCCAGTTAATAGATGTAGACCCTTTGACAATGGGAAACTGAGTATAAGCAATAAAGTAGTTAATACTTGGTATGTGGGGGTTGGAAAATTTTTGAGTATTCTCTAATCTATTAACATATGTATCTCTATCCTTGTGTTCTGAACTTCCCATTTGCGACCTATAAAAGTGATTAAAATTTCTAAAAGCCCTGCATTCAATTTTTTTTTTCTTTAAAATATTACCTCAATAATCTTCTAATTCTAGGGTTAGGAGAGTCTATTGGCTTTGTTAAAATTGTTTGTATCAGAATACTGTATAAAGGATGAAACCTGGAGCCACATCCTCTCATAGGTATAAATTTTAAATATGAAAGCCACCTGGTAGCCTCTGACAATTAAAATTGTCTTACCAGTAGGTGTCATCCTCTTACCTGGTAAGCCAGGTATTCAAAAGTAAGATCTCCCTAGAAACGTTTCTAAATATTTAGACATGTGTAAATTTCAGTATTTTATTTAAAAACATTTGTTGATAAATATATAGCCACATACATTCTACAAATTCCCACACAATAAAGATAAAAAGAAGCACCATTTGGTGCAAAACAGAATAAGCATTAGAATCCAGTTAATTTTTAAAAAAGCAACAATAGCCAGGCTGGCGTGGTTCAGTGGTTGAGTGTTGACCCATGAACCAGGAGGTCACGGTTTGATTCCCGGTCAGGGCACATGCCCAGGTTGCAGGCTCGATCCCCAGTGTGGGGTGTGCAGGAGGCAGCCGATTAATGATTCTCTCTCATCATTGATGTTTCTATCCCTCTCTCCCTCTCCCTTCCTGGTTCCCAAATATATATATATATATATATATATATATATATATATATATATATATATATTTGGGAACCAGATTTCTGGTTATATATATATAGGACATAACTGTAGAAATTGTTCTGTTTAGATACTAATCTCCATGGCCACCACCAAGTCCCCAATTCGGATGCTCTGAGAGCATCATGGTTGGCATGGATTTTGGCCATGTCTGTCCTTCATTCAACAATAGTTAGTAAGTTTATTGCTGTACACCAGAGATTCTTCTTTATATATGGTCCATGTACGAACTTCAGAGAATCCATGGATCCTCTGACCTTTTTCCGGGCTCATGTTTCTATGGCTATAGGTGGCTCCAGCTGACATTACCCAGGTGCAGACTTACAGTACACACACTGTGTGGCTCTCATTCTGCTCCATGGGTTTCCCGTTGACACCAAGGCTTCAAGTACTATGGGATCTTGATTGGCACTCAGACAGGGGCAACTAGAACGAGTAGGGGTGCGCCAAGACCATGGTGTAAATCTTTCCCCAATAGGAGGTGGGAGTCGGGGATTAAACCTGGTGTTCTTTTTCTCCATGGTGGGTTGGCTTGAGACACAGGTGTTACAGCATTTCAGAAGACAGCTCTGCTATATGGAGAATGTATTTGCACATTGAGGTGGCCACCTCCATAGTGCCCCCTATATAGGTATTTCCTGTTTTCTTTTATCCCTTACTGCTCCTCTAGTAATTGTACTTTCTGAAAAAGTAAAGCCACGTGCACCCAGCCTTCGCCAACTATTCATGCTGCCCAGGAACCAGGACTGGCTTGAGACAGCATGCCCTCAGAACGGGTTTAGCAGTTGGACTACTCCCCTGTGGGACAGCAATGGGAACCAGATTTCTGGTTATAAACTCATAGCAATTATTCTTTGTATATAGTAGCAAAACTGTTACTAAGACTTCCACTTGGTATTAACTGGGACCAGGTGAAAGTGGAAGTAGAGGCATCATGGTGGTGCTATGTCTGGACCACCCGCCCAACAGAGGACACATGTCACACTAATCACCACCAACCACTAAAACAGATATTCTGTGTTTGGGGGCTGCTTTAGATTTGGAAAGCAACATACATAATGTTTCAGAATATTTTTTTCAACCCATTTCTTGGCTTACTAGATAGCTCGCCAGTTTTCAGTGAAGTCAGAATAAGAAACGACTCTTCAGCATGCCCAGGCCATCTCGCAGGCAATCCTGTCCCTACCTGTGTGACCAGTAGATCTGACAGTACTGCTGGTGTTGTGGTAACAATGCTTACTGGGGTCGCTGGCAAGTCCAGGTAGGATTTCTGCAAGGCAGAGACCTAGTGGTCTGGAACAAGTTCGTGCCCTTTATGGAGAATTTCTCTCCATCTTAAAATTGCCCCCAGCATGATCCTGGCCTTAGTAGGGAATAAGCATTGGACCCCAGGGCACCGAGTGCCCATGTGACAGGAGGCACCTTTTATGAACTGGATATCTGTAAACCTGCTGGATCTTAAAGTCAGGTGGACACAGTAGCAATGAACTTTACAAATACTCAGGATCAAGTCCTAACAGGTACAAGATGACACAAGATCAAGAACAGATGTCACAGACCCCACATCATGTGTCTTTCTTATCCTGGCATCTTCTTTCATCCCTACCTGTGTCCTCATGGAAGATTTTCAGTGGTGAACTAAGAGAAGGACGCAATTCAGGTGTATATCACAAGTTAGTTAACAAGAAACATCTGTGCTGGCCAAAGGGGGATGCCTGCTGCCTGACAATTCATGCGTAGTGTTCCTGAAGGACAAGGTAAAGAAAAGCCCTCCATGTGGCCAAGGCTGTTTGCCTCAGGCTCTGCTTTCTGGGGTAACACAGGCGAAGATACTTCCCTTCCACCTTTGAAGATTTGCATCCCTTTGCTGTCCCTATTACTGACTGCCACAACTTAAAGTTCTTCATCACTCTTTGCATCACCTGTCAGTATTTTCCTAAACCAGTGATCAGGGCTGCCAGAGAAGCTATTGCTTCTAAATTACATTTTGTGTACATCTAGTCCTAAGTGGCAGAGTGCCCCTCCTCACTTCTGAATCCCTGTCTGGCACCTGAAGTCCTTACCTGGAGCTTTCAGGAGAGAACACCCAAACACAGCCCCCTCTAGGTAGGCTCCTGATTTCTCTGATCACCAAATTACTCTTGCCACTCACTTTTATTCTGTCATAAATCTACCTAATAGCCCACTGATCGACATTATTTAAATAGTATCTTCTATAGAAAAGAGGTCACAGGAGATGTTCAGGAAAATGAATTTTTATGCTTACATGAGTTTGGGAAATACAATGTAGTATGTCTCCCCTTTTGAATATTCATCAGTTACATTTACATATTAAAGGTTTTAAAAAGAGAGTAAAAAAAAAAAACAATAAAAAGACATTTTTATCCTTTATTCAATTCAGCAATTACCAAACTTAGGGACTATATAACCCCATTTTATCTCTAACCACTTCTACTCCCCCAAATGCTTCACTGCCTTCTCATCCTTCAGGGAGAAAAGAGAGAGAAGGGGAGAAGTGATTCATAATAACTTTGAAATATCCATTTGTGTTCACGGAATTTTAGAACTCAAAGGGACCCAAGAGAATATCTAATCTAGTGGTTCACAAATGTTTTCCCATGAAAAACCATTCTACCTAATATCTCCCCATATACACATTTTGGGCTTTTTATTGATTTTTTAGAGAGAGAAGAAGGCAGAGAGGGAGAGGGCAAGAGAAAGGGTGAGGGAAAGGGAGAGAGAGAGATAGACACATCAATGTGAGACTGAAACATTGATCAGCTGCCTCCACACCCTCCACCAGGGATCACAACTGCAACCTGGGCATGTGCCCTGACCAGGAATTGAACCAGCAACCTTTTGATGCAGGGGACAATGCCCAACCAACCAACCAGAGCCCCATATACAAGTTTTGTAAAAAGTGTTCTAAATCATTATCACTTGCTAAATGATGATTTTTCCTTCACCTTCCATTCCAAAGCCTTTGATTAATGTGAGTTACATATTTACTTTGGTAGGTTAATAATACTTTCTGCAAAATATCAAAGGGATCTTGATATTTTAGTTGGCAGACTTTTAAGTTTTTAGGAAAAGAAATCTTATTTCCACGATCTGGGAGATCGACATTTCGCCGGTGCTCAGTCATTAGGGAGGACATGCTTTGGTTTCAGAAAGGTTGATTGTCTTACCCAAGACCCATGCTGTTTAGCAGACCATCACTCAGAGCTTGTAATCCCTTGATCAGTAATCTTCCTATTGCCTTTGATGTTCCTCTAGAGTAAGGGTTGGCAATTTTTTTTTAATAAAAAGCCAGGTAGTAAATAGTTTAGGCTTTGCAGATCATGCAATGTCTGTTGAAACTACTCGCCTTTGTTCTTGCAGTGTGAAAGTAGTCATTGACAATGCATAAATAAATGAGTATGGCAGTGTTCCAATAAAGTTTTATTTACAAAAGCAGATGGCAAGCTGGATTTGAACCTGGAGGTTTGATTTGCCAACTCCTGCTAAGAAACATTCTATAATACCCTTGCCTAGTTATAGGAATTACCTAACTTTTGAGGTGTACTACAGATACCAATGTCTCTTTTATAATTCTGGTTCAGGAGGAGACCCAGGAATCGGTATTCTACTCAAATATATCAAGTGATTTTTTTCGCCCAAGGGACAAGTTTGGCAAACATTGATCGAGGGTACAGTTATTCTTCATATTATAATATTAGAAAGCCACAAATGTTTATTTCTACTTTTAACTAATTAATAATAACTTTTCCAACTTCTATCAGGTCAAAGGTGAGTCAGAGGAACCTTAATGTTTAGGTTCAGTTTCGTTTAGCACATTGATTTGATTCAGATCATCAAATTGTGGTTTAGTTTATGTTCTTGGTTTATGTATGAACTCTTATGTGATTTATTACTGGTTCTTGTGTGGTTCTTTGAACTGAATAGTTCAAAGAAGGAACCTGTACCATCCTCTAAAGGACCTGAGGCTTGCTTAAGGAAATGTAAAATATGCATACACATATACTAGTATGTATTATAGAGATCATCCTATCTAATAATAGACAAATATGCAAATTGACCATACCTCCTACACACCCACAAGCCATGCCCACAAGCCACGCCCACCATCCCATCAGAGCGAGTATGCAAATTAACCCAAACCAAGATGGCTACAGACACAGAGAGCAAGGTTTCCTAGGTAACAGAGGAAGCCAAGCTTTCTGCCAGCCGTTGCAGGCCTAAGCCTCCACTCAAGCTACAAAGTTTCAATTATAGAAGGTAAACAAATTCAAACAAATGGCAGAATGGAGCTTGAGAGAGCAGGCCAGGGTTGCCGGCGGCAAAAGGGGAAGCAAAGCTTTCCGCACACCCTGGCCGGGCCCACCCGCTTAAGGCAACAAAGTTTCAATTATAACCCCAACACAAATGGCTGCGGGCCTCAGAGGGAGCCCCAGGCTTGGCTCTGCTCCAGGTTACAAAGTTTCAATTGTAGAAGGAAAATAAATTCCAGATACCAGGGCCTCCGCTTGCATTGCCAGGGGGTGTGGCCCGCCTGCAAACCACCACAGGCCCCTCGCTCAGGCCGCCCCATGCCCCAAGGGAACCCCACCCTGATCAGGGACACCCTTCAGGGCAAACCAGCTGGCCCCCACCCGTGCACCAGGCCTCTATCCTATCTAATAAAAGAGTACTACGCAGATTGATCATCACTGCAACACACAATATAGCTGCCCCCATGTGGTCAAAGATCCTGCCCCAATGTGGACACAAGATGGCCACCACAAGATGGCCAGCAGGAAAGGGCAGTTGGGAGGCACCCGGCCTGCAAGGGAGGGCAGTTGAGAAGGACCAGGCCTGCAAGGGAGGGCAGTTGGAGGTGATCAACCCTGCAGGAGAGGGCAGTTAGGGGTAACCAGGCCGGCAGAGGAGGGAAGTTGGGGGCAAACAGGCTGGCAGCAGAGTGGTTAGGGGGTGATCAGGCTGGCAGGCAGAAGCGGTTAGGGGCAATCAGGAAGGCAGGCAGGCAAGCAGTTGGGAGCCAGCAGTCCTGGATTGTGAGAGGGATGTCCAACTGCCCGTTTAGGCCCAATCCCTGGGCTCGGGCCTAAACGGGCAGTCGGACATCCCTTGAGGGGTCCCAGATTGGAGAGGGTACAGGCTGGACTGAGGGACAACCACCCTGCCGTGCACGAATTTCATGCACCGGGCTTCTAGTACTATATAAAAAAGGATAATGACTAGTTAGAAGTAGGGTTTTATAAAGCAACTAAAAATAATCAACATTAGAGAATGCACAATTTATAAGGTACATTACTATCATTTCATATTTATAATCTTGGGAGGGAGATCTTTCCTCCTCATTTTGTAGCTGAAGAGACTGAGGCTCAAGTCACACAGCTGGTAAATGGAATTGGGACATCAACTCTCAAGACTTTAAATTTCAAATTTTGTGCCCTTCCTCCTACCATGTGGATGGTAGGAGTAAAAGAAGGAAAACAGAAGCTAGGGGGAAAAAAAAAAAAAAAAAAAACATGAACCAAGAAAAAGCTTTAATCACATTGCCCATTTCTACAATACAATGTGACTAAAAGGAAATCCAAGACTCTTAATAGCCATTTTGCCACTGTCCTGGGAAATCAAGAAACAAAGTTTGCCAAAATATCGCTAAATGTCTTCCGAATTTATGATTGTCTTAGAGCCAACGCTTTGCAGCAGTGAGGACCCTTCCTGCAGCTTGAGAAACCAAGGTCAAGAGCCCACACTTGATGGAGATTGGGGAGAGAGAAGAACTTGGCCAGTTAGGAAGAAAGGAATTTCTGTGAACTCAACAGAGCTGGCTCCTCCCCCTACCTTCTCTATAGAGTCCTTCCCAGCTGTTCTTTCATAGCTTTCTGACAACCTGATCTGTGCGTCCTTGTGCTCATTTGTCCTTGCAACACCTTTCTTTACTGCCCTCTCCTTAGATGCTGTGGGAGTCTAGTGAGATGCCTTATTTATTGTTTTATTCCCTAGCAATTAGGGAATAACAAAAGCACAGCATCTAATGTATAGAAGTGACTGAATTAATGCAAGAAAGAAGGAAGAACGAGAAGGAGGTGTGGGGGAGGAGAGACAGAAAGAAAAATGTTGAATGTCAATAGGACACAAGGGACAAATTAGCATTACTAATTGACTAAGGAATAGTTAATTGAGTATCTCTACCCGTTATATTTCTATTTCTTTCCTGTTCTTAAGCTAAACCAGAGTAGAATTATCTTCCCCAGAGTCCCTTGCCATCTTCTGACATTTTCAACTGGATCATGGCCCTGTTGATGATGATGGCCCTTAAAATTGATGATGAGAGACTGTGGCCTGTTTCCCAGGTCACCATATGCACCTGGAGCCAAAGGTCTTTTTCTTAGTGACCATTTTAACTGGTCTCCCTGATTCCAGCCTGTCTGCGCAATCTGTTGCCTACACCAATGCCAGATCAACCTACGGTGGAGTTCTAGTAACCAAAGGGCTCTGATGCCTCCATCTTGCCTAATAAAACCTGAATACTCGGCGGGCCTTCATGCCCTCCACATGCCAGCTAGACACTGTGCTATTCCCTTAGTGCCAACTGACTGAGAAACTACTGTACCCAAACATGCCCCAAACGTGGCCTCAGTCTGGTATTCCACTCTTTTTCTTGTCTATTCTCTGTTTTTTCAAAGTGGGATCTCAAACTCTATCTCAAAGATAATCTCACTGTCCTTAAGCTTCCTTATCAGTTTGTGTTATCCTTTGAAGCCTTTTTGTTTTTTTTTAATCTCATTCTTGTCTCAGGAGAGGCACAATTTTAGGAGAAGAGCACTTTGGAGTAGGAAAAGTATGGGTTGTTCCCTACCTTCAACTCAAGGCCATTGGACTAGTGGCCTAGCCATGCCGAAGCTGGTCCCAAATCCGCACATTTCTGAGAGCAGTTCATCTGTGCGTGGCTGGCAGCAACTGAAAACCTGCCCTACCCCCAGCAGAAGCTTAACCACCTGTTTGCTGAGCGACGGAAGCACTCCAATCAAATCGTAGGAACAGAGAGAGGCAGGGACTGCAGGGAATGAGGGAAGGAAGGGCAGTTGGATCATAGAAGGGTTACTGGTTTTGTAGAATCATGACACTTAAACTTTATTAAAGAAAATGGCAGAGTATCTTTAGTTGATGTTTTGGCTAACAGACACCAAAATATTTTTTATTCCAAAAAAGTATAAAGAAACATAACCATTTAGCCATCAGGCATCTCTTTTAGAATGCTTTTCATTATTCTCTCTTAAACAGTGGATGCACCTGTTTTCAAACAATGCTAGCATCTCAGTAGCAAATTAGTATAATTGTATGCTCTCATGTCCTTTACAATATAAATGTTTTTTTCTGCTTATTTTCCTAAAAATCTGAACTCAGCCTTACTGACAATAAATAGAAAGTCATGCTAATGCTATTCCACAACCAATTTCCACTTAATCATTGTCCAGAGTGATTGCAAATATGTAATGGGAAATTTTAATTGCATTTATTTTATATTTGAACAGTAGCAATAATATCTTATGCCAACTGTCCACAGATTTCTCAAATACTTGCTTAAGTATAGAATCACCAGGAAGCTTGGCATCTCTTTTTTCTCTTTTTTGTTATTATAATGTGCTTTCAAAATTTACCTTTAACCTTTACTCCACACACTTAGAAAGGGTAACTGTAGTCACACTCATGCTTCCTTAACATCTTAGCTCCCCACAGTTATTTACTATCAGAATTAAGATGACTGTTACTAGTAAAAAGAAACACATTCAGATGCTATTGTGCTGAATTTTTGTTAGTTAAGTGTAAGCAAATACATTGTTTCTGACAAAACAAAACAAGACAAAAATATAAGGTCCATTTCCCTTCTCTCTTCCATTGAAGGATGGAAAGGATGTCTTCAGCATCCATTATCGAGAGTTTATATAAATGACTTTTTTCCAGGGAACTTCAAAAATCACAATAAGATTCTTATTAATATCTCTAGAATAAAGACTAGAATTAGAAGATGTGAGGGCATGAAATTATCTGCACTGAATGTCCCCTACTAAGTGGTTGGTGGAACTTCAATGCCTGAGATTCACAGTCCGGAGTGGCTCACCCTGTCTTTGGCTGAGAACCAAAACATGGCCTGCGTGTGCCTCCATGGAGTCTATAGAAAATAATCAGAGCAGCCCCCTATTGCCATGCACAGTCAAATAACTGGCCATGCAATTAGGAGCGGCAGTAAATTCCTTTTTATTTATTGATTCCTATGCAGAAGGTCAAATCCCTGGCCAATTTCAGATGTACATTATAAAGAGAAATCTATAAGTTAAGAAAGAGAACATGAGCTTAACCACGCACACACACAAAAAAAGAGAAACATGATTTGTACTATCAAGCACATAATCCCAGTGGATATGATATTATTGGAGTATAATATCCAAATGGCATGTTCTTGAGTCCTAATCATTTCCTGGAGTGCAAATCTCCCTGACTTCTCCTACTATCCACACAGTTTCCCATTTGAGGAGTTGTGATGATGCCCCCTCCAAGGAAGGACACCTGCAAACCCCAGGCATGAGAGGGACGCTAATATATTTTTCAACAGCTATCACTCATAACATGTAAAAGGTTCATCTGATTATAAAAGAAAGATAGTAAATCCATATTCATTTAAAAAATAGTTACAACAAGACTTTCTTTTCTCAAAGCTTTTTTCTACAATGAAAAATTTCTAAGAGAAATAATTCATGACTACATTAACCAAGTCTCCTTGTCAGATGTCTGAAAAATGATGCCTTTCATTGTATAGACTGAATTTTCGCAAACCTGTGGTAACGAGAAAAGGGTCTGTTAATTTGAGACATGCCCTCTCCTGCCAGGAGTTTGCCCACTTCTGTTAGGATGAAGAAACTTAAGTTATCAGCCACAACATATATTCTCAGAGCTTGACAATTCATTTATATTGCTGTGAGGGAATTTTTCCGCATAACTGCTTTTTTTAAAATAGTTGAGTCATGACAAACTCTATGATTATCTAATTAGAAAATGCTAAAAAAAATCAATTGAAAATGAATTTGAATTAATGAGTTCAGTAAAGTGGCTTGATAGAAGATCCATATGCAGAAATTAATGACTTACAAAAAGCAATACATATCTAGATAAGGTAATGAAAACAAATGACTTTATTTCCAGTGACAAAAATTCCCATAAAATTCTTAGGAATAGACAATCTGAGAAATGTGCAAGACCCACATAAATACATAAATCTTTATAGAATATAAAAGATGTCAAATCTTCCTATATTCATCTGTTTATGCAATGTAATTCCAATAATTAGACTTCTTAAAAAATGAAACTTGGCCACTAATTCTACAATAGATCGCTCATGAACATTTCTTTGGAGAGTCCCCTATACGAAGGCTGGCACTGGGTTGCTAAGTTATAAGTAGCATAAGTCCCAATGGCTGAGACCCAGGTAGAAAGAAGAGGCCATGAACAGATAGCTGAGAAAGTTTCAGGTAGTCTTGTAGGATTAGGCAGAAAAAAAACATTAAGTTTAGATAGTTGCCAAAGCAACCAGGACTTGAAACAAGATCCTGGAGAGAAGGAAGCACAGAGAAGTGAACTTGACATATGATTCTACTTTGTTTCATGAGCTACTTACTGTTGGCTAAGTAACCACTAGGTGCTGAGAAGCCAAGCTGAAAGTGGTGGCTAAGAAAGCGCTCAATAGCCCCATGATACTGGGAGTCAAATTTGGAATTCAGTGTCATAGAAACCTTGTAAACATCCCAGGTTCTGGTGGGATCCTGAATTGCTATACCCCAGAGATAAAGAAAAATTAAATATGAACCAGTACTGTCAAAGACAGAAACCCAGATTTGAATCATCTGAGTCCCAGGCTGAATAAAGTTGATAAGTCTCTAGCTACTTGCAAAAAACTGAACTAAACCCTCTCTAGACAAAGCTAACATCATGTAGATCCTCAAGTTATCTTTATAATGTTTCATATATACTTTCCAGCATTCAATCAAATATCAATAATCATACCCAGAAAAGGAGCCAAGAGAGAAAATAATCAATAAAAGAAGGACTATAGCTTATTCAATATTGTAGTTACACAATATACCAATACAAGAGTTAAAATAACTTAGATTAATATGCTCAAAATATGAATTCACAAGGTGGAAAACTTCAGCAGAGAACTGGAACCAATTAAAAGGAATCAAATGGAAATCCTGGATAACATTTCAAAGGAAATTAGAATTTCATGAATCTAATAAATTTAGTAAATAAAAACACTTAACACATGTTTTTAATAATAACAGCCAAAAAGGATATTAGTAAACTGAAAAATGAGTCACTAAAAATATCCAGAGTACACACACACACACACAATTGTAAATATAGGAAATATAACTAGGGTAGGAAATATAACATTGTGTCAACATGAAGTGGAGGCTGTGGACTTGAATTCTTTGCATTCACATATGAAGAGATTAAAATCTGGCTCTGCAAGTGCCCTCCCTTTCCTGGAGAAAGTAATAGCACAACTCGACTTGATGCCCTGAGAAAGCAATGAGCAGGGCCGACATCAGTCTCAGAGGTAGGTGGAGAACAGTTATCCAATTGAAGGCTCACCACACACATGAATGCAATTTACTGATATAAACTACTTGAATAAGGAACGAATCCAACCTGATATTAAATTTAAAAATTCTTCCAGAATTGTTCACTTCTATAGGACTTTGAAGGTGGCAAACTATAAATGGTTTTGTTGAGAAGTTTTGAGGTTCACAGGCTTTTGCGGTTTCTAGAGGAGAGAAAATCTTTCTCATGACAACCTTACAATAAAACTGTTCAGTCTGGCTTGGATGGCTCAGATGGTTGAGTGTGGTACCATGAATCAAAAGGTCACTGGTTGGACTCCTGGTCAGGGCATATGACAGGGTTGTGCGCTTGATCCCCAGGAAGGAGTGTGCAGGAGGCAGCCAATCAAAGTTTCTCTCTCACATCGATGTTTCTCTCACCATCTCCCTTCCTCTTTCTATAAAATCAATAAAAATTATGTGTTTTTAAAAACTGTACAAACCACGTGAATAAATCACAATGAGAAAAAGTCATCTGCTTTTTAAAAAGGAAAATTAGCACCCCGGAAGGGCAAAATATAGAAAAAGTTTTAAAAGAATATAAAATAATTATATTTGAAATAAATAAATATAAGGAAGAACTAGACATATTTTGGAAGGACATAATAATATTAAAAATTATATGCAAAATACACTACTAGAACCTCTAAATATTTTTAAAAGCCATTGAAATGCAAATGATTGAATAAAATTAGACTTTTTAAGGATATTACTAGTTAATTAGAAGATAAGTCTGAAACTATCAAGAATGCAGCACAAAATATGAAGAGATTAAAATATCAAGATATGAAAAATATCCCAGAAATGAAGAAAATACATTGTCTTCAAGGGTTACTTCAAGCCAACATGTAGACACATATGTGGATATGCAAAATTACACATAAAGCAGCCCCAAAGAAAACAGAAACTTTTAGAAAGAAATGACAGGTGAACAGATGACTTAATATTGGCAACAATAAATAGAAGACACTATAAAAATATTTTCAAATTTCTAGAGGAAAATAGCAATTAAAATAAATTGTCATTTAAGGGTGAAGGTAGAAAGACATTTTCAGAAATAAAAAAAAAATAAGGAAATTTATTAATCCATGCTATCACAGAAAGAAGTGCTAAAAATATATTCTTTAGGAAGAAGGAAACCCAAAGCAGAAAGTACTTCTTATGAGATACATGCACATGAGAGTAAGGACCCAGAGTGATGGAAAGTAAAGGGGATGGGGATAGATGAATCCCTTGTGGTAGCCTGTTAACTGTTCCCAATGACCGCCTGCCTTGCTCTGGGCAAATATTGAACCTTCTTTTCCACAGACGTGCTTTTGTCGGTGGAATGTGGAGGCATCGACATGTCCCACATCTGAGGTTAATGGCCCTGCCCGGTTTTCTCTATGTTTTGACCCTCTTTACCTTGAGACTGGGTTAAAGGCTGCCCCTCCAGCCTCCCACAGAAGGAAACCTGGCGCATAGCTGAAGCTGACCTGCATCCAACAAGGTCAGGAGCAAGAAATAAACATTTTTGTCATAGAAATCCTCTGAGATTGCAGGGCTGTTATGTATCACAGCATAATCCAAGCTAAAGTTGTTTGATACAGAAAAATATAATAGAGAAACGAGAACCAAAGAAACCTGGTGTAATGTAGTGAGGTAGCAGACAGCTCTCTTTTATCTAGATGAGCCAGCTGTGAAGAGCAAAAGTTACAGTCCCCACTTAAATGGGGATAAATAGAGACCTCAAAACATCCAGCAAGTGACTAAATTATCTGCACTTGGACCTAGAATTCATCTTTAACTTCCTGTCCACTTGCTCATTCCACATTATTAGTTTCCATATCTAGGTGCAGAGCTAGTGTCTAGAGTGACTAAATGGAGTAGGTTTCCCACACTCCAGTGTCTTACTAGTAAGTGTATTGGTTGGGAAGGGCAGTGATACACAGGGGCCATGAGTATGTCCAGAGTGCTGTGGAAACACGGAGGAAGGTGTCAAACCTAAACATGGGACTGAAGGAGTTAAATTGAGCAGGTCATACTTGAAACCAGTTTTAAAGGATTATTAAGTGTGAGGGGAAGTGGGAGGGAGCAAAAGAGGGCATTTCAGGGAGAGGAAATAACCATGTTTTCTACTTGGGAAAAACACTAAAAGCTCCCCCCTCTCAAAACTGATCAATCTTACCAATTTGACTTCATTGGAATAGGCACTTTTTCTGTTTCCTGCTAAACAGATACACAGTCTTTCCATCTTTGCTGAAGCAAGAATTTAGGTTTTACCTGGTTTCTTGTCTCCCAAAAGAAGAAGTGAGAGAAAAAGAAGTCATAAAATATAAACTTAGGCTAGTGAATAAACAAGTAGATGCCAACTTTCAAGAATGAAAAGCATCATCTAGTGTGTATATTTTCATAACTCTGCAAATTTTGAATGCCAATAGCGAGATCCCTGTATTCATTAAGGAATTGTACACTTTTTTCACTTTCTAGGAAAGCATGCATTTAAGAAGAGTTTAACAAATATAGAAACAATATTTATCCCTCAATAATAGAAAAATTTGATGTACTTTAGAATTGCTGGTTTTGCTGAAGACAAAACAAGATGAATTTTACCTACATTTTCCCAAGATTACTAATAAATGCTAAATCCAGTGAGGAGTAAATATAATAATTTCTTATCTGTGCACAAAATGAGTCTCACCTGCATCTTATAGTGAATTAGCACAGAAGTGACTTGGTGCTATTTTTAATTCTGCTATATGATTCTGAGAGTCTGTTTTCTGTACATGTGATGAAAATTGTTCACTGTTTTCAAATGTAGCCCAGTTTGGGTCATTTAACTTTCATGTTATTAGCATGGTCTACATTTAGTGAAAGTAACACATCTTGAATGTAATTATTTATTCTTAACTAGAGGCCCGGTGCACGAAATTAATGCATGGGTATGATCCCTAGGCCTGGCTGGCGATCAGGGCCAATCGGGCCTTCCGGCTGCCAGCCAGGACCTTCCTTCCTCGGCTGCCAGCTGCTGACTGGGGCCTTCCTTTGTTCCGTGCTGGCCCCTGGTGGTCAGTGCATGTCATAGCGAGCGATTGGTCTCTTGGTCCAACTCCCACAGGGACAATTTGCATATTAGGCTTTTATAGAGAGAGATAGGCGTCTATTAAGGGTCTGATGTGTAAAGGGATCTTCTGATTCAAAGGGATACAGCCATAGTCTCCCCAGAATTCTGTGAAGAAGAGATGGAAGGAAAATCAGGAAGGAGCCATTCACTTTTGAGTCTATTTCTATTTTGCCCCATTTCTGATCATCATTTTCCCTACAATAAATAAACCCATTTGGCTCATAATTCACTCATTTAGTTTTTGTCTCTCTTCTCCATTTGTCTTGTTATTTCCAACTATCTTTCCATTTTTCTTTTGGAAGTTATTAAATTTATTCATTTAGCTAATCCTCCACATAATGAAAACATTACATGGGTTTCTGTCCTAGAGAAAAAGTCACTTACCTGAATTAATAATTTGAACATAGCTGTAAGTTCTTCAGAAAACAAAAAGCTTAATGGAAAAAGCACGTCCATCAAGGAGAGAAAATCATAGCAAAAGTTGTAGAATGTTTTAGGCCTTTATTCCTCCATAAAGAAGTTTAATTATTCATATACTATGTGTAGATCAAAATGGAAGTTTGAAAGATGAAACAAAAATCAAAAGGCACTTAATCTATGGAAAAACAAATAGTTAAAATGCAATGGGTTCATCTTATCCCATTTGTATTTAATATCATTTCTGTAAGAAAACTAACATGGAAAGCTGAAAGATAGAAGATAATTCAGAGAAAATCAATGGCTAAATAATGTTGAGGTAAAATAAATAACACACAATAAAATATTAAAGGACTTTAATGCATAGAGTTTGCCTAAGAAAGAACAAACATAAGGTAAAGCTGTCATTATTTGAAAGGTGACTATCAAAAACAGATTTATACAAACTTTTATAATACCCAAACAAATTCAACTTGTTAGATCAAGTATGCAGATTACAAAGGTTAATAGTTTTGAGATGAAGGTTTGGGCTGATCTAATTGAACTAAAGAGGATAAAATCATGCAGAGAATGGGTAGAGTGCTGACTGATTTTACTATGTGAACTCAGGACCTTCCCTAGCCGTTCACAGGTGGTCACTCTCACTGCCCTGGACATGCCTTCCCAACTCAGCCCCTGGCCACCCTCCTCAGTTCAGCCTGATTCCTCCAATACTCTCTCTCTCTCTCTCTCTCTCTCTCTCACACACACACACACACACACACACACACACACACACACACACATACACATACTCTCTCTCTCACAAATACCTCCCACACTAACGTGCACACTCATATACACTGTCACATGCTCACAAATACCCTTGTACTCACATACACTGATACCCACCACACACAGACACACATCCACACTTTCTCCCTGCTTATCCTGCAGGTCCATGAACAGATTCCTTCCTTGCTACTGACCCTTGGCATCACTCCCCATTTCCTTCCTGGCCCTCCAGATTACTATATACCAAACTCACCTGCTACCCACCTAGACTTGAAGATCATTGAGAAAAGGGAAAAAAATGTGATTTTCATACAACCTCCTCCTAGCACTTTTCCTGGCTTACAGTGAATTCACGATAAATGCCTAAAAATGAAATGAACCTTTGACAACATCTGAATTACAAGGATCTCCTCTCTCTCTCACACACACACACATTGATGTTTCTCGCTCTCTCTCTCTCTCTCTCTCTCTCCATTCCTCTCTAAAATTCAATGCAAAATTTTTTAAGTTTATTTTTAATTTTTTTTAAGTGAATGACAAATTTGCCTTGACATCTCACTGATCAAACTTATTTTTGAGAGCTTGTTTGGAGGTTCTAGCAGGGGAGCGCAGCTACTTGTATACCCCTGACCGAAGACCGGTCCTCTCCTCTGGGGGGAAGATCGTCCTCTTTGACCAAGCTCGCAGCTTCGGGAGGGACGCACATGGATCAGTGAGGGAGGAGGGGGACACCCGCTTAGCCAGCCAGATCAGCCGAATCAACCCTGGCAATCAATGGGGTGACAGATGTCACAGCCAGATCGCCCTCACATCCTGATCAAACTTATTTTTGATGCTAAGGCAGTGTGACTAGCACAGGAAGAAAACATTCCCCAGGCTAGATGGTGTTGACCTGGAGCAGAGCAGTTGGTATTTAAATCCATGGAGTCAAGAAGACTTGTCACAGATAACTTTTCATGGGGAGTTTAAAATGCCAAGACAAAGGTTGGAATGTCATCCACAGAGAGCAAGAAAAGATGTGAAGGAAATTGATATTAAACTGTTCTGGTATAGATTTGTGCTACATGGAAAAGTCAGAAATGTCTCTCTGCAGGCAGGTGTCAAAGGAGAGTTCTCAACCAATTTCTATGGAGGAGTTTTTGGGAGTTTGGCCCAAAATTTTGGACCTCATCTTCTTTTTCAGATCTCTGCATATTAAAAATAGCTGGAAGACCTGGGTTCCAATTTGGTCTTGGTGCTGACCAATGATAAATGATATGCTATGGAACCCAGGTACAAATTTAACCCTTTAGCCACCTCACCTACACAAGGCTTATATTAGAATCAAATGTAAGTTTGTGAAAGTATTAGATACGACAAGACTCTGTCAGACATTGTAATATTTCAAGCAAAGAAAAAAGCTGAGAAAATAAACAAATTGAGAAGTAATAGGAGGAAAAAGAGTAGTTATCTAATCAGCATCTCAGATAATTGGCATTTGCTACAGAGGATTAATACGTTTAGTAATCTATCCCAAAATTTTTAAAGTGAGGAGATCCCACTTCTGATGTTAAAAACAAACACCAAAACTGTCACATACTTGTGCTGATCCATTGCAACTCAGATTGACTTGGCCATCAGACTTTCAAATCCCACAAATCTGTCACACTGAGCAAAACTTTCACTTGCTTAACCTAGTCTGACAATGTCAACTATTTGTGTATTTATTTTCACTTTATATTTAATTAATTTTTCTAAGGAATTTCCTTTCAAAACTCAAATCAATCTAAAATATACAGGATAGTAAACAAATACTTTATGTGTTATTACTTATAAATGAGTTAAAGTGCTTTGAAATAATTTTAAATCACCTTAAAATATAATGTCAAGCAATGGGAAATAATGGTGGGGATTTTTTCCCCCACTCATTGAGTATGGCGTTTTTGTTTTCTTAGGGTAGATTTTTAACATTTCCTAATTTCCTGTGGAAATGGTCCAGGAAGCAGTGCTCCCCCATCATTCCTGTGCAGCATTGCTTGACTCTGACGGTGTGTGGTCATTTTCAGAGCTGGAGGCCGAGGAGTGGTGCAAGCATCTCTGTATGGAGTGTCTGGGGACCAGGCTGAATGACATCAGCCTTGGGGAACCTGACCTTCTGGCAGCAGGAGTGCAACGAGAACAGAATGGTAAGTGGGAGTCGCCTTCCATCATTGTCAAGTACACTGGCCGTCATAGAAAATTAAAAGGAGCCCAGAAATGTTTCAGACCAATCATTTTTTCAAGGAAAGTAAACTGATCGACCTGAGCTGTTTAAGAGACTCTCGAGATTGCATAGCAACTAGAGGTAATGTTAATATATAACCCGGGTCTCCTGACATCTTTCTTTGTAACATTGCCATTTACCTAAATAAATAAATAACAAGTTAAATCACTGTATATAAGGTTTTGACTGGACAACATTCTTAAATTTTCTTATTTGAGAGTTACTGTACTTTAGAGTCTATATAAACAAATTTGGCTTATTGTGTTATTTATCTATTGATTTCAGGGAATTTGGCTAATACAATGTCTTAGCTTAGAATAACATAACAAAATGCCATAGACTGAGTGGCTTGAACAACAGGAATTAATTTCTCACAGTTCTGGAGGCTGGAAGTCTAAAGTTAACATTCCAGCAGGGTCGGTGTCTGGTAGGGACCCTTTTTCTGGCTTGCTGACAACAGCCTTCTCGCTGTGATCCTGAGAGAGAGAGGGGGCACTCTCTTGAGTTTCTTCATATAAGGGCACTAATCCCATTATGAGGGCCCCACCCTCAGTACCTCATCTAAATTTATCCCCAAAGATTCCATCTTTAAATTCTATAACTTTGGAGGATTAGAGCTTCAATATATGAATTTAGGTTGGGGTTCGGGAGATACAATTCATCCCATAGCAACTATAAGTAGGAAAGTACAGTGGGTGAAATCTCAGGGTATAAGAAAATTGAGATTTATGTGACACACAGTTTACTTCTAAGTTTACTTTCTATACTCTTCTGTAATTTAATGGGCCTTGCTGACATCTTTTGAAAATTGATGCTGCAGGTTCTTGCCTAGCACCTCTAAATACTGAAATCAGAGTGATGTAACGAGCTCCTTTTTCTCCATCTTTAAAAAATCATTACCATCACCACCAGATGATCTAGCGGTATGAAAATAGAAACGTTTCAGTGCTGCTAATTTTTGATGGCCAGTGTTTGAAAAGGTTGACTAATGTTGGCAAAGCTTGACACTAATTATTAAAAAGACTTCTTAGAATTATGCATGGCTTATAAATTAGACAGAACAGGTAGACGTGCACCATGATAACACTCAATGGCTGTCATCTTGTTATGACTGATAATGTTCTAACAACCATCACTGTCTTGTAGTTCATTAAAAAGCATTATTTTCTGTTGGTTGCTAAATTGGAAAACATGTTTTCCTCACTGATTGATCATGAACACATATGGACTCAAAACACTGCCTGTGTTGATAATTTTCAGAAGGTCACGAAGGCGTTCCTGGGGCTCCTTTTCTAGCTGCCTTTATATCACAGTTTCCCTTCCACTCTCTTGGAGTTCAGCTCTCTGGTCTGTTTTCTGAGAGCCATGCTAAGTGCAGAAAGTCCATAATCACACTGTCCGGTGTATGCTGCTCAGTTTAAGGGGAAAAAAAGAAAACAAAAAACAAACTCTGGCTGTTAACATTTGTCAAGTACCACATAAAAGAAATACAAAGAAAGCCACTAAGTCAGGCCTAGGAGAGAGGAAGCATTATTGTGCGCTTGTTCACTGTGAATTGTATGCTTTTATTTTAATATTGGGTTTGTAGATAGTTTCCATCCAAATGGATAATGTGCTCCTTTGGTTTACTGTAATATTTAAATCTAACTTGATAATAATTTCAAAATAACTTGCCTAGCATATAAAGGGAAATTTTTAATATGTTTTTTTAGGCTAGGTCAAGCAAGAAATTCAATGCCAGAGCTATTTATAAAAAGTACAGGCAGATGTAGCCTGCTGAGTAATCTCCAGGCCACAGTATAAATGCAGGCTATTCCCACAAACAAGTAATTCTCTCCTAATTTCAGTTTCCTAATTTCAGTGTGAAGATGAACTAATACTTGCTCATGGGGCTGTCATGATGGTGAAGTGAGGTCTTATCAAATAAAAACCAACTCTCCTGCTTAGCTCAATTTTAAAAAATCACAAGTGTTTTTAAGCATAAGTAAAAACAAAAAAATCAAAAAAATAATTCCTGAATATATGTGAGAGAAGACCTGAAATAATAAAGCTCTACTTTATGCCTTCCAGTCACTATTCCAGCATCTTCACGCATAAAACCTCTGACCATAAACAAAATCCTTAACTTCCTAAGACATGTTTGAAGTCATTAATATGTACAAATTGGAATAAATCCTTTATGAAATATTTATCATTACAGATTCGGTCCTCTTTCCTTAAGGCATTTTAGTATTAAATTATGGAATTTACCCTTCATCAGAAATATTATTTTACTATTTTATTAATGACTAGAGGCCCAGTGCATGAAATTTGTGGAGGGGGGTCCCTCAACCCGGTCTGCACTCTCTTGCAGTCTGGGACCCCTCATTCCTTACCACCCACCTGCTCGCTGCTCCTTACTGCTCAGCTCACTGCGTCTGCCCCCTGGTGGGGAGGGACTGTGAGAAGGCTCCAGGGCATGTCCAGACTGTCTCACTCAGTCCTGATCGGCCGGACCTCAGCAGCAAGCTAACCTACCGGTCTGCCCCCTGGTGGTCAGTGAACATCATAGCAAGCAGTTGAGCGGCCTTAGTATTCATTAGCATATTATACTTTGAATGGTTGAACGGATGACCGGACACTTAGCATATTAGGCTTTTATTATATAGGATGTGCTTGGATTTTATTTATGGTTTCTCTTGAGCAGTGAGGTGCACGTGTGCAGAATTGAAATAGTAAATTACATTATTGTGGCTTGTGGTGATTGTGTGGTCTCCTATCGTCAAGGAAACACTCACTGTGCAGCCTTGACCACCACATGTTTTGGACATTCAAAATTGTTACTTTTCTTCTACTGTTTTTCCGACTCTTCAGACAGCTTGATCTTATTTATTCTGAGACTAGCTAAGAATGAAGCTTTGTGCAAATAATTTTTAAAGGTGTAATTTGTGTTGCTGAGATAAAAGTTATCGATTAAAATCTTTGCTAGAATCATCTTTATCTAATGCTTCCAGCTGCCTATGTATTGACTCTGAATCTCACACGGTACGGGGAAAAGTAAGCAAACACAAGCACACACACACAGACTTATTCTTAGACGTTGGATAGCAATGCCACAAGAAAGTGTACATTAAGTATACATTTTAAACTTTAAATTTGTACAACTTCCAGGATCTTCACATCTTTTAGTAGTACTTACGATAGCCTACAGTGACCTCAGAATGTGACCTGATTGGGAATATGGTCTTTACAGAGATAATCAAGTTTAAATGTGGCCATTAGAATGAGCCCTAATCCAATATGACATTCACTGTGTCCTTAATAAAGAGGGGAAATTTGGAGGCAGAAACAGACATGCAGAGAGGAAAGATGATCTGAAGACACATGGAGAGAACATGGCCGTGTGAAGGGAGTGAGGCATCTACAGGACGTGGGTTGCTGGCAAACACAGAAGCTAGAAGGGACCAGGAAGGATTCTCCCTCTGGAGCCTCATAGAGAACACAGCCCTGCTGACACCTCGAGGTCAGACTTCTGGCTCTAGAACCACCAGACACTAAATTTATGTTGTTTTAAGCCACCCAGTTTTTAAAATACAATATGCAGTTATGAAAATAACTTTCTAAACCTAGGAATAGAAGAAGACTTTCTCAAACTGATGAAAGACATCAATGAAAAACCTTCAAAAATTATCATTCTTGAAGGTAAAATACACTGCTACCTTCATATGATTATAAATAAGCAGACATCCTCTTTCACCACCTGTATTCAGTATTCTACTTACGGTCCTAATTTGTGTAATATTACAAGAAAAAAATCATAAAAAGTGGTTAAAAAATGATAATAATAAGCTAGGTTTGTGTACCTGGAATACCCAAAGGAATTTATAAGGAAGCAACTATGACTAAGTAAATTCAGGGATGTTGCAGAATAAAAAGTTAATATGTAAAAATGTATATATTATGTGTTATATATTATAAGCTATATACTATTTTTTAAATATATTTTATTGATTTTTTTACAGAGAGGAAGGGAGAGGGATAGAGAGTTAGAAATATTGATGAGAGAGAAACATCGATCAGCTGCCTCCTGCACACCTCCTACTGGGGATGTGCCCGCAACCAAGGTACATGCCCTTGACCAGAATCGAACCTGGGACCTTTCAGTCTGCAGGCTGATGCTCCATCCACTGAGCCAAACCGGCCAGGGCTAAGCTATTTACATACATATTAGCAATAAACAATAAACATTTGCAAAGTGAAATATAAAAAAATATCATTTATAAAATCATCCAAAATCACATACTCAAAGATAAACTTGGCAAAGTATATAACCCTATCTCTACACTGAAAACTCAATATTACTGAAATTAAAAGAGATCTAAATAAATGAAGCAGTAAACCAGGTTGGTGATTGCAACATTCAATACTGATAAGAAACTGTGACTCCAATATCAAGAAACTGGCTGAAGAGCTCATCGTCCCTTTGTCTTCCGTTTATTTCTACTCACTAGAGGTGGTTTTGCTTCATGTCAGAAACCCCATCTCTGATCCTCTGCTTCTTGCTGCAGCAGGAAGGACTTGTCCCACTTACCTCCACCTGCCAGGCAAGCTCATCGCTGTACATGGATCAGTTCCTGCCCAAAACTTGATCTATTTAAAATGCCAGTGACCGAGAAAGGCAGGTTTGGTCCTTCTCAGGGCTGATGACCCATTCGGTCTCCCACACACATAGGCTGGGGTTTCACTGTTCCTTTTCCTGGACCATTTCTCCTGAGCACAGTGACCCTTTCTCGCCAGGCCTTGTCCAATTCAACTTAACTAAACCTTGTTTGGTAGCTCCCTCGAGACTGTTCTTGGAGTTGTGACTGTAACCCTGTGTCCCAGCCTTTTGAGGCTCAGTCTGTTCCATTGGACTTCTCAATCCAGCCCTCCTGTAAAAATGCCCTTGCAGACGTAACTGCAAATTCAACTACATTCTTTGTGGGATATTAGTTTAAGAAATATCCTACCTTGTTACTATTTTGGGCCATTTAAAATAAAATTATATTTTCTCATAAGGACACCCAGCCATCTATGTTTAAACAGGCCCTTTAGGTCATTTTGATGCCCACAAAAGCCTGAAAACCAGTGCTCTAGGCAATAAAAACCAAATGTAGGTTCATAACTATGAAAGTGACATGATTAGAGAGATGTTTAAAACACCTGCCTGATAAAATTATTTCACAGAGGTAAACATTTTAAAAAGTCATTTTAGGAAAACCATAAAAATATTAGAAGAATCCATAGGCAGCAAAAGATCAGACATATGTCATAGTAATATGTATCTTTACTGGTACATCTCTTAGGAAAATGGAAACTAAGGAGAAAAATAAACAAATGGGACTCTGCACAACAAAAGAAACACATCAACAAAACAAGAGAACCCACTGCATGGGAGAACATATTTGCCAATGTGACATCTGATAAGGGTTTAATCTCCAAAATGTATAGGGAACTCATACAAGTTAACAAAAGGAAGATAAACAACCCAATCAAAAAATGGGCAAAGGACCTTAAATAGACACTTTCTGAAAGTAGATGTACAGAAGGCCAAGAGACATATGAAAACATGCTCAAAGTCACTAATCATCCAAGAGATGCAAATCAAAACAAAAATGAGGTACCATCTCACACCTGTCAGAATGGCTATCATCAACAAATCAACAAACGACCAGTGCTGGAGAAGATGAGGAGAAAAAGGAACCCTCAGCACTGTTGGTGGGAATGCAGACTGGTGCAACCTCTGTGGAAGACAGTATGGAGTTTCCTAAAAAAATTAAAAATGGAACTCCCATTTGACCCAGTAATCCCACTTCTAGGAATATATCCCAAGAAAGCAGAAACACCAATCAGAAAGGATGTATTCACCCCTATGTTCATAGCAGCACAATTTACAATAGCTAAGATTTGGAAACAGCCTAAGGGCCCATCAACAGGTGAGTGGATTAGAAAACTATGGTACATCTACAAAATGGAATACTATGCTGCTATAAAAAAAAAAGGAATTCTTAACCTTTTGCAACAGCATGGATGGACCTGGAGAGCATTATGCTAAGCAAAATAAGCCAGTCGGAGAAATATAAATACCACATGATCTCACTCATTTGTGGAGTATAATGAACAACATAAACTGATGAACAAAAAATAGATACAGAGTCATAGAAGCATCAAACAGACCATCAAGCCTCAGAGGGAAGGCAGGGGAGGATGGGGGTGAGGGGGTGGATAAGAGATCAACCAAAGGACTTGTATGCACGCATATAAGCATAACCAAAGGACACAGACAGTAGTGGGATGGGGACGTTTGCTGGGGGTAGGGGGAGTGGCTGGGGAGAGGTTAATGGGGGGAAAAAGAAGATATACGTAATACTTTCAACAATAAAGAATTTTTTAAAAAAGTCTTTTTAGTGGAGCCAATTTTAACTTTGTCATAGTGAAATGGTCTTTCCAATGGAAACCATAACGAATTTGAGCAACAGCCTGTTTTATGTTAGTAAGGACATCAAGTAAATTATTCACAGCAAGTGCAGAAACCTTCCTCCCATGATAATGGAATAGGAAAGAGTATAATTTACTAGATAATTGATGCGCTGCTCTCATCTTTATGTGCCTAGTTTTCTGCTGGATTACATTAGTCTAGTTTTTAATTTAATCTCTAATTCTTGGAAATTAGGGGAGGATGGATTTGAATATTTAAAAATTGGAAATAAAATACTTTAGGATAAATTTTTCATAAGATGCAAGAAATAACATTAAAAGAGGGGTTATCAAGAAGGGGTTAACTTGAGTTGCTAGGTAACAAAGTGTGTGAAGACTGAGAAATTTGAAGGCAGGCAAGGGGGGAAGGGCCACCACAGGTACCTTTCACCTACACTATGTTGCCTGGAGCTGGCTCTGGAAGGACTCCTTGGGGCAAGTTACTCAATCACTTTGTATTTACATGTAAAGTTCTAGAGCCCTATAGTAGGTGAATCTTATTAAATTCACTTATTTATTATTCTCCAGCTTTTCCCCATGTTCACTGTGATGATTGGACTCTCTGTCTTCATCATCGCTGGATTTATCTGCTAACATTAGAGCACACAGACATTTCAGGGAAAATATGGTTCTCCTGAGTCCTCTGATGTTTCATGTTGCATCTACCTGAAGGTCATTCAATGTCACAATTATTTTTTATATCTTTTTTTTTTTAAATATCAAACTGTGGGTGTGAATATCAAACTGTGGGTGTGAATATCAAGGGTCAATGTGGCCCTTAGGGCCCTAAGCAATAGTAAAATTGGTTAATGATGTTCATTAATTTAAGTATTTTGAAAGAAGTGTTATTTCTTGACTTTTTGGCCGTGATTCTTCGGTTGCTATCCTCAGACTCTGGAATTGATGGAAAGAAAGGAATTTAGAGGAATGTTTTACTTTCTACTTTTATAAAAATATTTTCCCTGTCCACAACAAATGCCACTGATGTATCATTAGTTCCAAATGTAAAAGCTGAACTTCATCCAAAGGGTCTTGACCAAAGAAAAGAAGACTGCCGTTCAGGCATTTTCTATATTCCTGAGTCACTCTGTTTGGTCCAACTTTCATTTATACTCATATGAGATCATGCTCCTTTGGTATACTACTTGTCAACCCCATTGGTGTGGGAGTTGTGGTAGGAATGTGGGTGATGTTTTTAATGCTAAATGTTCATAACTTACTTGGTTTCACACAAGAAATTTTGAATTTAGAATATATATTTCATAAATATATGTGTATATGTGTGTGTGTGTGTGTGCTTTTTATTGCATATAATTAATAGGGCAATGCTATTCATTTATCATCTATAGAATTTATCTTAATTTGTCTTTAGGAAATGAATGTGAAATCATATACATATTAGTTTTATAGATCAAAAATCTAAGTAAAAAAATGAATCATTAGATTATTTTAGTCAAAAATATCTAGACACTTGATTATAACTATTGTTCATATGGTTACTAAATTTCAAGTTGTCATGCTTAAATTAAATTTAACCTATTTAGAATTCGATTTTACTGTCTTTCTTTTTTTTGCATCAACAAATCGTTGTTCTGCAAAGTACCTGCCACAGAAAAGATTCTTTCTATTATACAGACAATGCCAGCTCAGTACAAGCAGTCAGTGTTTAAATCGAGGCATTCTGATGGATGATAGCACATTCCTAAACATATCAATCCTCTTCCAACTGCAGCTGCACCATTATCCCTTTCAAAATAATTAATTCAACAGCACTGCCTTTAATGCACTATTCATAATTAAATTTAAACTCACAAGGATTTATCTGCCAGTAATTCTTACAATTTTTGTTATCATGACTCATTATTTGTTTATAATTCCTCAATTCTTGCAAACCATATTTATTATGGCAATATTTATTTTACCCATAGTTAACCAATATTTATTGATCACTTACTTTAAACTAAGACTAGGAACTAGGGATATTTTACAAGACACTTTATAGGTCATCCTAAGGTCTTTACTTCCTGGAACTTACAAACTAAACTTATTTTCCAAAATTAAGTGCATATAATGCATTTAACTGGGGATTAGAGGCTGCAGAATTTTGTGGAAGCCTTTAAGATGCACAAAAAGTTATAAAACTAGATTTGGAATTATTGCCCAATAATCAGATTTTCAAGTATAAAATATCCAGAAATAAAAGCAATTGTGTATTTTTATTTTTGCATACCAAAAACCACATTATGAAGTCCTGCAAAAGGCAGTAATGAATACCTGCAATTATCATAGGCTGAAATTGACAGTGAATACAATGTGTTTTGACAGTCAGTCTGAGCGTGCATTGAATACTTCATGACACAAAGGTAAAAATGAGTACATTCTTGCTTAAATTAAATAAGACACTCCTCTCAGGAATTGTGTGTATGATATCCACTTAGGGTGCGTGAAGCAGCAGACAGGAAGCAGCAATTGGGCTGAAATCCACTTAGCTTTTTACCCTCATTTCTCCACCATACAATTTAACCATTTAATCCCCACCATAGAGAATGCATGCAACAAAAAGTTGTAGGATGAGTGAGCTAATTGATGATTAAGAATACTTGAACTCCTCTTTTCATACACCGTATGGAAGAAGGTAGTGTTTTGCAGTGTATATGGATGTCCCCAGGGACACAAGACCACTTTCTGAGGGCTGTAGGCAGGTAGACAAATCAATCCAGTGCAGCTACAGTCATGCCTCCTTTCTCCATTCTTTGTTTCTTTGCAGAGCGGTTCAATGTGTATCTGATGCCTACACCAAATCTGGATATTTACGGCGAATGCACAATGCAGATCACTCATGAGAATATCTATCTCTGGGATATCCACAATGCCAAGGTCAAACTGGTGATGTGGCCTCTCAGCAGCCTGAGGAGATACGGGCGGGACTCCACATGGTTCACCTTTGAGTCAGGAAGGTAAGCTCTAAGGGCAGCAACCAAGCATAGGAGGTGACAGGTAAACTCCTGAAGGAAAGGTTCAATCTAACAGTGTCCAGACTGACCACTGTTTTTATAAAGGTTAGAATTCACCAAATACATAATTTCTCCAGATTCTTGTTTATAATAGAATAAAATTGTGTTAATTTTATGGTCAGGTTAATTACCCTACTCAAAATTATTTCAGTCTCTTAGGTTGGCATCAAACTAGTTGCATAATTGTATTAATAATACAATATAGTTTGCAATATTATTACAATAACATATTGCATCCTACTATATTTTTAGTACAATAGAATTTGCATAAAATTCAGCATGTCCTTGCTGGCATTATTTTCTGAGTGCTTTATAAGCAAACAATTTTGAAAGAAGTTTTATATAAAATATTTTAAATATTTTTAGGTTTAAAATAAGTTAATGAATATTTATTTATCAAGGTGTTTATGTTAATAACATTAGTTAAGTATAAATATTAATTCAGAATGACTGAACACATGTTGGCAAATCCATAATTTATGAAATGGGTAACTCAGACTTTAAACTTAGTATATCAAGGCATATACAGGCAGTCCTTGGGTTACGTAGGACTCGACTTATGTCGTTTCGTGATTACATTGCCATCTCCCATTTATTTATTTAAAAAAAAAGTTCCATCATTTCAACGTATGTACATATGTGCTTTATGTTTTTTATTATTTATTTACCACAAGTAAAGGTCAGGAATTGTTATCTTTCTTTTAAATTTCTTTTACTGTTTCACTTCATTACTGCTGTGTATGTGCTCCATGCGAGGTGACGTAGGTGCTTATGTAGGTGGGTTCCGACTTACAGCGAAAATCATAGGAACGGATCTCCAACGTAACCCGGGAACAGCCTGTAGTTGGAATCCATAAATGTCAGAAGTGAATGCTTATTTCCCAATCATTTATCCACAGACAAGGTTTAGACATGAGTTTCAACCAACTAAATCAATGTGTTTATGTTATGACCCCTTTGTGATGTTGTTATCATGCATCCAAGACAAGACCTAGGTTTTGGACTGTATTTGAGAGACTTTTAATGTACCAGACCTCACCCTGGAGATGTGGTTCATCACATTCTGAAAATGAATTTATGGTATTATAAGGTAATTACAGTGAAGTTTTGTTGCACTTGATATAACAATTTTAATTACATAAGTTTCTTCTTACAAAACTGTTAAGTACTTACTCAAGGTCAGATTCTACTAATATCCATCTAGGGTAAGCCAGATGTCTTTTAAATTTTTCAAGGGGAAAAAAACTGAGCAGAAGTAATTTTACGAGTCTGGAGCCCTTTTGCACCTTTTGCACGAAGGTATTATTAAAGTCTGGAGCACATTGATTTCTTGAAAAGCCTCCAATCTTGTGTTTACTTAGCGGCTGTGAGTTCACTCAACTGTCTGCCTAGATACTGGCAGTGTAACCATAATCACATTTTAGATACTTATTAGGAAATAAAAATCCTCATAAGAAAATGAATATTTTTCTACATGTACACTATTTTTAAAAAATCATATAGTTATGAAAAAGGGATTACAGGTTGGAGATTGTCTGACATAAAATTTATGATACATTATTTTGCTGGCCTCAAAAGTTAATGGATGTACATATAAAAAGAGATTGCTTTATTTTTCATCATTTAGCAATATACCCCCAGGGTCCCCTTGCCTGCATCTTTTCCCTGGGTACTCCTATTTTCCTATTTTTATGTAGAGCAATTGAAATACTTTGTTTCCTCATTTCAGTAGGTGTCTCAGGATTTTAAAAAACAAGTAGTTATTTTTGCTTTTATAGTGGTTACCCTGTATTTTCACTGCATTTGTACCTGTCTACATTAGTTTTTTCTTCACTGGCTCACCCCAGGTTTCAAAATTGATGTTCTCAACCAAAACATCAAATTATTTGATGTGCATTTTGGCTTTTCTAACATTCAATATTAATTGGTTTTCTATGATTTTGATGATTTTTAATAATGTTAAGGTACATGAAAAGATATAAATATATCAAAATAGATAAGGCCCATAATCCTCAACTTTCTCTGGTTTGGTTTTCATTTTTGTTTGTTTTTTGGTTTAGCAGTAATTTTTCTTTGTTGTTTTGTTGTTGTATGTCACATATACTTAAAGAACAAATATCTTAATGTCTATTAAGTATGTTGACATGTACACTCCTATGTGCCCTTGGAATCAAGGAAAACTAGATTTAGATCACAGCTCTGTCACTATTAATAATTTAGCTTGCTCCATTTGACCTTTCTGGCCTCCAGTTTTCGTCTTTGTAGAGGAGAATTATAATCTCTACTTCATAGATGTGTGTGGGAAGAGTGAGTTAGTGAATATAAAGAAGCATACATCACATATAGTCACATAGTGGGCACTGGAGAATCTTGATTACTCCTACTCTTTAAAAAACATAATTTTAGTGATTTCAGAGAGAAAGAGATAGGGAGAGAGAGAAATAGAAACATCAGTGATGAGAGAGAAGCATTGATCAGCTGCCTCCTGCACACCCCCTACTAGGGGTCAAGACTGCAACCCAGGTATGTGCCATGACCAGGAATGGAATTGTGACCTCCTGGTTCATAGGTCGATGCTCAACCACTGAGCTACACAGGCCAGACTTGATTACTCCTACTCTTTATCATGAATTACATAATTTGCCGCTTTCTAATTTCTGAATGAAGCTTCTACTTAGGTCTGAAGAGTTCTCTTCCTAAAGAACTCTGCTAAGATATAGCCTTAGCCAAAAACATGGGAAACCAAGGAAAAAGCTTGGGAGAAGCTTGCATGCAAATGCTGGAGAGATCATTATAAACTCAATGTCTAGAATGGGAAGTTCATGTTACCCATCTTGAGTCAGAAATTTGAGACCAAGAGAAAATGGGACAAGGTGCAACAAGACATTGCGGTACAGACAAGGGGAAGACTGAGTGGCTGTCATTATACTACCTGGTGCTTGAGCAAAATTTATGGGTTACTAGGTGCCTCTTTCATTGAAGAAGCAGCAGATACACAAGAACTCTATAATTTACCATGCTTAAGTCTGGAATGAGTTTACACTCCAATATTATTACCTGTGGAGAAGTCAAACTTCTTTACCCTTAAAATAGTAAGGGGAAAAATCTAAAGGAATCTTAACAAAAAGCTACTAGAATTTAGAAGTAAATTTAGCAAGGTTTCAGCATATAAGATCAATATACAAAAATCAATTTTATTGTATATGTAATCTATGAATAATTGGAAGGGAAATGTTTGAATATGCCTCTTATACTGTCATCAAGATATGAAATATACATAGAGGTTGATTTAACAAAATATGTTAAAGAGCTGTACATTGAAAGCTAAAATATAACTGAGAGAAATTAAAGAATACAAAAATAATGGAGACATGTACCTCATTCATTAATTCAAAGACTCTATATTAAGATGAAAATCCTCTCTAAATCAATTTATAGACAATATAATCACAATAAAAATTTCAATTAACTTTTCTGAGGTAAATGACAAGTTGTTTAAAATGTATATAAAATTGCAAAAGACCTAGAATAGCTAAAACAATCTGGAAAAGAACATATCTGATGGATTTCCACTACCTATTTTAAAACTTGCTAGGAAGCTAAAATAATCCAGACACTGTGGTAATAACATAAGGGTATAGCTAGCAGTCAATTGAAAAGAATGAAGAGTTCAAAAATAGACACCTGTATATATAGCCTTTTATTTTTCAATAATATGCTGAGGATATTCAATGTGGTGCTGGAATGACTAGATACCCACAAGGTAGAAAAATAAACTTTGTTCTTATCTCACTGCTAGGTACTAAATTATGTCTGCCCCTAAAATTCATATGTTGACACTCTCACCTCCAATATGATGGTATTTGGTGATGGAACTCTTGGAAAAGAATTCAATAAATTAGGTCATGAGGTTTGGACCCTCATGATGGGATTAATGCCCTTATAAGAAGAGACACCAGAAAGCTGGTTTTCTCTTTATCCTGCCACATGAGGACACAGGGGAAGGTGGTCATCTACCAGCCAGGAAGAGAGTCCACACCAGAAACCAACTAACCTGGCATCTTGATCTTGGACTTATAGTCTCCAGAACTATGAGAAAATAAATTTCTGTTCTTTAAGTCATCTGTGTATGGTAATAAAGATATACTATAATTTCACTTAATATTACATTGAAAAGTAATCTCTGAGCCCTTTAAAATCAAGTCTCTAAAGCTGTATGGTATTTGAACATACTGACATTAAGATGTTTCCAGAATTAATTATCATAGATAAAGCCACACTGACCATCTGTAAAAATGTACAAATCTCTGATTATTTTCTTAGCCGAACCTTTTTAATGAAGAATCACTGGGTAAAAGGAAGTGAACATTTTCCAGGTTCTTCACAATATAGCAAATTGCTTTCAAGGAAACTGATATCAATTCATACGCCCCCTACTGGTGCAAAGACAGTGCTCTTCTTGACCCCGTAGCCACAAGTATTAAAATGTTGACTTAAGATATTTCTGTTTTGGTAGAGGAATTTGATATTGTGTTATTTTTTTATTGTTGTTTGTTTCTATTTATGATTAGAGGCTTGTTCTTGAGTATATTGTTCACTTGTATTTTTTCCATCCCTGATTTTGGGTGTTCTTTTCCCATTAATAATTGGGATGTTGACCAATTTTTGTGCATCTATTTTTATAAATTCCAGACTATCTCACTCTGGCTAAACGAAGCCAAGAGCAGAAGGGTTTTCCATGCTTGATTTATAGAAGCAAAGCTCTTTGCACAGGTATATGATTTGGTAGCAATTTTTAGCCATTTGTTCATATTTACTGCATGCCCTAGGAAGTAAAAAAATTAGATATATCAAAATACATTTTTTTCTGTAATTCCAAAAGAGTAATGCTAAGACAAAGCCTTTTAGGATCTTCATGCCTTTTTTTCCTGTGTCTAATTTGGTAAATCTCTTGCTACTATAATACTGGGACTAATTTTTTCCCCTAGGATAAAACATTAATTAAATGACTTAGGAAACTGTTCTTATCAAGAAATGGAGACTCTGATCTTAATTTTTGCTCCATTAACTTTAAAGTTCAATACATTTTTATTGAATCCACACATACTTTAGTGTGAATTGCTTTTCATTAATTGGTCTCTAGGGATCCCAATGACAGTTTGGCCTTCCTTTTAGGTTTTTTTTATTCTCCTTCAGAAAGTTTCTAAACTTTAGTAATAGTCATTAAATCAAGGAATGATTGCCAGAATCAAAGAGATAAAAATCAATGGAGAAAGATGTGAAGTTCTGGTTTGATCTCCTCCTTGGAGTGGTGGCAGGTTGTCACCTACACCAATGAGACAGCTTACAGGAGGCTACTCTTATATGGCTTTATTAGAACAGTTGAACCATTCATTTATTAACTGTTGATTGATTTTTTTCAAAAGATACACATATTTTCACATTTCTGAAGACCTTCTCTTGAACGGCATCATTCACTGGTTGCTGCCAGGAGGTGATAGTGATTAGTCATAATTGCCTGCATGCACCCGACCTTGGTCATAGATGCTTATGTTTTTCTCACTTCCATTGATGTTAGTGGAATGTTTGTGCTTCCCTTCTTGAGTTTAATTATATTTCAGTTTAACCTTTTGCACTCGGATGTCGAGTGTGACTCGACACGGATAGCATCGGTAGCAGCTCGAGAAAAAAAGCAAGCGAGTGCAAAGGGTTAATTATAACTCTTTAATGTCTTGGTCAAGAAATCTTTTAGAACCATTTGAAAAAAGGAATGTGAATCCTGGGTGCTGTCTAAAAACTCACTATAAACACCTTCTGGTAGATAAAGTGTGCGCCAACCAGCATAGAACTTATAGAAGATATGTCAGTGCTTTAGAAGAAAACCTGAAAGTCGAAATCAGCATGCTCTTTTTTTTTTTTTTTTCAATTTTTTTATTAAGGTATTATATGTGTACATATCTTACCATTGCCCTCCCCACACCCCACTCCCATATATGCCCCCACCCCCCAGAGTTTTGCAGCCACTGTGGAGAACAGTATGGAGTTTCCTCAAAAAACTGAAAATGGAACTCCCATTTGACCCAGTAATCCCACTCCTGGGAATATATCCGAAGAAACTAGAAACACCAATTAGAAAGGATATATGCACCCCTATGTTCATAGCAGCGCAATTCACCATAGCTAAGATTTGGAAACAGCCTAGGTGCCCGTCAGCAGATGACTGGATCAGAAAACTGTGGTACATCTACACAATGGAATACTATGCTGCCATAAAAAAGAAGGAATTCTCATCATTTGCAGCAACCTGGGAGGAATTGGAGAACATTATGTTAAGTGAAATAAGTCAGTCAATGAAAGAAAAATACCACATGATCTCACTCATTTATGGATAATAAAGAACATTATAAACTTGAACAAAAAGATAGATACAGAGACAGTAAAGCATCAAACAGACTGTCAAATTACAAGGGGAAGGTTAGGGAGAGGTGGGGGAGATAAGAGATCAATCGAAATCAGCATGCTCTTTTAATGAAGAAATCTGTAGCACTACCTCTCCCAGTGGCAAGTGAAATGATCTTTTGTGAAAAAAGGGAAACAAAAGGCATTGATAACTCTAGGTTGATTCATAAGAGTTGGACTCTGTATGTGTGAAAGCCATTCCTTCCCTAACTTATTTTATTTATATTTTTCTACATGATTAATAGTAATATACTATCATCCATGACAAGTGAGCCTGAGTCTTTCAACATATACAAAAATTGTAAGTGATAAAAAAGCTTTGTATGATAATATAATTGGCACATTTTTCCTATAGTGATATATAAAATGAAGATGGGTCTTATAAACTTGGGTGCTTTATATTTGACAGAATATGACAGTTATGGAGTTTATAATATATGCCAGGCATGTCCTGGGTGGTTGGGATAACTTCATGATACTTATAAGTTATTTATAAGATAAATGAATTAGTATAAAGATGCATAATATGTTACATGTTGATGAGTATTATGGAAGAAAAGGCATATTAATGGGATGGTTGTGCTGTGGGAGAGTGCTATTTGATAAGGTGGTCAAAGAAGCCTCTTATATACGGAAATATTCCAATAGATACCCAAAGGAATTGAGGAAGAAGGTCTGTAGGCATGTAATTGAGAAATAACATTATTGGCCAAGGGAGTGTCATGTCTGAAAGCCTGACCAGGAACAGTGTCACACTTGCATATTTAAGGAACAGAAAGTGTGGCCAGAGCAGAATGAGTGAGGGAGTTTTAGGAGATGACATCAGACAAGGGCTATGGGCCAGGCTAAGTAGCATCTTTTGGGTTAGCTGAAAGATTTGGGATTTTACTTTCAATGGAATGGGAAGCCAATGGGGCATGTAGTATTTTTAATACAATCTTTTTCTAATTATTCTATTTCATTCTTAGTTATTGCTGTTACTCTCTATGTGTAATTCCTTTACATAGGAATATGATATGGGGGGAAAAAGTATTTGTAGGATTCAGTACTATCTGCGGTTTCAGGCATCCACTGGGGATCTTGGAACATATTCTACATGGATAAGGGGGGACTACTCTTTACTTTGGTATTTGTCTTTAAGAAAGAGGGTATAATATTTACTTTTGTATTATTATGAAAGCTCCAGACATAGGGTAAGGTGTTTAGTATATAGTGGCCCATAGTAGTCCTGGCCAAGTAGCTCAGTTGGAGTGCCATCCCATACATCAAAAGTTTTGGTTTTAATTCCCTGTCAGGGCCTACTTAGGTTGCAGGTTACAACCCCAGTCAGGGCGCATACAGGAGGCAGCTGATTACTGTTCCTCTTACACCTTGATGTTTCTCTCTCTCTCTCTCTCTCTCTCTCTCTCTCTCTCTCTCTCCAGCCCTCTCTCTCAAATCAATAAACAAATCCTCAGATGAGGATTTTTTTTTTAAATAGTAGCCACAGTAGACCCTGTGCAAATGTTTTAGCTTTATTCTCTACATTTTTTGTATATTTTTATTTCTGTTTTTCCTCTACCTAAATATCTTTTAAGGCACGGTCATTTTGTGTACTTATTTTTTGTGTTTTTCAGAGCTCCAGAGCTATTGGATGCAATTATTTTGGCACAAGTATCATATTCATCTACAGGCAGATTTACTGAGATGCTAATGAGCTACCAGCCTCAGGACCCCTCTCTAATAAAAGGGTCCCTTACAATCTCAATATTGAACATGTGTGATCAATATTTTTATCATTGGGCACAAGTGAAATATTTTTCTATTCTTATTAAAGTGAAAGCCTCCAGAACTGTATAAACTTTGGGCCCTTCAAAAACCTGGATCTGTACCTGCTCACTCTTATATCTATTAAGGTATTTTCCCAATGTGGGTCCTGGATTTGTAAAAGCATATCTACCTATTGCTCACCCTTTCCTTTCCAAATGGAACTTTTAATAAAACTCACTCCCAATGTGGTGGCCTGCACTGGAGGCATGGTACCTCACCATGAAACATTGATGCCTGGATCACATGGAAATTAAACTGCTGATCTTGGCCCTAAACTTAATCAGTGCTCTGAGCAAAGTGATAAAAAGAAGTTATAAACTCAACAGTGCACCCCACTGTGGAGAAGGGAGTTCACACACCTGGTCTGTGATCCACCTCTCCCCTGAGCAACACTAAAGGGATCTCCAGGGCGACAGAAAGAAAGCAAGGGATGCCATCTCATCTTGTACACATGCTAGTGACCTCCTGGAAAGTAAACTAATGATATTGCTGGAAGGGGATTTCGCATCCATGGATACGCTTAGCGGGATGCTCCTTGCTTGGGATTCCTGTGGCGAACAGACTGCAACTGTGGATTTATGAGACAGAGCTCCCTAGAGAGTGCCACTTAAACCAAATATTTGGGACATAAATAAAGGCATTTCCTAACTCAGAACTCTGCTGGGTGACCCAGCCATGTTCTTGACAAAGAGACCTCATGCATCTGTGGAGATAGTGCCAGGAGCTGGTGGCCCACACCTCTTCCTGCCTTGTTATGCCTCTTGATTGTGGTAAAATGTGATACTTGTAAAATCTCTTGACAAACTGACCCTTTGGCCTGACTCACCCCCAATATGCTCGAAAATGGTTGCCAGAGAATCAGTAAAATTCAGAACAGAAAATGTGATCCATCAGTATTCCTTAAAAATGAGTAATCCCTTAACATAAATGTTTTAGCAATATGTCTGGGTCTGATGAAAAAATAATAAATAAAATAGATGTTTCAATTCACTTTTATTAACACCACTATACCACCTAGTTGGAACAAAGAGCTGAAGAGATTTTGCAAGGAAATTTATTTCAAATCATTGAATATTCAGCAATATTGTTTATTGATTTTGGAGAGGAAGGGAGAGGGAGAGAGAGATAGAAACATCAATGATCAGAGAGAATCAGCTGCCTCCTGTACAACCCACACTGGGGATCAAGCCCACAACCTGGGCATGTGCCCTGATCAGAAATTGAACCATGACCTCCTGATTCATAGGTTGGCACTCAACCACTGAGCCATGCCGGCTGGCTTAGCAATATTTTTATATGATAAATATTTTATGTATACAGTGACATTCTCCCAAATGTGATTAGTGCATTTGTCAAAACATAAAGTACTTAGGCATGTTGAATTATGCTTTCATTGGCTCACAGAATGACTCCAAGAGTACATGAATCAAGAAGGATTTCATGTGTATAATGTGTGTGCATAAATCAAACTATGCCACAGAAACTCATTTTGTATATTTACTTTTATTTGCTATTTTGATTGTAATCAATATAATTTAGAAAACCTATTCCTTAGGGAAAAGTACTAGAATGAGAAAATCTTTACAGCTGACCACATTTGGTATTATGACATTGTACATTTCTCACATTAAGGTAATGTAACGAGGTGGTTTTAAACTAAAATATGAAATCGCAGACAATGCGCGCTGGGTTAAGGTTTCCTTGTGGGAGATACTTAACTCCTTTGAGCATCACTTTCCTCATCTGAAAACTGGAGATTAATTTTGCCTCGTGCATGGGGTTGTTTTAGAATTAAATGAGATGATACGCACATAAGGAAATGATCACAGTGCCTGGCATGTGGCAAGCACGCAGCAAGTGAGAGCCACAGCTACTATGAATTAGACCCATTGTGTCTTTTGTTTTCATTTGAGGCAGCATCTGAATTTAGAGGACACCTGCATTTTCTATTTTAAAAGAGAAACTACAAATCAGGTCACACGTGATAATAAACAAGGTAGCATATGCTGACAGCTTTTCAAGCGGAAGGCCTCAGTGCCCCTAGCTCTCACGCCCTGTTATGTGTGGCAGAATGTCAATCAAGTGCTTAGTTAACCACAGGCCTGAGGAATGAGAAACACAACTTTTGACATTTGGCTTTGCAGATGCAATGAATTCTTCCAACCTTTCAGTCTTTGAAATAAAGGACTCTCCCTGGAGTTCCATTTGAAAGACTCACGCTCCATTGCTCTGTAAAAGGATTGTATTTGAAACAAGTCAAACCAGGGTCAGGCAGGCATAGAACGTGCCCCCACTGACTTTCTATTTGCTTTCCTATTACCACTTTGAACCCACTCTGCTAGTGCCTGGGATTTCTGAGGCTACTATGTTTGCATTCGTTGTATTACTATTAAGGCAATTGGCAGGAACTGGATCATTCAGCAGAGAACTGGACAGCCAACCCACTAGTAATTGTGCTGGAATTAACTAATTTATTTGCAATATAAAGTCTAATCAAAAGGAAAAGGAATGCTTTAGCAATATCATTTCAGCAGCCAAATCACAGCTCTATTCAAATGGATTCATTTGTATTTCCTCCAACCTTGCTTAAGCAAGCTCAAAACTAATTCCTCTCTCCTAAGGAGGTCAAAGTGCAATATGGACCCTCCTCCAGATGAAATTTGTGCCCCCTTGAGGAAGGATTCTTTTCTCCTTCACATTATTGGGGAATTGGTTGTGCAAAGCCCACTTAGTCCATATTATTCTGTAAAGCTCCACCTTAAGGAGTAAATTGGAAAACTTTAGCTGAGAATGGCACCCTATAATGAGTACTGTGGGCAATTTTTTTAAAATATATTTTTATTGATTTCAGAGAGGAAGGGAGAGAGAGAGAGAGACAAAAACATCAATGATGAGAATCATCGATCGGCTGCCTCCTGAACTCTCCCCACTGGGGACCGAGCCTGCAACCCGGGCATGTGCCCTTGACCAGAGTCAAACCCGGGACCCTTCAGTCCTTAGGCCAACGCTCTATCCACTGAGCTAAACCGGCCAGGGTGTGTGGGCAATTTAGTACGCAGCTACCTTCAATTATAAGTGACAAACTATAAATGTATCACATGAGGTTCTAATATGGTGTTTCTCTTTTCACCATGGAAATGGTGAAAACCGTAACCCAAAATAGCTAGGGTTATATTTTGTTTCGTGTCGTTATGCAGGTTCCACTGATTCTCTGCTCTAGCCACATGTTTTATCCTATACGAATCTACCTTAGAATGCCTTGTGTTGTTTCATTTAAAGAAGATTCTCAGATTATGCCTTTAGTTACTCAAAGTTGCTTCATATAAAACTCTCTGCAACATTGACAAAAATGTCTTCCTCTGGTTACTTAGGACTTGTCCTAGAATGGTGTCTTAAATTCTGCTACTTTTGCTAAGAATAACTTGTGAATTCTTTCTAATTTCCAAATGGATACCAAGTGAGCAAAACTCCTGGGGAACATTGATCTGATTTTCTATCCCTATGGTTTTGTGGGTGTTTTTTTTCCAGAATGTTATTTAAATGCGTGTCTGGCTACTTTCAATTAGCATAATGCCTTTTAGATTTTTCCATAGTGTTTCATACAGAAGAGTTCATTTCTTTTTATTGTGCTTTGAATGTACTACAAATTCTTTACCCACTCACCAGTTAAGAATTTTAAGCATATTTTAGTTTCTTGCTTTACATAAACTCTTGAGTTCTGGTTTTAAGGAAAATTCTATTTCACTTTTTTCTGTACTCCGGAGAAATTGACTCAATTTAGCCCATAAATTTCTGCATCTAATGTAGATTTATTTCTGAATATTAATCGCTATACAATGTAGTATTTCATTACAAAAAGCTTTTGCAATCCAAAGATTAATATGTAAAAGTATTCATTGTCTCATTTTAAGATATATTTCTCTGTGAGTAAAACATAAACTTCAAGAAATAAATATTTTATGAAAGCAATAGCAAATATGGGAAATATATTTTATGTTGCACCTAATAAGTATTTATAAACAAAAAAAAAGAATACATTGGTAATTGTTTTAATAGGTTTTATTATTATTTAAATTTGATGAGGTCAGCAAATTGGGAGATTTTTGCCATTGAAAAGACAGTTTGTTACTTACAGTTCCCAAGAGAAGGGAGGCATGCAATGGCTTGGGGGAGGAGAGTAAGTGGGGCATGTGGAGAAGCACCAGGGTTGGTCAGTGGGAGACAAGGGCCTTTATTGTGGAACTGATGAGGCAGGGTAAGCAGGCTTAGGATTGGCTGGTTTGAATAATTTTAGCTGGCATAGGGGCAGCTTTGCCCCCAGTTGTTGGTTACCTGGCCCCAGAGTGATTAAGGCAGCTGGATAGTGACCCAGAGTGGGAGGGCCCAGTGAAGTAGGTAGCTAGAGATTGGGGCTCTGCACTTGAAAAGCATGCTTGCAGGTGAGTTATTTATAGTCTCTAGAAATTGCCTGGCAAGGAGCAGCCCCTCTTGAGCCAGCAAGGCCCTCAATGTCAAAGATCAGAATTCAGAAAAGACATAGTACAGTAATGTATTTTCTAAGTATATATTACTTCTAAAAAAAATGTAACTCTTTCAATGCTCTTTAAAATTAGTCGGAAGTTGCCTTGTCCAACCTCTGTGGCAGAATTCCGAGTCACTACAGCTGATGGGAACAAGAGCAGAGGGAGCTGTGGTGTCAGTCAGTCCTGGAGACACTGAGGAGTAGATTTGCCACTTCCTGCTTTTGAAGTGATTGGGTGGCGGAAGGAAACAGTGGAGTGAAGCACGCCACAGCCGACTGAAAACTGAGGGAAGCAGGCAATTCCCACACAGCAAGAAGGGTTGAGTTGCTTAATTCTCTAAGCAGAAAGCAGAAACTCTTCAGTGAGTTGGAAGTAACAATAGAGCACATTTCATCAAGAAAGGAACTATGAGGCAGGGTTTGGAAATAACAAGGTGATAAGATTGTTAGAGAAAATGTTTCTCAATGATGAAGCCTTTATTTAGTTTTTTAAAAGGAAGCCTATTTGGTGCCACGCTCATCAAAGAGTAATCACTTTCTATTGTGCCAATAGCTTTACCTCATAAATGAGAGAGAATGTGCCTGGCATTTTCATACGAGTCATGAATTCTCCCCTTCAGATAAACCCGGTAACATACACTATGAACTCTTCATCAGCTGGTTCTCTATTTGCCTCTCACTGTAATGTGACCAAAGATAGCATTGACCTGGGTGAGTTACTGGCAGTGAGAATGAGGATGACCATTGGTATGAATATACTAGACTCTGCAAAAAGGAAAACTGGGGTCAGTTCAGAATCTAAACAGCTAAGACATCGGGAATACAAAATAATGTAATACTAAACATCGGGAATACAAAATAATGGTTTAATGTGTGCTGGACCTTAATCCTATCTAATAAAAGAGAAACATGCAAATTGACCGTACCTCCACTATGCCCACAAGCCACGCCCACCAGCCAATCAGGAGTGAGTATGCAAATTAACCCAACCAAGATGGCAGCGGCCACGGAGCTGGAGCCAGCCAGAGGCTTGGGTTACCCCCAGCGATGGAGGAAGCCAAGCTTCATGCAGCCTTGGTCTGCCTTGGCCTCCACTCAAGGCTACAAAGTTTCAATTATAGAAGATAAATAAATCCCAGATACCTGCTTCCAGCCTATGCTTCGGTCACCAGGGGGCGTGGCCAGCCTGCAAACCACTACAGGCCCCTCGCACAGGCTGCCTCACACCCCAAGGGAACCCCCACCCTGATCCGGGACACCCTTCAGGGCAAACCAGCCAGCCCCCACCCGTGCACCAGGCCTCTATCCTATCTAATAAAAGAGTAATATGCAAATTGACTGTCACTCCATACAAGATGGCTGCCCCCAAGAGGTCAAAGATGACTGCCCCATGTGAACACAAGATGGCTGCCACAAGATGGCCAGCAGGGGAGGGCAGTTGGGAGGGACCACGCCTGCAAAGGAGGGCAGTTGGGGACGATCAAGCCTGCAGGGAAGGGCAGTTGGGGGGGACCCAGGCCTGCAGGGGAGAGCAGTTGGGGGGGACCAGGCCTGCAGGGGAGGGCAGTTGGGGGGGACCAGGCCTACAGGACAGGGCAGTTAGGGGTGAGCAGGCCTGCAGGGGAGGGCAGTTGGGAGGGACCAGGCCGGCAAGGGAGGGCAGTTGTGGGTAATCAGGCCAGCAGGGGAGGGCAGTTATGGGCAATCAGGCCAGCAGGGGAGAGCAGTTGGGAGGGACCACACCTGCAAGGGAGGGCAGTTGGGGGTGATCAAGCCTGCAGGGAAGGGCAGTTGGGGGGGACCCAGGCCTGCAGGGAAGGGCAGTTGGGGGCGACCAGGCTGGCAGGGGAGGGCAGTTAGGGGTGACCAGGCCAGCAGGGGAGGGCAGTTAGGGGCCATTGGGCTGGCAGGGGAGCAGTTAGGCATCAATCAGGCTGGCAGGGTAGTGGTTAGGGGGTGATCAGGCTGGCAGGCAGAAGCAGTTAGGGGCAATCAGGAAGGTAGGCAGGCACACAGTTGGGAGCCAGCAGTCCTGGATTGTGAGAGGGTAGTCCGGCTGCCTGTTTAGGCCCGATCCTACCGGGATCGGGCCTAAACGGGTAGCTGGACATCCCTTGAGGGGTCCCAGATTGGAGAGGGTGCAGGCTGGGCTGAGGGACACACACCTCCCCATGCATGAATTTCATGCATCGGGTCTCTAGTTATTATATAATCCTAGGAGAGGGAAGGATATAATTAAATTGTTGAAACCAAAATGTGATTAACACCTAAAGTCCTAGGCCCCATGACCAGGAGTTTGCATTAGCATTGTTCTCACCAATGGAACATGCTTTAAAGATTAAGCATGGAACTATGATTAAGGAAGCACAGACTTGCATTGATGTGTTTATATGTATTTTATAACCTGATTTACATTATTAAGCATAATAATAGCTACTGGCTTCCCATGCTGTTATACTGTATAATTATACTTGTGAATGATCTTTCTGACATACCTCTCTCTCTCTATATATATATATATAGAGAGACTTTAGCATCCATGCATAGCAATAGGAGACCGATGATCTTAACCTTAATCTTTAATGACACATCCTTGTTCTTTGTGATCTTTCATATTTAATTATTTGTGATCTTTCATATTTAATTATTTAATTATTTATTTCATATATATTATATATATATATGAAATACGAATATTTGTTGTTGCATGTTATTGAGTTAGCTTTGACTCCTGGCCACCCTACAAATGAGTGGTGTTCCCAATGGCCTGTCCTCAGTAGCTCTGATCAGCTCCTGTAGACAGATGCCTGTGGCTTCCTTTATGGAGTCAATCTACCTCATATTTTGGTTTTCTCTTTTTTGGCTACTTCTGATTTTTTTCTAGCATTGTTATCTTTTCCAAAAAAAATCCTGTCTTCTCATGATGTGTCCAAAGTAAGACAGCTTTATTTTTGTCATTTTTGCTTTCAGTGATGTCTCAGGCTTAATTTGCCCCAGGACCCACTTGTTCATCCTTCTGGCAGTCCAGAATACCCATAGAGCTTCCCTCCAGCCCCGTATTCCAAGTGAATTGATTTTTTTTCTATCAGACTTCTTCACTGTCTGACTTCAGCATCCATGCATAGCAATAGGAGACCGATGATCTTAACCTTAATCTTTAATGACACATCCTTGTTCTTTGTGATCTTTCATATTTAATTCTTTGTTTTTTCCCTACCCACACCTTTTTGCAGATAATTCCTTCCATGATCTACCCAGTCTTGTGGCCCAGCCCTCCCCAACACTCTTCTTATGAATCATACCACTTCTATCACAGCACTTATTTTCTTAGATTATTTTTATAGTTTCTTATTTCATTGTTGCCACCCTACTGATGAAACCCTGGAATGCTGCTACTATTGCTTATTGCACTCAGTATTTTCAGTGTATGTACATATAAGTTAATTCTAGAATTAATGGATTTTCAAAGTTCTATGATATTTTAATTACAAAGAAATAAATCTTAACTTATATTACACTTATTTCTCAAAAGATATGTGACTGTCTTTATTTTAGGCTAAAGATAAAGTTTCAATGCTATAATTCACTAAGATGTCCTTCATCTCTGAGTCATTCTGTCAGCATTCTAATTCAAAGTACAGAATTTACAGTGTCAGGATCTTGGAGAAGGCAAACATAAATTGCCTCAGGAAGAAGATAATGTGCATTTTAGGGCTCATATTATTTCAATAAAAAGTTTATCACACAATAAAAAATAATCAGAACACAGCAAGATGAGACAGCATGAAGAACAACTAGATGAAACAGTGGACAATAATAATAAGCCCAGAGATACCAAGTCCTGGAGTTATCATCTGCATACTTTTGAGATAAATGTGCCTACAACAATTAAAGAGATAACCAACAAGGTTGAGAATTTAGCCCAAACACTGGAAACTATTTTAAAAACAGAGCAGATGAGAATATCAAATTGTGGTGTAAAACAGCAAAAATTATCATTGTTATATTAGTAGTATTATTGATACTATGATCATCATTACCATCTCTGGCAATTCTCAGAGTTCATTGGATTCTTGGTCATTCATTTCTCTCATGAGTTTACAAGGCAGATGGAGGCTGGGATGGAACATTTCGGAGACTTCCTTGCTCACATATCTGGAAGCTAACATCATTCAGATCTAGATCTCCACTGGGGAGTAAGCTGGACACTTAGACGTAGCCTCCTTAAGGTAGCCTATGCTTCCTAAAGCATGATGATTGAGTTCCAAGAGCAAGTATCTCAACAAAGATGGAGTCAAGTAGAAGCTAGCTTTTATGAGCTAAAACTGGAGGTTTACATATTACTTGTGTTCCATCCTGTTCACTAGAAGTAAATCACTAAGACAAGCCCAGATTCAATGGAAGTGGAATAAGACTCTTTTTTTGATAGAAATAATGTCAAAAAATTTCAGGTTGAAACAACATAAAACAACAAACATTATGAATAAATTAAATTACAGATTAGACATATCTGAATAAATAATTAATTGGAAAAAAGCTCAAGAGGAAATATCCAGGAAAAAAAAATCATAGACAAAAGTCTGTAGGAGAACATGAGGAACATGGAGAATTCTTATGTATAATTGGAGTGCTAGAAGAGAAGAGTGAAAAATGAGCAATGCAGAATTTTAAGATATAATGGCTGAAAATTTTCAAAAAAAATAAAAGACGTCATACCATAGAGTGAAGAATTTCTACTAAATATAAGATGGATAAATAAAAAATGAACTTACAAAGAAACATTTTATTTTCAAAACCTGCAATGTAACATAGCTAATAGCTTTACGGGTTATGAAAGCCAGGAAAAAATGGAATAAAACCTATGAGATACTAAAGGAAAATAACTGTCTACTAAAAATTCTATTCTTAGTGAAAATATTCTTCATGAATAAATGCAAAATAAACATTTTTTATAATAAAAATGTTTTACAAACAAAGCAAACAACAGACCTTTAAGAAAGGACATATAGATATACTAAAAAATATATTTCATGCAAAAAAAAACTGTTTCCAAAATAAAGATGAAAAGAGTGAATATCTGAAACTTAAGAAGTTGATTCTGATAGTTATTTGGAAGTGAATTAGAAAAACTCCTATAATTTAGCCAGTTCATTCTTGAAGAATAAGCTGAGAGGACATATCCTTCCAGGGTAACATTAGCACAAGAATAGATCTTTGGCCATTAGGAGTAACATACAAACTCTTACATAGATGTTTGTTTTACAGCGAAGTTGGTACTCTAGAACCTTGGGGAATACCCACTTGACTTACACTATTTTTAGTAAATGGTGCAAGTCAACTGGATAACCCTAGGGAATCCTATCTAATAAGGAGGGAATATGCTAATTAACACTCACGCTGTCACAAAGATGGTGGCGCCCACAGCCAATAAGGAGGGAATATGCTAATTGACTGTCCCACCCTCAAAGATGGCGGCACCCACAGTCAATAAGAAGGGAATATGCTAATTGACTGCTCCGCCCTCAAAGATGATGCCACCCACAGCCACAAGATGGCAGTGCCCAGTCCTTTCAGCCCCGCCGGGGTGGCAGGCACATGGCAAGGGCTGGCCTGAGGTGTAGGCAAGCCTCAGATGGTGGCTGCCCAGCTGCCCAGGGCCAGCCTGAGGTTCAGGCAAGACTCGGATAGCAGCTGCCCAGCCATCCAGGGCCACCCGAGGCTCAGGTAACCAGGGTCGGCTGAGGCTTGAGCTGCCAGCAGTGGCAGCAGCAGAGGTGTGATGAGGCATCGATCGGCGGGTCACCTCCCGCCCCTGAGGGCTGCCAGACTGTGAGAGGGGGCAGGCCGGGCTGAGGGAACCCCCTCCAATGCATGAATTTTCATGCACTGGGCCTCTAGTAAAGAATAACTTGATACAACCCCAAAATTTGTTATTTTTAGACATTAAAATGTTCTAAATCCTATTTTAGGATGCTAAAAGGTAGAACACACTGAGAAGCATGATAATTCTAGTTTGTATCTGTTAAAATATTTTACTATGATAATATTGGGTCAACTTTCAACTCTTTACCTATATCTCTTAATTTCTTAACTGAAAGGAAACTTACTAGGTAATAAGATTAGGACAAGTGGTTAAGTCAGGAATGGTTCAATGTTTGCATTTCCCTTATGGCTTTATGTTAATTCTAATGTTAAATGTGTTTGTTTAGGACAATGAACAAAGAGCCACCAAGGTGAAAATAGAAAATCTGAATACAAAGTTCAGACTCTCTAGCCTAAGTTACTATTGGCCTAGATTCAGTGGTCAGCAAACTCATTAGTCAACAGAGCCAAATATCAACAGTACAACGATTGAAATTTCCTTTGAGAGCCAAATTTTTTAAACTTAAACTTCTTCTAATGCCACTTCTTCAAAATAGACTCGCCCAGGCCGTGGTATTTTGTAGAAGAGCCACACTCAAGGGGCCAAAGAGCCTCATGTGGCTCATGAGACGCAGTTTGCCAACCACAGGCCTAGAATATCAAAATTGATTTCCTGAAGGATAGTCAAGTGAGAGTTCACACGGTTGAAAGTCTTCCATCTATCTTTCAGCATAATTTACATGGACATAATATTTAACTCATCCATTTATTTCTTCATATAGTCATTTCACAGTTGTTGGATTCCAACTTTTGAATGATAGTTAGCATGGTGATTATATGATCATGTTCCCTTAAAAGACTATTTCTTAAAATCAAAGCTTCAGAAGATTTATTGTAAGGCAGTTCATCAAGAGTGATGATTTTAATCAAATGAGCATACTTCAAAAATCTAAAGAGGTGGAATAAGTAAATTCCTATATTAAGAGCTAAATACAAGCAGAAAGGAGGAATTTTTCTGTTGTTCTTAGAAATGCCCTTACAACTTGCCTCATAAATGTATTTGTAGATTCAACCTTGACTTTCTTATCATTTTTGTCCTTAATGTTGCTTGTGTTCACTAGCATAAAGATTGTACATAAATTCCAAAGCTTGCCTTCATCATGTCATAAATAAGAAGAGCCTATCCTCACGTACTTCAGATATAATACAAATTTCTAGATTAAAATGTTCCCTCCTGTGTTCTTGTCAGATCTCTTCAATAAGTGATAGAGAATATTACCTAAAGTCCTTCTCTGAAAGGTCTTTTCTCCAACAAGCAGATCCACTTCTGGCACATGCAGGCACACCAAACATATCTGCTTAGTTATTTCAAGATGTTCATAGCCTAAGCCAAGTATTCACTCGGAGAGTGTGATTTATTTTCTGGTTTATCTCCTCTTCTAATGGGAGGACCTTGATGACATACTCACCAGAGGTTCTAAGGTAGTTAGCTATACATCTACCAGAGTGAAAATAAACATAATCATAAAGTTTTTCATAAAAATACATTTATGACAATATAAATTCTAAGACTATGAAAATAATGCTTTGGTTATCTAAAAGAATAAGTTTAATTTACTTTCTCCAGTCACATTGGGCAGCTGCATGCGGCACACACTCAGGTGTATTCTCCAACTGCAGCAAGCATCTTCATCTCTCTACCTTGACACTCATCATCCATCAAAAAATGCTAATTATATTAGTTCTTTCCCGAGCCAGCTCCCTTGGAAGGAATTTTCAAAATGCAGTGGAACCATTGTTATGAAATTATTTAAAGTATGTATTTCATACATTTATTGATGAGAACAAAAACATAGAGAAAAGAACCATTAAAGAATTATTTTTCTTACAGCTATAAAAGACAAACTAAAAATATGTGAATAAATAAAAAGTGAACACCTATTTTTTCTGAACTAGAATGAAGTTAAAGAATCATTATAAGTTTATTCTCTTTAGTGACAACTGTGGATATACTGAATAAAACCTGTTTGACCTGTCTTTAAACAAAGAGGCTCAATTATGAGGGAATTTTTAGACTGCAAAGGGTCAGTTCAAGGGTGCTTGTGAACTTGGAATATTATGATAAATTGGGAGGAGTCAAAAGCTCTCTATAAAAAAGATATGGCATTGTTTCATCCCTCTTTTCAATGAAGATCTTAATTCTATGTTATAAAATAAAATTACATGTGATGGTCTATGTGTTAGTTGGATAACTGAGTTTTGGTATTCTTAGTATGTTCTTCAGGGAAGAAAATTATGCTTTATGCTATTTACACCTCAGAACTTTGGGTTCCTATTCACAAAAGAAGGTATTTTCCAAGTAACTTATTATTTTTATCTCCAAATGAGTGCCTTCCAACAGCCTAGCAACTTCTCATTGACGTAGACATCAGCATGGGACACACACCCACTGTCTCAGCCTGGGCATACTTTTCCTTTGATCTAAAGACAGGAGAATATTAGCAACCAAGCTTTAGAGACAGCCGCCTTGTTTTCTCCCACAAATGCCCATCTCCTTGGCACCTCTCTCAGAGATTTAATATGGATTGCACCAGCATGATATCTCAAATGTACCAAATATCCAACTTAAAAAATGCAGCTCTTCGATTTTTCAGCCTAGTCATTATTACAGTTTTCTGGAGAAACCCTTACAGACTACATACTGTAAGCTCATTCTCCCTAGGTAGTCATGACTCAGGATAGAAGAGTAGTTGAGTAACACTTATTGCCCTATTCTGTTTGTTTTATCCATTGGCTAACCCTCCTGTGTCAAATACAAGAGTACATGACATTAGCTTCGATCTAGATATACTCTTTGACCTACTTTGAGGAGTCTTCTAAATCAAGATCCTGATGTGTTTGAATTCTGAGCTATCTCTCTTAAGACTATAACCCACAAAACTTATTTCTTTTAACCTTCTAATTCCTCTTTTTTTTTTCTCATTCTTATTATGTAACTAGAGGCCCGGTGCATGAAATTCGTGCATGTGGGGGGTCCCCTCAGCCCAGCCTGCACCCTCCCCAATCCAGGACCCCTCGGGGGATATCTGACTGCTGGATCGGGCCTAAACCGGCAGTCGGACATCCCTTCACAATCCTGGACCACTGGCTCCTAATCACTCACCTGCCAGTCGCCCCTAACTGCCCCCCACTGCTGGCCAGGTTGCCCATAACTGCCCCCCCTCTGGCCTGGCCACCCCTTACTGCCCCCCCTGCTGGCCTGGTTGCCCTTAATTGCCCCCCCTGCCAGCCTGGTCACCCCCAACTTACCCACCTGCCAGCCTAATCTTCCCTAACTGCCCCTCTGCCAGCCTGGTCATCCCCAACTGCCATCCTCTGCTGGCCTGGTTGTGCCCAACTGCCCCACCTGCTGGCCTGGTTGCCGTCAACTGCCCCCCCACCAGCCTGGTCACCCCACACAGCCTGCTTGTTGAGTTGTTTGGTCGTCCCTCACTAACCCCCCTCTGGCCTGGTCGCCCTACACAGCCTGCTTGTTCAGTTATTAGGCAGCCATCTTGTGAGGTGTGAGAATTAATTTACATATTACCTCTTTATTATATAGGATGTTTTCCACTTGTGATTTTAACTAATATGCAACACCCAAATTCATCTGCTGACATACATGGCCAACATGCCTATGGAAATACACATGTTAAAAAAACATTCCCCTACTTCACTTCCAATGCTCAGGCATTGTGCTCTGAGAAAAATTGCTCTGGCTGCTCTGTACACAACAGAAAGCATGTCTTTCTGAGACCTTCCAGGAGCACCTTTTTCTTCATCATAACATATAGATACTAATAATGTATGAGACAATAATGTATAATATTTTAAAATAATTGTTATGTTTTTATATTTGCAAGAAATGGTTCCATCAGCTATCTCTTGCTGTTCTAACAAATCACCCAAACTTTATTGGCTCTAGTAACCATTTCTGTTCATCTTAGGTCATGTTCTGCTCAGCTGGGCAAGTTTCCACTAATCTTGGCCAGAGATTGGTGATATGATAAGGTGTCTCCTACTGGTGCAGTGACTGGCTCAGTGACAAGTTGAGCATGACTGGGACATGTGTCTTGTCATCCTTCAGACTACCTGGGTTTGCTCACACGGTGGCAGGGAGCCCAAGTGCACAGGCACTTTGTAAATTGCCGATCAAGTCTCATTTACTATTTCCCTGTGGCCAAAGCAAGTATCAAGGCTGGCACAGAATCAAAAGATGGAGAAAATTTGCCACCTTTGATAGGAGGAGCACCAACGGCATGTTGCAAGGGCATGAATGCAGGATGAGAAAGAGTTTGTGACCATTTCTGCCTTCTATTATTCCATCATGAATAGAGGGTGAGTTGTGACGTAGGTACATAATACATGCCAAGTATTATTATCATTGTTATACTATTAGCACCATCATACTATTGCTCATCATAGCAACCTTCTGAGATATACTAGACAGATTATTTTCCTTTTTTATCGATGAGCAAAGTGAGACACAAAGAGATTAAATAACTTGTAAATTAAGTTTAGAATAAGCAATAAAGAAATGACTTACTCAAAGTCTCTGTGGAGAATTCAGTATAGGAACTATTTAAAGATGTGCTGGCATGATTAAGGAAGAATTGTGGGGTGTGGGGTGATGAAGTACCCTGAGACTAGTGACACAGAGAAACTTTTACCGACTCCTGGCCTGAGGGAACAAGGAACCAGAACCCAGAGAACATTGGATCCTTGGAAGAAGAAAAACTGCCAGTACCAGAATGCTGGGCCCTGAAGGACAGGGTAGGAAAAATACCTTGACTGCTCCCTCCAGCTCCCCTGTCTGCTGTTAGTGCCCGCCCTGCCCAAACCAGAAGGCAAGCAAGCCTGAGCCTGCAGAAGTCAGCTTCCCAGGCACAATGCCAGACAGACAGAAGCACAATGCCAAACAGACAAGACAGAAAAGGACAGAGAATCACCAGGGTACAGAGAGCAACTGATACATTCAGAGTCCCCATAAGTCATTAGTAGCACATCTGGCAAAGGACTTCCTCTCCATAGAGCCTAAATCCAGAACTCTTTTTTTTCCCCACTAGATGATTTAAATGGTAAACTATTCAATCATTTTCTTCAACGTGTGTTTCCATTAACAGCCAAATACGTCATAACCTCTAAAGTTCAATTCATTCACATTTATGTCAATTGTGATTTAAATTTAAATATTAATAACCAATATTTTGCACCAAAGTCTAAAATGACAACACGGCATTCTGAGGAAACGTATACCATCACTCTATTTACTAGTAAAACTGATTCAACATGAACCCCACAATTACATAGAAACCCTAAAGGTAGAAGAAATTCTTACTAAAATAAATGTTCTTGCTCTTATGGTCCAAGGTAAATTGCCATGTTTTAAATAGAACCCCAGAGAAAAATACATCACCTCACCCAAATCCACAATCAGAGAGGAAGCCTTTCCATTTATTCTAATCCTGACCATCCATAAATATGTTTGCATACAGCATTTCTATTAAATATGCAGAAAGCTGACAATAGCTCTAATAATGGGTTATTTTGCCTGCCATTCTAACTACATTATCTCCGTGCTCGGCTGCACTAAATGTAATGAAAGTCGGGATGAGGGAACACAGCCCAGCCCCTGAGAGCATAAACGAATTTCCAAAAAGGCACCAAGACTAGAGCTGTACAATCAAAACCTCCCACTGCAGAAGAAGCAGGTTGGAAATGACCTTTACGTGAGCTGGTGAAATAGCAAAGTGTTTTCTTCTCCCTTTGCAAATACTCTCTGTGCTGGTGGAGGCAGGGGCAGCTGGCTGTCCCCCTTGGAAAGCTGCCACTTCAGCAGGGGACGCAGTTTTTCACAGGCAGATTCTCGAACAGGTACAATTGTTGTGTGTGACAGAGCACATGCCAGGGTGTGATTGGGCCCGCCAGAAACATTGTGGGCCACAGTTTGAGAAGAGGAATTGCCATCTCCAAACTTAGAAAATGCCACATCATCAGGGGTTGTCACAGAGACCGGTGAGATTCAAAAGTGCAGCCAGAAGTCATTTGCCAAGGAGGATGTTTTAGCTCTGCAGACACAGCAATAGTGCTCTGGTGAATAATACCTTGTCACTGTGCTTGACAGTTTTCAAAATGCTTTTACATTGAGCCTCATGGCAATCCTCTCAGGTGTGGACAGCAAATGGGTGTACAGGTAAGTGGCCGAGTCTTGGCGGTCGGGTGACTTTTCCAAGGCATCCACGCTGAGCCCACGCCTTTTAGTTCCCCATCAGTCTGTTTCCCCAGGATGCTCCGGGCCTTTCCAGAGCATCATCTAAATCCTTCTGCTTTTCCAGTTGCAGCATGTGTCCCACATAATCGTGCAGTCCCTTCACCTGGTCTCAAAACCTTTACCACTCCTGTTGGCATCGATCCTTTTTTGAAACGAGATCTGCTTTTCAATTTTCTCTTGTTTTCTATCTTCTTCCCTTCAATCTGTAGGAAAATCTAATGGAAATAGCAAGAGAAATAATCGTGGGGAATGGAAATGAGGATTCATTCCCTGGATGAAAAAATAGGATGAATTATATAAACATAAGATAACTTTACAGCTCAAGCATTTAGAATTGTGGACCACAGAGCAATTCAAAAACTTATATAATTGAGATTCTCTAACATTCTTCTATGCAATAAGAAGAATGACATCATGGAGATATTATTTAGCAGCAAATGATCGTTTATTCCTGGGAAGATGACATTTAAAATGAGCACCTCGTGCAGCTTGAACAACTAACGTGCTGAAAGGAGCGTTTCTCACTGAAATGGCTTCTATCCATGATAGGTATTTACAATATGCAGTCAAGGGCTTTGACCATTAAGAAAAAGAAAAGAAAATGTATACCACTTGAATTCCCATTAGGTCTCAAGGGTAAAAGCGTAAATTTCTCTCAACTACTTTCCTTTGGCATTTTTATTTCATTCTTTACAGCACTTGGTGCTGGGCTGAGAACAGTGGAAAAGTCCCACCTCTTTCTGCGCCCCCACAACATTTCATCTTGAGATGGGGAGGGGCTGCCAGGCAGCCAGTGCACCTGTGGTCCCCATCTCTGCCTGGCCACTCCGGGAGGAATCTGGGAGCCCAGGGGAGTCCAGTTGTTAAATTAGTGCATGAAGCACCTTAACCAGGCTTTGTCAAAACGATAAGGGAAGTCAAGTTGGTATAGTCTGTTCCTTAGGAGTTTCTGTGTGTGCTTCTTTCCTCCTCCTGACCCAACATAAAACCCGTTAACTTCCGGCAGCCCCCAGACTGCAGAACTAACCAACACTGTAAGGCTTTTCACTTCTAAAAACATGGAATGGCCTTCCCCCAAAAAGCAAAACTATTTCTATAAATACTTCTCAGTGACATAAGGCACTAATCCACTCCTACCACCAGCCCCTTCACTCTCTTGAAGGTGTTTAATTAACTGGAAATATGAAAGAAATTTATTTGGGTCCAGGTACAGAGATGTGGTGGATCGAAGGAGGTGGTAGAGTATAAACCACTCAGGAGAAGCTCCTGAGCCTTACTCACTCAGGTAGCTTTTCTAAACCACATCCATCACCACGCAGCCACGTACAGGGCGTACAGGGCAGGCAAAGTGCCTGCCTGCGGTGAATGAAAGATAAGTGTTTGTTGACTGAGTAAACAAGCTAATGAAAATCTGGTCCTGTGTAGAGGCTTGCTGTGGTCCTTAGGTGTCTCTACATTCAGGAGAGAAAGGAAGCCATCCCAGGCTTGCTCTAAAAGCACTTCTTTCCAACTTAAATGTGCAGAAGGGTCACCTAGAGTGTTGATTTAACACTGGCGGCCCAGTGCACAAATTCGTACACCTTGAAAGGAACTGTGGGCCGCAAGGCTGAGGTGGGCACAGAGGTGGGTCTTGGCACATCCTCCACATCCCCGCCCAGCCCCTGTTGCCCCGGCCCCCGGTCCCCTGTCTGCTGGCAGCTCTGCTCCCGCCACTGCCGCCGCTCCCACGCACTGAGCGATTGGGGCCGGCACCAGCAGCAGGTGTGAGCGAGGCTGGCACCATCAGTGGGTGCAAGCAGCAGCTGCTGCCCTAATCACCCCTCAGGAGCAAGGGGAAGTGGAGGAGCCCTCAGGAGTTTTCGGGGCCAGCAGCCACTGCTCACACCCGCTGATGGCGCCAAACGATTGGTACCAGTGCCGGGCACCGGCAGCACGTGTGAGCGGCAGCTCCAGCACCAGCTGCGGGTGCGAGCGTGGCTGGCGCCAGCAGCAGTGCAAGCAGGGCCGTCACTGGCAGCGGGTGCAAGAGGCGGTTGCTGGCCCTGATCGCCCTCAGGAGTAGGGGCAGGTGGAGAAGCCCTGAGGGGCAATCCGGGCCAGCAGCTGCTGCTCACACCCGCTGACAATGCTGAGCAATCGGGCCAGCACCAGGCGCCAGCAGTGGATGTGAGCACCAGCAGGACCGTGGCACACGGGGGCAAAGAATTTTCAGTAGCCACCAGAGGCTCTCCCCGATGACAGCAACCAGTTCCCTGCAGTGGTCTGGTGCTCCCGCTCATCCTCTTCACCATCCCACTGTGGCCGATGCCCACCATGTTCCGCATTCTGCCACCTGCTGCTGACACTCACCATGTTCCACGCGCACCTCCTAGTGGTCAGCATACGTCATAGCGACTGGTTGTTTGGTTATTCGGTTGTTCTGCTGTTCCGTCTATTTGCATATTAGGGCTTTATATAGAGAGATATGGGATCAGTCTCCATTATCTGCAATCTTATGGAATCAAACTATATGAAACAAAGTATACTTGGCCTCAGACAAAATGGAACAGAGAGCTAAAAATTCAGGAAAAGGCTACACACCCCTGCTAGGATCTGTGCACCTTTCTGCGTCTCTCCTTTCACAACTGATGTCTAACACACACACACACACACACACACACACACACACACACACACACACACACACCGCCCCCCGTGACTCATAGCTTATGTCATTGATCGGGAAGAATTTGATTGTCTCACCCACCTGAAGCCTAGGTTATCAGGGAAATGCCCTGTATGCACTCAGCCAAGGCTGTGGGCAGCATGAGCAAGGAGAGATAACATCTAGAATATTCTCTGAAGATGGAACTCTGAAAACAATTTTTAGATTCTAAAGTTGATTGTTTCCTCTGCTTGTCTGACCATTGTTCCCTCCTTCTGGTTCCTGGAACTTTTTCTGTCCTCAGGTATAACCAACTTGTTCACTGAAAGATGCTCCTGTTTGAATAATCATTTTCTCAACTCAATCTGTGTTGATTTTTATCACCATTTGACTCCCTGGCCTTTCCCAAGCACCTTTTTTTTTTTACTTTGTCTTTATTTGCTGCTGCTTTCTCTCACCATAATGTTTCTCCAGTTTCTTACTAAGCATTAACCCCATCCAAGCAATACTTCTGAATGTATTGACTCTTACTGTCCTAATTCTCATTGTGAATGGTCACAGCACATAGGATTCTGGTGCTCAAATATGCCTGCCCGGTGACCCTTTCCTCAATGGGACTCCTCTGAAATGGCTGAAATCTAGGTCATTCGAGCTTGTTCTGGAACCTGCCATCCTCTATGCTCAACATGTAAAAATACATTTTTGATTTTGGTTCTCTCTATGGTTTCCTGACAATGACAAGAGGCCCTTTAATAATCATACCATTCAAAATAAAATGCATCCAGTTCATTCCTTACGCTTAAGGGTTTGTTGAGTCCAGGAATGATATGGTGGAGGAATTGGAAAGATGTGGAGAGGAAGAGTTTGGTCGGTTGGTTAGTTGGTTGGTATAATTTATAGTTGTCATCCATGACAGAGAAATTCCGGGAGAAACTTAGCCTTCCTGGAAGAAGAACTCCCAAAAGAAATATAAGTTCAATTCTAAAATGCCTTAAAAACTATCATATGTCATTAATGACCATCTTTGTAGGAGGAGTCATGAAGGGGGGAGGATTAACTACGCAACTCCTAGTAAGCAAAGTATCTTAGTTTCTCACTCTCTCAATTTCCCATACTTATTCTTTTAAGCCTTTCAGTATATAATGCCCCCCCCCGCCCCCAGCTATCTGGTGGCCTACTGTGACTTTTGTAGGATCCTGGATGGATATCCCCCCCTTCAGTATCAAATAGCAGCATCCCCCTTGGTGGACTGAGCAGCCTAACCTCTATAGGTAATTCTAATTTTTCTTTTCATCCCCACCCACCTTTGCTTTCAGGGGATAAGAGCCTGATTGGGAAGAAGTTATGTAAAAATAAGGGTGATGAGATGCTAGAAGTGCTATCATACATGTCTATACCGGGTTCACCCGGGGAAATTGAAATGATTGGTTAATTTTAAGTTAGAATACATCAGTATGGACCTTGATGAGCTAAGAATGTCAAAAATATCAAGGGATGGTATAAAATAATTGATACTTTTATTTATGATGGGGAAGTACTGATTCCATTTCTTAGCTTCTACTTCAAGGTGATTCAAAAGAACTGTTTGCCATAGTTTCATTTTATATTATTTTAAAAAATACAATTTAAAGTGTTAAGTGAAGTTTTAAAATTAAGGTTTCAAATTTACTAACCTGGAAGGATGACATTTGATGATATTAAAATAAACTAGGTAATTGAATTTGAGATTCTTTAATTTCTAAAATTTAAGTAGATTTATTTTTTCATCATGGCACTGTTTTAATTTGTTTCAAACAAATGAAGAAGCTGTAACTTAAACATATGCTCACATCTTTTCTAATACAAGTCAGTATTTGCCCTCAGTATCGTAGACTGATTTGTGTTGTACCATTTTACAGGGTGGCCTGTTTTGACAATGGCAACAAAAGACTAAAAGTCGTATCCTGAGTGACCTATGAACTAAGAACCTCTACAGAAAATTTTAACACAATGAGGGTAACCAATTCAATAGTTCTTAATTTCCAAAGTATATTATTTTGTTATATATTTTATATAACTATCTACTCATTTGATGAATTTTCATTTATTGATTGATTTTTAGAGAGAGTACTGGGACAACACTCTAACCAACTGAGGTACCCAGCCAGAGCTCATTTAGTGAATTTTTAAATGAGAATCCTATATAATAAAAGCCTAATATGCTAAGTGTCCAACCGTTCTTTCGACCATTCAACCAGTTGCTATGATGCACACTGACCATCAGGGGGCAGACACTCTGACCAGTAGGTTAGCTTGCTGCTGGGATCTGGCCAATTGGATCTGGGTGAGATGGGCCAGACACGCCCTGTAGCCTTCTCTCGGTCCCTCCCTGGCCCTGATCATGCACGAGAGGGGTCCCTCGGCCTGGCTTGCACCCTCTTGCAATCCGGGACCCCTCAGGGGATGTAGGAGAGCTGGTTTTGGCCCAATCCCCATAGGCCAGGCTGGGGGACCCCACCGGTGCATGAATCCGTGCACCAAGACTCTAGTATGATATATAAAATAAGAGCATATGCAATTCATAAATTAATGTTTATTTCCTATATTTTAAATATTGTTTTTAAATTTTTTCTTTAGCCCTAGCCAATTTGGCTCGATGGATAGAGCATCAGCCTACAGACCAAAGGGTCTCGGGTTCGATTTTGGTCAAAGGCATGTACCTTGGTTACAAGCTCCTCCCTGGCCCTGGCCCTGGTTGGAGCTTATGCAGGAGGCAACCAATCAATGCATTTCTCTCACATCGATATATCTCTCTGTCTTTCCCTCTGTCTTCCACTCTTTCTAAAAATCAATGGAAAAACATCCTCAGGTGAGGATTTTTTTAAAAAAAAGAGTTCTTTAGTGGTTAATACAGTGCCTGACATGTGGTAGGGGCCCCCAAAAAGTCAATTAATGAATAAGTATAGCTTAAGAAAAGGCAAGCCTTAATTAAGGTAAAATCAAGTACAGTCTTAATTTTCTTTCCTCTTTTGGCTATAATTTAAATACTTTCTTCATGGTTACTTAGGCACTGAACGTATCTTTTACATAATTAAAAATTACCTTAATTAACTATATTGAATGCAAAAAGAAAAAGAAAATGTAATTTTTAAACCCTGATTACATGCTCTTTTGCTCTGAGGGAATATAATGATCTCATTTTTAGGTTTCCCTCAAAATAGTGAAGAGAAGCATAACTCTTCTAATTCGGTGACTAAATATCAGTAACATGCATATTAAGCTGTAAAAATTGTCCAACCATACTTGGCAGTAAAATTCACTTTAAAAGCAAAGTCTAATTTCTAAATGATAGAAATTAAATTTTTGCTTGACTTGCTTGTTATTCACTTTTCCCCAGAAAAAGAGGTTTGAGTGGAAATTAGCAACTGTTTCATATGACAGACACCATGTGCCCCTCTCACACAATTTTAGAATGGAACAAGGGTACATCAGCTGGGAACAAAAGATTGCATCAGTTCTGTTTTCCTTTTGATTGTTTGGTGCACTCTATTTAGAAGCATACATTAACACCATGGGACCATTCTTTAAAAAAATGTTTCTCTCTTTTACATTGCATTTTACTTTCTTTTTTGCTATCAGGAATTATAAAATCAATACCTACAAGTAGGTATTGATTATATTGATAAATTTCAAGTCATTTCGATGAACAGACATGTGCATTGCATGTTTTTTGTTATTGACACTTAGGGGCTAAGGATGTTAATCCCCTAATTCTTAAGGAGTAGCTATTATTTTTACAATAAACTACTGGGAGAAATGTATACAGGAGGAATATAAAATTAGCTATAAACCTTTAAAATTTTTTTTCACTAAACCTACATGAACATATAATGTAAAAGAATAATAATAGCCCTAACCGGTTTGGCTCAGTGGATAGAGCGTCAGCCTGCAGACTGAAGGGTCCCAGGTTCAATTCTGGTCAAGCGCATGTACCTTGGTTGCAGGCACATCCCCATTAGGGGGTGTGCAGGAGGCAGCTGATCGATGTTTCTCTCTCATCGATATTTCTAGCTCTCTATCCCTCTCCCTTCCACTCTGTAAAAAATCAATAAAATATATTTAAAAAATAAAAGAAGAAGAAGAATAGTAATAATTTCTGATCATGTATTGAGGTAATTAAATAACAACTAAAGTCTATGACTTACCTTTTATCTTCACATGGTGGATTTTTCAATTTTCAGTTTTTGAGGCAGAAAGGAAGATATATGGAGAGCTTCTTATATGTATATCTTTTCAAGGATTCACGAAAGCCAAAACTTCAGACTGTTTCAGGGAGACACAATGGGCTTCTTCCTGGGGTTGAAAAGAAAAATTTGAAAGTAAGAAAATGTAAGTGGAATAGAATAAAATGAAAATTTTGAAAATATCTGAAAAGATGAAGCTATTTTAATTAATGTGATTGTGATCTGGCCATCCTTGAGTGCACAGTGGAGAAATTGTAAAAATTTAAAACACATTTCTACCTTAGAGATGATTTAGGTCAACTCTTTTGTCAAAAAATTCATTTTATAAAGAATCAAAAATGGCATTTCACAAGCTAATTTGCATCAGAGCCTGGAATAAAATCAAGATCTCTGGCTTGGCTCAGGTTTCTCGTCTAGTCTGAGGGAAAGCATTGTAGCCCTAAGGCACCAACAGTGAAATCAAGCAAGGACAGTCACCATCTGCATTAAATGTTTGGGGCCATACAGTCAGGAGGCAGAGGGAGGCAGATGTTCTACACCTTCCTCCTTACAAAGAGCATAACATGAGGCTGGGAGCACTGATTAACCTTGCCATGCATTTTACTAGTGCATCCATTGATGTATGTTTTAGAAACCCGATTTACCAGGAAAGAAACCGAGGCAAAAAGGGAGGCAGGCTTCAAAATGTTTTATCCCAAGCCCTGTCCAGAGTGTGTTCTCTCCCTTTCTCTCTCTCTCTCTCTCTCTCTCTCTCTCTCTCTCTCTCTCTCTCTCTCTACTACAAAAATTTTCATACTTAAAGAATTATGCATGTTTTTGTACCCATCTTGAGTAAATGCAAAATCTAGCTTAGTGATAATGACCTTACCCTCCAAAATTATGTGGGTAGCTTCAGATCACAGCTCAGCCACTTAAATTTTAATGACCTTGGGCAAATTCCTTAACCTCCTTAAGATGACACTGTTTCTGGAAAATGGGAAGAGTGAGGGCCTTCCAGGGTACTGAGAGGCTCAGTGAGGTAATTCACATGAACAGGAATTTGCAGCAAAGAAAATAAAGATTTATTTTTAGGAAGTGGCCCACACCTGGAGACAAGTGAGGTAATGCTCAAAAACCTGGTTCCCCATGGCTTCCAGGGGATGAGTTATATTGGGGGTGAGGGTTGGGGGGGATGGGGAGGAGGATCATTTTTATGGTGACTAAGGGAGTTAGGGTCAAGGTTAAGGACATGTTCTCTGATTGGTTGGCTATAGGATAGGGGGTAGTCAATCATTGCATCTGGTCCTGATGCCAGCCATGGCCTAGCTTCATCCGGTTTTGCCACTTTTCTGGGCCTGAAGCTGAAACACAGCTGAGGCCTAGATGTTGTCTCTAATTTGACCGAAACTGTCTGGGGTCAACAGGCCCGAGACTTTGTTCCTAATATTATCTGATTGGGGTCAGAACCTCATTGTCCTGAGGGCCTAATGATTAAGGTCATGCAAGGGAGAAGGAAGTGGGTAAGTCAGGGTGCTGGGTGAGGCTAGTTAGAATCAAAAGGAAAGAAGGAGGAAAGGTCGGATTGAAGAAGCGAAGCGTCTCTGCAATTGCACATTTTGCTTTCAGTTGGTTGCCATGGATCAGAGTCTGACTCACCAGAGCTCTTCTGGAGAAACTTCAGCCTTTTCATAGCTGCTTTAAAAAATAGTAAACTGCTAGCATCGTTAAATGATGCTAAAGATTAAACTGTTAACAGAATAAAAGAGCTAATTGGTTTTAACTGCTCTGCAGAAAAACTGTGCTTTTAAGTATTTCATTACTTTCTATAATTAAACATTAAATTTTAAATACTGAATAGAAACACCACTGGGTTTTCAGGAAAGTGCTCCTGTTCCACTCCACTACTAAGAGTTTAAAGTGTCTGTGTGCATGGGGATCAATATTTGGTCATTAAATATATAGAGATAGAGATAGAGATAGAGATAGAGATAGAGATAGAGATAGAGATAGAGATAGAGATAGAGATAGAGATAGAGATAGAGAGAGATAGAGATAGAGATAGCAAATCGCCTAACGTTTGATGAGAATGAATCTAAACAGCTGTGAGGATGGACAAAATCACCAAAGGTCTTCAAATTCGTCTGTAGACAGCGTTTATCTAACGACCCTCAGAGAATGATTTTAAAGTATCCACTTTTACTTTTTAAAAGTAAAGTGTTTCTTTAACTTTTGACTTGGTAAATTTCTAACGTTTGTCATTTGGAAGGAAGACTGGAATTCTGAAGCCACCCCTTCTAAAGCGCTAGGTTTGAGTTGAGGCACAGTCCAGAAAGGAGGGCAGTAGGGTAGCTGGTACACGGTAGGGGGTCTTTGCAGTGAAATCATCCCCAGAACAACTATGAGAACCATGCGCAGTGGAACTCCTCGTTTGCAGTTCAGTTTCCTGTGAATACATACATTCACATGAACTCTACTGTTCCTTATTTATTAGAACATAACAGAGACAAGACAGACGATACTATCATTTCAAGTGATTCTGGAAGTGAGTAGTGGGGGGAAATAAAGAGAGGATATCCTCTTCCATCCCAAGAAGAATGGAATTTGAAAAAGAGTTATTTCAGAGAAAACTAGGACATTTTTTAGACTCATTCAAAAATATATTGACCACCTACCACATGCTGGCTGTATCAGGTGGCGGGCTCCCCAAGACCACCCTCAGGCTCAATGAGTCTCTAGAAAGATTCAGGAAATGTGATAGTTGTGATTGATGATAGTGAAAGATGGAGAGTAAAATTAGCACAGGGAAAAGGCAAAGGGATATGGACCAGGAAAGACCAGATCAAGCTTCCAGTGTCCCCTCCCAGTGCAGTCACATGGGCACACTTAATTCTCGCAGCAATGATGTGTGAAAACACATGGAAAAGGTTGTCGATCAAGCCTTGGTGTCCAGCATTCTACTGAAAGTCAGTCCTACAAGCCAGCAGTGTCCTCAAGATGGGCCTCAGCTACTCAGACTCCCCCAGAGCAACACAGGCCTTCCCTGGAAGTTACATATTAGGATAAGCTTATTTGGTCACACTGGTGCAGCATGGGTCAAGGCCTCCGGTACACAAAACACTCTCATCAAGCTGAATATTCCAGAGGCTCAGAGGTTACAGTCTAGAAGTCAACCGAGGAACCATCCAAACATGTGCAGGGTTTGGACAACCCAGGCCTGCTGAACTAGTCCTTCCCATCCCACCGCCACACACATTACATCTTAAAAGAACAATCCTGTGACAAAGTTCCGTTGCCCCATTTTATAGATGAGAGGTCAATGGGTGACCCTGCTGACAAAAGTCATAAATATGAGCCAATTTTACTGAAGAATTTTTTAAAAATGTTTCTTAATTTTTAATTTTTTTTCAATTATAGTTTACATTCAATATCCTTTTGAATTAGTTTCTGGAGAATTTTGACTTCAGCTTGGCTTTAGGTACCTACATTGAAGAGCGAGCACTTCCACCTAAAATGTGTTTGCTTTATAATGCCAGCATGTTTGAGTTCCTTATACTTGATCAAAGGATAAAGTTTACAGTTGTTTTTATTTCAGAGGCTGGAAAAAACCCTTCTGTAAGCTTTCAAATTCTCTCTCTGGGCAGAATGAAGTCCCCGGAAGTAGATATATGCTAGACTTTTGCATCTCAATGGTGGAGTATGAAATAATGATTTGTGTCCTCATTCTCTCATTTCCGAAAGCTCATAAGCAGTGTTTTTCAGATGACAGTGAACAAAACTCAACCTCAAACAAAATGTGCTCACTACTTATCACTGGTTTTCCTGCCCTTGCTGTTGGATTGCTTTACTCTCTGAATCAACAAAGAAAGCTCATTAGTCTCACTTTGTGAAAACTCTTCATTCCTTCCCCCCACCCCCCTCGACCAGATTTTCCATTTCACGCTGTGTGAATTTTATTAAGATCTCTTTCACAGAAGGTAAGAGCTGGTTCTATGGGGCCGTAAGGGATGGCAGTCACAGCCTCTGGAATGTCTGAAGCCTCTTGAGACCTTTCTTTTCTACTGAAAACTCCTTGGAGAATCATTGCAAAGAACCTGAAATCTTTTTGGTGCTGGAAGACATAGTTTGGCCTCATGAACATTTTGTGCAAAGTGGTTATAAACTGAAAACCAGCAGCACAGCAATCCAGTTAATGTCCAACATCTGAGTGGTAACATCATACTGATAGTTTTTCTCAAGGCCTCAATGATTTTTAAAAGCTGGCCTAAAATAGTAACAAAATATTTTCCATTTTATAATTACGCTTTGTTAATTATATTTACCTATAGTCCTGTTGCCTAACAAATTGTCACTGGCTTTATTCCAATAAAAATTATGTTTTAAAAAGTTAATTATAATTTAAAAAAATAAATTGTATTCTGATTTTCCTCTTAAATTTATGTAATAAGAATTTCTAATGTATTATATGCTCTTAGAAATGACATAGAAATAGCTGCCTAATGGTCTATCAGATAAAAATAGTATAATTAAGCCAACCATTTCTCTATAGTGGATAGTGAGATTAGTCCCATAGTTTATGATAAAAATAATAACAGCTAACATTTTTGAGCACTTAATATTTTGCATACCAAGTCTTTTAACTGTCATAAGAATCTTATGAGATGGGAACTATGTTTTTCTTATGTTAGATGTGTGGAAAAGATGTACAGGCAAGTCATTCACCTTGCCTAAGGTCACCCTGGTAAGTGGCAGAGCTAAAATTCAAACCAAATATAATAGAGTCTCCTTTATGCCAAGTCGTTTCCTAGGCTATACCAAGATTTACATAAGGATAACTCTGTCTAAATAAAAGCCTCAGCCTATGTATGCAAATTCATAAACTAAAATTTTATAGTCTTTTCATTGGTTCCACTGCATTGAATATGCAATTGCAGCTTTTTCTTAAGTTCTTTCCATTTCAAGAGCTATCAAGTCATAGGAGGTAGAGTTATGATATCACAAATGTGAAAATACTCTAAAAATAACTATTTGTTTTATTCTTTATACATTGCAATAATCCAAATCACTTTTATCTGTTTCTTTACACTGTTGTGAACACTTCATCTAAAAATCCAAATATACGTGGATTTTTGCCCAAAGCTCTGTTCTGGAAAGATGTGTTGGTGGGTTGGCTGGCTGGTTTGGTTGAGGATGAACCTGCTTCACTGTCTCCTGTGAAAGTCAAGGCAGAACATTAGTAGAATTATTAATATGATTATGGAATTAATATGACACAGGGCAAAGGTGTCTTTCACATGGAGAACTGTTATGCCCTTGAACACATGAAGACCCATCTCTTTCCCTGTCTCTATTCTCACAGAATGTGTGACACGGGTGAAGGACTATTCACTTTTCAAACAAGGGAAGGAGAAATGATCTATCAGAAGGTCCATTCTGCAACACTTGCCATAGCTGAGCAACATGAAAGATTAATGCTAGAAATGGAGCAGAAGGCCCGGGTAAGCCTCCTTTCTTGGTACCTGAACAGCTTGGAAATTAATGTCACTGAGGTCAGATGCGCATCGTGTATATGTTGGTCCATCCATGTCTCCACTCCAGTGTCCATCCTACCCCGGCGCTAAGAGCTCACCCCAGTTGCTGAATCTCATATTTATAATTCCCTCTTCAGCTTATGAGAAGTTATTTGAGGCCACTCACAGGGAGCTCTACATTCTGTGTATTTACCTGTGTGTGACCTGTTGCCAAGGTTACCCAAAAAAGGGGTGGAGTGTACAGAGAATGACATAAGAAGCAATGTCCTCTGCATATCTCCATATACTGCTGGACAATCAGAAATTCAGACATAGGCCCAGGAAAATTAAGTAACTACCAGAAAGGATTCTACTTTTCTTTTTGTCTTTATCTTTGTCCTAGCGTTTCTGAAACTTCTCTGTCCTCCACATGTACCTCAGAGCCAATAATAAAATGTTTGCAGAAGGAGCTCCTCTTGTTTACCGACAGAATGATTTGCCTGTTATCTGGCCTGCAACCCTGCTATCTACAGTTTCAGGGTCAAGCTAAGAAATGGTTTGTCCAAAATCTGAAAGTTAATTTTACACGTAGCTGGAAAAAAAACTTACAAGCTTTATTACTGTCTTTGAAAAGCAAACAATGAAATGATTGTTTGCAACAAGCCTAAGAGGTGAATATTGTCTATGTCTTCAGGATTTATGGAGATGCATGAGATTTTACCTGTGAGAGGACAGGTGGACCTTTGGGACATGGGGATGGAGGGAGTCTGGCATCAAAAAAACAATGATTCTATGCCAATTTAAGACTTCTAACTTCTCTATCTGGTGTTACAGTAGGGTTTTTCTTGCTTTTTTATGTTCTTTTAAAAAATATTTTAATATTTTTTCCATTGATTTTTAGACAGAGTAGAAGGGAGAAGGAGAGACAGAGAGAAACACCAATATGAGAGAGACACATTGATTGGTTGCCTCCCACATGCCCCTGACCAGGGCTGGAAGCCTGCAACTAAGGTACATGCCCTTGACCAGAATCCAACTGGAACCTTAAGTCCACAGGCCGATGCTCTATCCACTGAGCCAAATGGCCAGTCAGGCTTATCCAGATATTTGACCTCCATGGGGAGAATAAGAAGCTTGAACATTAGTAGGATTATTAATATGACTATGGATTTAATTGAACATGAATTAATAGGAGGTTAGTATGGCTTAGTCTTCTAAATTTAAGTTAAATTTAAATCATTGTAACAATTTTCTAATTATTATGACATTTTTCTAGTGGCTTTAATATATTATAAATGTAACTGACAAATTTTAAATTATTTCAGAATCGTGCACATTCCTTATCAGCCTATATTTGTAATTCACTGGTGCTTATTGGCAACCAAAATTAGCAATTGTGATGTCACTTTCTATTAGTTAACATTTGTAGTTCTTCTTTACTTACACTTGTTTTGAGCAGGCTAAGTGCTCTTAAGTCAAGTCATTTAAATTAAATGTTCATAAAGGAAATTCCCAGAGCTTTTTCATGCCACCATAATTGTCTGTCACAAAGGAGACCACTTAGTTAGTGTCTTGGATCCCCAATCCCACCACTTACTGACTGTGTAATCTTGGGCAAGCTATTTAACCTCTAAATGTTTCATTTTCCTTTATCTGTAAAATTGGGATATAATGGTTCTATTTATTTGGTTGTTCTGAGGTATCTGTGCATATATATCAATATACAGGGTGGGCCAAAAGTAGGTTTCAATTGTTCATATGGAAAATAGTACAATCATGATTTAATAAACTCTGTGTTTCACATACTCACAGGTGTAAGCCTACTTTTGCCCCACCCTGTGTGTGTGTGTGTGTGTTGTGTGTATAAACTTCTAAGAATAGTCCCAGCACATATAATGTACCATAAAACATTCATTATTATGATGGCAACCCATCTGTAGGAATGATTTTGAGTAATTATAAGATTTGCAATGTTGTGTGATGCTGAGAGCAAGTCTAGGAGTGGAGCCAAGCAATTGCTGCTGAGGGGTCACAGACTGGGCCACTCACTAAGGTCTCGGGCGGTCTACAGCTGGAGGGAAAAGCCATGGTACTTGAAGGTGGAGGGGAAGTGAGGAAGGTGTCAAAATAGCAGCCTCGGTGTGACTCAACAAATAATCCAAATCTTTCTAGAAATCACAAATTCAGAGACTTTACAGTAACTTCTTGGTACATACATGGAAATGGAGCATTCAAAAATGATTGCACAACTATGCTTTTCTCTGAAGGTTCATATTAATAAAGTTACTCCAGATCTGGTCCATTTTTCAGAATAAGTTGAATTAATGATGCTTTTTGGAGGGAAAGTTATACAACTTGAAAACTACTCCAATTCCCCAAATTCTAGGACCATTAAGCAAAGGTTTTCACATCTCCAAAACAGAAGTTTTTCTTTTAAGAAAATTTCTTTACATGCACAAATCTCTTCTAAAAAGAAATTCTAACAAGAATGAAATAGCAGTTAAATACCCTCTTCATATTCATGAAGCAATAACTCATCATTTGCTTATTTAAAATAAAATGAAGGTCTGTGTTATAAATTAGATAAAAGTATAACTTGGGAATTGGAAAAGCACCAAAAAACCTATCTAGGATATAAAAATGTTGCATTTCATTTATTATGTATCTATTGCAAAATAAGAAAATGACACTGTTCATTGGCCTTCCAGTTTTTAAAACCAGGCCATGGAAGATTAATATTGATCAGATTGAAGATGTTTATACATTTTAATGTGATTAAAAAGATTTTACAAGATTAAATTACCAATGAGCTATATAAGCAATGAATGCCCCAAACATACTTGTTCAGGCAATTGAATGAAGCATTTATTTGCATCCTTTTAAAAGTCATTCTGGAGTGTTACTGGCTTTATAAACAAACTTGAATGAGAAATAATGTTTCAACAACCATTTCTTAACTGTAAGAGAAAAATTTAATATAATCTTTTCATATCATATGTAAAACCTATTTTTCCTTTTGTTTATTACCTTCCTTCTAGAAGGACACATGAATAAACATATTTTGCTATATCACTGTAATCTACATTAGGTATTATTTCTATTCTTGGTTGAAGAATCTAATATCTAGGAAAGCAGTCTGAATAAACAGTATATTTGCACTGCAGAGTATTGAATAAAAAGAACCACTGAGCCCGGTCAGCGTGGCTCAGTGGTTGAGCGTCAACTTATGAATCAGGAATTCACAGTTCAATTCCCAGTCAGGGCACATGCCTAGGTTAGAGTCTCAATCCCCAGTGTGGGCATGCAGAAGGCAACCAGTCAATGATTCTCTCTCATCATTGATGTTTCTATCTCTCTCTCCCTCTCCCTTTCTCTCTGAAATCAATAAAAAAAATTTTTTTAAAAGAATCACTGAGTTGGTAAGGCTTTTAAAAATGTATATTTTTGTTTTCTTCACTGAAAAAGATATTGAAAGAATTAATTCATATTAACTAACTCAATTAAGAAGATTTTAAACTTGACAATAAAACTTACCCAAGTGATGCTGAAACCGGTTTGGCTCAGTGGATAGAGCATCGGCCTGCGGACCAAAAGGTCCCATGTTCAATTCCGGTCAAGGGCATGTACCTTGATTGCGGGCTCATCCCCAGAAGGGCGTGTGCAGGAGGCAGCTAATCGATGTTTCTCTCTCATCGATGTTTCTAGCTCTCTATCCCTCTCCCTTCCTCTCTGTGGAAAATCAATAAAATATATTTTAAAAAAAACTTACCCAAGTGTTGACAACTACCAGTACATGATATGATTTCTGTCTAAATAGTTGCATGAACGGAAAAATACTATTATATTGCATCAATTAAAAAATGCACATTTTTTCACATTTGAACATCTCTCATGTTAATGTAAGTTACAGTTTAATTAGTCACACTGTTCTTTCCTGGTGCTACCTCAGATAATGTCTTTCCATTGATGGCATCTTAGAGTGCATAATACTTGTTATAAAGCGTATTCTGAAGATACGAAATCATTATTCCCAACAGTAGCTAAATAATATCTTTCAGTTCCTTTCAAGTATATATAACATGACCATAAGCACACGTTCTCATTTTTAATTTTTGAGCAAGTGAGACAGCCTTCCAGAACAGCCTCTGAACAGGGAAGTTTGATTTCCCCGACAGTGGAAGCATTCTTCATACCCACATTTTACAGGAATCTCTATCACTTATGGGGAAAAAAAAGTTTCCCACACTAAAAAATATGAAGAGTCTGGAAGCATAACAGTCCGATGAGAGTGCACAGAAAAATTGCACCACATTATTCAATCTCCTATCTAGGTATAGTTCATAGACATTTAAGAAATTCTAGGAAAAGTTTAAATGTGTGATTTGTGATTGCAAGTGGTATGTAATATCTAACTAGGAGGAATAGCTGCTAATTCATTCAATCTTCAAAATTCTATTCATGAATCTTTTACTCAACATTACCAATTATTAATCATAAGACAAGAGCCTTCATTATTATTGACAATGACCAGTTCCCTGCTGGGAAATGCCATTCACATAATTATGAAATTTCATTTTACTGATGGATAGACACTGATTGTAATAAACCAACACAGGCTCAACTAAAACAAATTGTTATAGTTGATAATTAAAGTAGGTCCATGATCCTAATGAATCAGTTCACTTACTATTGTTCCCCTTTCAGAATACTAAAGAAAATGTAGTCTCCAAACAAATACAAAGAAAAAATACCCATTTTTGCATAAATACACAACTGAGAGGAAAATAGAAGGCAGGGTGTAAGTTTTCTAATAGATGATGCTGCAACACTATATAATAGTAATGATTTTATTTATATCATGTTCATTTTCCTTAATGTTGGTCAATGCATGGTTTAAAATATACAATGATAACATTCATTTTTTTCAAGTCAGATGAAAATAATATTGCATAGTCAGTCTAGTTTTAAATAATACCTAACAGTTTCTTTTAAATTATTATACTAGTATAAACTGCATTTCCTTTTTTTTTTTTTTTTTTTTTTTTTACAAAAACCAGAAAGGTATTTAATAGTGTTAAAGAGGTATTGAACAGGAGCCTATTTAACCATTGGAGGAACGTCTTTTGAATCTGGATCACGAGTTGGGATTCATAATTGCCATTAAGTAGAAGTCCAGCTATTGCCATAGTATACTCAGCAAACAAAAATACTGAGTGATGCTCAGACAGTATAGATCAGTGGTTGAGCAATGACCCAAGAATCAAGAGGTCTCAGCTTAGATTCCCAGTCAGGGCACATGCCTAGGTTGCAAGCTCAATCCCCAGTGGGGGGCCTGTAGGAAGCAGCTGGTTGATGATGTTTCTCTCTCATCAATGTTTCTATCTCTCTATCCCTCTCTCTTCCTCTCTCTAAAATCAATTAAAAAAAAATAGAGTGATGCTCCTTCCAAAATTTCTGCATCGATACTATATTGAAAATGCTTTAATAGAAAGTTGAACTGCAGAACTGAGTGAAGGCATTTGAGACACTGCCGTCTGACTTTTTTAGAACATATTGGAGGAAGTGAACCTCCATATACTCCTGATAGAATTTGATATTTATTTTTTTTTAATTTTATTTTATTGTTTAAAGTATTACAAATAGTAGTACATATGTCTCCTTTTTTTCCCCATTGACCTTCTCTCGGCCTCCCCTACCCCCTGGCACATGCCCTCCCTGCCCTCCTCCTCCCTGCCCCCAGTGCCTTGCATATGCATGCATACAAGTCCTTTGGTTGATCTCTTACCTCCCCCACAACCCTCCCCAGCCTTCCCACTGTAGTTTAACAGTCTGTTCCATGCTTCTCTGCCAGTCTATCTATTTTTGTTCATCAGTTTATAAACTGCATTTCGTTAGTCTGGTGCACACTCAGCAAAGTGTCTTCTAATTCCTTTCCATTTATCTCCAATAAAATGAAAGATTAAACGTGAGATGTCCCCTATTGAAAATTAAGTCAAGTCTGTGAGAAACCAATTGCCCATAAACCTTCAAACATCAGAGGACAGTTTGAATGAATCCAAACAGTGCCACCCTCGGCTGGCTAAAGGTCTCTGGGGGGTTCTATTCTATACAGTTTTCAGATTTCATGAGCTTTTTTCCAAGAACAAAGAAAATTATATGTTCTTGACTTGTATTCAGCATTTTCTCCCTAAGCAGCTCCATATTTTGTTCTTATACTGACATACATTTCACACATCACATTAGCCTGTTTCTTAACCACTTGTATTTTCGTAGTGTTTCTAATTTACAGCATATATTCCTGCCCAGCCCCTCTTGTCTCAGATACCCAGGAACATGTTAACATATTCCACCCAAGATAGGGCATTTCTTACTCCATCATATAGAAGAAACTGTGACTATGATCTCTTTGAGCCTCATTTTCCTTGTCTGTGGAGCTCAGGTAGCATATTTGTTGACAATTTATGTGATTATTAAATGAGATGATGGATGATACCAGTTTGCACATTGCTGGGCACAGAGAATGACTCGCCAATGCTAATTTATAAATACTGAGTTTTCCCTCTCTCAATTGTACCGATTTGGGTCTCAAGTGGTAATAGGATTTTCCATTTTCGAAGCAATAATTAGGGAGATACAGAGAAAAAGGAGAATAAATTTGTTAACATTTTTATACAGATGAATTTTATGTGGGTAAACACAAATTAGCATTAATGTTTATCACGGGGGGGGGGGGCAGAATCTCAAAACAGCACAGGGAAATTGCAAAAGGCAATAAGATCTAGTGGATAGTTTTTTTAGTAAAAGCAGGAAGAGGTGCTGGTAGGCAGTCTCTTCACAAAAATCACAGCAGTCTTCAGGCCCTGCCTGCTGCTTCTGGGCAGCAGAGATCCTCTCAAATACAAGGCTCTATTGTCACATATTATACTACTAGAGGCCCAGTGCACAAAATTCGTGCACTCAGGGGGGGCGGTCCCCCAGCCTGAATTGCAAGAAGGCACAGGCCAGGCTGAGGGATCCCACTGGTGCACAATCAGGGCATGGGAGGGATGCAGGAAGTTGGCCAGCCAGGGAGGACCACGGGAGGGCTCCAGGGTGTGTTCAGCCTGTCTTGCTCAGACCCAGTTGGCCAGACCCCAGCAGCAAGCTAACCTTACTGGTCGGATCGTCTGCCCCCTGGTGGTCAGTGTATGTCATAGGGAGCAGTTAAGTGGCCTTAGCATATTATTAGCATATTACGCTTTGATTGGTTGAATGGCCAACTGGATGACCGGACACTTAGCATATTAGGCTTTTATTATATAGGATGTTGGGGAGGAAGCTCATTTTTTTCCCAATAGCATCAAAGCCGTAAGAGCAATGGGCTCAAGTCAAAAGAACTGTTTCCTATTAGAGGTTCTGCAGTTGAGATTTTACCTTGAGCAAGTTCCTAAATTTTTCTGGATTTTGATGTTCCATTGATAAGTTGAGAACTGCTAGATTTTCTAAGAAGGACTGTACCCTTGAATTACATGGCCACTGCACAAGGTTAGCTTGCGCTTCCTCCAACCATGGCAGCCTCAGGGTAGTCAGACTTACACAATGACTCAGAACAAGAAGAGAGAAGAAACTGCTTTGACCCTCTTAAAGGACATGCCCACAGCAGACATGATGTCATGGTAACCACATGTTATTGATCAAAGTAATCGCCAGATAGTCCAGATTTGAGAACTTGGTACCTAGATGCCCCATTCCTGAATTCAGTCTTTTCAAGAATCTGCAGCCATCGTTATTCTTCCATTAAAATAATGCAATATTTAATACTATTTATGATGCAACTTCATTTGAAAGACATCACACAGAATCTCTTCATTGTACAAAAAAACACACATAGAGGTTCAGAACAGAAACATGATTCTATTTGTGATTGTTCCAGGGGATGGATATATGGCCTTAGAAAAGTCAATTTCTATCTCAAAGCCTCAGCCTCCTCTCATCTTAAAAAGGTATTCTTCATCCCTTTCCCATCTCCCAGGAATTTTATGAGGATTAAAGTAGATAATGCAAATGATATCTGGGCCAAGTGCCAGGTAAAATGACCAAAAGAAGATAAAAACACAGGATATTTGAATTCAGCGGAAAATATGTTATCTATACACATGTTGTATATGCCTCCTAAGGAATTCTACTAAACCAAGTGCAGATGAAACAAAGAAGAGATTAATGGATGATGCACATCACCATTTCTTGAGAAAGAATCCCAGAGCTTCTAGAAAAGTAGAGGCAAATATTGACCCACGTATTTGGAAGAGTGGGGCTAACAGATGGAGGTGACAATTTCATAAAATGAGCTTTGCCTCCATCCCTTAACATAGTGGTATGATGGCTTTTATGGGTTTGATTGTTGTGTCTTAACATGCATAGTTCCACCCACAAGTTTGTCCAACCGAGAAGTGTAGGGTAAAAGTAGGCATGTGCATGGGAATAACATCCCAAAGACACTGACAAGCACTGCCCTGTTGTAACCCAGAAATTTAGCTTCTCCCTCTCACTCCCTACCTACCAAACATGGGGATGTGTGTGCCATTAGTACACCTATTTTCATAATAAGGAGGAAAGCTTTGAAATATAGCAAAATCTGAAAATATAAAAATTGATTGCAACGTTGCTATTTAGAGCCATCTTTTTTTTAAAAAAAGTATCTTCAACAGGGCCAGACTTTTAAATACACTGAGTGGAGCACTTTTGTTGCAAGACATAGCAGCCTGGAAATGTGTCACTACTAAAAAAAATAAAATAAAATGGGTATGTTCATGTCCTTGGCCTTCAGAGTCTATTAAAATGGAAACACCTCTTAGCTTTACATGGCGTTAAAGGTCCTGTTATATTCTCTCAGGTACTTTCCTTATAGCATCTTCTAAGAAGGGTATAACTGACACCTGGTGGAAAGTCTAGAAGTACTGGGGGCGGGGAGGCCTCAGTAGGAAAGTGCACACACAGCCAGCAAACAGGCCTCTAAGGCTGCCCTCAACAGGGCTGATCATTACAGCTTCCAGTTCTGCCAAGAGTCAGTTATTTAATAAGAGAAAATTGGAGATTTTATTAATTAGAGGATTGCCCGCTGTCTGTGAAAAATGTGTGCTGAGACCAAATAAAAACGTCTCTGGGTGTGTGTTTTAAAACCTGGTGTGAATCAATAAAAATAAAGTTTCTTCTTGAAAATGCAATGTGATGCATTGTACTCTTGGAACTAATCGTATGCCTGAGCCCCTGATGTGATGTGTGAACCTCTTCTGCTCACCTGAATTTTATGTTTCAAACAAGAAAATGTGCCACTGTTTTATCACAGAGCTTCTCAGGAAAAACTATTTTTAATACACGAAAGCATATCGCAGGACTGAGGGGAAAGATCTGTTCGAGGAAAGAGCCATTGAGTAAGGATAGGGGGGAGGTGTCAGGAAAGATTGTAAGACAGGGAAATGGGTAAAACAGAAATGGGATCCTGTGTTGACAGCATCCTGGGGTATCTGTTTCAGAAGGGACTTGCATCTCCATTTTTTTTAGCTACTTTAAACTTCAGTTAATTGTAGAATGCTGATGGTAATGCAAGCAATTCTTTCTCATAGAAAGGCAGATACATTCTCCCTGAGGAATACAGTTGATTATTTCTGTGACCAGCATTCCTAATTGGGGATATGTCCTTTGGAAACAACTTGGAATCAATGGTACCATCCTCTGGTTCCCTTCTTAATGAATGACTGGGATTAGATTGCTTACAAGTGTTTATTTCATATAGGTCCAGTCATGATTTCACCTTTTAAAAAACGTTATCCTTCAACAGCAGATGGTGCAGGGGCCTAGAGCAGATTCTATTCTCTGTCGCCCACATTTCACCCTAGACTTTGAAAAATGCAGATTTCAATTTTATATTTTAAATAAAGCCTAAGACCTATTTTCTTTTTCTTTCAGCTTCAGACAAGCTTGACTGAGCCAATGACGTTATCCAAATCAATATCTCTTCCTCGTAGCGCGTACTGGCATCACATCACCCGTCAGAACAGCGTTGGTGAGATCTACAGTTTGCAAGGCAAGTACCTTTAAAGTAACCGGCAGCGCCGACACAGCTTCCCCGGTGGACCGGGAGTCATGCAAATCACTTTGTATTTGCATTGCTGGCTTTTCCTCCCTTTCCATTTCTCAGCCCTCGCTGGCCACAGTGGGAGCTCTAAGATTGACAGTGGCTTCTCTAAAGCTATCATTTCAGACTCATGATAAAAGTCATTTCAAAAATCACCCAGGGCTGAGGACCTGAGATGGCATAGGAGTTCCACTCAAACCTTACCCAACACACATCAGAAGCTAGATGTAGATCATAGCAAGGTCTGTTTTATGCTGTGTTTTACAAAGGATTTTTCTCTTAGCATCTGTTTTTTCCATAACAGGATTGCTTATACGTTCAGAGGCTGACTTTAGGCTCTATAATAAAATGCTACAGAAACCCACTCACAGCAATGTTAAGATTTAGCCAAAGCCCTGACAGAGAAACTATTTGGGGAGTTGGGGGACAGAAAGAGACAAGTGTAAATGCTTTGCTTGTGTGATTTTCTTACAGATAAATGGTTAAATAGCATGGGGATGGCTTGATGGATTAATCAAATTAATAAATAGCAGGTATTTCATCAACAACAGCAGAAACCTCAGCTTTGGCGGTTCATTTCCTCTTCCTTCCCTTTGTCCTAAAATGAATAATCTTAGCGGTTAGAAAAGCACTCAGCTGCAGGCAGTTGACTAACCGCTGACCAAGATTGGAGGAAACCGGAGCTAAAAAAACACAGTTGAAAACACTCATCCATCAGACAAGCATTTGTTGAGCACAATAGGCGTGAACATAATAGAAACCCAGTAAATATCTGGTGAATGAATGACCATTATGACTTTTGAAGTAGTTAATGCCTAAGGGTAATGCATTCAGGGTATTGTTTTCCTTTTATACTTTAGCTTTTGCTCATATTAACAACACTAAGTATTTTGACCAAAAAAATTCTGTTACAAACTAAAATAGTATATTTTAAAGCAATATTTTATTGCCATAGTTTCAAACCTAGACTAATAGAATTTGATCAGTGGGAATAATGATTAAAGATATATTCTGGGGAGTGAAGTCAGCATCATGGTGGAGTGATAAGACCCCTTTGTAGCTCCCTTTAAAGTTACAAGTGGGACATCTATAACCCAACAAAGTTTCCTCTGCTCAGCACAGACTCACCTGAGAGATCACACATCAGTACAGCAGGTGGGCGTATTGGAATGTGGAGGGTGGGCGGGATGGAGGGAAGTGCAGGGAAGGGATGGTGTTCTCATACACAGTTTGCTGACTGCCTCAGCCCCAGCTCATGCAGTGGTGGAGGAGGAGTTAGGGTGCAGCCCCACATTGTGGCTCAGCAGAAGGTAAGAGAGGTTGAAGTAGCATGAGCGCACGCCTACCCCCCACCATTGTGGTGGTGTCCCGAGAGTTGGACACAGTGGGGACCCACCACCCTGTCACCCAGTCATCAGTTTTCTCTATCACATGATCACACACACACCCCTCCATGACCCAGGAGGCAAAAGTAAAGGTCAGAGAAAACAAAACCTTGCACTGTATCCCTATCTACTGGCAAGCAAGTATTTGGTCAGTAATTCCAGCAATAAAAGACTGCTGTTGTCATGGAAGGTAAGGGAAACTTTTCTCTGAAGGAAGAGCTTGGATTTAGAATGATATACAACTTCAGAAATAATTTTATATGCATCTAAGCAAAAACCACCAGAATGCATTGCAATTTCTTAAAACATTGCCAGAAACTCATTGGAAGACAATGTTGATTTACACAATAAAATACAGTCTATAACTAATTAGAAAACTCTATGATTTATCTCACTAATATTAATTTCAAGCAAAGTTGAGGGCTTGAAATATCAGTTATGATGAGCAATTTACTTATATGGTCTTAATATCACATTTTTGGTTATTTGTAGTTTTTACGTAATAAGAATGCATTGATTAAGGTAACTACTATAAATCAGATAAATATAGAATATATTCAATGTAAATTAAATTTCACTATACATTTATTTTTATATTGTATACTTCTTAGAGCAATACATTTTACTATTTTATATACCCCTCATTTTATGGTTATATTATATAGAGAGAGAAATATTCAGATAGGTAGATAGATAGGTAATATATAGATAGATATAGATCTAAACATGTTAGTGATTTTTGAGAGTGGTGATTTATTTTATTCTCTTTTGTTCTATTAAGGTAGTTAAGTTAAGCAGAAGACAAGAGCTTTTGACCATAATTTTGTTTTGTTTTTATGAGGATGTAACCTATTCTAACTACATCCTGGTGGAATCAGGACAGAGTAAAACTACTGAAACAAAAAAAGAAATAACAATAAGAACATTGACCCTCAGCACCCCTTCTTCCACACCTACATTTTCACCACGTTATACTTAATGGTGTGGTTATTTTGTCTCATTTCCCTGGTTGTGCTCCTTGAAGTGGCTTTACCTTTCCTTTACAAAGAGGAGAGCATAGTAGGGCAGCTGTCATCATTGACCTTCCAAAGTCAAAGGAAATTTTTGGCAAAGACAGGTATCATATCAAGTAAACCACGGGTAGCATTGAGGAACAAAAATATATCTTTCAAACTTTTTCATCATATGTTTTATATTCTAACGGTGAAGATGTGATCAACAGGAGTAAATTCGGCAGGCTTTCATTCAGAAGATAAAGGGGGAAACATTTTTGTAGTTAAGGTTTAACAGATTGGGATTCATTATTAAACCACACATGAACTAGAACTGGGGAAAAAATTCATGGCGTGTCAACAAATCCATTGTGTTAAGACTCACCCATCACTCTGATTGCCTGCCACCCTCAAAACTGCATTTTGCTCAGTTTTACTATCTCTATTTCTGTCATTGTTTTGTAACTGCAGAAGCAAGGTGCACTCTAAAGGACTGGCATAGCAATACTGCTTTTAATTTAATGCCCAGAAAAGAAGGTCTCCACGCTACTCCCAGAAGGGTGCTGGGAAAGTATAGGTTGTTACGGTTTCCCCAGTGTACTCTAGCTCTGCAGTCAAAAGACAGAGACAAAGAATAATTAGCTTTAACAACTAAATGTTTGCTAAGTACCAGGCAGCTACTGTTTCAAATCTCTTCCTCTAAATGGCTTATGATGGGTTTGTTGCCTCTTCCTGCAGAATTGGTAAAATAAGGACTTTTCCTTTTTCTTTTTTTTTTTCGATTTTGCCAGATACTAAAGATGATCGATTTGTATTTGAAGGTAATGTTCTATGTATATTTCTCCAACTTCTTCTGCATTTATGAAAAATGTTTATGTCACAACACATTCTGGAGATGTTATCTCTAGACTGAAGGGACCTATTAAAAGGGAAGGAAACCTGATTTCAGACTCTTAACCCAAAGTGAATGCTTAAAACATAGTAATTATTTTACTATTGATAGAACTGGGACAGGCTGGGTTGCTGTCTCTCTCCACCTGCAGCTGCTTCTCTGGGATCAGTTCTTCCACCAGCTCCTGTGATGAAAGGGAGCCAAGAGTGTGAGCTGAAAATGGTCCCCAGGGACCCTAGGACCATGTCCTTTCTGTACCAAACTGGCCCTGGTACTTTTAATGAGTAATTTTTACATAAAATGATATGGATTTTATAATGACTCATTTTTTATTTTCTTTTTAAATTTAATTTATTGGGGTGAAATCTATAATAATAAAAGCATAATATGCTAATTAGACTGGACATCCTTCTGATCAACTTTCCGGACAAAGCTGGGGCTACGAGGGAAGCCCGGGTCCTGGGTACCGGGTGCCAGAGGGAAGCTGGCAGCCGGGGGAAAAAAGGCCTACTCTTGCATGAATTTTGTGCATCGGGCCTCTAGTTGGTTAATAAAAGTATATAGGTTTCAAGTGTACAATTCTATACTCCATCATCTGGATAGTGCATTGTGTGTCCACGTCCCAAAGTCAGATCTCCTTCTGACACAATATATTCAACCCCTTTACCCTTTACTACCTCTGACACCTTCTCTTTGGTAACATCAAACTGTTGTCTGCGTCTGTGAAATCATATAGTTCTTAACTTTTTCTGTCTGACATTTCACTTAGCGTGATATTCTCAAGATCCACCCAAAGTGGATCAAAGAACCAAATATAAAACCTGAAACAATAAATTACATAGAAGAAAATGTAGGTACTAAACTTATGGACCTTGGTCTTAAAGAAGATTTTTATGAATTTGACCTCAAAGGCAAAAATAAATGAATGGGATTATATCAAACTATGATGACTCATTTGTGAGCAGCCTGAACAACTTCACTCTTTGAGTCAAGGATGACTGAGGTGCCCTTTACAAAGATGGAGTTCCGCTTTCATTAACACTGATTGATATTCAAATGCCAGCTCAGAATTGTCCCCCTCCCTCTGCCTCCTATCATCAGTAATTAAGCTACAGACCCCGGTGTCAGCACAGCGGCAGACCTGATTACACAGAAGGTATTTTATGTTCACAGAAAGGGCGTCTGTGGTTCTAAATTCCCAGACAGCCAGGAAGCAAACAGGCAATTAGAATTAGAGATAACCTTCAGAAACGGTAAATAGAGTTCCAACATAGATTAAGGAGGTAAATCAAGGGATTTACTTCTCTTTGCTCATCTATGGCCCTCTGTTCATTTTTACTGCCCAGTTTCAAGATGGCATTGTAGGTAAATAGCTTCCATTGAGATCTTCTGTTTAAATGTTTATTATATGATGTTTTCCAAATTGCAAAGTTAGTAAAAGCAAATAAAAAAAAAAGAAGAAGAATCACTCCAGTAGTAAAAAGGAAACTGTATATGTCCAAACTACCATCTTCCCTATATTCGATCTATTCATTGTCAGGGCAGATCAGCCGTGACCTTGAGCAGCAACCAAGTACATCACATTCTCAATATGGCCCAGGCCTGTGGGTGGCAGTTTGGCAACAATCCTTAAAAACAGGCACCATCTTCTAGAATGAACACTTCCTGTCTGTTAAACATTCTATGAACATTTATTGCATATCCTTACCTTAGAAAGGATAAGTCAAAGGCAGGAAATGCCTCCCTGGATATCCGTTTTTAAAGGTAGATTAATCCATTGCTCCCCAAATGACACCATAAAAATGCTCACACCCTGCAGCCATAATCAACAACCTCTTCCGTGTTCCCAGATGTTTCTGTATAACTTTACTATATGGATATATTTGTTTACAAACCTGCTTCTTCCAATAGGTTGTGAGGTAGCAACTTGGAATGATTTTTATCCAACCCATTACCCCACCCCTGGCTCAGCCCCACTATTGGGAGGAGGCACTATCCCTGGAGGTTAAAATCTTGAATCTTGGAGTTAAACCAACCTGAGCTTTCATATTAACTTTACCATTGCTGACTTGTATAACTTTGGGCAATTTACTTACCCTTGCTAAGCCTCACTTTTTTCATCTCTAAAATGGGGGTGCTTCTGTTATAGACAGCAGGAACGGCAATAGGTGTCTGACCCATGGGGTCAGACAAAACCTGGGTTCTGGCTAGCAAATAATTCAGAGCAAGACCCAAAACTGTCAGAGAACATTTATTGGGTAAATTACAGAGGGAGAGCACACTGGATCCTCCATCCTAAGGATGTTAAGGGCAGAGATTTTAGGGGAGATCCCAGGGAAAGATCTTAATAGAAGATTCAGCAGTTTTCCAGGTGTGTCCTTTCAGGGTTGTGGTCTCCACTGATTGATTGGCTAGCACCAGGGCAGGGGTCATTATTCCATATAGCTGGTCCTGACGTCAGCAGTGGCTGGGCCTGGAGCTGAAATACAACTGAGGCCTAGATGTTATCTCTAGGGAGGAAAGGTCAGGGATCCAAACCGAATGACCAACTATGTGCTGGGGGAGGAAAAGTCCCCCTGGGGGTGAGGTCCCACCTTACAATTGATTGTCCATTGCTAGGCACCTGGGGCTTTCCATCCTGGTGACCTTCCATATCTGGCCCATCATTCTTGCTCTGCTCATGTCAGTCTAACTGCCTACAGCACTACAATGAGGTCACCCATGTAAGGTAAAAAATATCTATAATAAAAGCATAATATGCTAATTAGACCAGATGACCTTCTGGACGAAGCCGGGGCTGCGAGGGAAGCCTGGGTCCCGGGTGCCGGAGGGAAGGAAGGCCTACTCTTGCATGAATTTTGTGTGTCAGGCCTCTATTAGTCAATAATTATTAACCACTGTCACCATACTGAAGTCAATTAAATTTCCACTCATCAGCTTTCTTCTCTGATAAAGGGAAATATTACCCTACTCCAATCTATAATGATAAAATCATAATATGCTAATTAGACCGGACCTCCTTTACTATTCTAGTATTTATTTATTTAATTAACTCTTGTAGAGTTTCTACTACATGTGAGGAATTTGGTTTTGTTCCAAATCTAGCCTTAAGAAATGGTCTCTAGCTTCTAAAGTTCCAGAAAACCTAAAGCTAATTCTCTCAATCTAGCCCTAAGTTTTTAATGCAAGAAAAAAATATATATGTCAGGCTTAAATATTCAGTTATTTTTTTCCTCCTACCTGTGAATGTAAACAAGACATTATCTCCTAAACATATGAATTTCCCCAAGCCTTGTCCCACTCAGCCAGATAACACTGACGAGAGAGGGAAACTAGGCCATTTCTTACGCAGGGGAGTTAGAAACTCCTGGAAGGACTTTGTCAGCTCAGTGCAGAGAAGGTGCAGCTGGCTAGGAAGGGACCTTGGAAGGTTGGCTCCAGGGCATGTCCAGCCCTTCTCACCCAGTCCCCCCCTGGCTGGCCACCTTCTAATTAATTTCCTTTCAATGTGCACGACTCCATGCACCGGGCCACTAGTGCATACATAAACACACACACAAAAAGAACCATTTAGCTCATTGCTCTCTCACTATCTATTGTTTCCCTCAAAAACGTACCTATTAGGCTACATTTCACAAATTATAAACCACATAAAAGAACCTTCAGGGAGGGAAAATCTGTTCAATTATATTTTCTCCCTAACCTCTGTTTCCTGTTCTGCTTTTTTTAACCTCATCTCTCTCTCTCTCTGACCATTCAACTCGATATACCCTATCTTTGGCTAACTGGTTATAGGCTTAAAAAATTGTATTTTATACATTTCCTTCTTTATTTCCCTTCATCTGCCAAATGGAGATTCAATAATGACCGGAAAAATAGAAAAAGGTAAGAAATGTTAGGAAATAAGCATCGTTAAAATTCCACCTGCCAGAGAATAAACTGCAGAGTGAGTTTAGCCAGGATGTGGCCTTCAGTGGGGTTCTGGCACTTAGGCCATTGCTCTAAAAATAACAGATGCTAATTGCAAGCTTGCTGCTTTAAACTTCAAACATCCAGTGTTTTAAAACTCAGGAGCCTGGTAATATAAGTTTGTTTGAGAGAAATCTGTTAAGAATTGATGCTGTGTGCCTATGTTTTAATGCCTGTATTTAACACAGGAAAAATGGTCCAGTTTGGGCATGGTCTAAGAAATGTTTGGTTGCCATGGCTACATCACACAGGTTTGGAAAGGCGCTTATAGCCTTTGTTTTATTTTTGTTTTGTTCTTATAATACAAGAAAGAAATTGACTGCCAAACTTAAGTGACGTTGTGTCCTTTATATATATGTTCAAGATAAAGACATGTGACATTAGAACAAAAGTTTCTTACTGGCAGCACAACTCTAGGACAGACATTATACTTACCTTCTCAGAAAATGCCATTTCACCACATGAATTTGGGAGATTGCATCTCTGGTGTACCTTGAGGATTAGCCAATCTGAGGCTCTAGCATCAAACTGCCATTTTAGCATTCTGTAGGTACTCAGAAAGCGGAGTTGGCTTAGAAACACCCACATTGTCTTCATTTTCTAGTCTAATAAGGAAGTTATGGGACTGCCCTAGGGTGACAGCATTTAATGCAAAATGGGATAACACGGTCATACTCTCTATCCTCCTGCCCAGGTTCATTCTCCTAAGTCACAATCAAGATTTGCAAGAATGGCCTTGGCCAGTGTGGATCAGTGGTTAGAGTGTTGATCTGTGCACCAAAGTGTCTTGGGTTTGATTCCCATTCCAGGGCATGTACCTTGATTGCGGGTTTGCTCCCAAACCCTTGGTTGGGCACTTGCAGAGATAGCCAATGGATGTGTTTCTCTGACATCAGTGTTTCTCTCTCTCTCTCTCTCTCTCTCTCTCTCTCTCTCTCTCTCTCTCTCTCTCTCTCTCTCTCTCTCTCCCCCCCCCTTCCACTAGCTCTGAAAAGCAATGGAAAAAAATATCCTCCTCTGATGAGGATTAAAAATAACAATAAATGAATAAATAAATAAATAAGATTTGAAAGAATGATTCCTCTGAAAAAAAAGCAAGCAGCAGCTCTTCTGAAACGTGCTTTAAATGAGACCATCCAGATGGAAGCCATCTAAGCAATTTGTGGGAAACCCATAGCATTCAAAGGCGAGTTCTCTATGGCTTGGGCACTGCCTTTCAAAATGTCATAGAGCAGTTTTGCTCCTTTTCTGGAACAATTTAAAGGCACATTGTATATGTCAATTAGTTGGCTTAACTCTTGAGAGTGGCTATTACTTTTCATTATGACTTTGCAAGCTTTTTAACCAAGTTTTATGGCAAGTTGCAATGTGTCTCCCTCTGTTCCATTTCTTTAGAAGTGTCTTATTTGGGAGATTTCAAAATCACTTTCTGTGGCAGATCCCTTTTATTTCATGCACTTTCCTCCCTCCTGAATATTTTCTCTTTTTTCTTTACGTGTTAATGCAGACATGCAGGGCTGCCTGCCTGTTCTTCGTCCCCTGGGCTTCCATTACAAAGTAGAAATGCCTTCTAATCAAGCTGTATTACCCTTAAGGAACAATTTTGTTTCTTCCATTGAAAAGTGATTTTTTTAAACTTAAGGTAGTAGTATTTCTGAAAACCTACCAAAATTACAAGGAATAAGTACTTGAAATTTAACTGAAATTAATAAAATAAAATAAAAATTTAATTGCAAAACAAATACACCCACATTGAAGAAACTCGAGATATGGAGAGAGACTATGTAGGCAAAAATCACTACTAATTTAACCATACTAGTGGCCCAGTGCACGAAATTTGTGCATGGAGGGGGAGTTCCCTCAACCCAGCCTGCACCCTCTCCAATCGGGGACGCCTTGGGGGATGTCCCACTGCCGGTTTAGGCCCGATACCACAGGCAGTTGGACATCCCTCTAGCAATCTGGGACCACTGGCTTCTAACTGCTCACCTGCCTGCCTGCCTGCGTGATCACCCCTAACTGCCTCTGCCTGCCTGCCTGATCACCCCTAACTGCCCTCCCCTGCCAACCTGATCTCGCCCCCAACTGCCTCTGCCTGCCTGATCACCCCTAAATGCCCTCCCCTGCAAGCCTGATCTCGCCCCCAACTGCCCTCACCTGCTGGCCTGATCTTGCCCCCAATGGCCCTCCCCAGCCGGCCTGATCTCATCCCCAACTGCCCTCCCCTGCTGGCCTGGTTGCCCCCAACTGCCCTCCCCTGCAGGCCTGATCTCACCCCCAACTGCCCTCCTCTGCTGGCCAACTTGGTTCTGATTGGTCAGTTTCTATGCCAGTCAGCGTCAAAAGCTCTGCCTCCTAGGCAGCCATTGGTTCCTCACAGTTGACCCAGATTTGGTTCTGATTGGTCAGTTTCTATGCCAGTCAGCATCTCTGGGCCTATCAATGGGGCCTGATCAGAAAGGCAGGGCTGATCAGCAGCCCCGGTGGAAGCCTGGACAGAAATGGAGGCACGGCTGCTGGCCAGGCCCAGAGAGAAAGAGAGAGGCAAGTGCTGGTCAACATCTGCCACAGAGGCTACGGATCAGACCCTGCTTCTCTTTTCAGGCCTCTCTCCAGGCCTGATTCACAGCCCCCTCAGCAGCCAGTGCTGGGTCACCACACCTGCAGCTGCAGCAGTCAGTGCTGGGTCACCACAGCAACCCAGCGCTGACTGCAGGACTGACTTCTGGTTGATCGAACCTCTAGTCGTGGATATGATGGACCCAGGGTTTTTATATATTAGGATACTATTAACCTTTTAAAAAAAATTTTATTGATATTTAGAGAGAGAGGGTAAGAGAGAAACATCAATCCATTGCCTCTTGAATGTTCCCTACTGGAGATCTAGCCCAACCCCCACATGTGCCCTGACCAGGAATTGAACCAGAAACCTTTCAATCCTTCAACCTTTTCAAACTTTCAACCTTCCGGTGCACAGGACAACACCCAATCATCCAAGCCACACCAGGGTCAGAGTCCACAGAAGCATTTTAATTACTATGAAAAAAAGTGGAAATATCATAGAGAGGATAAATGCACATAAAGACTACAGAAAGAGGGGGCATTTTGGAGAAGTGAGCTCCTCTTTTTCTGTCAATGGCTGGAGAATTTTAAAAATCTAGAGCTATCTGAAATTTCATGTGTTCTGAGATCTTCTAAAGCTTCATGCACCTCTTTGAAGAAACTATCTTAGGGGTGAGCTGCACAAGCATGAGAACAAGTTGTATGTCATTCAATCATTCCTCTTTTAAAAATATGTCAATGAATCCAATACAAGCTTGCTATTCATCACCACTGTTTTTTCCTGATGTTGACCTATCCTGTTTCCCCTTCCTGTGAGTCCCCAGATTCTGGTCACACTAGCCACCCATGTGCCATGCACCCCATGAATGCTGGAAGAGATGGATAGGGCCCCAATTCCAGGAGTGTCCACACTGGAGCTTCACTAATTGGTATATTTTATTTGCTTGCTCTGTCATTGATTTAAGTAATAAATTACCTCAAATACTTTGTAGAAAGAGACTGGGTATACAGTGATTAATATGAATGTTAATAAAATGTTATTAGAACATTCATTTTGCTCTCTTAGTTAGAAGGGTAATGTTCTCTCAGAATTAAACTCTCAAAGTAAGTTGCATACTCAACTAGTCTAAATGCAAATTAAAATATCTTCAGGATAACATAATAGAATTACAAATGTTAATACTTTTTAGGTCCATGATTTCCCTTATGAATGGGAATAGAAAAAAAATAGTAAATGGGATTGTCTCTGACTATTTTAATATTTTTAAATGTTTTTATATCTGTGATAATTGTAAAAATTTTCCCAGAATGCAAAAGTTTAAGTGCTGGTAGGACATATGAAACTATGTATCTCATTAATACCTCTTATTCTCCCTCACCTCAACTCAAATTTTAAGTGTTTGCACTAAAAAATAAAATGGCTTTAACTTTATGAACTCTTCTTTAAATATGGAGATAAAATCCTCTGAGTGTGAACCATAGTTTTATGGGTGTTGGAGACCATCTAATCTAATATGAATATAGAAGAATAATTGTCATAAACTATATTTCATTGTACTTTTCCTTTTTTAAATTAATTTTAATGAAGTATAGTTGACATACAAAAAAGCTGTGCACACCTTGATGAAAAAGAAAAATATATACCCATGAAACTGCCATACCTTAAATTTAATTATCACTTCTCTAGAAGTTTTCTTCCTCTGCCTTTTTTATTATAAGAACTAGGGACCCAGTGCACAAATTTGTGCACCTTGAAAGGAACTGTGGGCTGCGAAGCTGCGGTGGGCACAGGAGTGGGTATTGGCTCATGGTCTGCGCCCCCACCCATCTGGCCCCTCCTGCTGCGGCCCCTGGTCCCCTGTCTGCCGGCAGCCCCACTCCCGCTGCTGCTGCTCCCACATACTGATGGTGCTGGCCCTGCTTGCAACGGCTGACAGGTGTAGTGCCAGCAGCGGGTGTGAGCAGGGCCGGTGCCATCAGCAGGCTGCTGCCACAATCGCCCCTCAGGAGCAGGGGGAGGTGGAGAAGCCCTCAGGGGTGATTATAGGCCAGCAGCTGCCACTCGCTCCCTCTGATGGCGCCAATTGATCAGAACTGGCACTGGGCGCTGGCAGCAGGTATGAGCAGCGGCTCTGGCGCTGGCAGTGGGTGCGAGCGGGGCTGGCGCCAACAGGAGGTGTGAGTGCCGGGCGGGACAGCGGCATGTGGGAGCAAAGACTTTTCAGTAACCACCAGAGGCTCGCCCTGATGACAGCGACCGGTGCCCTGCCTTGGTCTGGCACCCCCGCTCACCTGCTCCACCATCCTGCTACAGCCAATGCCTGCCATGTTCCACACACACCCCCTGGTGGTCAGCGCACATCATAGCGACCAGTTGTTCGGTTGTTTGGTTGTTTGGTTGTTTGGTTGTTCCGCCGTTCGGTCTATTGGCATATTAGCCTTTTATTATATATTTACATAAGACCTCCCCACTTAAATATAAAGTATACAATTTAATATTGTTAACTACATGCACTAAGACTTATTCATCTTACATAAGTAAAACTATGTACCTCTCATTAACACCTCCTATTCTCCTTCTCCCCAATCCTTAGTAATTACCATTCTACCCTGACTTACTATGAATCTGAATAGTTTAGATTCCTGGCATAAGTTTGATCCGGTAGTATTACTTGTCTTTTGTTTTTTGAATCCTCATCTGGGGATATATTTTTCATTGATTCTAGAGAGAGAGGAAGGGAGAGAGAGGAACATTGATGTGAGAAAGAAACATAGATCTGTTGCCTCCCGTATTCTCCCCAACAGGGATTGAACCCACAATGTAGGTATGTGCCCTCATCAGGAATTGAACCCATAACCCCTCAATGCACAGGATGATGCTCTAACCAACTGAGCCCCAGAAGGACTAGTATTTGTTTTTTGGGTTTTTTTTTAATAATTTTTATTGTTGAAAGTATTACATATGTCCCCTTTTTAGAACTAGTATTTTTTCTTTTGTGTCTGGCTTACTTTACTTTTCACATAATATCTTCCAAGATCATTCATCTAATTCAGTGATGGCAAACCTATGACACGCGTGTCAGCACTGACACGCGTAGCCATTTCTGATGATACGCGGCCGCTGAGGCGGCTGCATGCCGAGGATGAAACATTTGCGAAATAATGTTTTTTCCTCTAAGTGACACACTACCCGAGTTATGCTCAGTTTTTTGGCGAAGTTTGACACACCAAGCTCAAAAGGTTGCCCATCACTGATCTAATTTAAGGTTAATAATATTCTATCACATATATATAGCACATATTCTTTATCTATTGAACATGTAAGTGTTTCCATGTCTGTGTTATTGTGAATAATGCTGCAATGAACATAAGAGTGCATATATATCTTAGAGATACTGATTTTAATTATTTTGAGTAGATACTCAGAATTAGAATTGCTGGATCATATAGTCGTTCTATTTTTAATATTTTTTAATATTTTATTGATTTCGGAGAGGAGGGAGGAGAGATAGAAACATCAATGATGAGAGAGAATCATTGATTGCTGCCTCCTGCACTCCCCCTACTGAGGATCGAGCCCGCAACCTGAGCATGTGCCCTTGACTGGAATTGAATCTGGGACCCTTCAGCCTGCATGCCAATGCTCTATCCACTGAGCAAAACCAGCTATGCTATTTTTAATTTTTTTGAAGAACCTCCAAACTGTCTTCCATAGTGAGTGTACAAATTTACATTCCCACTAACAGTGTACAAGGGTTTCCTTTTATCCACATCTTCAAAAACATTTGTTTGTGTTTTTCTGATAATCATCCTTATAACAGGTGAGATGATATTTGTGGTTTTGCTTTGTATTTCTCTGATTATTATGATAATGAGCATCTTTTAAAATACCTTGGGCTATTTGAATATCTTCTTTGGAGAAATGTATGTTCAGGTCTTTTCCCCATTTTTAAATCAGGTTATTTTTTATTTATTTATTTATTTTTGCTATAAAGTTGTATGCATTCCTTTTATTTTTTTTAACTAGAGGCCCGGTGCATGAATTTGTGCATGGGTGGGGTCTCTCAGCCTGGCCAGCAATTGGGGCCTAGCGGGGCCATCTCGCCCAGTCCCAATCAGGGCCTATCGGGACCGGCCAGCCGTGGGGAGGGACTGTGGGAGGTTGGCCAGCCACGGGAGGTTGGCTATGGGAGCACACTGACCACCAGGGGGCAACTCCTGCATTGAGCATCTGCCCCCTGGTGGTCAGTGTGCGTCATTGCAACTGGTTGGCTGGTTGTTCGGTTGCTTAGGCTTTTATATATATAGATATTAACCTCTTATCATATATAATTTGCAAATATTTTCTCCCATTCTATACTTTGCCTTTTCACTTTGTTGTTTATTTCCTTTGCTGTGCAAAAACATTTTAGTTTGCTATAGTCCCATTTGTCTCTTTTTGCTTTTTACCTGTGTTTTGGGTGTCATATCCAATGTGAAAAAGGTTTTTTTCCTATATTTTCTTCTAGGAATTTTATGATTTGAAATCCTACATTTAAGTTTTTAATCCATTTCAAGTTGATCTTTGTGTGTGGTGTAAGAGGAGGATCTGTATTCTGTATGTGGATAGCTTTAAAAATTATAATTAATCTCTTCTTCTCCATGCCCTATTGTATGCATTTTAGACTAAATACATTCAACCTCAATGCTAAACTGACTTCTGAGGGCAGTTGTACTCTTGTTCTAGTTTATTTATTAATGCTTAGCACGCAAAGGAGTATTTCTGAAGAAGTTGCTGAGTCACCAGCCACCTATAAAATATTTTGAAGTCCTCCAATGGCACCACAGCCTTCCTGGAGCCACTGAAGAAACATGGCTTAAGCTTGCAACCCTCAAGTCCCAAAAAAAATCCATATTTTGTCTGCCACTTCTATTTTTTCCACTTCAAAGTGCTAACAAGCTTTTAGAATAAATGGGATAACCTGGGTCTCTCCAGGATTGAACTGAGTGCCCAACATCCTTTCCACAAAGCAGGCTAAGCCCCCAACACGGCGGCAGAGCCACACAAGATCAGTGTGTGTGCCAATATCTGTAGGAATCTAGAAATCTCCTAAACCCCTCCCTCACTCGCCCAAACCATTGGACAGTTCAGAACGGCAGAGTAATGACCAATTTCCCGCAATGCACATCACCATTTATATGCACAAATGAGCTCCTTGTAATGAGAAGACACTAGAGGGCTCGGCTTCATTTACATTGTGTAGAGGAAGAGAGGGGTAAATGGAAGTTTCCACTGTTAGGGAACAAATAAAAATTAAGGAGTAGGTGGAGATTCCATCATTAAAGCCATGTTAAGCATATGATCCATCTAAACTTGGCCCAAAACAGTGAGTGGAGCCATCCAAGGGGCCCTAGCCAATCATTTGGCGCACTGGCAAAGTGTCTGGCATAAAACAGTGTGTAGCAGAGCAATCAGAATGCCAGCTGTGGTGACAACGTCTCTAAATGCACCCATGCCACTCTCAGCACCGCCACCGGGCAATGAAAGCGGACTACCTGATCAGAATGCTTTCTCATTGACCTTTCAAATAGGTCCCAGCTTGTAAATTAGGAAAGCGAAAAATTGGTCCCACTTCCCTGTGTTCTTACTTTTAGCAAGGCTGTCTCACGAAATCATGGCAATGTTTGCCTATGGATAACTGAACTGCAGAAATCATGTAGCTCATTATAACACAACGGAGCGCATCACTTCAACCCATTTTCACTCGGACAGCACCCCCAGTAAACGTTGCCCTAAAATGGGAGAGTACCACTCTTTATTGCAGTTCTTTAATGTTTTGCTATTTATTTTAAACGTCTGTCAAATAAGCACCAAGACCATATATTTGGTTTACAAACATGATCATAAAAGTTCAAGTGTATATGAGTTGTGGGAAATGAAGGTATTATAGTTTTCACCCCTCTGATTCTGAATCTCTTCTTTCACTAGTTGATTATTACTTATCCATAGGTTTTATGTAAATAGTTAAATCTTTGTCAAATACACAGCATATACATGTGAGATCTGGTTTTACGAGTAAGCCATGTATCTTATAGGTCCCATCTTTTAGGTTTCTGTTGTTCCTTTTGCTCTTTCCATCCTAAAAAAAAAAAAAATGCTTACATTACATTGGTACAACTCCCTAAATAGAATCAAAAACAAAGAAAAACTTAATTATCTCTATTTCTTGTAATAACTCACCACAAAATAGAAAATCGCCCAGTTTAACTGTATATCTATTTTCATCATATTTTATTTCTAAATAATGTTTATTGAGATACAGCCTTGTGTAACTCTGAGCTGTATGTGTTGTTTGAAACACCTGAATATTGAGAATGATTACCATGTGGCGTTAGCTAACACCTTTATCACTTCACATAATTATCCTTTCTTTGTGCGTGGTGAGAACATTTAAGATCTATTCTCTGAGTTACTTACAAGTTATATAACACACTATTCTTAACTACAGTTACCATGCTGTACCATAGGGTTCTAATGATCCCCCAAATGTATTCCTTTATAACTGAATGTTTAACTGTACACCTGCTTTGTATTGTGGTAGTGGGGGTAGTAAGCAACTGAATACACAGAATCTCAGAGCCAAAAATAACATAGTAAGACAACTCTACACAAACACACTGCGGTATTTCTTTTGACAAATTTTTTAATCCATTTACTAGTCACATTCAACCATATTAAATATATTAAACCCAGTTTTTCCAAATCTAGCTATGACTAACCACCAGGATTTCAGCTGGGACTATTTGAATCTCATTTAAACACTTTTTCTTCTCAACTTGAATAACCCAGCAGATACTCTGCCACCAAGGCCCTTACACAGCTGCAGTGAATCTGAGACACTCACCGTTTCTAAGATGCGAAGACACTTCTAATCCCTGACTTCAGGTGCATAGTATTAAAAAAAATACCACTGACTCCCTTTGTTACTGCGGTGGAGTAACAAGATCAATGTCCTCAGAGTTGAGCAGAATACAGGTTACAATCAACTCCTGTATCATCTGCGATTGGGGATATTCTCAGAGGAAGGGATGTTTCCCAATCCAGCTAAAGAAGCACCAGGCATTTCTGCAATTTAAAAATATACATGATAACATCTAAAAAGTGTTTCTAATTCATTGTACTACCTAATTAAAAGCACGCTCCGTGGAAGAACCTTTTTGATTCCTTTGAAAAACAAGATGGCAGATATTTAGACCTTGGTTGTTTGTAGTTAGCAACCTGCCATAATGCAGTCTCGTGTTGCTTTTATGAGGCATATGCTGGTATGCAAGAGAATCTCACCCACCAAAGAAAGACAACAGGCACTCCTTTGAGCCTTATAATGATAACACATTCCATGTTCTGCCAGGTTTTGTTGTCCTTGATCATTTTGCCAAATAATCCTTTAGGAAATTACTTTTTAAATGATGCAAATTTTAGAAAAACAAGAAATAACAGTCTCTGTTGAAAATTAGTATGGTCTATTAAAACCAAGAAGAGACGTACTTGTCTCATGATCACTGGGATCCTGCCCACTTTTCATAGCAGGTGGGTCCCATCTTCATATCTAGCCTACCATCAGTGGCCAGGACTATAGTAAATACTTCTGTCAAATATCCAAATGCATTATAGCCTGGTTTCTGCACAAAGGATCTGTTTCCGTGGTGTTTTGAGGTAAGCACTCTCTAGCGTAGGGATGTGTTACTGTCATTAGGCAAAGGAGAAGGTAATCACCTGGAAAATGAACACCTATTTTTAAGTTCACCAAAAGATGGTCTTTTTTCATCATTATGATATTTCATCCCTAACATCCAGTGTTATTTCTTTAAATGAAGTGGTATTTTGGCTTCGGATTATTGGCAGTGAAAGTAGTGGCCACACATCATAATTTACAGACTGAGATTTACACTCTGGGATTTCAGAACAGATATGCCAAATAACCTGAGTACTGTTTCACTCTTCATCACCACATTTATAGAATCCTGTTGACAGATGGGGTGGAAAATGCATTATGGAAAATGCAACATTATGGGTGTTGGGAGCGCTGGGTTGTCATCTCAAGCCTGTCATTAGCCTTTTGCACAACCTTGAACAAGTCGCCTGCCCTCTCTGGACTGTAGATTTCTCCAGAGGACTGCTAACATCACTTAAGCTTAAAAATGCTTAGCCCTTCAATTTACCTAATTCGGGATATTTCACAGAGGTTGTGGAAATCTTTCAGTCTCTTAACCTTTTGCACTCGGATGTCAAGTGTGACTCGACACGGTTAGCATTAAATCCCGAGTAGAAGAAAAAAGCAAGCAAGTGCAAAGGGTTAAAACATGAAGGGTATGAGGATGTTTCTCTAGAGCTAAGAATTTATTTATTTCAAACTGTGAGACTTGGCACATTTTGCGAAGTTTAAGAGTGATATAGTGAAAGATAGCATGAGGCGATCGCCAGAGAAAGCAGAAATAAAGTCGAAAACTTTGGCACAATTTTGCCTAATGTGAGAACAAGGGTCCCACTCTCTGTTGCTTGCATTGACTTAGCAGATGTTTACCTAGTACCGACTGCATGCTAGACAAGGGCCAGACTTTCTGCATAACTAAGTGAGTTCATTATCAACCGATTCACTCACCAATGGCACATTTGGGAATTTAACTATTTGCTACACAGGGTAACAAATAGTGCACCAAGTCAGGAGCTTTCTTATGAAGCTTTATCTGCTCTTAACCACCTCATAAAAGGTGTGAAAGAAGAAACAGCCCAGTGTATCCACCCAGGCTTGTTTTTCCTCTGAGTAATGAAACTGTGGACCACGGGGGACACTGAGAACTGTGTGGAATACTCATCCTCTAAGCGAGGGCCTGGAATGCTTTCTAGGATGAGCTTTCTGCCTGAGTGCTTCTTTCAGAGAGAAGAGAAATGAAATGTCACAGCAATGATCTGGGCAGGGGACAGTGTGGGGAAGGCCGAGTCCCAATTACTGGCTTAGGCAGAGATGGATCCTGGTGCCCTCTGTCACTTTGAAGTGAACCTAGTAACACTCTCGCGGGAAGTGTGGCTAGAATCCCAGAGAAAGGTCCTGGAAACACACATGAGTGCGGCTGGTTTTGTAGGCATGTTTGGGACACACATGCATGGTTTCTTTCATCCAAATTCTGCCATTGGCAATATGAAAAATGGTTGCTGGGAATTTGTCTGTGATGATATTTGCAGAGAGCCCTCCTTGCCCTTCCCCTCAGTTCAAATTCATTTATTTTAATGTTTGTAAGTCTAACCACATGGATCTGGCAGAAATAACAGCAATTTCTGCTTGTTGGCTTTCTCTCTAATGCCAACCTTCTGAGGACACAGACTGCCCCATCTTTGAGGGAACTATGCCAGTCGGGAGGGTCTGACAGATATGAACACACAGATCCTTAAAAGTAGAGTGTGCTGTGCACCATGCATGGCACAGATCAACTTCAGAAGAGACCAATCTTGTTCCTGAAATAACATTTATAGAAAGATTACAGTCACTAGCAACTTGTAGAAATTCCCTAATGAATGGACTTAAAAGTTTTTGTGTCAAATTAGGGACTAAACACTCTTCCAGAGAAAGGAGTCACAGTCAGAACCTCTTGTTGTCCAGCCTGTTAGAAAATGCTGGTAGCAACGGCTTGTCATTCTCGTAGCCTCGAGTATGGGAGCTACTAGGTGTTGCATGATTCCTGAGGTGGTGTCTTGAGCAGAGAGCACAGCTGGAATTAAAAGCATCATAAGTCTGTGTGAATATTTTTTTGAATAAGATTCTTGAAAACACACTTGTCTGATGTCCCAACTCAGCTGGAATCATACTCTTGCTGGAAATTGCACCTGCTTGTTCTTTAATTTTATAGAGATTAGTCTATTATTTCCAATTCTTCACTTACCTCCTGAAAGACCTACTTGCCTGTATTTATCAGAAAAGAATTAGAAACCAATGATTTAGACCTACACCAATCCTACCCCAAGTATCCCATCTTCTTACCTATTGAAAGAAAAAAAGACAAATGATTTAAAAATTAATGATTTGTTGGCATTTCTCTGGTCTAATTATTCTATGATTCTTTGAGGAAAGAGTGGCATCCTTTTTATGGGAATGAAATGCCACCATCACTATAGTCAGATGGCACATTGATGTTAAAAAAGAAAGAGACAACTAGGAAAAGATGTATCATTCTTTTTCTTTACTTTCATTTGTTATGCTTTTGTTCCATTTACCTGAAAACTACATTTACTGAGTTGCCTCTTAAAAGTAGCTTTTTTATTTTCATTTAGGAAATCTATAAAGTTGTCAGAATGTTGCCTCAGGCAATACCCTTATATGGCAAGGCAGAATGTAAAGGAAAAAGAGACCGGAATCTTCTAATTTGTCAGGCTACGGGAAAAAAATAGTTCAAACTTGTTAATATATCAATTTTGTAAAGAATATAAAAATAAACGATATAAGTCATTGTTAATGCAAATTTCTGTAAATTGGCTATCTTCTACTTCTATTAAGACTTTATCACTTGCCGAAACCGGTTTGGCTCAGTGAATAGAGTGTCGGCCTGCGGACTTAAGGGTCCCAGGTTTGATTCTGGTCAAGGGCATGTACCTTGGTTGCGGGCACATCCCCAGTAGGGGGTGTGCAAGAGGCAGCTGATCGATGTTTCTCTCTCATCGATGTTTCTAACTCTCTATCCCTCTCTCTTCCTCTCTGTAAAAAATCAATAAAATATATTTTTTTTAAAAAAGACTTTATTACTTGCTCCCCCAACTAGATGTAAAGTCTTCCTTTTGTGATCAGCTATACTATTTATTTTTTTTCTGATATGATACCATTTTCTAGTTTGTGTTACAAATAATATTATGCAGAGTTTGTTCTCCCTAGTAATTATGGTAAAGTATCTTTTTACTTCTTTATAGTGCCTATCACTGTATGATATTAATTTCTTATTATTCATTCTTTCATCAAATATTTCTTAAAGCTGACAATAGAAAATAAATTAGCATATTTAAGATACCCAAACTAGTATATTATAAGCCAGGTTTTTATATCCAGCAAAATTGGCATTCAACTATAAATAGCACAGACCACAGAACACATGGGGAAAAGGGGGGAATACTGCTCCTATAAGCCCTTACTAAAGACCCTACTAGAGGACAAGATTTAGACAACCAAATGACCAGATCAGACAATGAATAATGACTAGTTATGAGTAACAAATGAACACTTATTTGTACAAAAAATAACTACAAATGAGGGATAGAAAGTAATACTATACATAGTCAAAAGTAATATGTCTTTCAGTGAGTGAATGGAGAAATAAACCCATGGTACATCCAGACAATGGAATATGATTCAATGCTAAAAAGAAATGAGTTACCAAGCCATGAAAATAAATGGAAGAACCTCAAATGCATATTACTAAGAGAAAGAAGCCACACTGAAAAGACTACATACTTATGATTCCAACCATATGACATTCTGGAAATGACAAAACTATGGAGACAGTAAAAAGATCATTGGTTGCTAGGGGTGTTTTGGGAGTAGGGATAAATGGGAGAATTTTGAGGCAGTAAAAATACTTGACTCATACTTTAACAATGGATATATATCTTTATACTCTTTTCAAGACCCATAGAATGTACAACAGCAAGAGTGAAGCATAATATAAACTATGGACTTTGTTTGTGTCCTAGTAGGTCAATCAATTATAATAAATGTAAAATTGTGGGTGACATTGATGGTATGGGGAGACTGTGCATGTGTGAGGGCAGGGATAGATGGCAAATCTCTGTTGATTCCCCTAAAATTTGCTGTGAAACTAAAACTTCTCTAAAATATTGTCTTGATTTTTTTTTTAAATGGCTGTATTAATTATATAGCATGCACCTTAAAATTGTTTTCAAACCTCTGAAAGTTTAGGTTATCTAAAAGGCGAGGAATTAATCTTACCAAACTTTAGGAGAGAGGATACTTTTAGTTTTCTGTTTTGTAAACTTTTAGAGTCTCTCAAATAAATTAAAACAATAATATACTTTATTTTATTAATATTATAACATTTAGAAAAAAATCTATTTATTGCCATTGCTAAGTGTTTAGGTTATGGAGACAGCATTTTCACTTTATGGTATGTAATTTAGCTTCAGTTTTTTCCTGCTGCTATGCTTCATAGCAGAGGGCATGAGATCCTGGAGGCCAGACCGGCTTTGCTGGGTACTAGCTGTGCAATTGTGTGCAGAAAACTTAACTACCATATTGTCTGCTTCTTAATGTGAAAAATAGGACTAACTATGTTTTTTAGCAAGTCACAGGCTTGTAAACAGAAACAAACATGTATCCTACTACATAGTAAACTTACTAGGCTATGAATCATTTTTCTACTATTATTAATAACTAGGAGCCCAGCACACGAAACTGCGCAGCCCTGCCCTGCCTTGACACACGAACCTCTCCATGCAGAGCTCCAGCTCACCTGGCCCAGCCCCCCACCCCTCTGGCCTTCTCTGGCCACTTCAAGCCCCACCCTCAGTCCCTCCAGTCTCCTTGCGCTGGTCCCGCCTTCTCCGGGTGCCTCCCTGCTTCTGCTCCATCTCCAGAGCAACACAGTGGCTCCGCCCCGTCATGGCTTTGGAGGACAGCATGGAAACCTCCCGCCTGCTGCACTGTGCTCCTTCCCCTGACAGGTGGGCGGCGGGGTGCTCTGAGTGCGAGTGATGGGTGGTGAAGGACTGGTGAGGGGGGCGCTACGGGCTCTCACCCCCACCCTCCCCACCACAGGATGGACCCGCCTCCTCCGGGTGCCTCCCCGCTTCCATCATGTCTCTGGAGCAACACCCCGCCGCACACGCACAGGCAGCCTCCTGCGATCAGTTGTGACGTTACGGAGTAATGGACAATTTGCATATTCCCTATTATTATATAGGATTATTATATAGAATTATCACTAATATGCTGATCGGCAAACAAATTGAGCTGAAACACTTCTTTGCTTGATATTTAAAACACTTTTGTCTTGGTTTTCCATTAAGATGTCACAAAACTAGAAGTTCTTATATTTTTTTGTCAGCAGCAATATGCTGAAAACTAGCTGAGAAAGATTGGATATTTTAAATACAGGAATACCTAACCTTGTTTTATAAATAAACTAGTGGCCCAGTGCACAAAATTTGAGGGGGGGTTACCTCAGCCAAGCCTGCACCCTCTCCAATCAGGGACCCCTTGGGGGATGTCCAATTGCTGGTTTAGTCCCGATCCCCAAACTGGACATCCCTCTCGCAATTTGGGACTGCTGGCTCCTAACCTCTCACCTGCCTGCCTCCCTGATCGCCTCTAACTGCCTCTGCCTGCCTGCCTGATTGCCCCTAACCCCTTTGCCTGCCTGCCTGCTTGATCTCCCCTAACTGCCCTCCCCTGCTGGCCTGATCTCACCCCCAACTACTCTCCTCTGCCTGCCTGGTTGCCCCCAACTGCCCTCCCTTGTTGGCCTGATCTCTCCCCCAACTGCCCTCCCCTGCTGGCCTGATCTTGCCCCCAACTGCCCTCCCCTGCTGGCCTGATCTCACCCCCAACTGCTCTCCCCTGCTGGCCTGATCGCCCCTAACTGCCTCTGCCTGCCTGATTGCCCCTAACTGCCCTCCCCTGCCAGCCTGATCTCACCCCCAACTGCCCTCTCTACCTCAGCCCCCACCACCATCGCTTTGTCTGGAAGTTGGACGTCCAGAAGATGGTTGTTCAACCTGATCTAATTAGCATATTACCCTTTTAGTAGTATATATTAGATAGGATTAGCTTGCTTAAATGGCAGGAGGGAAGCCTTTTTTAGCAGGAGGAGATGCTCTTGGCAGACAAAAATATATAATCTCTATATCTGGATTGATAGCCAGACCATATGCACTATACTGCCAAACCGGTCTTTAAAAAATTGAACCACTTTCTTACACCTTACACCAAACAGCTGTTGCCCTTAAAACCCCTTCTCAGCCCCCACCTTAGGTTCTGCCTTTGCAGTTCACCCAGATTAGGTTCTGATTGGTCGGTTTCTATGCCAGTCAGAGTCAAAAGCTCTGCCTCCTAGGCAGCCAAGGGCTCCTTCCACTTCACCCAGATTTGGTTCTGATTGGTTGGTTTCTATGGAAGTCAGCATCAAAAGCTCCACCTTCTAGGCAGCCATTGGCTACTCACAGTTCACCCAGATTTGGTTCTGATTGGTCAGTTTCTATGCCAGTCAGCATCAAAAGCTCTGCCTCCTAGGCAGCCAATGGCTCCTTGCACTTCAACCAGATTTGGTTCTGATTGGTTGGTTTATATGCCAGTTAGCGTCAAAAGCTCCACCTCCTAGGCAGCCATTGGCTCCTCACAATTCACCCAGATTTGGTTCTGATTGGTCGGTTTCTATGCCAGTCAGCATCTCTGGGCTTATCTCTGGGCCTGATCAGAGAGGCAGGGCTGATCAGCAGCCCCAATGGAGTCCCATGGCAACCCAGCACTGACTCCAGGACTGACTTCCGGTTGGTGGAGCCTTCGGTTGTTATGGATCCTGGGTTTTTATATATTAGGATTAAGTCATTAGCTCTCACTTGCCCTTGACCCCAAAGGTAATGCACAGGCTCTGGGAAGCACTTTTCATTCTGAAACCACTAAAATTGTCCATTCTGGAAAAAAGGGGGGAAAGATATGAAGTGTTTCTCCATCAACAGTATATAAAAAGAAGATTACTATACCTTAAAAATATTTTTATTGACTTTTAGAGGGAGAGGAAGGAAGAAGGAGAGAGAGAAAAAAATCAATGTGAGAAGGAATCATCAATCAGTGCCTCCTGTACGCCCCCCACCAGGATCAAGCCTGAAATGCAGGCATGTGCCCTGACCCATGCACTGGACAATGCCCAACCAACTAAGCCATACCGGCCAGGGCAGATGCATATACTTTTTAGCATTGCTCGAACACCTCTGATATTTTCCTGATCATAAGTGTCCCTAACCCGTCAGTAAGCTCTATGAATGAGACCATTGTAACAACAAGATTTTTCCCATGAGATTTAAATGTAATGGCTGTTCATGCAGAACCAATGTCCTGAGCAGTCAGGCTGCTTCAGTCATTTGAGGAAGAAGCAGCATCATAAAACCGAGGTGTGGCTCAGTCCTGAGAGTCAGACACTTCACTGCCCCTTAACGACCCAGCCTTCTATTCCAGTTACTCACACGTCAGTGGTTCCAGCCGGATGCCATCGGCTGGGAAACCCTCAAACTTCTCCAAGCCATTGACTTTAATATAAAAGCAAATAAAAGTAATTATAATAGCTGTCTTTCAAAGGGTGGGAGTTGCTTCCAGCATACACAATTTTGAGGAAATCCACAGGAAAGAAACGTGCAGTTCAGCTTATTTCTATAGAGTTGTTTTTACTATTTTCAGTTTTTCTTTATTTCTGGATGTGCTATAAAACATTAAAATGGGAGCCATTCAATTTGACTTCCTTTTTTATTGCATTGAAACCGTAAATGAAATCTGAGGCCATTAACCTATAAATTTCCCTAGTTTCAAAGTATTTTAACATTTTTCTTTAGGTACCCCACTTACCAAATGGCTTCTCATTAAATGGGGTTTTAAAATATTCTATATTACAATTAGTTTCTGCTCTTTCCCATTATAATTTGAAACTGCTTATAACAAAGAAGCTAAATCATATCTACATTCATTTTGCTTCTGTTTAGTTCCTCTTTTCAGAAATCACTTATGCTCAGAAATTACCCATTATGTTTCTGGGAAATATATTAAGTGCTCTTATTAAACATGATTCATCCAAATGTACTTTATCTATATACATGGCTAATAGGCTTGCTTTTACACACAGAAAGCTTTGTTACTTTATTGTGCCAGAATTGATCATTTTAAGGGGGGAAAGTTTCATGTGAATATTTTCTCCTCTCCAGACTTTTCCTATTTTGGTTTCAGAACAGTTTTGGAATTCTAGACTTTTACAATTTATTTCTGAAAACAGCCTCGGTAAAACACACAGCATGCTTTTTCTTTTTTTCAGTTCCTCATGGTCACGTGTCCAGTATTTAACCTGTCCTCTGGTCCCTTTGCACAGTTAGGTCACTCCACGTTTGATTGATTGCAAGGAAAACAACATTTTAGGAACCATTATTAGGAAACAGAACCTACTCCCGTCTGCATCATAACAAAAACATTGAACACAGTTTCAAAATTGATTTATAAGGTGGGACTCGTAGTATTTTTTTAAATGATAGTTACAATCTCACCATCTAATTTTGCTCATGGACCTCATTTAATAATTAGGAATGTTTTTGTCTGCAAGTAAGTTAAAAACCAACTGACAGTGTCTATATCAATAGGAGTTTGTTTCTTTATCATGTAAAAAAGCCTCATCAATTGGCTGCTATTGTTGGTTTAGCTTCTCTGTAATGTTATTGGGAATCCCCGGGGGTTCTATGACTCTGTTCTGTGCATTGCACGTTTCCTTTCCATCTTCATGCTTGGAACTCATGCTTACAAGATGACTGCTGTAGCTCCAGCCATCACGTTCACTCTGGAAACATGAAGCAGTGAATCTTACTTTTCATACTTCCTTTTTAAGCTGCCTTTTCCTTAGCAATATGTCACAGCCATTTGCCCACACAATTAATATCCTTGAACAACACCAGTTGTAATGGCTACATAAAGTTCCAGGCAATGTATCTGTAGCATCATTGATATAACCAATTCTCATTGTCAAACATCGGATGGTTCCCTCTTTTTGGTTTGTTTGTTTGCTTGCTTGCTTGCTTTGCTATTAAACATCAATTTTTTTTCTAGTGATGAGAACTTTTAAGCTCTAATCTCTTAGCAACTTTACAATACATTATTCAGTCACCAAGCTGTGCATTATATCCCCAAGACTTATTTATCTTAGAACTAGAAGTGAAACTTCTTCTTAAGCTTCCTCAGGAAATCTTAAGCCAAGACTTTCATATTCACATATATGCTGGTTCTGTCATCTCAAATGTTAACACAAACCACCAACTGGTATTGCTGTTCTGTGTGAGTCATACATTAGACTCACACAGAACAGCAAAGTCTCTAAATTAGACTTTGGTTAGGGGTATCTACCAAATGCTATCTGCAGAGTTGGATAAAAGTAAAGAATTGATAATTAGCAGAATAGTCAGCAGGATGTAGGTACAGCATAGGGAATATAGTAGCAATATTGTAATAACTATGTAGGGTGCCAATTGGGTTCTGGAAATATCAGGGGAACCACTCTGTAAAGTACATGATTGTCTAACCACTATGCTGCACACCTGAAACTAATACAGAATAATTTGAAGGTAAACTTTAATTGAAAAATAATAATATTTTTTAAAGAATGTAAAAGTTGAGCCCTGGGGAAAAAATAAGGGTCAGAATAAATGTCTGCTGAGAAACAAAGGTAAGTCCTTGCCCTGCGGGAGCTCCATTTAATGTCCTTTCATGGTGTAAGTGGAGGCTTTGCTGGAGCGAGTTGAAACCCACCTGTTTAACGATTATTAGGATGAAGCGCTATCAATAAGTCAGAGCTTGCACAGCATATAAAGAGACACAGTTGCTGCACTTAAAGTTTATGACCTAACAGAGGCACATGGACTGGTGAGATATTAAACTCATCACTGAGAACAGCGTTTTCATCTCAGAGGACGGAAGTTCAGGAACACTTTTGAGGGTGGTTTTATTGCACCTGCGCTGTCCTTTTATGGAGGATGGAGTTGGGAGGACAGGGACAAGAAGCACTCTTCAAGGTCATGGAGAGCTTTGCATAAAAGAAGTGAGTAATGAGAAGTAATGATCCAAGAGATGAGGATGTTGATGGACTAATCCATGAAAAAATAAAATTGGTGGAGTCCTTTTTTAAATACATATTACCACATGTAAATAGGCCATAGTTTCTCCAAATAAGCCCTGATCTGATATAAGGCCTGTCTGTGGTAATGTTTGTGCCTTCTCGATTAACAAGCAGCACACGTTATCCGGAAGCCGCGATTAAAGGCTTGCAGGCTTCATGGAAACTTCTTAGGGTGCAAATATGTGAATAAATATTAAGAAAAGTCATTTGAATTGCACCTGTCCTTTCTAACAAGTTTTTGTTTTATTATTGAGAGGAGGGATAGCATAATTAGTTCCTTTCGTTATTAATTATTTTATTTTTGAAATTGAATTCATGGTGTGTGTGTGTATGCTAAAAAGAAAAAAATAGATCATATGGTTTACTGTTTATTTTTCCTTCAAGATTTCTTGGGTGTGTTTCCAAGTTTTAAAATAAACTGAAATTTGCATTATACCCATTTAAATGGCTTTCGTATCTGGGCTCTTTTTAGTCCTCCAACAAGGTAGAACCCAGCCAAAGAGAATTACTTGTTCTACCATAATTACTACTAGAGGCCCAATGCATGAAAATTCATGCAAGAGTAGGCCTTCCTTCCCCCAGCTGCTGGCACCAGCTTCCCTCCAGCACCTGGGACCTGGGCTCCTTCTCTCCAGCCCCAGCTTCGTCCAGAAAGACGTCCAGAATAACATTCAGTCTAATTAACATATTACCCTTTTATTATAATAGATAACAAATGGTATATTTAATGGTACCATTACAAATTTAAAATTTTAATTTTGTTTTTTAGACGGCTTGCTGCCTATAAATTCTTATTGGAAAGCAGCAGAATAAAATGTAAAAATTACAGAAGCATGCTAATTCTATTTTTGGGCTTGTGCTATATGTTGTTTTAGCCCATTCGAACTTTTAATGCTGTAAAAGGTCAAATACTCAATTCAATGCAGTTTTTAGTGTCTGCACTAAATGCCACATTACTCTCAGAGTAATTAATGAGCTCACCCTGTATTTATTAAGCTGGAAAATAGGATTATTTCCCTCAGAACCCATGAACCTAGCAGAATAATAGATAAGAGACATAAATTTTGCAGCTGCTGCCTTGACTAGAAACAAGCTATGCAGCTCAAATAAATTCCTTTTTGGTTTAATTTTCTGAGATCCAGAATTACAGTATAAATCCCTCTTATCAATCACTGTAGTCTCATTATCATCAACCTTAAGAATCAATATTTTACAAGGCAGGCTAGGTAATTGGAGACTCACATCACTGGGCAGGCTATTATATAACATTATGATGTTAAATGACAAGCTCATTCGGGAATCAGATTGCATGCAAATTGGCTTTTATGTCTCTACAAATGTCTCTGATGTAAACACTAGCCATTCAAGTTCATCATATATTCAAATGGAAAATAAAACCAATATTGGATTCCCATCAGGATTTAGGCAGACCTGGTCAGGAGATGCCGGCAGGTATATTATGAGCATATTCCATTATTAGTTGCTCATTATCAAAAGTGCCAAGCTACATAGTTTTATTGACAGTGACCCCTATCTGTTTACTCCCACTCACAAATGGTTAGAACTTAAGGAAATTTGAAATTATGTCGGCCAGTAGTTCTTAAATTAGCAGCATCATTATCACCAGGAAACTTGTTAGAAAAGCAAGTTCTCAGGCCTCACCCCCAACCTGCTGAATTGGAAGTTCTAGGTATGGAGCCCAGGAGTCTGTGTTCAGAAAAACCTTTGGGTGACTGATGAATGCTCAAATTCCATGCAACTACACCTCATGTTGTCCAATTTTGTGAGTGACAAGAAAACACAATTACTGGACAGAAAAAGTCAAAAGAAACCTCAGATCTGACTTCCCTGAGAATATCCTATTGCCATTCATCAATATAAAATAAGTATTTATCTCCATTGTGATACACAACAAAGCTTCTGTCTTTGTGGAGCATTACTGTCTAGAAGAGGAGGCAAACGGAGAAATGTAGGCATGCATTATATAGATCAGGCGTCCTCAAACTACGGCCCGCGGGCCACATGCGGGTGTTTTTGCCGTTTTGTTTTTTTACTTCAAAATAAGATATGTGCAGTGTGCATAGAAATTTGTTCATAGTTTTTTTAAAACTATAGTCCGGCCCTCCAACGGTCTGAGGGACAGTGAACTGGCCCCCTGTTTAAAAAGTTTGAGGACCCCTGATATAGATTATAGAATGTCAAAGGGTGTCAATGCTAATAAGAAAAATCAAGTGGAGTAAAGAGAAAGTTACAGAGAGTACAATTTTAGAGTGGTCCAAGAGGCCCACTCTGTGCAGGTAATTTTGTGTTTGTGGCTTCATCCAGAAGGTTGTCCAGAAGGACATCCGAAAGGACATCTGGTCTAATTAGCATATTATGCTTTTATTATTATAGACTAGAGGCCTGGTGCATGAAAACTCATGCACTGGAGGGGGGTGTCCCTCAGCCCGGCCTGCCCCCTCCCACAGTCCAGGAGCTCTCAGGGGCGGGAGGCAACCTGGCAATCAGGGGAAGGCGATCGCCCCCATCACACCTCTGCTGCTGCCACTGCCAGCAGCTCAAGCCTCAGCCGACCCTGGTTACCTGAGCCTTGGGCAGCCGCCATCCAAGGCTTGCCTGCACCTTGGGCATTGGCTGGGCAGCCACCATTCAAGGCTTGCCTGCACCTTGGGCCGGCCCTGGGTGGCTGGGCAGCCGACATCTGAGGCTTGCCTGCGCCTCCGGCTGGCCCTGGGTGGCTGGGGGGCTGAGGGCGGGTCTGGCCGCACCATGCTCCTGCCCGTTCCCTTGCGGCTGGGCTGAAAGGACTGAGGGACTCCAGCAGGGCTGAGGGAACTGGGCGCTGTCATCTTGTGGCTATGGGTGCCGCCATCTTTGTGACAGAGTGATGGTCAACTTGCATATTCCCTCTTTATTAGATAGGATTGTTAGTGTTTGTATCAGAGAATGTCTGTCTGTTACTCTAGAACAGTGGTCAGCAAACTCATTAGTCAACAGAGCCAAATATCAACAGTACAACGATTGAAATTTCTTCTGAGAGCCAAATTTTTTAAACTTAAACTTCTTCTAACACCAATTCTTCAAAATAGACTCGCCCAGGCCATGGTATTTTGTAGAAGAGCCACACTCAAGGAGCCAAAGAGCCGCATGTGGCTCTCAAGCCGCAGTTTGCCGACCACGGCTTTAGAAGCAAGGAATATTCTAACAGGTACATGGGCATTAGGCAGGTGGTATCATTTCACTAGGAGTAAATTCTTGGATCTTGGCTGCTTTTGTTGAGTCCCACGTGTTTCTTGATTTTAATGTGTCACTCAGTTTAATCCATGTCGTTATCTTAGTCTTAGGATAATAGCCATTGATTTTAGCATGTATTCTTCTCAATGGGTAAAGTGTGAAGGAAATGGAAAAAACAGTCTAGACAAAAATATTTCATTGATGCAGATTTTCAAAGCATCTAAAATTCGGCTGCTCATCAAAGGAGCAGCAGCTGTGAGAATGTGTGGACTGCGTCTTCCCCAGGAACCCACTGCAGTTTGTCCCAGATCCATTTCAGCACATTCATTCCCAGAGACTGAATGGGATTTCAGGCAATGATCTTAACCACCATCCCCACACTAGCATTCCATATCTCAAGGAGCTGAATGAACAAAAATTATTGTGCTTTGTAGTCTCTGCTACAAAGAAAAATACATACAAAATTTTTAATATATACATATGGGCAGACTTAATGAAACTTTCTAAAGTAGTGATTTTCAGTAAAAAAGTAAAAGGCAGAATAACATGCATAATTATGCACATCATTGATGAATTTTTCCCAATAATACACACTTCAGTGCAAGCCAAACAAGAATCAAACTGCCTTTGTGCATGGATTCACTCCATAAGATGCATAGATTAGCATAAAGAATGAACAGAAGGAGGGACATTTAACCTTAAATTTACTAGTACTTTTAAATATCTCTTTCCACTCAGAGATTTAAAGTGGTGCAAAATTGTAAATTTAAACACACAGATACAATATGTAAACACACCTGAACCTATCATTATTAAATTAAAAAGCTAAATAACTTCTAAATATTAAAGTAACATAACCCTTGGCCATTCATTTATTGCACTGCTGCATTTTTGTCAGTAGAATCCAGTGTCAACCATCCTGTGGAAATTGCCCATAGTTAAAATGGTCTGGAATCATGAGACAAGTCAGTAATTGAAAGTTATCAATAAAACAGAGAATGCCTGGTTCTCCACTTGCTTTTCAAAACCTCTGCACCACACTTCCTGCATGGGCCAGTTTCTCTGCTCTCCATCACACGGTCTAACTGCCAGTAACAGGATATTCTAAAACACACAATGACTGCATCTTCTCAATTCAGTTCAACTGTCTGCCAGGGGGACCAAAAGAAACTATCTTAACAAAAGAACTCTGATAGGAGATATATTCGCCACTGAATCAACTCCTGAACGTTAACCAGCACAGCATGCGAGCGATTTAGCCTGTAATCTCTATTTTCTGTCTTTAAAGTACCCCATTGTAGTGAAGCAGTTGTCTCTTAGAGTAATTTTAAGGGGCAGCAAAGCTTTGAGAACAATTTTCCATATTCAGAATTAAAACATGCTTCACTGTTTTTAACAAAGCCTCTGACAGGATAAAAGCTTCATTCTAAAACCACAGGAATCATTCATTTTCCCTGCTTTGTGTTGGGCCTAAAATAAATGTTTCTTTCTTCCCTGTGAAAATCAAACGAGTTCTGATTTTTCCCTCTCATTTCATCTTTATGTGGATAGCATGCTACTCTTAAAAAAAATACACCGGAAGAAAAGACTCTGCCCATGAAAACAAAAACAGCAACAAATTCTACCTTATAACAAATAATTTGGGCATTTCTTCTCAGGTGACTAGACTGTCATTACTAGAAATTAATTTTGATTTTTTTTTTAAATAATTATTTCAGTCTCATGTTTGAGTAGTAAGAGGGCCAGTTACCTATTTTTCTATTCTTTAGTGAAAACTTTGTCCATATTTATTTTTTATTTTTGTATACCAGCTGTCTTTATGAAACTGTCCTGTTGGTCAGTTATCATGTAAATTATCACATTAAGATGTGATGTATATTTCAGGTAAGGAATGATTTCACTGACTCTTACCAAATAATGGGTAAATGTAACAATCCAACAAAAATTGGAAGGCACTACCCTTAGCATGGGAATCATTAAATATCATTATTAACTGTTAAGGATTTAAGATTTCACCCTATGTGCAAGCTAGCAAGTTAGCTTGCCATACACAGTTTAGTGGATTCTGGCCAAAGAGACATGAGATTTCTGGGCAGAGACTCACAGCAATAACATTTTCCAGAGTACCAACATTTATGCCCCAATAGAGATGCAAATAGAGTCAGGAACCACAAGTTTAGGGAACCCTAATATTTTATAGTGGGCATCTGTCCCAGAGGGAGCCATTGTCTTTATTGTTTTGGACACGAACAAATCTTCCCTTATGCTCCAGGGAAGACACTATCTCTATCTTCCAAGGCTGTTTGTTCTACAGATATCCTTGAAAAGATAATCTAGAATAAAAGGGCACCAGTGCCTCTGCTCACAAAACAGGCAGAAATGCAAGAGACTCGTGGAGGATTGTCTACAACAAACTTTTCACCACATAGGTCTCTCTTCCTCGTTTTCTTACTAAACCCACATCTGTTTAGATTTTTAAAACCTTTTAAAATGATACATTCATTGGGGTCAGGTATTGTAAGGATGCTTAAAAAAACACATTTTCTTAGTCTCATATTTTTACCTATAGCATACATTAGACAATCACAGGGAGCCTTGTCCTATTTAAATTTTCATTTTAAAAAGGATTGTCATTTTCCCATTCACCAAGACCTGGCCACATAATTAAATTACTTTGATTCAACAGATAATTATTGGCTTTCAAAGAAGACAATCTCAAGAGAGCTGCATTTTTCTCTATGTTCTGCTCTAACTGTGCAGAGGAGTGAGCTGCTGCATGCATTTTTCATCGTTTTATTCATTAATATTTACTGAGTGCCTGCTGACAATGTGGCATTTTATAAGGTTCCAAAGATGCAAAAGTAAATAAACTTCCTCTCCCCTAGTTCAGTGTAAGCTCCCAGACAAGATGCAAGGTAAAAAGATAAGAGAAAAAACAGTAGCTTCTGGCTCAGGCTGGGTGGGATAGTGGAGGATTGGGTAAGGCTTCCTAGATGAAATTTTAAAAAAAAAGGAATCAGCCTGATAAGAGTTGAAATGCAAATGAGTGTTTGTCTTGGTATTCCACACAGAGGAAGAAGCCTGTGCCATGGTTCAGAGAGCCTGCCTTCTCTGGGAACCTGCACATGGTGGAGGAGGGGGGTCTTAGAGCAGAGGGTGTGAGGTAGAAACAGGAAAAGAGAATGGAGAAGTGAGAACAATTTAAATCAGAGCATCCTTAGAGGGAAACTCCAATACACTTCTACATCTATAGATAGGAAAGAGTTTACAGGTAGTAGTCTGGTTAGACTACATTCATCTTGAAACCATATTTGTAAGCTATGTTCTTACATAGATTTTTTTTTTTTTTTTTTTTTTACTGGAGAGGAGTACAAGTGATGGATTTTATACATGGGAGTAACTAAAGAATTTCATGCTCACCATTGAGAGCTTGAACTCCTAACCTAATCCCTAAGCTAGGGAGTTTACCTATATCCTGGAAAGGTACCAGGGGGAGAGGTCACCAGCAGCTCATAATCACTTTGACAAAGAACATATTACAAGAAAGTGGACATTGTTGTTAGGAAACCTGTTTGGTGGCTGGAGTCATAAACCTGATGAGAAATTCAAGGTAGAAGTAGTGACCATGAAGAAAATAGAAGGATTCAAGAGGTTTTAAGGAGGTAGAATCTACAGGGCTTGATGACTGACAGCTGGAGGAGAGATGATGGAAAAGCCAGGAGACCACAATGGAAGCAGCTCTTTGACCTGGGCTGTTAGGTTAATGGGTGCCATTGAGGAAATTGGGTAAGGAAGGAAGATGAGCTCAGTTTTGAAATACTGCTTCTGGCTGTGTTGGGGTATTTATCTCTCTCAGGTGAGAATCTTAGGGGAGGTCTCAGGAAAGGGTCTCAATAGAATATTTATCAGCTTTCCAGGTGTGCTCTTTCAGGATCCTGGTTTCCACTGGTTGGTTGGGGCCAGGGCAGGGGGTCATCAGTCAATTCAGCTGGTCCTAGAGCAGCCATGGAGTCACTTTGCTTTTTCTGCTCTTCTGGGCCTGGGGCTGAAATACAATTGAGGTTTAGATGTTTTCTTTAGGGAGGGAAAGGTCAGGAGATCTACCAGGAAACTCCGTGACCATCGACCATTGATATGCTAGGGGATGAAAGGTTATCCTGGGGGTGAGGTCCTTGTTTTCCCAGTTTTTCCATTGCAAGGCCCCAGGACTTTCTGCCCTGGTGACCTCTACCTGACCCATACCTGACCCATCGCCCTTCCTCTGCTCATGTCTGTCTAACTGCTTATAACTTAAGTGAAATGTCTGATACTTCCTGGTACACTGTAGTACTCAATAAATTTTAACGAGGAGTAGCTTCATAAGCCAGGCTCTCTGCTACTTTGCAAGATTGCAATTTGTATTCTTAACACATTTTTTAGCCTTTGATATGAGTACTTAAATATGAAAAATAACTGATAAAAACCCAGTTCAATCTCCCATACAGTGAGATAAAATAAAAATAATTAAAAAGTAAATACTAACAAGGGGTTGGCCCTAGCTAGGTAGCTCAGTTGATTAGTGCATTGTCCTGATACGCCAAGGCTGTGGGTTTGATCTCAGGTCAAGGTACATACAGAAAGCAACCAATGAATATATAAATAAGTGGAACAACAAATCTCTATCTATCTGTCTGTCTCCCTTCCTCTCTCTCTAAAAATCAAGAAATAAAATTTGAGGATAAAAAAGCTAACAAGGGGTTAAGATTGTGATTATTGCTGCCTACTGGGTATAATCATAATACAATACCTAATAATGATTTCCCAACCTGCCTAGAAAAGGAATTTGGGATTTTGCAGCAGTTTCTCATAAAATGTAAATGTTAAGAGAATCCCTCTTTTGTCCTATACGCTTTGACTCCATTTTCCCAAACCTCAGATCTCTTATTCTTTATTTATTGGGATATTTTCAATACTAATAGAGACATATTGCAATATCTACTTTCCAGGAAGAGGTTTCAAATTTCCAGGTTCTGAAATTACTGCATTGCTTCTTGATTATATAGTTCAGAACTTAGAATATTAAATTTATTTATACCAAGAAATACCTGTAGATTTTTCTCAATGAAAATGAACTTCTCTGTCTGGGATTATCAGAATGTTTTCCAGGTCTCCGAAAAATCAATCTTACCTGTAGTTAGGAAGAAAAACTCTAGGCAAAATTCTACTGAGAATGAGATGAAAATCCAGATCTTTATTGAGGACTAAGCAAATTTTTGACACATATCCTCCAACTTATTTCAGAAATCCTCAGACTAAATGCAGGCTTAACCTTGTGTCTACTGCATAATAACATTGTGTTGCATTATATGAAAACCAGATAGTAAATTTTAAACAATTTTATTAATGTCCCACATATTTAGTCTAAGCTTTTTTTGCAAAGTTCTTTCTGTATAAACTTATGTAACATTCAGTAATTTTTGCTATATTTCTGTTATAACTCAAGTTTCTAGGTATATGTAGGGTATCCCAAAAAGTGTATACACACTGTAACAGGCCTTTACAGCTGATAGCTCAATTGCTGTTCCTTTCTTTCAGATTTAACCCATTGGAACTAATAATTATTCAAAGTGTGTATACATTTTGGGGGGAACATTCTGTAGTATGTAGGGAAATCTTATTCTCATTGCATTAGCTTAAACATTTTATAAATATAATTATAGCAAATAAAACTTTCCATTTTCTCAATGTCTTAAGGACAGTCAGCTTATATGTATTCTTACTGATTTGTAGGAGATTACTGTGACTTTTCAGTAAATTTGTTAAATCACTGCTCAATTACAGTTCTGAAGATTTCTACCTGAAATGGAAATACACTACTTCATAATCTTAAATAGTTCCTTGATTGCTAAAGCTATCTACAAATAATGTGTTCAAAAATGGAAACAAAGATATATCAATATATGATTTTTTAATTATATTAACATTGTTTTCAAAACTTTATAACTGAACCCTTGAAAATAGCAGTGTACTATTTATAGTTCACAAACTAAATATCTGAATTTTTCATCAGATACTATTGCCTCATAGTATATGTTGGTTGATCAGCATTAATGAACTTTTATTCCATGTATTCTCTACTCCTCATATTATGTTTCAGCTTAGATTATTTCATTTTATTAGCTGACACAGATTGCTTATGAACGCCACAATTATTCAAATGAATTCTGCTAACAGTGAAGAGTTCCACCAAGTTTTACAAAGAGATCACAGTTGTAGAAAATTAATATCCCAATAGTTAATTAGAATACAAGATAAATTAAATGCAAGCAACAGGAATAAATGAATGCTACATCAACCAGAATAATAAATATAAGACTGTTTTTATTCTAGAGAATTTATGAAATACGTATTAAAAATGTAATTCTGTGTGAATCAAATCAAACCATCTTTAAGACAAATTAAAGTATTTTAAACAACATCAGATATTTTTCAGTGTTAGAATGTTATTGCTAACCTACAGTCTCTTTACAACTGTAGGCTGGGCACTACATACAAATTAATAATACACATTTTTCCATTCACGACTTACTAATTTTTGAAAATATGACTAAAGAACATTTAGATGTCCACTTATAAAGTAAGGAAAAAGGTTCACAGTTTGGGGGGTGAAAGTGCCAGTATTAATAACAATAAATGTGTGAATATATCTTAAGAAAAGGAGAGCAAGGGAGGGAATGGAAAAGACGGAGGAAAAGCTTTTTGCAAACTAAAATTAGAGTCATAGAAATTTTTTTATAATGTAGTAAGCGTGGGAGATAAGGTTAAACAAATCTCAAATCTCCCACAAAGTAAAGCAGCAAAAAGAGAGTGAAAATAGAAGAGGTGAGAGATTGTAAGACTGGTGCAGCACTAGAACATATAAATCGGGGGGGGGGGGGGCGGGGGGGACACTCAGGCCATATAAGGCTCACAAAATCATTTGTTCTGGCCCTGCCAAGGCACTAGGGGTAAGGTAATTAAATGTTTGACCAAATATAGCAGGCTAATTTTTAAGGTGATAATTTTGTTTGGCCCTCGAATAATGTTATAAATATCCAAATGGCCCTTGGCAGAAAAAAGGTTCCCCACCCCTGATAAATAATAAATGCTCTAGAAAAAAAGAGAAGAGAGATACGGGGGGAGGAGAGAGAGGAGAGAGAGAGAGAGAGAGAGAGAGAGAGAGAGAGAGAGAGAGAGACAATAGTGAAATGGAAATAATTAACAACAAATTATAATAATTCAGAAATATTCCCAAGAAATGAGACATCTTAGTTCCTTGATTGAAAAAAGCTCATAAGGACTTTGAAAATAATACTCACACCAAGGCATTTTATCATGGAGCTCATAACCGGGTGACAAGGATCAGTCCCAAGCACCTCTGCAAAAATTTTGTCTCTACCTCAGTAGCACTTGTGAACACTAAGTGAGCTAATAAAGAGAGTGTGTGTGTATTACAATATAGTACCCTTGCTCTTAGTGTTAGTATATACTAACACTAATGTAATGTATTATTACACTACACTGCTATGACTACACTCATTTAACACATGATTCTATTAGTAGAAACTATTATGATTGTCCTTATACATTGAGGAACCTGAGGGACAGAGCAATTGCATAACTTTCCAGGTGTCAACTAGCTGTAAATGGTGGAGCTGGAACTCAAACCCTAGCAGCCTTCCTTCATCGCTAACACTATTAGCCTTTACCCGGCACGGGATGCTAACCATAGGGCATCAACCAGGATAGCGTCCCAGTGACTTGAAGGGCTAAAGATAACCAAAGATATTTATGAAAATATGAAAAGAACTTATAAGAAAGTATTTTATTTTTTACATCTTTAGTGTTGAAAGTATTACATATGCCCGCTTCCCTCCCCCCCCCGCCCTTGTCCTCATTGACCTCTTCTAGCTCGCCCCCATCCCTATTATCTGTGTCAAAGGGCTATGCATATATGCATACAACTTCTTTGGTTGCTCTCTTCCCACCCACCCACCCTCCGAGGTCTGCCTTCCCTCTGAAATTCAACAGTAATCCATGCTTCTGTATCTCAGAATCTATTTGTTCATCAGTTTATTTTGTTCATTAGATTCCATATATGAGCTGAGATCATGTGATACTTGTCTTTCTCTGACTGGCTTATTTCACTTAGATAAGAAAGTATTTTAATAATCTTGTGATGAGGCAAGACATTCTCAAGACACAAAACCCAGAAAACACAAAGACTTGACTACAAAAAAAATTTAAGTACTTTTATGTAACAAAAGAAAATGAACTGAACTAGATGCAATTTTTCATCCTTCAACTTGGAAAGAAGATTTTAATCGGATATTATCCAGATTATCTAAAGTTAGGAAAGAAATTACTTTAAAACCCTGTGGGTGGGGATGTGAATGGGTGCAATGAAAATTGACAGTGTATATCAGAAACTTCGTGGTATAAAACAATCATTAAATTCTTAAATTCTCTTTTGACAATTTGAAGGATTAAAAAATTATGTCATTTAATCATTTTATGTAATCCTAAACCAAATGACATAATTTCACTAACAAGTACAAATACCCCTCAGGAAAAAAAAAAGTGAAAAAAACAACAGTCACTATCAAGAGAAAAAGTGTCACATACACTATCTTAACATCGCCTATTCAATTTTATTTTTTTAGCTTGTTATAAACTGAATTGTGCCCCGCCCCCTCCAGAATTCATATGTTGGAGTCCTAAGCCCCCATCCCAAGGTGACTATATTTGGAGACAGGGCCTTTAAGGGGGTCATCAAGGTTAAATGAGGTCATGTTGGTGGGACCTGGATCCTGTAGTATTGACATCCTTATAAGAAGAGCTAGAGACCCCAGGACAGCACACAAAGAAGAGAAGGGCCCACATGATATGGGAGAAGGCAGCCGTTGACAACAAAGGGAGAAGGCAGCCGTTTACAAGCCACAAGAGCTCGCACCAGAAACCAACCCACCGGCCTTGACCTCAGACTCGCTGCCCCTGGAACTCTGAGAAAATCATTGTCTGTTGCCAAAGGCCCCCAGCCTGTGGTACTTGGTTGTGCACTCGAGCAGACCAATAGAATGTTTTACCTGCTTGAATGGCTTTTTGTTCTTTGACAACATGGTCACCATCTTACAGGCACTTGAATCTAGTCTTCAGGAACTGGGTTGTGAAAACTGCTATTTATTCTCCTCAGAAGCCATGTCTATATAAATAAACATGTGCTTTATGATTCCTAATAAAACCGAAGTTTAAAGAGTTCTAAGGGGACATGCGGCAGTATGCAGGGCAATGCTTTTTTAGGTCATTTCCAGCAGACCTAGGTCTGACCTGCTCTACCGCTTAGGAGCTTGGCAACTCATTAAACACCTGTAGGCTCCAATTTTGTTTTTGCACAAGTGCAATGAGGGTATGCAACCTCACCTTACAGAACTGATATAAGGATTTTAACAGTGATGTCTTAAGGGACTTAGTATAAGGTGGGCATGAACAGATGCTTAAGGAACATACATCATGATTTTTCCAAATCACTCCTTTATGGGTTGAAACCCATGGTCTTTATATTCCCCATTGGCTCAAATGTGCTGAATCTGAGCCTTGATACCTTAAACAAATCCATTCAAGAGGCATGGAACTATTGGGACCAGGAATCTCCACAGGAATTTCAAAAGCTTCCCCCTAGGAGAGCACAGAGATCAAACCCAAACAGTCTGGTTTGAGCTGTAATTACAATGAACTGAGTAAAATCAAACACAGCTTACAGAGATGTTGACAATGAATCCTTGGTATTTCTCAGCATAACTAACAGGTGTAGGTTGTTGCTAAGACACTAGACATTCCCAGAACACTTCTACCTCATAGAAACCTCTTACCCCGAATCACTACAGTGAGAGCCATGGGACCTCTGTTTACACCCCAGGTGTTCATCAATTTGTCCTTCAGTGTTAGGTCCAATCGCCCTCAGCCCTCCCCTTTTCCCCAGGGGCTAGAAAGCCCTTGTCAAGGAATACAAAGAGTAAGATGGCATCTCCTCTACTTGCACCTGATAGTTGTTGAACCTTCACTGCAGACTGCACGCTTCCTCATGAAGCAACTATTGTATTTGGTGTGTTTTTTTGGCTTTGTGTTTTTTGTTGTTTCTTTCTTTCTTCCTTCCTTCCTTCCTTCCTTCCTTCCTTCCTTCCTTCCTTCCTTCCTTCCTTCCTTCCTTTCTTTCTTTCTTTCTTTCTTCTTTTTTTTTAAGACCGCACCCTTTCCTCTGCCCCAGATCCTTACTGAGACCATTGTTTCTCACCAATTAATAACCACAAGTCTTGGGCAATAGGATCTTCCTGATTTCCTACAGAAACAAACTCCTTTGCATGCTATTTTATGTAAAGAGCACAGTCAGTATAAGTGTAGAAAACCAGAGGGGTGAGCAGTAGGGACTCCATCCAGGCAGCTATGCACTTAATCCCCGCCCCCCCGAAGGAGAGGGTATTCAGAAGTCACTGTTCTTTGAGGTGTGATATGGGTCTCTGGTCTTGCATTCTGATTTATTTTCCTACTGCCTTTGTGTTCCTTCTGGTTTATTGCTGGTTTGAACCTTTTAAGACTTACCTTTATGGTAGGGTGACTTCACCTTTCTTGCATGTGGATGCTTAAGTTTCCGGAATTGGGAGTGGTCACATTTTTGTTAGAATAATGCAAATGTTTGAAACATCTCTATACCCAATACATTTACTTCTTTATAGAACAGAACTATATTTCTCAGTCTTGTATACACACCAGGGGAGAAGAGGGTGGAGGATGACAGGAAATGTCATTTCAGAGAATACTTCAAACCGCCAGGTAAATGAGATGTGTTTGTTTTCCCAGATAGCCAGTGTCACCTGAATAGATGGGTACAAAGTACCTTTTTCTATTAAAACAAACATGAATAGACCATGAAGTAGGAACCAAAATTCACCAGGACTTTTAAGATACACTAATAGCTGTTCACAGCTTTTTAATTATAGCATCCCCAGGTCCTTAGGGTGCTTATTCATTCACCCTTACCTGCCCTCCAGCGTGAGCTAAAGGGAAAGTTCAGGAAGCATATAGAGTCTCTGTTAGTGTAGAAAACAGGTCTGTTCTAGCAAGTTTATCATTTAAGCCACAAAGCTGATTTCCTTTTGTTGTTTTGTTTTCATCAACAGAGCCTAAGGGCATAATTGAAATGAAAGTTGAGAAAATGCTTAATTAGTTCTCTCTTTTGTTCTCATACTCATTGTTGACCAAATCAAACCGCATATGTTCGGCCTTCAGATGTACAGTTCTGAATGAGATGTGTTATTTTTGTAATAAGTATTAAGTGGCATCATTTGTAAATTGTCTGTAAAGAAATGGGAGGGGTAAGGAAAATCATCATTTAATTTCCAGTTAGACTAGAAACTGTTCATAGAGCACACCGAGATGGTGGGTAGCACAGATTTTGGAGAGAGAGAAAAGGGCGGGGGGGGGGGGGGGAGAGAGAGAGAGAATATACAGGTCCATTCCTTGTAGAAAGAAGGGAGAAAATTGACATCTATGGGGAACCTACAGTCCCAGGTAACTTCCTAAGTGTTTTATTTAAACTTCAAAACACCTTGACAAAGATATTCTCTCCATGTAGGCAAATGAGGTACTAAAAGGAGTCATAGGGCTAGCAGGACTCGGTTCCGTGTGTTTTGGTCCATGGTGGTGATGGTCCATGGTGGTTTGCACACCCTGTAGAGTGAAGGGCACAGTGACTTGACCTGGCCTGTGTGGTTCTATAGACAGTGCTCCGAAGCTCCGCTGGCGCCCTGCTCTGGTTGTGTGCACCCTTTAGCTCCTTTCATTGTTGGTTCTGACTCTCCTTGTCTGATGACCATTCCCAAAGCAGCTCATGAACCTTGTAAAGTCAGGTAACATACTTCCCATTACTTTGTCTCCACTGTGGCATTTTGAATTGTTTTAACAGATGTTTGGCAAATATCAGCTACGTGATTGACCTTTTGCACCCAAGATTCTAAGATAAAAAGCTACGTGTGCACAGGCAGAGGCTTTTGCAAATGCAGAAGGCTACCAACTTAAGCCTTAGCTGGTAGCCCACAAATAACACACATTAAAGGTGAGCTCCAGCATTGCTCTCTTTCAGATAGCTCTCATTTAAAAAAAAATAAAAAATAAAAAATAAAAATTAAAATATATCAGGATAAAACCAAGGCCAGGAGCATATTCTTAATAGAATTTCCTCCTGATTTATGCTCATAAATGCCAATATCTCCACTTAAAGGGACTATAAATAGAATTATCATCTAACAAGTCAATGCTAAGATAAAGTGGGCAGAGGGCACAGGGAGGAACTACCCATGCCTCTCTTCTCCCTGACCTGCTCGTGGAGTCTTAACAAGAGAATCAGGCCAACGGTGAATCTAAAATGCTTTTTATGTAGAAAGCAAGATTTTGCTCTCACAATATTTTCACATTAAGGGGTCCTACCAGTTTAATTAGCTTTTGATTATCCAATTCATTTTCATTTCCTCCCTGGATCCCAAGCTCCAGACTCTGCAAGGAAAACACACCTGACCATGAAATGGCTTTAAGTGCATGACCTTGCGAAGGACAGCGCCACCTGAGAACCTGGCCAGATGTTCCATGTTTCTGTTAACAGATTGTGTTCCCTGGAGGCCTCAACGCGAGACCAGAAACAATGCAGATCGAGCTCAAGCGCTCTCCTCCTTTGGGTGGAATGCACACTGTGAAGGGCAGAGCTCGCTGGGTCTGCCTGTCTCCTCTCCCACTAAGCGCATCCATTAGTTAGTTATCATTCTCAACCAGGAAGAATTGTTAATCACTGGTTAACACGAAGGATGGGAGCAGGCACATTCTCCCTACAGGTTGAACATTCTGACAAGTTTTTTAGTAGTCACTTCTGTTTTTTGTGTTAGCCCAATTTCTCATCACAGGGGTGCGTCTGTACTACAAAAGGCATAAGTTGAATTTTCTGAAAATATATCTTCTGTAAGGTTTCACTTTTGGGCAGTTATTTCAGTAGCCATACAGACTTATCATTTGGGTTAACTGTATCATGAAATGGGTTCAGTTACTCACAAACCCCACTAGGATAAGCCAGGGCCTCGAACACTCTGACTGTGAAAGCTTTTTCTTGATAGTTGATGGTTACTGCTCAGCATAGGTTACTGCCTACTCAAAAAGGTTTTAAGGAAGTGTGTCATTTGCTGAAAGTGATTATAAAAGAAAAGCAAGCAGCTTATAGGCTCTCCATCAAAAACAACTTTGCTTTTGGAAAAGCTTGTCTGCTTTTGTTTCAAAAGCTGAAGGATAGTAGAAGTTTGAGGTCCTTAGAAAATTTACCTAGCTCTTTCGCATCCAGAATTGTTGGCAAGACACGCTGGAGGGAAATACTGAGCCCCGCAGGTGACATTTTTTAGCTCTTTGAGGAACAAAACACCAGGTTATCTCCATTTTTACCTACTTACCTGGAGCTCAATACAGAGGCTAAGAGGACTCTGATATGTTTGTTTTAGCAATATATCTGTGTTTTGCTTAATCTGTTTCTTAATGTATTGCTTAATCTGTTTCTTAGTACAGCTCTCCTTCCTTTCTCTCCAGGTCACGGGTTTGGTTCCTCAAAGATGTCACGCGCACAGACCTTTCCCAGCTACGCCCCAGAGCAGAGCGAAGAGACTCAGCAGTCTTTGTCCCGGTCCAGCAGCTATGGATTCAGCTACAGCTCCAGCCTCATCCAATGACACACAGAGAACCACTGCTGACCAGAGAGACAGCCTGTCCCGGACCTGCTTGTAGGGTCATTGCGCCCTCTGCCTCCTGGAAGACCAATTGCAGTAGAAATTGAAATGGGTTGGGTCTAGCCCCAATCCCAGTGGAAGTTTCAAAACTGGAGTTCTGCTTCCTTGATTCCGTGGCTAAGTCCTTTATTTACTGAATTTCTTGGGGGGATATCTGTGTTTAACAAAAATAGAATCCCAATCGTATGAACAGTCATTAACTACAATTCTTTGGGTCTGATAGTAGCAGCAGCCCGGGCACCATGAGCATTGCCCAACAGGGTTGCACCTGGTTGGTGTCCTCATGGCTTCGTCCTCCTGTCTGATGACCAGGGCCGGTCCTTAGACATAAAGGTCACCCACCACAAGCTGTGTGGCTTGGAAGGTTTTGACAGGGACAAATCCAATAAGCTCTACAAATGGCATCATAACTCGCCATATAAATAAGCCCAGTGACAATTGAGGGAACAGGAAATTTAGAACACACGATTAAGCAGGGCCTTGTAGCTCTACGTGTGTGTGTGTGTGTGTGTGTGTGTGTGTGTGTGTGTGTGTGTGTAGACAAATAGAGATATGGATTTTGCTACATCCATCTATATTTAACAAGTATTATCAAATGTGTGCTGAGGGTGACAGGTCATGCTCACTTAAATCGTAGAAAACTGTCATTTGGTGCATTAAAGTTAAAGATTGTTATGTTGAGTAGCTATTTTTAAGACAGTGCTGTAAAAAAAAAAAGCCTTCTTATTAGCAAAAGTATTTATATAGTCAAGTCTGCTCCTATGACAACTCTGAGAGTGTGAGAAGGGGAAATGCTTTGGAAGCAGAAGAACCGGTCTAGCTGTCCTACGCCTCACGTCACCGCACTGTCTTTCTGGTTAGCGTTCCCTTGTTGGTGACAGTGTCTTTCTCCCTTTGGGTGTGATCACCAGCCGGCTTCCATTTCATCTCAAGAAAAAGAACTCTAGATGAGAAAATGTTTAAGAAAGTGATTAAAATACCTTTTAAAAGAACTGATCTATTTTTCAGTCAGGAGACCAACAGGCACAGGATTGTAGATGTTTGAAACCTCACACACTCTTCTCAGACAGCCATCAGGGATTCGCCTTTTACTGTGTGACCAGGACTTGCTGGGCTTTCCTTTCCTTTTCCTGAGTCTGGGTTGGCTGGGACTATGAGAAAATGGAGTAAATATAATTTTTTCATCCTTCACACTAATGATGAATTTTCAAGGTTTAGAAGGAATTGGTGATTTCCATGTGGACTGAGGAAATTTGGCTAATTCAGGTCAACATAGATAGTTTTGCCCTCAATTTTGGTGTTCAGTAGAATGAAAATAAAGATGATCCTGCCTGATTATCTGATGCTACGTGCTTAAGATGGTCAGCTCACAAATCCCCTAAGAGGAATAGAAATAGCAGGGAGCCCAGGCCATGTAAGATGAACACCAGATTTTTCTTTCTTAATAGCAAAATATTTTAAACTGTCAAAGTTAGTCTGTTGAAAGGGTACCCATTTTGCTGATTAGAAGTAAGATCTATTTTTCATCCCTATCCACAGCTTGAATGCAGATTGGCAATTCCTTCCAGAGGATTACTCTAGCATTAAATGGTTCTGGGTCCCTCCTTGATCAATTCACATTTATAGCAACCACCTAGACCCTCCGCATCTCTCAGATAAAGGTGAAAACCCCATCAAGATGCTAATCATAAGACTTAATGTGGCTGTGAAAAATAATTATCCTAAGCTTTCAGGAATAAAAAGAAAATTGCTCAAATGCTCTGCACTGTGAATTTTGCTGACACATCAGAAGAGCAGGTGACTGGTTCCTGACAATGATAGAGCCTTCCCTGTAGTTCCAGCTTTCAGAGTTAGGCACCTCTAAATTCCTTCAGCACAGGGCATTTGCTTTTGAAATGCCATTAGCGGAACTGACCAGAGCAACTCCCAGCTGAGACCACTTGAGCACAGCTCCTAGTGCGGTCCCACTCGGAGCAAGACTCACTCAGTTGAGCTGTTGCTTAGAGACCACAAGGGACTTACGGGGAAAAGCCCTCAGGGGTCCTGGTTCATGTCTCAGTTTTATTAATGTGCCCAGAGCACAGACACCGAGTCCAGGGAGATGGATTCTGCTAATTAGATGAGTCTGCTCTTGTGTCTATTTGGTGGGAGACGTAATACCTGCATGAAGTTAATAAAAAACACCATTTTCTTGTGATCATTCCCAGTGAGCATAACTGACAGGGTACCAGAGATCAGGCAAAAACTTGGGCCAGTTCATTCTGAAAATCATGTCATAAAAAGAGTCTGTGAGATAGAAATTTCCTTCCCATGTCTTTATCCAATCTCATCGCAATGAGAATAAGGCCATAAAATATCTCCTGGGACATTTTTGGAGATGTATTATATCCTCTAACTATGCTTCCAATTGTAGCTAAGTCACAACTACTAAATGAACAGATAGGAGACTTTACATTAACCTAACATACTTGACATAAAGCAGTGCACATTGCAATAAAAATGACAAGCTGATAAATCTACAAAAACCAAAGATGAAGAATTACTGAACCCGTCTTCTGGAACTTCATGAAATCAATTCCACTGGAGCAACTGGAGTGGTCATAGGCATGTATTCAACTCACTTGAGTTTATAGGTTTTTGACTGAAGATACTTCTACACTTCGCAAGTCATTTTTTCTCCCTCCAGAAATTGTATTATATCTTTAACATACATGTGACTTTGTCATTGTGAGGGAGTGACTTGCTATGAACCAAAGACATCTTTTGGCTCCTTCCAAAAGTGACTCCGCTGGGACTCCTCCAGATGGAGAAGGTGAATGAAGAGGGGCACAGTTTCCATATTGGGTGGGAAGAGAGTGATGATGACAGAACCCAACATAAGTCATAAAGGTCCGTCTGTGAGCAGAGAAAGCCTGGGGGACGTACACATTTCACAGACTATGTGAGGGGATTCATTTTTTTATGTCCCCAGTTTTTTCTTCCAATAATATTAATTGTTGTACACGTGACATTATATTTAAAATGCAGAAAAGTACAAAATAACTTTAACCCAATAGCTTACTATTCTGATGGGGACAAAAAACACAACTTTTTTTTATTCCTTGAATGAATAGTAGGCTCTCAGAACTAATTTATTTATGCAGGTTGCAAATATTTATAATTCAATAGGTTCTGGCCACTGCCACAATTTGAACTTAATGAAATAAGAAATATATATTTACTTATTTATTAGGGAAGATGCCGTTTGGTAGAGCATGTGAAATAAAGTGAAATGTATTTATTAAAAGTAAACCTCACCCTTTTCACCAAGTAGTAACTAGAGTACTAGACCTAACATCTTGTACAATTTTTCTCCGTCTTCATTGGGCAATTATGTTTCAAAATTATTTATCACCTATAAAATTGTCAACCAGTTATATTTTATGTCCAATATAGAAACAGTGAACTGATAACTTCACACTGTTAGCAGTTTCTATGGATCCAATTTATTGCATGTGCTATCTTTACAATATTAAAACACATCCTAAAAATTTATGTCTGCCCCTCATTCTTTGGCCAATATCTCAGAAAACTTTGTAAAAGAGCATGAGTATCCTATTCTCTAGATTATTTGAGCCACTTCCTAAAATGGACCATTAGTGATACAGTGAAAACAAGCTAAGCCAATTATATTCTTATGAAAATATTGTAGGCCAGTTTTGATTATTATAACACAGCCCAATAAATAGGCAATACACATTCAATGGGGCTAAGCCTAAAGACCTTTAACATATCATGTTATAACAAATATTATGCTAAAAACTGCTCAAAGTGAAAAGTATGCATTTTTCTCCAATTCTATTAACATATTATGTCTGTCCATATCTTGCAATTTCAAATTACTAAACCAAAAATTAGCTATACTTTACAATCCCCAAACCTTGGTCTTCTCAAGATAGATAAAAATCTGCCTACTGGATATGCATTAATAATTACAATAATAGTTGATAATGCCACACAAATGAATTTCTAGCCAGTGAAATTTATGGAGCACAATTTCCAAAGGAGAGGGTTGAGAAGGACAATGTGAACTAGTCAGGAGGGCAACAATTTAGATAAGCTTATAAAGACTCCAATGAACTATCTAGTGTCACACTCAGATTTACTTTCTTAACATTCTAACCTCAGTTCCATGTCTGAGACATGGCCTTCTTTACTAGTTTCTCTGAATACAAAGTATGCAAGACATCAGTTGTATCAGTATTGGCATTACCGCACAAAGACAACCCATTACCAACAAGTGTGCTTCCTTTAGGAGAGTGAAAATTATTTAACACCAAAGAACATGTAACAGAATCCCCGTGGTCCAATGTCTCTTCAGTAACATGAGGATCATTCTTGTAGAGTCAACCTCATTTGCATTTCAATGTGAAGATACATTATCAGTGAGACAGGCTGATTGCTGAACACATCAGAAAAGATGCACAGCCCGTGGGTGCATTTCTCTATAAATGTACCTGAAAGCTTAGCCCACATTTTCTACTACAAATCCTTCCTTTCTTATTGAAGAATGTGAATCTTTGTGGATCATTTCTATAATTTATTACAACTAGACAAGGTATTAGGTAGTTTATAGACTTTCATGGAAGTATCATGAGATTTGGGGCACATTTTCTAGATAGGTGGAATGCTAGCTAGCTGTGAAGACGAACTTGTAGAATAAAAGTCCTGTTTTTATGTACCCCTCAGGAGAAAACCAAAACCCATAGATGTAATTTATTCAAAGACAAGAAACAGTCAGGAATAGGGTCACCTAGCAGGCTCATAGGAATGTTTCCTTGGCTACATCTCAACTCCCAGGGATGCGTAGTGGGAGCTGAGAAATGCCACATGGCTTATAAGTGAACAGGCCCTTGTACATGTAAGTGTTTTCCCAAATTTGTCAGATGTTTCTAACTCTTCCTGGACTCATCACCAACTATATCAATAGAGAGGCTTTATGGGGCAATTATTGGACTTGTAGGTCATGGATGATTGGTATAAGTGTTACTATTCTTATACTGTCATCCAGTTCTTTGTTGGAAATTTAGACTTACTTTTTCTAAAGTGATGGTCAAACTAAAAAAAAAAAAAAATTAAGTAAGTGTTTATGTTTTGCATTCTTACTAATTCATTACATTGTGGCTGTGATTATTATTTTGGGGATTTTTATTACTCTGTAGCACTTTGGTTTAATTATTTATGGCATTTGTCACAACTTTGTTAAAGAATTGATAATATCAGGGCTACATATTTTCATGTGAGTTACAAAAAGCTTCCATTTTCAATTGAAATTTGGGAAATTGTTTTGTTGTTTTGTTTTTTTTTTTACTTTAAAATATCTTACACATCCAGCTTTCCCTCATACTCTTATATAGGCATTATTTAAATTAATTGAACTTTATATAAATTAGAAATAAGTTAAAATTACTAAATAATATGAAAGCCACTTTTTATGTGAGATTTTCATACACTTTTCTTAGTTTAAAATTTTAATATCTTGTAAACATTTTAAAGAAGGGAAAAATATACTTGTAATAGGAATATGTCAACTTCCTTCTAATAATTTCATTTAATACATTTTTATTTTGCTTCACTTTCTATGCCTGCTACCTTAGTCCATATTCCATATTCTGAACTTATTTTATTAGTTGATACAATTAACTTTCTCAGTCTGTTCTCTGTTTTTTGTGTTGATGTGTGTTTGTTTGTTTTTTAAACTTAAGGAGAACATCAAATTAACCCATTTTGTAGACACAGAATTGTGCCCCAAATGAAGCAAGGTCTCCACCCTGACCCTGCAGCTGTGCTCACCTCGGAATCTGATTGCTGTCCATATTCACCCAAATGACCCACAGCCTCATAAGAGTTGCTAATTTTAAGAAATCCAAAATGTAAAGCCCCAACTTCAGGGAAAGAAGATTGAGATAATGGCTTAATTTTTTAAAGGTTTTCTATCGAAGAAAACCTTGTGAAAGGGTTTTTATGTTTTTTTCAACATCATTAACTCCTTGACAGAGGGGTTGAAAGACAGGGAAAGATGGAGAATGAAATGATTGTAGTATCTTGATATTCAATATAAATCAGAAATGAACATGATGTGGGTTCATATGAAATCATTTGATTAATGGAATGCAGATCTACATGTCTAGTGCATAATTCAAGGAACGAACAATGCCTATTCTTACTGAAAATATATATATGTCAGTGAGTGGAGTGGAGAAAAAGAAGCTCCCAATTTTTATGAAGACCTGAAATGGAGAATATAGATTCTTTCAAGTTCTAAGACACCATGTTCTTTTAGTGATAGCCAGCAGTGTATAAATCACAGCAACACATAAGTCTACACTCTCACAACGAATGAGCTGAAAGCCAGTATCATCTTGGCTACAGACGACAGGATATCTCGCCCAGCACCATCTTTACACAAACCCTAACACACTCATGCACACAGACACATTTTTACTTTGACCTACTTTCTATGTGCCCCTATACTTATCTTTTGGGGTCCACACAGAAATATCCCATCTTGCAAAATCCTTATCCATATGAATCTTCAAAATGTATTAAATTATGTGTTGTATGTTTGCTTTCTGTAAATTCTTTTAAATCAATTTATATATACTTTGTGAAGTCCTATACTGTATTTTATAGAGGGATAGCATTTGTCCTTCCTTAAATAGAATGTTTGTGATCATTTTGATAAAAATAATTGTGGACACTACACTTTTGTCAAGAAACAAAATAACCATTACAAGTTTGCTTCTTTTCAAAAATATATGATTTGATATACTTCCTTTTCAATAATAATTGATTCCAGATAATAGTTTGGGGACATCTGTACTTAAATACTAGCTGAGCCACCTTTTGCGATGGGATGCAAAGGAATACTGTCCCTAGAAACTAAATGTAAATTTCTGGCAGGACAGAAAATATTATAATAATGAGGCAATAATTAAATTATTTTTAAATCTATCTGTGTGATTTTTCCCCTTGGTAAAAATAGTACATAGTTCAAGAATTACCCTCTTCCAAATTTCTAGTTTCTATATTACAGTCCTCAGTAGATAAATTATTGTTATTAATGTCTTACTCATAACCATAAGAAATTCACAAATGAGATTGCTACCCAGGAGGATCATTTATAGTTGTGCAATATTAAAATTTCCTCCATCACTTAAAAATTAAAAGGTAAAGCAGTCCAAAGATATTGCTTTCCACCACAAGTTTGCATGATTGAGATTTGAACATGAAAATTGCTGGTTTTTACCCAGGAGTTACTGTTGTTAGCACTGTAATATTATATGATCTCCTTACATTTTTGTTTTCATGTGATGAACTGTAACTATGTAATTAAACAGAATTCTGACAATCATATTCTTTGAACCTTTAAAATGTCACTTATTCCTTTATTTATTGGCTTGCTATTTTCAAAATAAAATAAAAGAGGCCCTTTATTAAATGGAAGATTGCTGAGAATTCATTATGTATTCCTGGTGCTTCCCTAACCCTGTGTTATAATAGGACATCATTTTTACTAGGTTGACTTTGGTTTGGTGGAATCATGGGATATTAATACGGAAAATGACATTGGCGACCAGCACTTTTATTTCCAGTCAAGTGATACCCAGTTTTATTAAGTGGCTTTTACAACAGCACACAACTGGAAACAGTTTTTCTCCAGCACTAGGCTCACCCTTTCATTCCAAAGGAAATTATTGAAGGTGAACATGTGGTAGAAAAACATTTCACATCAAGAGTGAGAAGCATGCCGTCTGACCACACCAGCTACCAGTGACTTCCTTATTGCAGATTTCCATCCCTTGGCCTTGGTCACTGGCATCTAGAACACTCAGGAAATACACTCACAGAATCCATTTCTCAAGCTTAATCTTTAAATCTTATCTGGGCTGTTCTTTCTGGTTTGCTAGATTAATTTATTAGTAGTATTTTTTTTTTCTTTCAGAGAGTTATGCCTTTATAGAGAGCTTCCATAATATGAGAGAAATCAAAGTGAGTGAGAGAGCTGGCATTAAAGATATTGAATGTCACAAGACACAGCCCAATAGCAGTGATGCTGTTATTTTTGTAATGTACAAAGAAAAACAAAACCAAATAATTCCCCCAAGTGGCAAAACTTCCATCCTTTTTTCCAAACTATATTAGACAAAGTTACTGAATTTTTATATCGATATGGTGAATTATTAAAATAAAGGTTTAAGTATGAACTGGATAAAATAGCTAAACATTCAGGGAAACATGAGTTATCCTATTAATCAGGGTGTTTTAGGAAGTCAGGCTGCTAAATTATATGCTCTCAAAGACCAATCACTAAACACATATTGAGTGCTGACTACCTACTCCACCGAGCAAAAAACATGCCACATCTCCGGCACTTGGTTCTTGCTGCCTTTTCATTCCTTTTGCTATGCTTCAGGGAAGAGGAGGGTGGGCGCAGGGGCAGCTGACAGCACATGGGTATGGGGCCTTCCCTAGGAGAGGACATGGAGCCGGTTAGACGGCTAGACATAAGGAGGTAAGGGAAGGCTAGAGAGACCACTTCCCAGTTTCCAGTCCTTTCTCAAAGCTGTTTCTGAATTTCTTCCTGCCTCCTCCTCCTCCTTTTCCTCCTCCAATCTTATCCTTTCCCCCCTCCCCTCTCTCTCTCTCTCATTAGACCTTGCTTTTTTATCATAAGAAATTATTCTACAACATAATTTCAAAATTATCTCTTGCTATTTGTCTGGTATAATTTTTTTAAAACCTCTTTTTTAAAAAATGTCCTATTCCTCTCTTGACACAAACCTTCACATAAGACAAAATATGCACTTGAGTCACAGAGACCTGTTCTACATATATTATACTCCTCTGAATATTTGCAAACTTTTGTCCTAAGATAGCCCAATACCGTGCTGTGGAGGATGTCATTCAGATTGATGGGCGCCGGTCCAGCCAGAGTCGGAGTCAGAGTTGTAGCTGTGCTTTATCCTCCGCCTCTCCTTGTTTTCCAAGCTGCTTCTGTCCCTCACCTGGACTTGCTTCCAAACAACTCACATTGCTCAAATAAATTAACTGCTTATTTCATAACATTGCTTCAGCCTCCAGTGCTTAAAACCAGTACTGCCAACTTATACAGCCACAAACCCAGATATAACAGGCTTGTGCTCGTCCGCTCCACCACTCTGGGCACTTGGTTACACACTTGCAGTCTGGGACTTTGTGTCCTTTTATACCTGAACGTTTTCTAGAATTGATTCCAAGTCTTATGTTACCCTCTCTTCTTTTTTCTTGATAAAGGGAGATATCAAGATGACAGCTCTGTGGAAAGAACCACAGCTTTGGGCCCAAGTTAAGGATCTAGAGTAACTTTTCTGGGAAGGTAAGTGTTGGAATATCTGTTGCACCAGAAGCTCCAGAGATCATTTAGACCAGGCATGTCAAACTCAAAGGCTAACACAGGCCAAATAAATGAGGCCTGCGGCCTGCGGGCCGCGAGTTTGACATGCTTGATGTAGACCATTGGTGAAGAGTCGGACATAAGCTTATGGTAAATACAAAAATAGTCAGCTGAAAAGAAACAATCATGCTGGGTGGGGAACAAAGTTCTGTAGGAGAGAAGGCGGTTATTTTTACCATGTGATTCAACTGAGAAGAGTGTTGACAAAGTCATAAAAAAAAAAAAAAAAACAACCAAATATGGAAACAATCAAACTTTAAGACAAATATTTTTGAAAGATGGTCATTTGAGAAAGGTATTCATTCACATGTTATGAGTTTATGGGAATAAGATATCAAAAAATCAATAAAGAATGCCCTAAAATTGAAAAAAAATCTGGTAGTAATATAAGCATACTATTCAGAGAAGTAGAGAGAAATAAAACAATCAGAAGAGGTGAAATGTGTTGTCTTGACCAAGGGAAATGGGAAAAGCAGGGAATGATTTTTTGTAGAAAACCCCACACAGCATTCTGACTCTGAACTGCACCCACTTATAAAATGGACTGAGTGCTGCATCGAGAAGTTACTGGTTTGCATTGCTCTGCATTTAACGCTTCCTGTTATGTTATTCTGTAGAAATTCTTGCCTAATATTCTTTGGTAGCAAATGAAACTAATGATCGTGGGCACTGCATTTTATTCATTCAAACAGCATAATACAGTATGTCGAGGTAAGCATTTTCATGCAAAACCCCAAAGTCTGAAATTACCCATAAATCTGGAAAAATGTTCTAAAAGAGGGTAACTATATAACATCATTCAAACAGGGAAAATAGGCAATAAGTGGGAAATTTTGTAGACATTTATCACCCATACTCTCGATTTAGATTTTTTCTTACACCTTACAACAGAGTTAGTACTTTAAACTGGGAAAAACATAATATGTAAACCAACCTTGAACACTTATAAAATTTCCTGAGTAAGCACTGCAGTTATTCTAGAAGTTTCAGGTCTGCCTGTGACTATCTAGCACTAGCAATAGAAAAGAGGGGTTATTTTTAAACTTGTTTTATTTTTCAGATAAATGTATGAAAGCCTAGAGACTTGGCTTAGAATAATTCCAATGAACAAACCAATGAAAAAATATACTAACTTATGAATGTAAACATCAACACTTTCTGGACACTACATTCCAATAATGGCCAAACTAATGATGATCCTATCTAATAAAAGAGTAATATGCAATTGACTGTCACTCCAACACACAAGATGGCCGCCCCTATGTGGTCAAAGATGGCTGCCCCCATGTGGACACAAGATGGCCACCACAAGATGGCCGGCAGGAGAGGGCAGTTGTGGGTGATCAGGTCGGCAGGGGAGGGCAGTTGTAGGCGATCAGGCCTGCAGGGGAGGGCAGTTGGGGGGAACCAGACCAGCAGGGAGAGCAGTTAGGGGCAACCAGGCCGGCAGGGGAGGGTAGTTGGGAAGGACCAGGCCTGCAGGGGAGAGTAGTTAGGGGCAATCAGGCTGGCAGGGGAGGGCAGTTAGGGGCAATCAGGCTGGCAGGGGAGTGATTAGGGGGTGATCAGGCTGGCAGGCAGAAGCAGTTAGGGGCAATCAGGCAGGCAGGCAGTCGAGTGGTTGGGAGCCAGCAATCCTGGATTGTGAGATGGATGTCTGACTGCTCGTTTAGGCCCGATCCCACAGGCAGTCGGACACCTCTTGAGGGGTCCCAGATTGGAGAGGGTGAAGGCTGGGTTGAGGGGCACACACACCCCATGCACAAATTTCATGCACCGGGCCTCTAGTAATAAAATAATGGTGTTACATGTTTATGTCATTTTATATTTTTCAAAGATATTTTCTTATCACTTTCGTGGAAAGAAGCTAAAGTTCATGTTCACAATTTAACATCTCCACCTATACTTTATAAGCATCTTAATTCTACAATCTTTAGTCAAGCAGTACAAGAATATAGCACATTGTGCCCAGCCAGTGTGGCTCAATAGTTTAGGGTCGACCTATGAGCCAGGAAGTCAGGGTTTGATTCCAAGTCAGAGCACATGCCCGGGATTGCAGGCTCCATCCCCAGTATGGGGTGTAAAGGAGGCAGTCAATCAATGATTCTCTCTCATCATTGTTGTTTCTAACTCTCTTTCCCTTTCCCTTCCTCTCTGAAATCAATAAAAATATATTTTAAAAAATAAGAATACAGCACATTATGATAAATCAGGAGACATATGGTGATTACAGGGCTTCCTAATTATAACGTGGACTCTACCCATTTGGAATATTATTGCAATGCAGCTGTAGGTTTTTCTTTAATACAGTGCTAGATAAACCAACATAATAACTAAACCTGCTAAAATTATTTTTAGTTTACTCTATCTTGAAGTTGACGTATTTTAAATGTATATGTTTTTTAGTAATAAACTGAATTACTTAAAACATTCTATGAATCTAATAGTTATTAACTAAAAATGAGAGCCCCATCCACCTGTCTCCCACCCATAAGTATAATGACAAGTTAAGGACATTTCTATGCCATTTGCTCAGCACGCATAGAGGCCTTGCAATGATGTTTCACGGTCACTTTGATGACAATATAATCAACACCTAATCATGGTAGGTTAATTAGATGCATCCTTTCCCTGACAAAACTATGCATTCTATAACGACATTTAATAAACCTCTCATCAAACAGCAATTTCTTTTAATTGGTTACTTTAATGTAAATATTAAAATAGTGGCATTCAAAGGAAATAGATTTTTATTTAATGTATTATATATCAATATAAATTATATATGTAAAGAAGAATCTTAGGAAGCATCTTGCTTCCTAAGTAGCACCTTGCAAAAAAGATTTAAAATATAATTTAATTCAATTCTGACCTTTTATTCGGTGGATCTGTTTTTATCTCTTTCCTTAATAACAACCAGAATAGCAGGTACAACAAATTGTGTGTGTGTGTGTTTGTACACTCACACAATATATATATGTACATATGTGTGTGTGTGTGTGTGTGTGTATAACATATGGCAGTATTTTAAAACTCTAGCAAACTATGTATAACATTAAAGAAAATACAATGAAAGTGCTTTGTTAAGATGTTCAGAAGGGGAAAAAAATGAATAGAATTTCACCAGGTAACAGCTGAGGGTGGAATAGGAATAGTAGGGAGGTCAGAGAAATTTCCACAGGACTGAGGAGGGTTCAAAATCCCTGAAAAAAATCCTGAACTCTATCATATAAGTAAAGTCTCTACCAGACAGAAACAAAGATTATGACTTTTCCAAGAGTTGTGGACAGCCATCTTGGAAGCACAAGAGGAAAGCTTGAATGAGTTAAGCCAACACCAGTGAAGTGGATCCAATGCCATGGAAGGGGATCCAGAAGCTGGTTTGTGCCCACAGTCGATTTCAGACACGACATTTTAAGTCTTAGTCAATAACCTTTGCCTGAAGCTTGACCTCCCCGGATGGCTCCATTACATGAATCAGTAAGTTGCCTTTCATGTCTAAGCTAATTAGAGTCGGGTTGACTGAAACATTTCTGTTAAGAATGTTCTCTAGGTGATGTAGGTCACCAACACCAGGGAGAACAGAGCAGGTGGATCCGATGGTTTCATGTCCAGGCCAGCAGCAGTTGGGGCACCAGCCTGTTACCTTGCACTGTAGCTCGGAGGCAATACAGACAGGCACCTCTGTGCCCTAAGCACAGTCCTGGGAGGAGGAAGCAGAAGAGGCTCTGATGGCTTCCAGGCCATCACAGCTGCCCCTTCAGGTAAGAGGTGATGAGACCCATAGATAGGAGATTGTCTTTAACATTTTGTCATATTCTGTTTCGTTAATACACCCCAAATTGTGCATGTATCTTATAACTGTTTTTAGAAATTGGTGCATAGGCTTCTATTACTTATTAGGTGGAGATTTTATATGTAAATGTAGCACTGAGAAACCTTTTTCCATTGTTTCGTTGGGGAATTAAATAGGGTGATGTTTGGATTGAAAAAAAGTAAAGTATATTCAGTCAACTGGCATCCACAGTAGACACTGAATAGTGGGAAGAAACTGTATAACGATCTATGGATTTAGCAGTCATCATAAATTTGATCAGATCAAGGAAAAAGCTTAGGCTCTAGTCTTCGGTCTCCGAGAGAAGGTTGGGTAGTTGACATAAATGTCCTCTCCTGCACCATCTGATGGTTGGCTGATGGAGAAGGAACTTCTGTAGTTGTTGGATGCCTAGAAAGACAGGCAGAGAGGGTGTCAATAATTCACTGTATTTCAGCAGCTAACAAAGACACCAAAAACAAATATCTTCTCCATTCAACTACAATAGAGGTCAACTTTCTATTACAATTACCAGTAATTTCATAAAACATCCTCTTTATCATATTGAACTTCTATGAGAAATCATATTCTTGACTTGCAGGGCCCTGAGTAAGATCCAACAGAGGCCTGGTCTACATCATCCCTTGCTACACTGGGTTTATGAAACACCTCTTTAGATGCAAAACTCCCTTTCCCAATGCCAGGGGTTTTGATGAGAACAATTCTCATTTTTATATGGAAAGTCTAGTATAGTATTTTCCCATTGTGGGACCCATTAATTAATTTCTGTTGAATGAATGTCATCAGAGGCCATACTTTTTATTTTTATTTTTTAAAATTTATCTTTATTGTTGAAAGTATTACAGATGTCCCCTTATTCTCCTTATTGATCTCCTTCCCCCCACTCCTGCCCCCACCCAGGCCTTTAGCACACTATTGTCTGTATCTATGGGTTATGCATATATGCATTTAGGTTCTTTGGTTAAGCCTCCCTACCCCTTTCCCTCTGAGATTCATCAGTCTGTTCATGCTTCCATGTTTTAAAGGACAGAACATGGTGTCCTGGCTTAAAAATAAGCAACTGAACACAATAAATTAATGAAATAAACTGATATTGACTTTCAAAATAATGTTATGTTATCATTTGAGTGGCTTTGGTGTTTTCAAGGAGAAAGCAAGTTCAAGTGTCATTGTTACTTATATAGCCTGTTGATAAAAAAAAAAAAAGATGAAGTAAGTCTAACTTCATCTTAATATCAGCTTAAAATCTAACTTTATAATCATCATTCAAAATACCATTATTCTATAAAAGCCTGAAAAAGTTGAATATATAATGTAGGAAATTGCAAAGCTCCTTCCTGCCTCTGAAGTTCACAGCAGCAACTGTGGCTTTGTTTTGGCTTGAGTGGGCAACAGCTAAGGACAAAGAACAAATCCAAAAATTGTATAAAACAGATCACTGATTAGCTGGTGCAGGAGTGGCAGGTAAAACAAGGTAAGACTTCTTGAGTCTTTGTGGTTGGTGCCAAAAAAGTAAGCCATGAATTATTCAGAAAAGAAGTGTGGTTTTTTTTTTGTTTTTTTTTGCAAATAGTAACTACTTCATAGAAGAAAAATTTAAACTGATAGATTATTGAGAAGTCTGAAGCACACATATTGAATTGTCAGAAACATTTTAGTGCTTGGAGTTTTGACTGGGTAGAATTTAATGATAAGTAATTAAGTCGAAGAGAAATGGATGTAATTGTAAATAACACTGGGGAAAATGTTTTATTGCAAAATTTCCTAAACAGAATAATATGTGTTAAAGAGAATATTTGATCCATTGTGGAGACATGAGCATTCCTCTTATCTGCAAACACAGATGGAATTTTCTACTCTTTCCAGTAAACAAAAGTGGGCACGTGCAAATGAGGAGGAAATGGTTACACTTCATCAGACACCTGCAGCCCCTTGGAAGGCTCTTTAGCTTTATAATCTGGACATCCATTAATTAATCAATTAAGCAAAAGGTCAGACCATTTATGTAGTTTAATTTAATCCTCACAATAACTTCATGGCATAAAAACATAATTGTGCCCTGTACTGGGTCAGATAGTGTCCCCCCCAAATTTATGTTCTTCCAAGACCTTCATGATGTGACCTTATGTGAAAATAGGTTTGTTATAGAAACACAGACACAGGGAAGAATGCCATGTGAAGACAGAGGCAGAGTCTGGAGTGACGGGGCCACAACCCACAGAATGCCAAGGAGTGCCAGAAGCCAGCCGAAACTAGGAGAGAAGCATGGACCAGATTCTCACCCCAAGGAGGAACTGATCCTACTGGGACCTTGATTTTGGACTTCAACCCTAGAATTGCAAGAGAATGGATTTCTGTTGTTCTAAATCACCCACTTTGTGGGAATTTGATTGTGGGAGCCCTAGGAAACCAATACAGGTTTTGGTAATGTGCAGTGTTGATTATTATGTTGGTGTGATTGCTCTTTTATCTGTATTAATGTAAAACAGTTTTGAAGGGTATTAAAAATAAGAGAATAGTTCAGAAAATAACTATTTCATCAAATAACTGACACTTAAATTACAGGCAATGCACGGCCAGTTTGTTGAAATGAGAATAAAGAAGAAGATTGGTAATTGCCAAATGAACTGAGTTTACAAAACTTTTGTGATGTACAAGGAAAGAGGGGAGAATAACAACTCTGAGAAAACTTACCTTATTCTGTGTGGCCTGGGACTCTTTACCTTGGACACTTTTCTGTCTCCTTCTCTTCCTGGAAATACATATTCAATAGAGGTATTAAGAATTACACTCCAGACTAATGTTATTTCAAATCCTCTATGTGCCTCACCTGTGCCCTAACACACATGCCCTTACTAAATATGTTGAAGTAGCTATCCACAGTTACTTTATACATACTTACCCAAATTTTTTTTTCATTTTCCCACCTTCTCCAATGTGTTTCCAGATGGTAGAAGCAACTAAATGAATATCCAGCCGGTGGACACTAGTCATTAATACCAGTGAGTTTAGTAAAGAATGGTTCATAGTGGGTTATTACATAAATAGCCTTCTCCAAATTATTTCAGACTTGATTTCCCACAATTAAAACTTCCTTTTAAATGCTAATGGAATAACTTCTTGAATGCCAATGATAATATAATTAAGCTTTATAAAATCGTCTAGGTTTGTGGTCGGCAACCCCCGGTTGGCGAGCCACATGCGGCTCTTTGGCCCCTTGAGTGTGGCTCTTCCACAAAATACCACAGCCTGGGTGAGTCTATTTTGAAGAAGTGGCGTTAGAAGAAGTTTAAGTTTAAAAAAATTGGCTCTCAAAAGAAATTTCAATCGTTGTACTGTTGATATTTGGCTCTGTTGACTAATGAGTTTGCCGACCACTGGTCTAGGTGTTTACTAAACCACCTGTATAGGTTACGTTTTTTAAATTTCATTTTTTATAAAAACCTCTCTTATTTACCAGGTTGGGGGACTGAGGCAAAGAGAAGAGTAACTTGCCCCAGATCACATGGTTGGTTATTGGTAGCATCAGATTGGAGCCCTCCCTCTTAACTACTACGTTCTCCTGCTCTAGGGCCATGTGTTGCAGTCAACGGGGCAGCCTGGAGCTATGCTTTTAAATAAATTCTCCAGGTTCCAATTAAACCTATAAAAACCTAACTTCAAGAGAAATCTTTGAAAAGAAAATACAGGAAAAGAAGAAAAGAAGCTACTGTAATTGAATACATTAGCTCAGATAACTACATACAAATGTGAAGAATGGTTTCACGGGGAGATGAGGACCCTTTTCATCTCCCTAAAGAAGATTCTTATTGAACAACAAAGAAGATTGGCCAGGGGAAAAATGTAGAGTTGTTTTTTAAAGATGAGCTTAGTATTCCTTCATGGAATTTGTGAAAACCAGGCAAGATAGTTTCTCTCTCAGGAAAGGTGTTCAGATGGGGGATGTTGACCCTGATGGTGTCTTCTAGTCGCTATGAAATCCTCCACCATCTCAACCTAATCACAAACGTACCTATTCTACGTGCTTTTACTTATTTGCTTATGTATTATTGAAACAATTTATTTACTTATTTTACATGTAAGTGTACTACATGCAAACATGTTTCTAGGTGCTTTATGTAAATTATTCACTGCTCAAAAAATCTATGCTGTAGGTGTGACTATCTGCTTTTTACAAATGAGGAAACTGAGACACTGACCTATGACCTTTGCTCTTTTGTTACGTGATGGTTTACGAGGCTTGTATATCATAATATAGAGTTAAGTGTTCCAAATAGGACCAAATATATATACATTTTTTACATAAAACTAGAATATACAATGTGATGAAGAGAAGACAACATGAAGCTTAGAGTCAGATGATCTGTGTTGGCTTGTGCTTTGCAATTTACTAGTTATTTGCATCTCTAACGTTCAATCCTCTCATCTGCAAAATAAAGACAGTAAATACATTGTGGTGTATTCTAGGTTGACGAGCCATTCTGGTTTGTGGATTCTAAAGTTTCCCAGAGGTGAGGGATTTTAGTGCTGAAACCTGGAGAATCCCAGGCAGACCAGACACTCTACTTGTAGTGAACATCAACATTGACAATAAATGTAAAAATAAGTGTCTAACCCTTTGCTCGTGAAGTATTAAAATTCTTCTTACGAATACTGGTGTCCACATGTAGACTGTCATGCTTAACGGAGCTAGGCACTTCTGCCAGCCATGATCACTTGACAGTGTTACTATTCTGATCTAACTGGGAGCAGAGAAAGTGCTTGGAGAGCCTCTGCACTCCCGTCCCTAGGGGCTAGGTGTGCAGGGAGAACCCAGTTTCCTCTAGGCACACTGTGATTTACTTTGCCTTCTACCCAAGTCAATACATTTGAAGCGACACGAGTGCTTTAAATAGTCGCAAGGACAGAGTTCAGAAGGTCACTGTTTGGCCCTGGCATCATTTTTCCAAACATGTCCACAGTGACGACACATGCTGATATAGTGACAAGGTGGGAAAACAAGTGCTTTTCCCTTTGTGTTCGCCCGATGATGAACCCAGCCCAGGAATCTTTGTATCACTTTGAACCAAGGGGGACAATATAGTCTACGGTTCAATTTAGCTATTCCTGTAAAAGTGATGCATTTTCATGAAACTCAATCCTTCATGTCCAGCATCTGGGACCCTCCAGAGACCTGCTGTCACTCATTCTGTCTGGGCCCCCGAGTGTTCCTGCGACCACAGTTCCCCTCGGTGCATTTTTTATCCACCAAGGTGGAGCAGTAGAGAATCCTCAATGTCACTAACATCCCAGCCTGGGCTCCTTAACCCAACTGGCTGTTTTCTGATCAGAGGAAGCTTTGAGGACATCCGGGTGACAGAGAGAAAGGAAAAACGACAGTTCTGTGTTTCAATTTAATTAGACAAATGCTTATTGACCATCCATTATTTGGAAAGATTAGCACTAAATGCTATCAAACTAAAAAATGAATAAAACAGGCTGCCATCATGAATAGAAGGAAAGACAAGTGTGAATGTGATTAAATTAGCGAGCAGCCTGTGAGGTATAGCAGATGAGAAGCACATGGGATTCTGGAAAGTGAGACCACGACTCTGGGCAGGGAGGGAAAGGCAGGACAGACCTCCAACGGGGACAGGTGTACCACACCTTGAATGATCCACAGGATTAAGGCTAAATGTGGAGGAAACAGCACTTGGTGGCTTGACAATGGAAAGAGAGCCAAGTGTGTTCACAGAAAAGTTGCAGTTTTAACAAAATTTGTCAATACTGGGGGAGTAAGAAAAGGAGAAAATATGAATGGAAATTAGGCTGGAGTCAGAACGACAGGGCTCATTGAGTTTTGCCTTTATTCTAGTGACAGGGGAATGGTAACAGGAGGTTTTAAACAGGATGTTGACATGACCAGCCTTAGCTTTCAGGAAAGGAACCAGGAAAACCCAGGGGCATTAGAAAGAGAGGCGACGTTGTGAGCAGATTGCAAAGTGTGAATAAAATCAGGGGAATGGTGATAAGAGCTTCCAAAGAGGTGGGAGAGCGGGGGAGAAATGGAGATGAGACAGAGGAAACCTCTGGAAATCCAATCAATAAGCCATGCACGTGTGTGTAATATTACCATGCATCTGTGGCAACTTTCGGAGGAGAGATAAATGGGGAATTGATGGATTCATCCACCCAATAAACATATATAAAGTGTCTGTCTATGCTGTGCTAGACATGCCAAATGTAGACATCTAATGCTTGGTCTTCTCCTCCCTTAAGGAAGGTAACCTTAGTTGGAACACAGTATATCCACCCCTATGTGATCACAGCTAAGACTGCAACAGACACTTAGACGTGTGAGTGGATGAACATGGAGAGCTAGGAAGGGAAGAAAGGGTCCACCAAGAATATACTAGAAACTTCCAAGTGAGCCATGGACGTGAAAGGTAGGACATTAAAAGGCCGGTGGCCACCTGCTCTCTCTACGATCGCCTCTCCCAACCTCTTTCTTCCTTGATAATTTTTAATAAGAACAACTAAATTGTTTGTTTCAGAGAATAGACAGCCATTTAAATAATGTTGTTTGCTTATTAGAATATGTGCTTCATCACATCTCATTCACCACTGCCAAAAGAAATAGCTGATGAATAAGTGAAGGCTTTATTACTGTTCGATCCAGTCCTTCCACTTCTCAGAATCTCTCTCTCTCTCTCTCTCTCTCTCTCTCTCTCTCTCTCTCTCACACACCCACACCCACACACACACACACACACACACACACACACACACACCCTCACCCAACAGCTTTTTTTCCTAAAGGAAAAGAAAGATCAATGGAGTAGGAGACAGAGAGGAGGCATCAGGCATATGAAAGTTTTGTTAATATGGGGCAGACGGCCAGCTCCTACTAATTTTTAAGTGAATGACTCTGACTCTCCCATTTTCCTCCACTATTACAACAGTTCTTTCCTCTCCTTTGTGTAAGAAAAGCACTCAGAAAAACATATGCAAGTGCTAAGACAGCTTGGCCAATGCTGTGTGATTAATTGTAGAGATCCTTGAACATCGGAATCGCTCAGGGTAAACAAGATTCAGAAGGAGGCACAATGCTCACCTGATATACAGAATGACAATGACAGTGGCAATTAGGATAACAAACAGCGACGATAAAACTGCCCCTACAACCATCCAGAAGACATATTGGTTGTCTTTTTTACCTAGGAGAAAAAAATTATAGTAGAAATTAGGAATTCAGCCAAAGCCAGCAAAAAGGAAGATAGAAAAATGAGAAAAGATACATCCATCATCATAGAGGCACAATTGAAAACAAACAACAAATCCAAGAGAAAAAAAAAAACACACAGGATTAGATAAGGGAAAAAGATAATTTTCCACTCAGTCTCCTAAGTATTTTGGACTCCTGACAGAGTTTTGATAGTTCCTTGATCTCTAAGATTGGATTTGACACCTTAAGAATAAGGATAGAAAGAGTGTATGCCCAAGACAGATATCCCTTCATTCTAATGAACTCCTGATTGCAAATATAAAATCTTTTAAGAAAAAAAAAACATCAAAATAGTATACAAATAAAGATTACTTAAGTACGGTGTATTAAGTACATTCAACACACAACAGTACTAGTATGTAACTTTGATGTTTATACGTAGAATTTTGTTTAAAAACTATTTTCTACTCAGTTGGGATTAATGGTAAAAAACAATCAGCAAAAAATGTGTTACTCCAACTCACTGCTTCCATGGAAAGAACCACAGTCCAGGAATCTGAAATTCCCACCCTGGTTCTTTCACTATCTAGTTTGAAAGATACAAACTAGATAGAAGGGGGGGGGGGGGGTGCACTGAGAGAGAAAGAGAGAGAGAAGCATTAATGAGAGAGAATCATTGATCGGCTGCTTCCTGCATACCCCCCACTGGGGATTGAGCCTGCAACCGGAATTGAACTGTGACCTCCTGGTTCAAAGGTGGATGCTTAAACACTGAGCCACACCAGCCAGGCTCACTATCGTGTTTTTCTGACCTCCAGCAAATCCTTAACCTTCTCTGCATGCCTTTCTTCATCAGTCCACTATGACAGTGACGACACTTCTGATTAAATCTCAGAATTATGGCAAGAATCGAATGAGACAATATCCAAGAGTAGTAAACTACTAGAGAGACATCACCTCTGCAGTTTGACCCCAGTGAGCTCAGAGCACGTTTCAGCTGTAAAGTGTCCTCCTGCCCACAGCACACCTCACCCACTGCCACCCACAGAGCTCCCTCCCAGAAGAACTCCACCCATTTGTGCTGTTGCTGGGAATGGGATGGAACTGGAACCCAGGGGCTGTCTTAATTGCCACCTTTTTTGGGGACAGCAAACATGCAAGATGGGTATAAGCCAAGGCAGAGACAGCACGACTTTCTGGTTCTGGAAATTAGAGCCCCAATGCTGGCCCTGTGATTCCCGGCTCTCTGGAATCCCACAGTAACTGGAGAAATCACACTTCTCACTGGATTTTTAACAACCTGACAGATTATATCTTCCTTCCTAACTCACTACACTGTATTTAGCTGCGATTTTTTTCATGGTAAGAGCTCAAAGTCAACACCCACTCATTCTTTTGCAAGTATTACTGCAAAGAGAACCTAAGTCAAATAATGAACACTACTTTTATACTTTAAATTCATTTAAACTATTAGGTGAATAAAAGTATATAAACTTGTCCAAATTTGATGAGGAGAGGAATTTATTCAGAGCAAAAATACATTATTCCAACTACAAAAAGAACAATTAAACTTTCTCCCCATGAAATAAGAAGTTAACCTTTGAAGCTCTTGGCACATTATGAAAATAAACAAAATACCTGAAGTTATTTTGCATTATAACCCAGGACTATAAAAGGACTTGCTATACTGAAATAATTTGAATATAATATATGCTAAAGTTAAATCAAACAGACAATCATAGCAAGAAAATAAGAGTTATTATCAATAAGTTCATTGACAGTATTCTGGGAGAATTGTTTAACTACATTTTTAAAATGCTATTTAGATCTTTATTACAGTAAAAAAAAATCTGGGTGAACTAGAGATCGGAATTTTTATGTAGATACTATAAGAAAATATAAATAAATCCCTAAATGAGAAATGACTTTCCCATTTATAAAAATTAATAAATATACAGGATTGAGGCAATCAAAATGAAAAATAACTGAAGATCAAATTATTACAAATGAGATGTAAAGATAAACATAATATTGGTAGGTTGTTTTATCATATTCTTGCTATTGAGAAAAAGGTACATAAGACAATATGAGAGATATAACTTATTAACAAAAGGCTCTTAAAGTGTAAGTTGGTATAAAAGGAAGCCTGTGGTGAGATTGCCCATCAAAAGTTCTTTGAGAAGCAAAAACTGCTGCAACCTGCAAAGAAAAAGAAATTGGTCTCTGTGTCACACCCTTTCACGTTTGATTAATTGCTTTATTCCAAAGAAAAACTCAAAACTGTATAACATTTCTAACAGCAAAAAGAAAATCTCTGTTTCCCAAGAGTAGACAAACCAGCAAGACTCTGCAGCTGGGGTTGTCAAACTTCATTTGCATCTGAATCACCTGGTTGCTGCGCCCCACCCTCAGAGTGTCCGACCCTTTAGGCCTGGGTGGCTCCCAGAATTCACAGCTCTCCTGTGAAGTCTAAGATGCTGGTATAGGGGCCACCCTGCATATCATGGCTATGGGCAATGGAATGATGTGTGTAAAGAATCCCAAGGAAATGAAAAACTGCTGACTATAGATAGAAAGTTAAGTAAAATTTCAAAACCAGAATTCACAATCGAACAGTTCTCAATCAAGTATGGAACTTACTCGGGGAAAAACAGCCTGCAAGGCAACAGCATGCCAAAATTTTAAAGTGATGGTCTTCAGGGAATAGAATTAAAAGCAATTGTTTCTTGAGGCTTTTTGGTATTTTCCAAACTGTCTAAATGATATATTGCTTTTATTAATCAGGGGGGAAATAGCTCAAAAATTTAAAGGCTTGCATGCTTAAAACAGAATAATCTGACAAAATTTAGTTGTTATATTTAACGTGCAGGCTGTAGAGAGCTACTTTGTAGAAGGGAACACAGAACCCATAAGAATTAAGTTGGCATTGTTTTTATTAAGCTCTAAATTAAATGACTGAAGTAGAAACCACTAAAAAGGATGGCCACTTATTTCACAATGCCCAATTATAGATACAAGTTTTCAATGCATTCTGTATCGTGAAATCGGTTACCTCTTTACACCTCTTCTGGTAATGTTTGACCTGCTGGAGTCAGATCTGTTCACTCATTTAATACATTGCATTTCAAGGCATGTGTATTGATTGGTTCAACAGGATTTCAAATCCATGTGTTTATGACTTAAGTGACGTTTTTATTTTGTTTTGTTTTTTGTTATTAGGTCTGAGATATAACTCTCTTATTTATTTACTTACTTACTTATTTTCTTTCAGTTTTATTTTGTGTTGGTTTCAGGTGTATAACTTGGTGGTTAGACAATCATATATTTTACATGGTGTTCCCCTGATATTTCCAGTACCCCAACTGGCACTGTAACTGGACAACCCATGGGTCTGGGCTGCCTGTCACCACTTGAGTCAATTAAGCAGAGAGATATATGAGCCTTTATTCCAATAATGCCGGTAGGTCTTCCACAAAAAATCTGCTCTACCCCCCTCCCTCACCATAAGGCAGCTGCTTATATTGGGTAGAAGGACAACAATTACATGAAATTAAGAATTACAGGCAAGGGGAAGTAGGCAAAGAATGATGGTTACAGGTTAGAGGCAAGGCAGGCTGAGGAGGTCACAGAGGGCGGGTGCCTCTGGGCACCTCTGGGACCAGATTGCAGATAATAGGGGCTGAGTTGCAAAGGGTGGGTGCCTCCAGGTCTAGACTGCTTCAGCCACAAGGTTGTTCTCGGAAAAGGAGGATGGACTGCATTCTGATGATAGCTCCCATGTCCCAGGGCATACAACTCAGCCGGGTTAGAATGTGCTTTCTCTAATCAGAACAGTCACAATTGATTAAACCATTTGCCATTGGTGATTAGTTCATCCCCCGCCCCTCTCCCCTCAGGGAATTGGGCTCAAAGTTCCAAACCTCTAATCGGAGGGTCCCTCCTCAGGCAACCAGCCCTGTCCTGCAGCTACCTAGGGGCCTTCAGCCACCAGTCCTTCATTAACATAAAAAAGTCACTACTCTCTGGAGACCAAGGGTCTCCGAAGCCTTTGTGTCAGGAACTAGGGACTAAGACCAAATGTTATAGCAAAAGAGGCTCCTCACAGCCCCCATCCCCCATTCCACAGAAAATGGCAAGGGTTTAGGCGCTCTGTGAAAGGAGCAGGAGACCAAACAGCTACTTCCTTATTGAAGGAGCTCACATTGTTTTGAAAGGTCCTGGCTGATTTCAAAACACCCATGGAACAAGTATTTTCCATAAGAAATAAGAGGAACAGCGTGGGGGGGGCAGGTAGGATTCAGTAACACTGCAAGAGACTGGGCCATTGCGAGCATCCCAGCCTCCAGCCAGTCCTGCCTTCCCCCATTTCCGGCCCTTCCTCTGCCTTCATGTGAGCCATCAGGACGTAGAACCTCGTGGTGCAACCACGCAGCTCGCTGGGCACAGTATGGCTAAAAACACAAACGTACAAAAGAAAAGCAAACAGCACTGGATGCTTTAGGGAGTTAATTGACAGTCCTAATATTCACTATTTCCTAACTTCCGCTAATAGATCTTTGGTTGAGAAACATCGGCCTGAAAGCCTCCCTCTTAAAGAAAGAAGAATGCTTGTCTATTCTCAGTAGCCACTATTTTGCTGATGTTTTTCCCCCACTTTCTTCCCAATGGTGTGTTGATTCATACGAGGCCAAAAGTGTCGTGAACCATACGGCCAGTATTTTTCCCTCCCATCGAAGAGGGTAAATACAGTTAAAACAAATTGTCAGTGAGATATCACTGGTATAAATGAACAATTCACTCCAGGGCTGCAACCTTCCAATGACAAGTATTTATGGCTGAGTCATAAACCATTAGCAAGGCCCATGATAGGAATGCTGCCAGGTCTTCCCTCAGGGCCAGGTGGACAGCAATGGGCAGTAAAGTTATTGCTTCTCCTGAATTAGAGTTTGGGATGGGTTCGTGAGTAAAGAAACAGTGGGGTCAGATTAGTGAGTGAAGTCACTCAGGACCTAAATATCTGAACTGAAAAGCATGCTGGGAAAAACTCACAGAGCCTAACCCTCTAGGCAGCCTGGGTGGGTCATAGGGGGTATCAGTTAGAGTTATTCTTACTTTTTTACCTCATTAAAAAAGAAGCAGAAAGACTGGATTTATTTCTGTGTATAGATGGAATATGCAGTGTGTGACTTCCCACAGGGTAAGCATATGTGAGCAGACAGCCTCAGGATTACCTGGTCTACTGCAATTTTTTACTTACTACACATATAATGCAAATATCCAACTTCTGGGCCACCTTCCACATCGATTTGATGAAAACACAGAGATTGAGAAGAGATGTCCTTGGGCCCAGACCTGTCTTCTAATTCTAATTCTTTCCCCCTGGAATATCCTTTGTTCTCCCAAATGCCTTTTTTTTTTTTTTTTTCAATTGCAAAGTGGTGATTAAGTCAACCCCAGAAGTGGAAATGGAGCTTAGGTAAAACAGATAGAGGTGCTTTATATATTTAAGCAACAGCTGGTACATAAATTATGAATAGTCTACTTATATTTTGTATCTATACATTCAAAGTTAGGGGTGAATAAATAACTCATTTCTATTCTTTTTGTGTTGGAGTTCCGTGTTGAACAACTAGTCATGAGTGACAGAGGAATCTTGCTCCTGAAGGCATGCCCACCTCCATGGGGAAGAGCAGAGGGCGTGTTGGTAAAAACTTGTGAAACAAGTGTATGTTTGGAGACCACTGGAAAGAACACTAGCCTGAAGCCAGCTGAACTTTCCTGTGAGCCTGAACTATTTAGCAAGTGGATATTGGTGTGGTAATAGTATTCCAAAGGTCAACTTCCTTTGTACCAGTCGATTTTATACTCTTTGTGTTTCAGAAATCTTTCCCTGTTGTATAGCAAGAAGGTCTTAAGAGGTAAGTTATTTTCAGACAATTAAAGGACCATGACATCCACCTCTAATCCTTCTTCTGCATGAATAGCAACTACCCGCCCTCAAAATAAAAGTATTGTTCGATTTTAGCTGAGAAACATAGGCACTGACAGTCTGAATGATTGTCCTGCAGCAAGCCAACGAGGATAGCAAGCTTCTAGCCCCATGTACAGATTTTGCTACAGTGGGTTTGCCTCTCTCAATGACTTACACACTTAAAAAATTTACATCGGTTGGGAAACACAGTCTAAGATTGGCTGTAACGTTTATCTGCTCGATCTAGCTACATTTTCTGGTGTCATTACCTTCATGACGCCCTACTATGGGCCAAGGTTCTCTACAGTGACTGGTGAGCAAATGGCAAGGGTTACCTAAGTCAGCATATGTGGCACAGGGATGAGGACATTCTTTGACCTGGTACACCTGTCGAGAAAGTTTTCAAGATTGACTCCATCGTATTAGACACTTCACCTTTTCCCCCCAAATATTTCTGTCTGGCTATATTTCTTGAGCACATACCTCAATTTTCATAAACACCGATTATTTAAAGGAGACTGTATTCATGCATCATAAGCCAGAATGTCAAGACTGCATGCACACTGCTCACCTTCTCAGTGAGAGTGAGTGTGGCAGACCCGAGCCTAGCCCTCGAATAGTGGGCGAGAACTGGGATTTGGGGGCGTCCCACCTTTCCCTAACTGATAAGGAAAACACCTGCTTGCCTCCTGGGGATCTGTCAGTCCTTCTGACTTGGCCCCACACGCCTTTCCTGATTTGCTTGGTTTCTCTGCTGTAACAGATCAAAGCCATCCTTTTGGAACGTCATCATTAGGAAGAAAGGCCCCCTCTCCCAATTCTGCGGGAGGACAGGAGCCTTGCTCCAAGGGGCAAAACCACCTCCTAGAGGAGACTAAGAAGCTCGTGTTAGGATGACCTCAGTGGCAAATGGGGCCATCAAGTCTTCTACTTGAGGACCTCGACAACGTGGGTGTCCTGGGTTGTAGCTGCTGGGCTCTACAAAAGGGGAGATTCTTTCTGTCTTCACAGTCTCTTAGCAGATTGCCTGTGACGCACTCCTCAATTCTGGTTGAGTGCTTATTCAATAATGAAATTGTGTTCTTTCTTTTCTACCTTTGTGGAGCTATTTTCTGGGGAGGGAGGAGATTTGGGTTCTAATTATAACTCCCTAGCACAGTGTTATCCTTACTGTTGTCTTACCAGGCATGACTCTCCATTAGTGTCTGTGTTATGTTTATGCACAAGGCTCTAATGGGAAATGTTTCAAATGCTCTACTGAAATCAGGATAAACATTTTCCCCATGCAACAAAATACAGTAGGCATACCATGTCATTTAAATATTGTATGTATTTAGTTGCAAAGGCCCATAAATGTGAAAGAATATAACTATTCTGAATACTTTAACATGGAAAATAAATTTTTGTTTTCTCTTGTCCCTATGAGTGGAGGAATGCTTACCACATAGCTAATTGACTAATATGCTCCCTGCCCCTCCTAGCAAATGTAACAGACATCTGAATTCATGCATGTATGGGCACACAACTTAAGAGAGTGAAGCATTTATCTCAGTTCTCTATATAAGACAAAAAGCCCAAGCATGTTAACATCAGGACAATAATCATACCCTGCAAACCTATCTTTCTATATTTGCAAATGTTGCAAATGTGTCTCCTTGTGGCCTTGATTTGGGGTCGTTTGCACAACCATTGTGTCCTTGAGCTTCTTTGAAGACAGACAATATCCCAGCCTTTGTTAGTGCAATCTTCTCATTGCAGTATACATTCTTCATTTGCCCATGTCCATCACTGTGATGATAAGGATTCTCATTTCACTCACTACTCACCCTAGCTAAAGTCGTTCCTCACACCCCACCAATCAGATCAAGAGCCATCACCATGTCAACCTATATCTGTGAAAGGAGGAATCTCTTCCTGCGGGCTCATCCAATAAAATGCCACTCTTCTATTCAAACAACTATAAACATCACAGTGACATTGAGTTCCAGCAAAAGTAAAATATATTAAGTTAATTCTGGAAATGAACTTTATTGTGGCCAAAGAGGCTGCAAAATATTTATTTTATAAAAGCTACCCAAAAATATTTATCAGTTTAATAAATGCCCTTTAAGAATCACTGAATCATTTCAGTGTAAATTACTTGATGATACAATTTAGGGTCCAAAGATATATCTCTACAAATGATAAATGTTCACTATTCATTTCCTGTTCTTTTCAAAACAGCCCTCTGCAAATCTACTAGGTCACCCTTGAATATTCTGCAGGAGTCAGGTCAGTACATGATAGAAATACTTCCGTTGAAGTTGGAAGTCATTGACTAATTGAACTGTGATACTGAAAATTAGAATTGCCATGGAGAATGGAACACCATTAATCTTATATGAAGAGCTAAGTTTTTAAAATTGTAAGTTGTTTCCTATTTGCCTTGGGGAAAATTTCACACCATCCTCTATGCTCAGTTCTTAATAAGGCTCTGAGAGACAACCGCAAGCTGTTAACAGTTTCCAGATGCTTTAAAATGAGAAATCCACCCACGACAGAGTCTAAATGGCTGTTTTGTGGCTGGAATCATTAGGCAAGTCTCTGGAATAAGTATGGCCATGGATTTTCAGTGGGAAGAAAGTCAGTGCATGGATCTGAATTTGAATGTCTACCTGTGCTCTAAGCTCCTGAAGAGAAGAAAACTTCATGAAAATTGTTTGAAATTGATGCTGTGGATAAAGACCCACTTAAAGAAAATCCTTTCCCGGGATTAGCTGCTTTCTAATACCACCCACTTACACTCTATTGTGATGTTCCCTGCGAATCTGCTGTAGGCACCTGACACACCAACACACTCAGCAACGTTCCTTCTGCAACAGCATCGCCCACTCAGCATGACCTCTTTCAACGTTTCTTTCTCTCTGACATTAACTTTCTATTACTCAATTCAACATCTTCTTTATCTATACAAACACAGTATGCATAAAGAAATGACTGCGAGATCAGGAGAGATGAGTAAATTAATATTCAGGGCAGTGTCTCCTGAAAGAACAGATTTGAGCAGAGCCAACGACATAATATGCCATGATTGAGTAATCAGCTCGCTTGTGATGATGGAAACTGTCTGTTTCATCTGGATACCCAGTTGTTGCCTAGAATCTTAAAAACATCACTACATTGGCCGGACAATTGTGGTTGATCTGTTTCATTGGAGGCTGTCTGAACTGGTGGGAGGTGCAGGCCGTGCTCTGGGACTCTGGTCTGTGGTTCTGTCATATGAACTAACCATCATGCACATTATGTTCTATGTATGTGAAGATAATGAGAGGCCGAGGTCCATCACTCTGTGCCAGGGAAATGGGCACATCTGGCAGCCCCATGCGCACCAGCTCAGACAACCCCCATGCCTACAATGTTCACATCTATTATAAATTCCCAAGAGTGGAACAGAACATTCTGGATTAATGAACTCTAGACCTCATGGAAGCAATCCATGGGAAGGCTCTCTTGACTCTGGCCCCATGTTTTCCTACTGAACACTTCTGCCGCCTTCCTTTATAAACCTCATTCTCTAGACCAGAGAGACCAGCAATTATGTACCATTTACAGAAAATATGGTAAAGAAGAAAAATACAATTAAAAAAGGAAATAGACGTTTTTGAAAGATATAAATGCAAACAAAGTTCATGAAAATTTCTTCTCAAACAATGCAATTAACCTAAGAGTTCAGGTATCTTTGATCAGTAATCACTAAACAGCAAATGTCCAGTATTGATGAAGAAAATATAGACCTAATCTAGCTAGAAAACTTAAACACAAAATGGACACAGTCTCTACTAGAATACATACAAATATTAACAAGGAAGGAATCAGCCAAGAACATGCATTAATACAAATTCTGGAAAGGTCTGACAACTTTAAGCAGAGATGCCAAAATCTGATACCTCAAATAATTTCTAATATAAGAATCTGGACTGCTGCAAATAGATGCAGTGACTCAAGCATATAAATTTCCAAGTTGTAAGTGTTTGAGAAATTCAAGATGCATAATGGTGCAATGAGTGGGGAGCAGTGTGGGCCAGTGTGGAAAATCTTGAAGGTGGTGAGATCTGATGGAAACACTAAAGGAAAGAAGGTAAATGTGGTAAAAGTTGGTGGATTGGTTAAGAAAAGGAGAAAATAGAAGAGTGTGAGTGACTGTCCAGGTGGTGGCAAGCACAGCTGACATTTCTATCAGACTAACTTCTCTCTCCCCTCTGTGCCCATCCAAGGTGGGTAGGAGGCCCGTAGGCCACCAGCAAACCTGTTCAAAGCTTGAGTCTGCATCAGCCCAGAAAGGGGCACCTTTTCTTAACTTGTCTGCCTGGAGGAGGTGTCATTTGAAATTTGTCTATCTGAGTGGGCTCCTTTGTAGCCTAGTTTGAGAGCACCATCATTCATGTGCTATTGAACTCTTAGCTCATTTTCTCTGCCTTGAATGTCACTTTTTAATTCTATACACAGAAACTATTTGACTTACACTTCCTTGAATATTATTTTGCCATCTTTGGTCAAGAATTGATAGTGGCCAAAAACAAACAAAAAAGAATTGGTAGTGGCTTTCATTGCTCGTAATAAGATCCAGAATTTCAACAAGGTATCACTTAATTGTGCCTACCACCTTCTATGTTAACCCGTAACTCAGAATCTTTGTACCCACCTAGCCAGTCACCCACACACAACTTCCTCGTCCTCTCATGCTTACTTCCTGTTACTCCCTGTCCCCTGTTTTGTCTCTTTTCTCTGCTCTGATCATAATGTCTCATTTGAAACCCGATGGTTCAGCTGAGTGGCCTCGTTGGTGGAATATTGGAGAAGGACCTGAGTAACTATACTGCTCAGCAGTGGCCAATGGAAGTTTGTTCAAAATAGTCTCCTCCAGAAACTTCCTGAGAGAGCTGATTTCATTTCTTTGATCCTCCTCCTTTTCATAATCAATAAGCTCAGTTAAAACAATAGTAGTTTGAACATCATTTAGCTAATATTAAAAGACTTCAAAAATTCTTTTGGTGGAAACTAAAACACTTTTCTCATAACTAATGAAATTTCAAAGAATATTAAGGGCCGAGAATAATTTGGGTCACTGTTGTATGCACACATTTTCCCCTGATCCTTGCCCCTGTGGTCTAGACAAATTTCAAATCCAGAAGAGTCAGTCTGGAACTATTTCCTACTTCTCAGGTCCTGAGAGCCAAGAACAGGAGACACGTATTTCTTTTAATTTAACAAAGAAAATCCATAGTAAATTCTGGTTTAACTCATGCTTCTGCCACTTTCTCTCTCTTCAAAATAAATCAAGGCTTGGCTATATAACATATAGGTTGACATTGTGTCATCTCTTGGGTGACCTATGAGTACACGGTACTTGTCGGAATATGAACACAGGCAGACAGATGTCAGGGAAGAGCTCTCTGTGTGTGTGTGTGTGTGGAATATGAGTCCTGCTATAAAGAAGTGGATGGAGGTAACAAAGGATGCAGAGCAGTTTATTAAAAATTGTGTCACAATCACCTTTCCCTTGACAGTTGAGATAAATTAAATCTGCTCTACATCTTACACCTGTCTCTCTGCTTTTAGCTCTACATTGATTTTTTACTAAACAGCCTCAAGCTTTGAAACACTCAAATCGCACCAGAGAAAATACATGCGCTCTAGTTTTGCTTTCCATCTGATTTTTAATATTCAATACATACTTATTATCATTTTAAAAGAGAATTAGACCAAAGCATACAGTCAACAGCTGTCATCTCCTGTCAATGATAACTTTAACTAATAGGCCCCATTGACATTCTTTCAACCTGCCCCTGAATCTCAGAAAGCCATTCTGTGGGCTTTCAAAACAAATGGACACTAACAATGCTGCCCATTACGTTCAGTTGCTTTCATATTCAACAGTGTTTACAGCTTCTGTACAAAGAAAATAAATTATCTTGTGCAAGAAACTTAATCATGTTTTGACAAGAGAATGATTTTTTTTAAATTAGTAAGAGTTAAATAACTATACCTCCTAAATATCTATTACCCCCATTTTCTCCATGATTTAAGATGTTTATAATCACTTTTTCAACATATAATGGACAAGGTCTTATTTCATAGGTGTTTGAAAATGGTTCTTTATGACATTTTTCTGAATAGACCATTTCCTTGCCTTGGTCCCAAAAGGAGATTAGTGACTATGCTTAGTCTTTCTTTTATGTGACCAGGTTTAAAAAACACTTCTATAGTACAAGGTTATTTTTAGGTAAGAAATCCTATCTAATAAAAGAGTAATATGCAGATTGACCACCACTCCAACACACAATATGGCTGCCCCCATTGGTCAAAGATCCCGCCCCTATGTGGACACAAGATGGCCACCACAAGATGGCCAGCAGGGGAGGGCAGTTGGGAGGCACCAGGCCTGCAAGGGAGGGCAGTTGGAGGCAATCAACCCTGCAGGGGAGGGCAGTTAGGGGTGACCAGGCCGGCAGAGGAGGGAAGTTGGGGGCAAACAGGCTGGCAGGGGAGCAGTTAGACATCAATCAGGCTGGCATGGGAGTGATTAGGGGGTGATCAGGCTGATAGGCAGAAGCAGTTAGGGGCAATCAGGAAGGCAGGCAGGCGAGCAGTTGGGAGCCAGCAGTCCTGGATTGTGAGAGGGATGTCCGACTGCCCGTTTAGACCCGATCGACTAAACAGGCAGTCGGACATCCCTCGAGGGGTCCCATATTGGAGAGGGTGAGGGCTGGGCTGAGGGACACGCCCCCCCCCGTGCATGAATTTCGTGCGCCGGGCCTCTAGTACATATGTGTCTAAAGGAATGGAGTCAACATTTAAAGTGAAGAATCTCAGTTAATTTTCTCTTCCAAATGGTTCATCAATCTTATTTTGCATCAAGTTCTGAAAAGAATGTGCATCCCACAACTCCCCACCCCACTCCCATGCCTGTCATTAAGAGGAGCAAAGGCGACTTGATGTGATCCAAGGTGACTCTGTAGACGAGGGGTGGGGAACCTTTTTTCTGTCAAGGGCCATTTGAATATTTATAACATCACTCGCAGACCATACAAATCATCAGCTTAAAAATTAGCCTGCTATATTTGGTCAAACATTTAATTAACTCACCCCTAATGCCTTGACAGGGCCAGACCAAATGATTTTGCCGGCCTTATACATGGCCCACAGGCCAGACGTTCCCCACCCCTGCTGTAGACAGAGGGCTGTCCTCTGACAAATGTCCTGCTTAGCACAAACAGGCCATTGTGTATACAAAACCTTTTCATCTTCCTTCCCAGGGCAGGAAGAAATAGTGGGTTGCAGCGTAAACTAATCCATCAATCATGTTTTGGATTAAAGGAACAGCCAAATCCTAAGAAGCCATGGCTTTCAAAGTCTACACACAAGCAAGGCACATGGGCTTCCTGGAAGCAGATGACAGCAAAGAAGAAAGAAAGATGGCTGGCTGGAAGGAAGAAAGGAAAGAAAGGAGGGAGGAAAGAAGGGAGGAAGAATAAAAGTAGAATTTCTGTCACCAATAAAAATAAATTACTTTCTCTAACATGTCCCTCTGCAGTGAGAAAATGTGCCCAGAGGACGAATCAGGAAAGCCTGGGATGGCCTTTCTCACACTCAGTTGTAACCCAGGCCTCTACACAGACTTCTAAAGAGGCTGGTCTCTCTGTATTTGCACTTCAGCAAGCAAAAAAAATCATTTTTTCTTACTGTTCCATGGCTTTTGTGAGGCCTAAAGCTCACACAGGTAAGGGCATCGTTAGGACCCAGGAGACAGATTACTAATGCAATGTGAGTACCGGGCCTTGGAAGGAACCTGCTCAGCTAAGAGGCCCTGGAGTTCAGCTTCAACCTTGTCAAGGCCAGTGTGCTTCTGCTCCCAGATCTGAAAGAGCTGAGGGATTCAAAGCTCCAATGTGTCAAAGAGGCAACTCTATTATCAAACATTTATTAAATTTCCACTCAACACAACACTGACTCAGCAAACACTAATCCAGCAGCTTCTTGTTATTGCCGAGGTTATATGAGGATTATGAAACCTAGTCACCACCCTTAAAAGTTTTAATGTAACTGAAAAATAGGAGGTATACAGCTGGAACTTACAGGCTGGTGAGACCATGTACTTTTTCAGACTCCCTGAATTTTTTGTTTAATTTCAGGAATATGGGACAGATCAAGAAAACAGGAAAGATTTATTATTATTAAATCTGTGATTGATGGATTAGTAAGATAAAGAAATACTAAAGACTACCATTCAATAACTGACAACTTACCTAAATCCAATCATTAAAAAATATTTTGACCCTGGCCGGGTAGCTCATTTGGTTAGAGCGTCATCCCAATACACCAAGGTTGTGGGTTCAATCCCCAGTCAGGGCACATACAAGAATCAACCAATGAATACATAAATAAGTGGAACAACAAATTCATATTTCTCTCTCTCTCTCTCTCTCTCTCATCAATAAATTTTTAAAAAATATTTTGAACAATAGAGTTATAGAAAAGACAACAGAAACCAACCTACAGTGGTTGGGTTTTTTCATTTTGACACAAGAAGGCCTCTGTCATATACTCACCATCAGTTACGGTCAACCTTACCACAAAGGTTTCATTTTCTCCTGTGCTGGCCTTGAAGCAACAGCGGTAAAGTCCGGAGTCAGAGGCCACGACGTGGGGCATGAGGATAAAGCTCCTTCTCATCCCCTGGCTACAGTTGCTCAGTATTTCTCTCCCAAACCTTGAGGGGAAGCTTTTCCCTTGGGACAAGTTGCATCTGATTAGGAGGTCGATCTGATGGGACTGGATCTTTTCCCATGTGACTTGTTGCATGGGACCCTTCATTTGAAGTTCGTACATGAATGTGATGTTTTCTCCAGGTTCTGAGACCACATGGCTATTCAATGGCACAGCTATCTCAAAACTATCTGAAAACAAGAAGACATTGATTACACTTAGGTCCTCAAATTTTTAAATGGGAGGGTAGAAGCTACTCAGAAAATGCCATCAAAAAGATTGGTGATCTCATTTAACATAGTTTCAGGAATTACAGACAGCTTTATACCACATTTTTGTAAGAAGAAGGCTTTTGAGAGAATGTGCTCACACATATTCTCTTAACTTTTACTTGGTTAACCATATAGCAAGAAACATCATCAAAACCTCTGGTGTTTTTCTTGGTAGTGATTGTATCAGAGGTTGAATGTCACAAGTGATCATATCAAGAAGTTGAATGGGTTGCTGATTCACACACTGACTCTGAGTATCAAATATCCTATATAATAAAAGGCTAATATGCAAATCAATTGAGTGGGGTAAGGACCAGTAGTTATGATGCGCACTGACCACCAGGGGGCAGATGCTCCATGCAGGAACTGCTCCCTCATGGTCAGTGCACTCCTAGTGGGAGCGCCACTTAGCCAAGAAGCCAGGCTGTAAGAGGACACGGGCCAGGTTGAGGGACCCTGCCCCACCCCTTCCCGCAAATGCACAAATTTCGTGTACTGGGCCTCTAGTCTAGATTATAATAATGCCAACTAAGATTTTATTATTCATAAAAGAGATACCAAATCATCTTCATTGAATATATACATAAATTCATTTTTCAGACATATGGGTTGTCTTATGCATAAAGTAAAAACCCTGTGTTTTATGACTTCCTGGGTAACTACAGAGTCCTCCAATATTTTCCCACCTTCCTACCACCAGAGCTGGAATACCCAGCACACAGCACTTAGTACATAATCATTAGATGCCTCAATCAGCAGTTTTTATAGTGTGGCCTGAGATCCCAAAGGGTTCCTGTATCCCCCTCTGAGATCTGAAAGATCACCCCAATTTTAATAGTCATATTAAAATGTAATTTACTTTTTAACTCTTATTCTATAAGAATATGTATATTATAAATTCACTCTTATCCTATAAGAATATATAGTAGAGATTTTCAGAGTCTCTGATGGCTACTGGGATGTATGCTTTTATGCTTATAAATTCTGGTCTTTTAAATCTTGTTTGGTTTTCATTTCTATTACAATAAATATTTATAGAATCAAACTCTTTGGGGTCTTCCATCATTTTTAAAAGAATAAATGGGGAAAACAATTCTAAAATTCATATAGTGTCACAAAAGGTCACAATAGACAAAACAAGCTTGAAAAGGAACAAAGCTGGAGGTGTCATACTTCCTGATTTCAAACTAAACTACAAAGCCACAATAATTAAAACAACCTGTTACTGGCAAAAAGACAAAAATACAGACCAATGGAAGAGAATGGAAAGCCCAGAAATACATCCATATATCCATGATCAGCTGATCTACAACCAGAGTGCCAGGAATGCACAATGGAGAAAAGATAGTCTCTTCAACACATGTTCTTGGAAAAACACATTATAAAAGGATAAAATTGGACCTTTCTCTTATACCATGCATAAAAATCAACTCAAAATGATAAAGACTTAAATGTAAGTCCTGAAACTGTTTAACACTCCCAGAAGAAAACATAGGAGAAAGTTTCATGACACTGACCTTGGCAATGATTCTTGAATATGACACCAAAAGCATAGGCAACAAAAGGAAAAATAGACAAGTGAGATTACATCAAACTAAAGTATTTCCTCACAGCAAAGGAAACAGTGAACATAGTGAAAAGGCAACCTACACAATGGGAGAATACATTTGCAAACCATATACCTGGAAGGATTAATTTCCAAAATATGTAAGGCATTCCTGCAACTCAATAGCAAAATAAAAAAACAAACCAATAACTAATTATTTAATTTGAAAAATGGGATAAAGAGTTGAATAGACATTTCTCTAAAGAAGATGTACAGCCCTAACTGGTTTGGCTCAGTGGATAGAGTGTCGGCCTGCGGACTGAAAGGTCCCAGGTTCGATTCCAGTCAAGGGCATGTAACTTGGTTGCAGGCACATCCCCAATAGGAGGTGTGTAGGAGGCAGCTGATCGATGTTTCTAACTCTCTATTCCTCTTCCTTCCTCTCTGTAAAAAATCAATAAAATATGTGGTTTTTTTTAAAAAAGAAGATGTACAAATGGCCAACTGATATATGAAAAGACGTTCTATGCCACTAATCATTAGGGAAACGCAAATCAAAATCACAATGAGATATCACCTCACATCTGTTAGGATGACTATTACAAAATAAAATAAAAAGAGAAAGACAATTGTTGGCGAGAATATGAAGAAATTGAAACCCTTTTACATGGTAGGTAGGAATATAAAATGGCACAGCCTCTATTGCAGCACTATTCACAAGTGAAAACATGTCCATCGATGGATAAATAGATTTTTAAAGTTTGGTATATATTACAATGGGATGTTATTCAACCTTTAAAAAGAAGGAAATCCTGCATTATGAGACAACGCAGGTAAACCTGGAAGACAATATGCCAAGTGAAATAAATCAGACACAGAAATAAATCCCATGTATATGGTCAGTTGATTTTTAACAAGAGTGCCAAGAATGCACAATGGAGAATACTGCATGATTCCACTTCTGTAAGGAATCTCAAATAGTCAGACTCATAGATGCGAAGAATAGAATGGTGGCTGCCAGGGGCTGGGCAGAGGAGATGTGGGGAGTTGCGTCTCAGTGGGTGTAGAGTTTCAGTTCTACTAGATAAATACATTCTAGAGATATGCTTGCTGTACAACATAGTGCCTGTAGTTAGCAACATTATTTGTATACTTAAAAATCTGTTAAGACTTTAGACCTCATGTTATATGTTCTTAGCATAATAAAATCTTTTCTCAAAAAGAGTATAAAGGGATCCTGAGACCAAACAATTGAAGAACCTGATCTAGAGAATAACCTTCAAGAATTAGGTTATTGGGGGGGGGGGGATTGGGGGGGGGGTAGGTTATGTCAGTCTGTTTAATCCGATAGTTCTGCTATGGCTGACGAGGAATTTCAGCCTACTGTCCAAATAGGAAGGCCAGTCATGGTGTCACAGGGCACATGGACCCTGGACAATAATGTGGAACTGGGAGAGACCATTAATCTCAGCCTCTCTGTGTCACTAACTTGCTCAGGCTGGCCTGAGAGCCACTTTCTTGACATCCAATGAAAAAGAAGAGAGGAGAGAAGAAGATCCCCACTTGAGAGAAAGTGCAAATGAACTCTAAAACACAATAAGGTTCGCTGTCTGTATTCAACTAGAAGACCGTCTGTGATAGTTTCGTCCCCACCAAACCACCTTCTTTTCTTCAGCAAGTGGTTCCATGTGTCAGAAAGTTTTTGGAAAGAGAAAACCACAGCACTCCCGCTTCTCACCCCGTAGCTGTGCAACCATTTACCAAAGCTAACACTCTACCCACATGACAAGCACACAGGAAACATTTCATCTGTGGGTTATCAGCCAGCACAAGAACAGGGAGGAAATAGAAGGAAAGAGAGAAAATCCATAAGAAATGAAAAAAACTAAGAATATAAAAGCTTAAAGGAAACAAATGAGCAATTAGAATAAAACTAAGACAGGGAAAAGAAGGCATGAGAAAATAAGAAGCCAGAGACAGTATCAGTAAAAGGCTAAATCAGATCATAGCACACTGTGTTGAGAAAATGAAAGAACATAAAAGAAATGGCAAAAAGAAAGGGAAACCCATTTTTACACGGCGCCGAAGCCTCGGAAATGAGACGCAGGCTGGCCTGGCGGCAGCATTGATGTTGGTCTTCAGTGCTCACATACCTGCTTGTTTTCCTCTGTGGCGACAGCTGTCCTCCAATCTCAGAAACTTGCTTTATCTGCCCATCTAACCCACCCTGCTACCAGGAAGCAACACCATGGACTGTGACTGGTTGTGAAGTGTCTGTATTTGCACAAAGGACAGACCCAGGAGGGAGGCCAGGCCTGGGGGTCTCCGGGGAAGGGGGGCTCTACATCAGGACCCAGGCCCACCTGTCAACAGACACAGGCTGGAACCGACAGAAGCAGGCCCGCCCCAGAGGCAGGTGGTTTGGAAGCAGAGTGTGGACTCCCTTAACCTCTCCTGATGAACCGAAGAGCTGGCTGGAGGCAGGTGGAAATCTAGGCGAGGCCTGCATAACCGGCCTCCCTCACATGCGGCCGGCTGCTGCCCGGAGCACCTGATCCTCCTGCTCGGCACATGGAGAGCGACCAAAACAACCCAAAAACCGAGAGGACCCAACGTGCACAAGGACCCTGGCACCCTGATTTGGAAAGCAAATCTACTTAAAATGGCGATCAAATTGTCGTTGTTAATAGGAAAGGTTTGATTACAATTGAGTCCTAAAAACAGAAACAAAAATTTTAAAAGCCAGTTAATTTTACATTTCTAACTAGTTATATATTAATTCTTAGCATAAACATAGAATAGATTGTGGGGAGAATTTTTTGTTTGTTTGTTTGCTTTTAAAAACTTTCTTTTTAGCCCTGGCCGGGTGGCTCAGTTGGTCGGAGCGTCCTCTTATACACTGAGAGTTTTGAGTTCAATTTCTGGTCAGGACACAGTCTAGGTTTGGGGTTCAATCCTGGGTCTGGTCATGTGCGGGAGGCAACGGATCAATCTTTCTCTGGTATCAATGTTTCTCTCTCTCTCTCCCTTCTTCTCTCTCTCTCAACTCAATAAAAACACCCTCAGGAGTGTGTTTTTAAAAATAATTAAAAACTTTATTTTTAGAGAAGTTATGGGTTTACAACAAAATTGAGAGGGAGGTACAGAGATTTCCTATCACCTACACACAGTCTCCCATTACCTACATCCCTCACCAGACTGATGCATTTTTTACCAAGGATGAACCTACATGGACACGTCATAATCCCACAAAGTCCATAGTTCACCTTAGCGTTCACTCTTCATGTTGTACATTCCGTGGATTTGGACAAATGTATAATGACCCATATTCATCATCATGATATCAGAGTATTTTCACTGCCCTATAAATCCTATGTGCTCTGTCTATCCGTCCCTCCCTCCTCTCAACCCCTGGCAACTCAAAAGAGTGTCTCCACAGTTTACCTTTTCCAGAATGTCATAGAGTTGGACTCATGCAGTATGTAACCTTTTCAACGTAGCTTCTTTCACGTGGTAACATGTGTTTAAGCTTTCGCCATGCCTTTTTATGGTTTGATAGCTCATTTCTTTAGTACTGAATACTATTCCATTGTCTGGATGTACCACAGTTTATCTATTCACCTCCTGAAGGGCATCTTGATGGCTTCCAAGTTGTGGTAATTATGAAAAGGCTGTTGTATACAGCCGTGGGCAGGCTTTTGTGTGGACATGAGTTTTCAATTCCTTTGGGCAAACACCAAAGAGCATGCTTGCTTGGTTTGTAGGATGAGTGTGTTTGGTTTTGTAAGAAAATGCCAACCCACCTTGCAAAGTGGCTGCCTCGTTTTGCATCCACCCCCACCCGCAGTGAAGAAGCCTTCCTGCGGCCCCACATCCTCGCCAGCACCGGGCACTGTCAGGGCTCTGGGTTTGGCCATGCTAACAGCTTGTCTGTGTTGTTCTCACATGGTGTGCATGTGGAACAACATGACTGAATCCTCTGTACTTTGTATGGGATTTTTCTAGCATGATGATAGATCATTTTGGAAAAATGTTTCAGTGCCAGAGCAAACTAACACAGGGTAAGGACTTCATGGGCGCAGCATTTCGGATCCCACCTGGATCCCATCAGCACCGATCAGAAGCAGCAAGGCCACCCATTGGGGGATCAGCCGTCTTCTCCACGCCCCTCCACACACGTGGCCATTCTCTGTCCTTCACTTAAAGTGCAGATACAGGGGAAGGAGCCAAACAAGATAAAAATAAGCTAAAGGACTGCCTGACTGAACAGCACAGATAAGTGGGAAGAACAAGAGCTGCTGGAAGAGATAAAAACACAACCTGACAAAGCATCCCGAGGCCGCGAGCTCAGCCATCTGTTTAAATGGAAGAAGTAGCTGGAATCAGGCAAGCATGTCCTAGCTGGCAGGGCAGAGGCACGGCCCAGAAAACACACAGTAAGAGAAGGTGTGCAGTTTCTCCAGAACGCAGTGCCCCTGTGAACACCAAAGAGCAAAAGGTTATGGCCCAGGCCTGGGACCACTTGTGATTCAAACGTCCTGTGATTCAGCTGCTGTGGCCTCAGGTGGGCCCCCCAGAACCCAGGCTGCCTCCTGGCCGCTTCACAGAGCCCCCAAATCTTTAGGGTGTTCATCTGAAGGGGCTATGGATCCTCATGCTGTAACTTTAGCTCACAGGTTTTAATTGTTAAAAAGCAAACTCCCGTCTCTCCGTTCCAGTACAATGAGGGAGAGCAATGCTTTCTATAAGTCAGCACCGCGAGGTTTGCTGTAGTACATGAGCAACGCTGCACTTTCTCCAGCCAGAAACATAAATGACTCATGGGAGGTAAGAATTTTAAACAGTATAGCTCTGAGGGCTTGCAAACCCAGACGAAGACAAACAGCCCAGGGGACTGGCTTGTTTTCCACGAAAATGTCAGCCGTTGGCCTCGCAGACTTGGAAATTTCTGGTAGACTTTCTGCATGGCCGAGTTTTACAGAAAAAGAATCAAAAGATGAACACTGACCCTAATCCTCCCCGACTAGAAAACAGACTGTGTCGGTGACTATCACTGGAGACGATGGTAAGCATTTTGTCTCATATACATTTAACATTTTCAACATATTTCAAAAGCAAACTAACAGGCCTGGAATTTGCCCTTACCATGTGCCAGCATTAGATGCATTACATGTGCTAACACCCCGAGTCCTCCCGACAGCCCGGAGGCAGGCCCAGCTGGCGGGTGGCAGAGAAGGGAGTCCCACGAGGCAGGAGGCTTGAGCAGCCGCCCCTAGGCCAGGGCTGCCATCCCTACCCTGTGAAAGGCACACAGGACTCTCCGAGTGGGAACTGGGCTGCTTTCACAGAGGAAGGAGGCTCCCAAGGAAGCCCCTGTTCCCAAATATCTTATTTTATGGTGCCTTAAATCCTGTCATCAGAAATCAATTTCTTTGCTTGTCCTTGTTAAAATGCACATAACGACCTCCGCTCCCAGCTGCACCAACAAACACACCCATGAAAAATTGCCCATTAGATTGCTTTCCAGTTAGAAGGCTAGTGCCTCGGAACACACTGGCTGCAGCAAAGGAATGAAGAGTCAGCAGCCTGCCTTGTCACAGGTCACAGGTCACAGGTCACATGTTACTATCTTCCATAGGACCAAAGTTTAGAGGAGAATGAGGGCCTGCAATTGCCGGGTGGGGGATTTAGACTGGAAGACGGATTACAAACAAAATTGCCTCTTTTATCCTTCCTTTCCTTCCTTCCTTCCTTCTTTCCTTCCTTCCTTCTTTCCTTCCTTCCTTCCTTCCTTCCTTCCTTCCTTCCTTCCTTCCTTCCTTCCTTCCTCCCTTCAACAGAGATTACTGTGTATTGACACAAAGACAAGTAAGGCACAGTGTGAGCTGATGGGAAGACACACAACCAGGTCATTGCACCAAACCTCTAGAGATTCCCCCAAATTGTTACTTTCATCTTTCATCATCTAGAGCAGTGGTTCTCAACCTTTCTAATGCCGTGACCCTTTAATACAGTTCCTCATGTTGTGGTGACCCCCCAACCATAAAATTATTTTCGTTGCTACTTCATAACTGTAATTTTGCTACTGTTATGAATCATAATGTAAATATCTGTGTTTTCTGATGGTCTTAGGTGACCCTGCTAGCGGTTCTCAACCTGTGGGGTGACCCACAGGTTGAGAACCGCTGCTGTAGAGCCTAGCAGGGGTCCTCAAACTTTTTAAACAGGGGGCCAGTTCACTGTCCCTCAGACCATTGGAGGGCCGGACTATAGTTTAAAAAAAACTATGAACAAATTCCTATGCACACTGCACATATCTTATTTTGAAGTAAAAATACAAAACGGCAAAAACACCTGCATGTGGCCCACGGGCCGTAGTTTGAGGACGCCTGGCCTAGAGTGTCAGGTATGCCCTGACGTATGTGGATAAGCGTATCTTTAATTCCTCAGATAATGTGTTAGGAGAAAAGGCAACTGAAAAGGATCAAAGACGAAGGCTCCCATCTAACAATTAACCCGCTGATCACTACGCTTTGAAGTAGCAGGGGGAAGGTTTGGGGAAGGAAATGAGGATCAGTTTGGAAGCTCTCCGAAAGAAGCAAAGAGCTTTATCGTGGCCGAGAGTCCCTGGATTCGAACCTTGAACATGAGTCAGAGCCTCCTCTCTAAGCCTGACGTCCCAGGCCTGGCAGACACCAGCTCAATCTCAAGCAGGGCGCATTCACCACAGCCCCACAACACACAGCTCTTACAGCTTTCGGCAGTGTGGGGAGCTAACCCCAATCAAGCAAACCAACCCTTAGGATTCTATGGTAAAAAGATTGGTGAGGCCATATTTATGGGCTATATATATTTGAGCAAGACCTATCCCCACCTGGGTAGCTTACACAAGAGTCACTTGCTTTAATCATGAATCCAGTTTAAAAATCTTTAGTAAGGGCCTAATATATGTATGGGACTGGAGAAGATATTAGGGATGCAGTGAAAAATAAGACAGACATGGTCCCTATCTTCCCAGGGCCAATAAAGTAGTAAGGAAGCCACACGATTAAACAGATCGTCACAGTCCACGCAGTGGGAGCCAGGAGAGGGAAGCAGTGGGAGAGGAGGTACAGCCCAGGCACAGAAGCAAGTCTTGGCTGGACTTGGAGCAAAGACACAGAGGTAGGCAACCGCCAAGGACACGCCGGTGTGCGTGGGGAATCGTAGGAAATGCAGGTGGCGAGGAGAAGGCTTGGAATGTTGGCCAATATGCTCATGCTTAGTGATGTAGTGTGAATGTTTGGGGCTGGACAGTGAGACTTCGGGGAGACGGAGCAGGCGGCTGTACTCAGTGTGGATGAAGGAAGTAACCGAAGCCTAGAAACTGAATGATGAGGAGCGTTTGAGAATTCCTGTCACCGCTGGAGGCTCGGCAACCGGAACAAGAGAAAAGGAGGAAAAGGAAGAGAAATGTCAAACATCGAAAAAGGTTAAAACTTCCAACAGTAAATGTTTTGACAGTAGAGGCTTCAACCGCTGCCTCGAATGCGAATTGGATGTTATCTCAGCTAATTTGCTGCTTCATTTCTCAAGGATAACCAAAAACTGGCTGCGGCCTCTCTGTTTCCATTATGCTCAAGGTGAGGAAGAATATTGGAGAAGCTTGAGCAATTCAAACACACCAGAAAAGCTGTCAGGGAGATTTTTCAAACATAGGAGGAAAAAAGTGACCTTTTATATGGCTAAAAAGAATATCTAAAATTGTGCCAATGAAGCCTTGAGCCACGGAATGTTATTACATAAGACGAAAGATTTCATTTTCACCAAAATATTTAAAGGATCGTCTGGGAGGCAGATAAAACCTTTCAAACAACGTCTGGCAGCAAAAGAAAGCTAATGACTCCACTTTTCAAAAGAACCGAAGACAAGAAGATTATCTACGTTTTAAGAATAAATAAACACTGAAGAGACAAAGCACATTATCTCTGTGTGAAATAAATGACACTCGGCAAAGTATATTTTCATCTTTTCTTGCAGAACAATGCAGGGTCAGAACGAACAACGGAATCGTTTATCATGACCGATGCCCAAGTACCAGTAACAAGATGCGGAGTTTGCTGAATAGGACCCAAAGTTGCACAAGGATTTAAAAAATTAAGTTCTTTAAAAAAAAGTGTCAATTAGTCATCTTCAGGAATGTGAACGATTCCCTGCCTTCATACTACTTTGTTTTCACTCTTTACATATAAGCTCAAATCCAAAACAGGAAATGGGAAAAACAACAGGTGATCTGAGCTGCTTTGCTGATCTTAGAAAGAGCTTACAAATGAACTCTCCCTCCATTGGTCTTATAGAAGGTAGCCTGTGTCTCTCTCTTTTTTTTTTTTTCTTCACTTTTATGAAGCTTCACTTCATGAGTTTTGAAACTCAGGAATTGTTCACAGAAAGGATACCCTGTAACTTTCAACAGTCTACTCAGATACAAGATAAAAGAATGCCTTTGGAGGTTATAACATACTAGAGGCATGGTGCATGAAATTCGTGCACTCAGGGGGATCCCTCAGCCCGGCCTGCACCCTCTCACAGTCCGGGAGCTCTCGGGGGATGTCCAACTGACGACTTAGGCCTGCTCTTCCTTAGTGCTGCTATGGAGGTGGGAAAGTGCTGCTATGGAGGTGGGAAAGGCTCCCACCACTGCCACTGTAGTCGCCAGCCATGAGTCCAACTCAGGGCTTCTGGCTGAGAGCCACTCCCCCTGTGGGAGTGCACTGACCACAAGGGGGCAGCTCCTGCATTGAGCATCTGCCCCCTAGTGGTCAGTGTGCATCATAGCGACTGGTCGTTCCGCTGTTTGGTCGATTTGCATGTTAGCCTTTTATTATATAGGACTAGAGGCCCGGTGTATGAAATTCGTGCTGGGGGGGGGGGGGGTCCCTCAGCCTGGCCTGCACCCTCTCGCAATCTGGAACTGCTGGCTCCTAACCCCTCATCTGCCTGCCTGCCTGATCACCCCTAACCCCTCTATCTGCATGCCTGATAACCCCTAACTTGCCCCCTGCCAGCCTGATCGCCCCTAACTTGCCCCCCTGTCGGCCTGATCACCCCTAACCACCTCTACCTCACCCCTGACCTAAGCCACAGTCTGGCCTCCCTCTGCAGGAGGTGACCTGGCCAATCAGGGGAAGGCACCCCCCCCCCATCACCCCACTGTTGCTACCACTGCCAGCCGCCATGGCTGCCTGAGCCGTGGCCGCCCCTCCCACGCTGCTGCCTGAGCATCGGCCAGCCCCTCCTGCACAGCACTGCCCACCCCTCCCATGCGGCGCCGGCCCTAGGCCCTCGCAGCCACTGTGGCTTTGTCCGGATGGACATCCGGATGGATGTCTGGAAGATGTCCACTCTAATTAGCATATTACCCTTTTATTAGTATAGATAACCACTTACTGTCTCATTCATGCATTCCTTCCTTCAATTCTATAATATTTGAAAAATCTTGACTTTTTTTCTTTTTGCTTTCATGAAAAATATGTCCTCTGTGCTTCTCTCTTGACATAGGACTACTCATAATTCTTCAAAAGAAAACAACTTTGGTGCATTCTTCTTTGTGTGGTTATTTTGGCCAATTAATCGTAATATTTACTATATACTAGGTACTTGTAATTTGACATGAGGAAAGTGACAAACGCTTTCAGGGAATGTTTGTCCCTACATTTGGGGGAACAATTATAATTATCACTTTAAAGATATGGTGACAAAAATCATGGCTAGTGAAGGTAAAGTCAGTATTTGAACCCAGAAATGTGATTCAATTTCTTAATAGAAAGAAGCAAATTATATGCCAGAATAATAGACTCATATCATATAGCTCATTGTGGCTCCTACGTGGAAAGACAAGTAAAACTACTAGATGTGAAGCCCTTTAACTAAACATGTAACCTCATGTGTGTCTGTATGTACCTCCTCTGTTCCCATCTAGATACAAGAAGTCACTGTTGTCTTAAAATGCATTTGTTTTTCACACTGAGGCTGTGGACATTTCTACCCACCTTTCTCTGACAGGGCAGTCCGCACCAATTACAAAGCTGATCGTGGCCCTCTCTCTTGCACACCTACAGTCTCAACACCTCCAGCTCCCAGGAGCCTCATTCAAGCACAAACTCTGTCCCTGCCACCTCGTCACCATATCCATCCGTGGCCTGTAATCTCCGTCCTCACTAGACCACTCGTGGCCCTCATGTATCCCCACTCCATGTCTTTGTGCTATTCTGTCTGCTGATACCCCCAAAACTTGTATTCACCCTGAAAACCTCCTCAAATGAGATCTTTGGTGAAGCTTCCTCCAACTTCGCCGCAAAGGGTGTCATGCTGTCGTTACTCCACTCTGACATCTGTTAGACATGAACACATCTCATGTGCCATTGGATGGTGAGCATCCCCAGGCAGCAGTGGCTTCTTAATCACAAAAGAGGCACCAATCTCTTTACTCCCAACCCAATTTCATTAAAAAGCTGGCCACCCCTCCCTTCAGGATAAGCCATGTGTTCGTGTCAAATATAACGTGTGCCCAGTGGGGAGACTCACAGGGCTCCTCCCTTACTTTATCCTGTGAATGTGACCTGATGTGGCCTTTCTGTTCATTAGTCAACCTAAGTAACTGCAAATAAAAGCTAAGGACTCAAATATTATGTGGCCTACACACTCCGAATTTTATCCAATTCTGTTTGATATAATTTGTCTCATTATATTCTTTATTTTTATTACCATGGTTTGGTTTGGGTGGTATGTGGTGTGTGGTGTGTGTGTGTTTGTGTGTGTGTGTGTGTGTGTGTGTGTGTGTGTGTAGAAATAAAAAAAGAAGATCTCATTTCTGCCTTTGGATAATTACACTTAAGGGAGTACCAAGAATCCTCACTCTTTCTGTTAGCCCTTATTATCAGTGACATTGACATAAGAAATTCCCCATGATAAATGACCAGTCATCAATTACTAAGCAGAGTACTAACATAGATACAAACCTGGAAAAATAAGCGTTCAGAAGGTTTTTATAACACCACTAAAAGTATGGCAAATATATTACAAAACTTTACATTTATTCTAATGAGAAGAATAAATGTTACTTTTCAAATATTTATATAGGCCTAATAAGGCATGAGAAATCATTTCATCATCAAGAGGGACGGCCTTGCTGAGACTATACAAATTTTGCACTAGACACAGACATGGGTAAAAGGAACGATTCACATTGAAGGTCCCAAGGCCTCATTTAGAAATGCTGCATTTCAATAGCATCTCAGATGCATGTCTCCACTAATCCCATGAAGTCAGGAAACTGAGACCCGGCCATTCTGAGGACACACAGTGCTGAAAGCAGGTGCCTGGGAATTCTACCCCAAAGCAGCTTGAAGTGGTGAGGACGAGTAGGAGTTAGAGGTGCTGGAAACAAAGATAACACAGTGCTGGGGGGCCCAGGGAGACAGCACAGTGCTGGGGGGGCACGCTCAGGGAGACAGCACAGTGTTGGGGGGCTCATAGAGACAGCACAATGCTGGGGAGAGGACTCAGGGAGAAACACAGTGCTGGGGAGGGGGAGGGTCAGGGAGACACAGTGAGGATGGAGGCTGGCAGATCCAGGTCTACAGTGTGACTGATGAGAAGCCCATTGAGATTTCTCAAGTCTCTTAGCAGCAACTGCTAAAAGGTTCTCTTTTATACCTCCTTACCCATCAGCTCTGGCCTTTTTAAAAATTTGCTGTTCCCCAGTGAGGTCTCTATCCCCCTCAATAGAAATCCATAAATTTATCTCCACAAATCCTGGAGGCCTAAAAAAAAATTAAGTAGATTAATGGGAAACTTGCAAAAAAGTGACAAGCTTGATAGAAGCAACACATATGATTCAGGGTGGAAAGAGGTCAGTCAATAAACATCAATGGAGTATTGTGCCCTCAGACTGCCAAAGAAAAAATGTTTATAGAGGAGAGATACAGCAATGTTTATAAAGGACGGCATACACAGACATCGTCTGAATTGACAACTGCTACAGAAACTGCACATTTTTCTAAGATGGACACTTGGTTGTTCTATAGACCTCCAAGCCAATACTATAAAACTAAAAAAAAATTATATTAATCAAAATCTGGTGGACTCCTTAAATTTATATCTACTGGGACTTTTATAAGTTTTATTGAATTTATTGGGGTGACATTGGTTAATAAATTATATAGGTTTAAGGTGCACAACTCTATAATACATCACCTGTATATTGCATTGTGGGTCCACCACCCAAAGTTAAATCTCCTTCTATCACCATTTATCTCCCCTTTATCCTCTTCTACCTCCCCTGAGCCTCCTGGCAAGTGGTAGTATGTGTTTGTGGAAATACTCTTGGACTTTCACTCTGGACAGAATGTCTCATTCCTTAGGGAACATGAAGAGGGAACTCAACAGAATGGCCATGCATAGAGCACCTGCTATGTGCTAGGCACACACATCATCTCATTAATTCTCAAGCCTGCCCATAAGATGCATATTATTATTCCCACTAGAGGCCTGGTGCATGAAAATGCATGCACTGGAGTGGGGTCCCTCAGCCCGGCCTTGCCCCGCTTACAGTCTGGGAGCCCTCAGGGGCAAGAGGCAACCCAGTGATCAGGGGAAGGTGACGCCACATGCCTGCTACCCCGGCGGGGCTGAGGGGACTGGGCACCATCATCTTGTGGCTGTGAGCACCACCTTCTTTGAGGGTGTGGAAGTCAATTAGCATATTCCCTCTTTATTAGCTTCGGGCGGCGCCATCTTTTCTAGGGTGTGATGGTCAATTAGAATATTCCCTCTTTATTAGATAGGATTCTATAGATTAATAAACCAAAGCTCAAAAAAAATGAAGGGACTTTCCGAATGACACAGGACTAGTTAGAAGAATTCCATCTTTGTTCTTACTGTCATGAAGACAAAAAGCAAAACAATAGCTGGAGTTTCTCTTAATTGATCATTGTTAATAGTGAAATCTCCCATAAATTAGTCCTGTAACTGAACTCAACATCAGACGTATATGTAAAATATTTTAAGTTGTGGTAAAATATACATAACAAATTTACTGTCTTAACCATTTTAAGTGTCCAGTTCAGTAGTGTTATGTACTTTCACATATCGTGCAATTAATCTCCAAAACTCCTTTTATCTTGCAAAATTGAAACTCTATACCTATTAAACAATTCCCCACTACCCATCCTTACCCCCTGACAAGCACCATTCTACTTTCTGTTTCTATGAATTTAATTACTGTAGGTACGTCCTATAAGAAAATCATTTGCAAATGACAATGAACTGTTCTGGGTGGGAAATAAACTGGTGGGATAAATGACCCAGGTATCTCAGTAAACTACGAAATCTGTAGAAAATGGTAGATACATTTCAATCAACTCCCCATGGAAAGAATATATTTAGGGGGGGAATCTCTTCTACTTATTTTTTTTATAGTGAAGTTAGGTATAAATAATTATTTAAGGAAATAAGTATACACCAAAAAAAAAAAAAAAAGAAACACCAAACTTCAAACTATGTTTTACATATTATGGACTATAAATTTTACCTTGAGGGAAAATACTTCATACTCCCTGGAAGGCACTCGTCAGAGGTGTTGTTTCACTTAATCATGTTTGGAATTAACACCTTTCCTATGTACAGGCTTTCTATGGAAGCATCACTTCCCACCTTGTACCCCCATCCTTCTGCCGTTTTATTGAGCAAACTCCTAAGGAGCAAACTCCCAATGACATCCTCCAAGTGCAAGCACTGTGCCCAACACTGTTGGAATCACAGGGAGGGTGATGCTGTCTTTGCTCATGCCTTTTCTGTCCCTTAAATTCTCTTTCACTCCATATGCGACACACCCTTCAGAGGCAGCTAAGAAACCTTGCCCCGTTCCTGAAATGAGAAACACTGGAGGAATGGCTCCAAACAATGGTTGCAATCCTGACCAATATGTAGCTTCCACTATTGGAGAATTGACTAGTCACCTAATGAAGTCCAGAATCCAGATCTCTCACCCACTGCCCTTCCCCTCAAACTGTGACCAAATGTATTCTTCATACGTCCCAAATATAAAGAGCATTTCTCTTATACATCATGTTTTTTATGATGTGTCTTCCTTCTAGAATCATAATTCAGACTTCCAAGCTGAGGCAGATACCTCCCATGGTTTCCTCAAGCTGGAAGTAATCTCTTTACCTCTCAAGTCCCAAAACACTCTTCCAGGCTACATAGCAAGTTCTTCCCTGCACTGTGGGGACGTGGTCCACATGTTTACATAATTAGAAACTTCTGAAAAACAAAAACCTCACTCATTTCTTCTTTTCTTCACACCAAAAGGCAAATGTCTAGTCAGTGGATTTAGAGAGGGTGTACACTATTATTTATCAACATTCATCCCATCAAAAGTAGACTTTAATGCCTTAAAAGTGTCATTTGAGCAACAATGTTGAATAATTTGCTCTTTGGTTCAAGTCTGCTATTTTCACTGAAAACATATGAGTCAGAGTGTGTTAAGTATAAAACTGCTCAACAAAACACGATGCCAGTAATTGGAAATGTTTCTAACTTATTAAATGTCCATTCTTTTAGCAACCATTTCTAGGATTCAAGAAAAATGGAAGGAAGAAGTGACAGTATTTAACTACATTAAATAAAGGTTCTTTTTTTATACTTATTCAATGAGCAAGTGTGCTTCCTAAAAAAATAAGCAAGATATATTTTGAGAAATATGATGTCATAAGCTACAAGGACAAGCTAAGAAAGTCTCATTTGTCTCATGCACTGTTACTGAGTTATGTCTCAGAGACAATAATTGAATTCCCTGCTGTCTCAGATGAAAAATGATGTATAGTTCTCCCCTTATCTGAGGGGGATACAGTCTGAGACCTTCAGTGGATGCCTAAAACTGCAGATAGTATGGAAACATATATATATATATATATATATATATATATATATATATATATATATTTTATATATATATATATATATATATAAAATGTTTTTTCCTATACTTACATACCTATGATAAAGTTTGATTTATAAATTAGGCACAGTAAGAGATTAACAAAATAATAAAATGGAATAATTATAAGAATATACTGTGTGTGTGTGTATATATATATATATATATATATATATATATATACATACTAGAGGCCCGGTGCACGAAATTCGTGCACTGGGGAGGGTGTCCCTCAGCCCAGCTTGCACCCTCTCTAATATGGGACCCCTCGGGGGATGTCCAACTGCAGGTTTAGGCCCGATCCCTGTGGAATCGGGCCTAAACCTGCAGTTGGACATCCCTCTCACACGGATAGCCCCAGGCACCCCCAGGGAGTGGCCACGCCCCCATGCCACGCCCCCTGGGGTGCCGATCGCCCCAGGCACCCCCGGGGAGCGGCGGCACGGGCGCGGCCACGCCCCCCCGGGGTGCCGATCACCCCAGGCACCCCCAGGGAGCGGGCACGGGCACGGCCACGCCCCCCCCCGGGGTGCCAATCGCCCCAGGCACCCCCGGGGAGCAGCGGCACGGGCGCGGCCACGCCCCCCGGGGTGCCGATCGCCCCAGGCACCCCTGGGGAGCAGCGGCACGGGCGCGAACACGCCCCCCACGGGGTGCCGATCGCCCCAGGCACCCCCGGGGAGCGGCAGCAGGGGCGCGGCCACGCCCCCCGGGGTGACGATCACCCCAGGCACCCCCAGGGAGCGGGCATGGGCGCGGCCACGCCCCCCCGGGGTTCCGATCACCCCAGGCACCCCCGGGGAGCGGGCACGGGCGCGGCCACGCCCCCCCAGGGTGCCGATCACCCCAGGCACCCCCGGGGAGTGGCAGCAGGGGCGTGGCCACGCCCCCCGGGGTGCCGATCACCCCAGGCACCCCCGGGGAGCAGGCACGGGCGCGGCCACTCCCCCCCCGGGGTGCCGATCGCCCCAGGCACCCCCGGGGAGCGGCCACGCCCCCATGCCACGGCCCCCCCGGGGTGCCGATCGCCCCAGGCACCCCCGGAGAGCGGCCACGCCCCCATGCCACGCCCCCCCGGGGTGCCCATCGCCCCAGGCACCCCCGGGGAGCGGCAGCACGGGCGCGGCCACGCCCCCCGGGGTGCCGATCACCCCAGGCACCCCCGGGGAGCGGCAGCAGGGGCGCGGCCACGCCCCCCCGGGGTGCCGATCACCCCAGGCACCCCCGGGGAGCGGGCACGGGCGCGGCCACGCCCCCCCGGGGTGCCGATCACCCTAGGCACCCCCGGGGAGCAGCTGCACGGGCGTGGTCACGCCCCCAGGGGTGCCTATCACCCCAGGCACCCCCAGGGAGCGGTCACGGGCGCGGCCACGCCCCCCGGGGTGCCGATCACCCCAGGCACCCCAGGGGAGCAGCAGCTCGGGCGCGGCCACTGGGCACCGCCATCTTGATTTTATCAACGGTCGACAGGCCACCCGGAGTCCCGCCCTCAGCCTCCGCTGGCCCAATCATGGGCATAGCGGAGGTGCGGTCAATTTGCATGTTTCTCTATTATAAGGTAAGATATCCCTAATATGCAAATAGACCAAATGGCGGAACAACTGAACAACCGAACAACTGGCCACTATGATAGGTGCTGACCATCAGGGGGTGCGCACAGAACATGGCAGGCGCCAGCCATGGTGGGATGGTGAAGCAGGTGAGCAGGGGCACCAGACCAAGGTGTGGTGCCAGTTGCTGTCATCGGGGCAAGCCTCTGGTGGTTACTGGAAATTCTTTGCTCCTGCACGCTGCAGTCCTGCCTGGCGTTTGCACCTGCTGACAGTGCTGGCCCCATTTGCACCCACTGCTGGCGCCAGCCCCAATCTCTCTGCACCATCAGTGGATGCGAGTGGCAGTGGCGGGAGCGGGGCTGCTGGCAGACAGGGGACTGAGGCCGAGACCCGCCCCTGTGCCCACCACAGCCTCGCAGCCCACAGTTCCTTTCAAGGTGCATGAATTTGTGCATTGGGCCCCTAGTATATTATAATTATACAATTGATGTGAATGTGGTCTCTCCCTCAGAATATCTGATTGCACTGTACTCACCCTGCTTGTGATGATGTGAGATGATGCAGTGCCAACATGATGGGATGGAGTGAGGAGAATGATGTAGGCATTGGGACCTAACATTAGCTACTATAAGCTTGACTTGAACACCAGCATTATGATACCACGACAGTCGGTCTGACAACCGAGACAGCTACTGAGTGACTAATGAGAGGGTGGGGTAGTGTATACCTTGTGAAGATGTGAACAAAGGGATGACTCATGTCAGAGCCAGATGGTAAGAAAGATTTTATCACACTATCAGGATGGTGTGCAATATTACACTTATAAATTGTGTATTTCTGGAAATTTCCAGTTAATATTTTCAGACAACATTAACTGCAGGTAACTAAAACCAGGGAAAGGGAAACCATGGATAAGGGGGATTGCTGCACTTCTGACTGTAGCACCCAGGTTGTAAAGAAAAATAACTCTATTAGGGCAGTGGTCAGCAAACTCATTAGTCAACAGAGCCAAATATCAACAGTACAATGATTGAAATTTCTTTTGAGAGCCCAATTTTTTAAACTTAAACTTCTTCTAATGCCACTTCTTCAAAATAGACTCGCCCAGGCGGTGGTATTTTGTGGAAGAGCCACACTCAAGGGGCCAAAGAGCCACATGTGGCTCGCGAGCCGCATTTTGCCGACCACTGCATTAGGGGAACAAATTTAGTGGATGGCCTGAAACTTTCTGAAGTTTTGGGTTATTTCTATGTCAAGACAGAAACCGTCCTACATATGTAGAAAATACACACACACATCCCTTCACTAAACTAATCTGGAATTGTCAATGTTGGGGGGCATATAGAATTGTAGCCTGCAAAGAAATGGGACACATGCCCGGCCTGTGTGGCTCAGTGGTTGAGTGTCAACCTATGAACCAGGAGGTCACGGTTTAATTCCTGGTTGGGCACATGCCTGGATTGCAGGCTCAGTCCCTGGTATGGGGCATGAAGGAGGCAGCCAATCAATGATTCTCTCTCATCATTGATATTTCTATCTCCCTCTCCCTTCCTCTCTCTGAAAACAATAAAAACATATTTTTAAAAATTTTTACAAAGAGGAAAAAGAAATGAGCTGGTCTGCTGAACTGAGAATGTGTTTCTTAAATACCCTTCTAGTTAAATGGTGAACCTAAATGCTCACAGAATTCATGCCCAGACATCATTCTTTTTGGCCACAATCATCACCCCAATAACATCAGAAGGTATGACCCACGTAGGCTATTTACAACCCTGTTAAATGTGAATATTTCATATCATCTCTCCATCCTTAGAAAGCTTTGTATATCAGTCTTCTACGGAATGTGGGCCTTTCTCTCTGGGCTTCTGAAGAGGACTTAAAAAACAACAACAAAAAAAACACACACACACAAAAACCTAAGTTGGTTAAACAGGTGAAGTCGGGGGAAATTTTCTCACATTGAGATTTATTGGATTGTGAACAGTCTCTCAAGGGAAGCACCAGATGCCCCATCAACTGGTTATTTAATGAAAAGGACTGTGGAGTGAGTGGAAGAGATGCCGCCTGCGGGAATAATTTTGTGTTGATCCCTAAATGACTGACTTGATAGTCTTAACATTCTCAACACTTTCCAAATCTTCAGTGTTTTCAGACACTTTCGAATGAGAGGAAAAGCCACCCTGCTTACAATCGCCGCTCCATATAAAACCAAACACAAACAAACCCACCAACAGAAAGCACAGCACAGCATCCTTTTATCGGTGCTAGCTAAGCCACAGGGACGCGTTGGCTCAGAGAGAAAACGGATTCTGGCCCCAGGCCTCGGGTAGGCTGAGGGCTTGCTTTTCCTCCTTTCTCCAGTTATATATTTCCCTTTTTGTTCTTTTGGTTTTAAACATCCCAAACCCAGCATTTTTTGTTGTTGTTAATCCTCACCCAAAGATATTTTCCCATTGATTTTTAGAGAGAGTGGGAGGGAAGAGGAAAGGCACAGAGAGAGAAACATCAACCACATAGACTGGTTGCCTCCTGTACGTGCCCCCCGGCCAGGGCCAGGGATCGAGACTGCAACCGAGGTACAGGCCCTTGACCAGAATCTAACCTGGGACCCTTCAGTCCACAGGCCAACACTCTATCCACTGAACCAAACCGGCCAGGGCCCAAACCCAGCATTTTTATCTTACAAATATAATGATACTCTCAGGTAATGTAATCTGTTGATGGGGAAATTCTTGTAAGGTCTCTGAATGCTACTGACACCCACCCCCTAATCCCATGGAAGTTTCGAGAGGAAGCTGGACAATAGTGCTTGGTGTCTGCAGCTCTCCACCTGTGATGAGAGGAACTATAAATAAGAAGATAGACCCAGAAGGTCTGGGGAGGCGGCTCGGCTGTGGGCTGAGCTCTCCCAGTTATCTGGAAGGGCTGCAACACAGGAAGCCACACTCCCCACCCTACACTCTCACCCACATGCCAGCAGCACCCACTCTGTAGAGGAACCGTGCTGCGCTCCACATACTGTGGGTGGCAGTCGTGCTGGGCTGGGGAGAGAGCAGCTGTGGTAAAGATGATACTAGAGGTGTGAACTGCCTGGTTCCGGAAAGCTAGAGGAGGAAAACTCAAGGATTCCCCCTCTCCAGCTGCATGAAGAACATCTTAAAGAGCTCGAGGGAACACTCTCTAGCCATTCGGCCAAATGCGCCCCTACCCAAAGGCCATCTGGGACATCAAAGCCTCTACAAAGAAAGGGAAGGTTTGGGGTAGATAAACGAAATGGCTCCATGCAAAGATCACCGCCAATTTCATCCAGCTCTGGACTGCCTGAGTGGGTCAAGCAACAAGTGTAAAGTAAAAGTCCTCTCTGGATGTTCTATGGCAATGAGGGTGAATGATGGGGCCTCATGGAGAAATGCAGTAGCAGAGAGTCCTGGGCGCTGACTGGACAAACAGAGGACAGGACCCTCATAAAACCCAACCATGTCCTTGTGCTTGTATATTACACTTTCTCCGCCATCCAGTGACTGCATTTAATCATGTATATAAATCCACGATTGCCTTGTTTTGGAGGTGGCTTCTTTATTTCTCTCTGTTTGACTTCTGATTACAGAGCTTTACCCCAAAGCCTGAGATTTGACTCTCACGGTGATGGGAGCTCTCCAGCTTGCTCCTCTCTGTCTTCTCAAATGAAAGGCAAGTCAACAGAAACAGCCTTGGCTCGGATTCCCATTCATTTCACCCTTGAGAGGGGCAGGAACCACAGTCTGGCTTTCCATGAGTCTTAAAATGTTCCTTATCATCTGCCTTCTCTATATGTTATTTTATTTCATTAAGGAGGGAGATTTCCAAGCCTTTAAAATGTTTCTGTTTCATCAGTTGACTATTTCTTATAGGCACCATTTAATATCTTTTCTCTTTCTTAAATAAAAAACTGCTGAAATGTAACATCGTACAGAACCCTCTTTACCCGTGTGTGTGTGTGTGTGTGTGTGTGTGTGTGTGTGTGTGTGTGTGTATCTCCCAGCTCACAATACACCGTTGGACTTGCCAGTCTCCATAATCACATGAGCCAACTCCTTACGATAAATTTCTTTCTATGTACATACATGTCTTACTGGTTCTGCCTCTCTGGAGAACTCTGAAGATTACCAACACCAATAATATGATATATGCACCAATTTATACTCTGACCTGCAGTGGATAAGTGTTCCAATGCACAAAATACAATTGGTTCACCTGCCCTTAAACTCTTCCCTTCCTATAGGGGTGTGACTAGTTTCATCTTCCAGGCGGTGAAAAAGATGGGTTTATTTTGTGTCCCCTCTGAAAATTATTCAGTGACTTCAAGGGTCTATGCTACAGAGTGAGGCTCAAATTCTATTAGGCACAGTGAGATTGAGCCATCCTAGACTCCTGGGCTCCTCTCTGACATTCTACTGCCCCAGTGGGGTTCAAATTCTTTTCTAATATATAATCTATACTAATAAAAGGGTAATATGCTAATTAGGGCAGACGTCCATCCAGACAAAGCCACAGCTGCTGCAAGGGCCTAGGGCCTAGGGCCAGCGCCATGTGGCAGAGATAGGCCGGTCCAGCGCTCATCTCTCATTGCGCAGGAGAGGCGGCCGGGTCTGGCACCCCTGGTCCAGCACCACGGCCCCTTTTGCAGAGGCTGTGAGAAGGCAGCGCTGTGCCCCCTTCCGCAGATGTGGCACGGGACAGGCCGCAGTGTGGCCTGGTCCCAGTGCTGCCCCTTCCGCAGAGGCAGCCACAGAGGCAGGTGCCACGCCTCCGCAGAGACTGGAAGGGATGCAACCTGCTGTGCCTCAACCTCCCACAGCCCCTCGCCCAGCCGGCCTGGCCCCAGATCACCGCCTCCCACCAGTGGGCGGGGGGCAGGGCCAGCGCTAAGAAGTGAGGGCTGAGGGCCAAGGGCTGACAGTGGCAGCAGCAGTGGGGTGATGGGGGCAGCACCTTCCCCTAATCAGCCTGGTTGCCTCCCGCTGAGGAGGACATCTTCTGAGGGCTCCTGGACTGTGAGAAAGGGTAGGCCAGGCTGAGGGACTCCCCACCCCTACCCCGTGCATGAATTTTCATGTACCGAGCCTCTAATCTATGATATAAAAGCTTACCTGGGACCCCAACATATCATATGTTGAGCCTTTTTGCTGGTGCAGACAGGGAGAGGGTCCCATGCTCACAGTTTCTTTCTCACCCTTGAGGTTACCTCTCAGGGCACCTCTAGTGACAGGGACCTCTAGTCTCAGAGCCCAGGGTGAGAACCACATCCTGCTCAGTTCTGGACTCTAGTCTGATGGGTCCATTTTCTGTGTCCTGCATGAGTTTTAAATACCCACCCAATGCCATCAGGATCGCCGAAGATGTCCTTTACTCTCCATTTTCTCTTTCCCTTGCCCCAGTCTCTCTACCTTAAAAAATTCCTTTCCCATCTTCAAGGTCTAGCATGACTTGTCCCTTCCTTGAGCCTCCGTGATCCGCTCTGTTGGAGTCGAGTTCCCTTTGGGATCATTGCCGGCACCTTCAGGCGCATCCCTTGGTTTCACCCGGGTGCTGTGACTTGGCAGCTCCCAAACTTGAGTTAGTTAATGACCTCGGATCTCAGTTTCTTCATCTGTATAATGCGAACACACGGCCTCCCCCATGGTGCTTCACAAGCATTACATGAGATGACACTTGCTTACTTAATGCACACACAGTATAACGTTTGCTTTAACTGACTAGCCAGGCCAGAGACACATGGGTTATAGTCAATCTCTCCACAACTCCATTTCCACCACAAATTCTGCGGCCTTGAGATGTTATCTCCCAAGTTACCTCAGCATATCTTCCTAGAAGCAGTAAATAAATGCAGCCATTCTTACCCTCAAATTCTCTAAATCAATTATTAACAGAGAGATGCCTGTTCTAAAGTTGACACACATTCTAACATAATTTTGCATTAATGGTACCATTTACCCAGAATAAAGCATCCAATTTGCTCTTCAACTCTGGGCTGGAGGTTTGAGGGACGTATTGGATTCCTGGACCCAGACACTGCCAGTTTAATGTAGGGTCAACTTATCATGAAGACAGTACAAGACCTGTGCTTTCTACCAGTACATTCAAATTTGTGAGATGCTTCTTCTACTCAAAAATGATAGCACATTAATAAAAAAAAAACACACAAAGTTAACTCATAGTTTTATTCCTTTGAAATAATATTCATAGAACCTAGAAATGGAATTGGAAAGCATCGCAGAATATGATAAAGCACTTCATTGTTTCTACGTAGGCTTTATAAAATCAAATGCTGCCGATGGGTAAAAAGGGAAATGAAATTTGCACTTACCTGGTGGAACTACCTGTATCACCTTTTCCCAAGATCCATATGGGAATATTTCAAGAAGGCAGGAATAGGAGCCAACATCAGCCTCAGAGGCATTGTGAAAGGCCAGCATCGTATCGTTGGGATCCGAGGTTGACTTCAAGAAGTAAACCCTACCAGCATAGGGCTCCCTTATGACCGAACCAAAGTTAGGGTGAAAAATGGCTATGGATTCTTTCTCCATTCCGTCGACCTTGAACCACTCCTTCTGGACTAAGGTGCCCAAAAATGGATACTGACACTCGAGAGTCAGAGTCTCTGCAAGTTTCACTCTTGTGTTCCAAAATATCTCTTCACCGAGAGCTGAAATATACACCATATTCATTCAATTAGACATTATGCTCAAAGCACCAAATAGATATCTTAAGCTGTTCTAAGCTTTCTAAGACCTAGCAAGATAGTAAATTGAGATCATGGTAGAGACTAACAGCTCCTACTTTCGTCTAGAAAGGTTTCCACTGCTGGGAATAGGCACTTGCAACTTTTCCTTTTTCTGAACAAGTGGAAAATTATCTAAGCCAACTATAGAGCATTATAATTTCAGAACATGTCACACTATAAGACAAAAAAAAAAAAGGACTGAAGACATTACCTTTACCTTTGTGTAGATGAAGAAGAGCCACGAGGAAAGTAAAATAATCCATCTCTGGAAAGCGCCTGGGAAGCTGGTCTGGAAAAAAGACAAGTTTTATAATGTTACTTGCAGAGGCCCAGCGCAAGGTACTGTTTCCTTCCTCTCAGATACTATCAGTGGCATCTTCTCTTTCTGAAGTGTGAACACAGGAAAAAGGTCTGAGCTTCAAAGTCAGCTTTGCTCTCGTACAAGGATGGGCAGATTTGAACTGCTTCTCTCTCGGGGAAACAGCTTATTTTCAAGCTTTCATTTCTACAGAGATTCATTCATTGAACAAACATTCGATGAGTGCCTTTTCTCTAGGCAATGAGGATACAACAATCAATTTATTTAAAAATAAATTCTTGCCATCATGGAACTTATGTTCTAGTGGGAGGAGACAGAAAGGAAAACAAAAAGGTAAAAAGTAGAGTCAGTTATAGGTGGTAAGTGCACGAGGGAAAACACAGCAGGGGCATGGGATCAGGGGAAAGACTCTAGCATTTCCCTTTGATAGAAAGGCCCATCGTCTTTACTGAGGACCTGAGATTTGAGCAGAGACTGAAGGGCGAGGGGAGGAGTCTGTGACTGGGGATCTGGCAGCTCCACTGGGCGGGGCCTTCCTTTGCTGAGCTCAGACATTGGCTTTGGATGATGAAGGAGTCACCAAAGGCCCTCCAAATCTACCATTATGGTTGATTTTTTTAAAAACTTTTTATTTTTAAATAATTACAGCCGAAACCGGTTTGGCTCAGTGGATAGAGCGTCGGCCTGCGGACTCAAGGGTCCCAGGTTCGATTCCGGTCAAGGGCATGTACCTTGGTTGCGGGCACATCCCCAGTAGGGGGTGTGCAAGAGGCAGCTGATCGATGTTTCTAACTCTCTATCCCTCTCTCTTCCTCTCTGTAAAAAATCAATAAAATATATTTAAAAAAATAAAATAAAATAATTATAGAGTCACAGGAACTTGCCAAGATAGTACAGAGAGCTCCCATGTACCTCCACCCAATGTCCCTAACTATTACATCTTATATGATTACAGTGCAATATCAAATGTGAAATCAACAATGTCTTGGTAATCAGAACATTATGATGTGTACCTATAATAATGTATGGTGCCAACTTAGGTTTACATAGCATTCTATTTTCCAAAAGCTTTCACATTGACAATATCATTTGTAACAGCTTTGTGGTTGTTATTTGACATATCTGTGATCTCTGTTTTGTAAGTAATTCATTGAAACCATTTACTGACAATATCAGCACAAGATATACATGGTCTCTACCCCCAAATCACCCATAAAATGTTGGGTCAGGCAGATTAAAGAAGCAATTGTTATAATAAAACTTGGTCATTTCTGTACAAGTCATTTGATCAAGTTATATAACATCCCAGAGAGGGAATTCATTCCAGTAGATTTGGGCAGGGTGTCATGGGAAGAGTGTACCAGACGCTAGGCCTTCCAACCACAATACGGATTTCCAAGTAGAAAGTGGGAGAAAGAGCAATGGAGTGACAACATGGGACACTACCAGGAAACAATGTGACTACAGTGTAGTGGGTGGGGACGTGACAAAAAAGAATTTGGCACTGGATTGAAAGGGTCTTGAACGACATACATGAAGCACTTCACAGTGGGTGGTCAGGGACCAGGGCGTCCTGTGCATCTGTGACTCAGCACCAGGAATGTACATCTAAGGCACAAACGTGGCTCTGAGGGAACGCCTTCAGAGCTGTAGTGGGAACTGTTAAGATGAGATGGGGACAGGAAATGCCAGGAGACTGACCCCAGGTGGATTGGGTGAGACAAGGTTTGCCCTTACAGATTTTCTGATAGGGTTATAATTGCAAGCGGAAGCAATTGGAGGCTTTTGGGTACCAGAATGATACAATCTGATTTGAATTCTCAGATAGACAACTTCCCTCACTCCTAACAGGAAGCTGGCTTTGTTTAGGATCCACTCCTTCCCCCACACCATAGGGATAGTAGAACAAATCTAAGCCATGATACAGACAACTAGGACCTATTTGGGGGCAGGGGTGGAGAACCCAATCGTGGACTGAATTGATGCATTCAAAGCAAGAGAAATTCTTTACATTTGATGTCAAAGACACCTCTCTCTCTCTCTCTCTCTCTCTCTCTCTCTCTCTCTCTCTCTCTTTCTCTCTCTAATCTTATTGTATTATTATTATTATTTTTGGATAAGAAAAAATGTTGCCCCAGTTACCACAAGCAACCTGAGGACAAAGAGTGTGGCAGAGAGAGACAGGAATGAGTTTGGGTCTCAGATGGCATCATTGAGGTACTGAATTCAGGATTCTTGAGCCTGAGCACATTGTGTGAGGCTGTAAATTCCCATATTTTACAAGCCTGTGAGAAAAGCTGTTTCTGTTTCCTACACCCACATACCTCGGAACTCCTACAACTTTTCTGGCTGCTGCATGAAGACTGGATTGGAAGGAAGCAGAAAGGGATACCAAACTTAGGACACTGTCACTGTGAACTGAGCAAGGCGGGCGGGCGGCTTGTTCTCAAAGATTTCCGTGGAGATGAAGAGCGATAGACCTACTGCCGGGACGTTATCCATTATTAATCACACCAGGGATATAACAATTATGGGTGTCCTTGACTCTGGGCCCCAGTCAGGGTCCAGTTAGGAAAACAGAGCCCATGGCCACTGGTTCAATAGAGGGCATTTTACAAGAAAAACTACTAGAAAGAATAATGGGAGAGCAAAAAAAGCCAGACAGGGGCAGGGAGGCAACTCAAAGAGGAGCATAAGGAGGAATCCATTTCCACTGTTCTGGTTAGAAGTCCTGGGAGGAGCCCACTGCTCATTATGGAGGCTCCTGTTTGAAGCCAAGGAGGAAATAAAATGCTTCTAGAGATGTTAGGAAAGGTCAAGGAATAGATCTGTCAGAGAAAAGGGGAAATGGCAGGAGAGAAAACTGATGCTCAGAGAACCTGAATGACTGCTAGTGAAGAGCATCTATAGAGAACTCACAGCTGACCTCAGACTCAGTGGTGAAATTTCCCTCTAAGAGTAGGAGCAAAGCAAGGACGCCCACTTGCACCACCACTATTCACGTTGTATTGGAAGTTTAAGCCTGAGCAATTAGGCAAGAAAAAGAAATGAAAGACATCTAAATTGCAAGGGGAAAAGCAATCTACAGGTTCAATGCAATCCTTATAAAAAAATTCAAAAAGCTGGTCCCAAATTCATATAGAATTGCAAAAGGGCCTTGGAAAAGAAAAAAAGTGACACTCCGAGTTACTAGTTTATAACAGTGGGAAATAAATAATGCAGAAGATCATAGTCCAAGTTGTCAATGATTCATGATACAAATAATCATTAAATGCTTATTAAACAAATGCCAAAACATATATTAATAAATCAACATGTTTGCCTACCAATCTATCTATCTGGAGTGTGTGTGAGTGTGTGTGTCACCAGTAAAAGAGAGAGCGTAAAGGTTGGGTAAAACATGGCAGAGGTGCAAGTGGAGAGGAAGGATGGACAAAGGGACAGAGCAGACAAGTGCAGCACATGGGCAATGGATCCTAAAAGAAATGAGATGAAACAGCACCATCTAAAAAGGGGGCACTAATTGGTAATAACTTGTAGTAAACCCTTCACTCCCAAGGCATCCAAAGCCACCTGAGCTAAGAGATGAAGACGGGGCAAGTGACTAAAATCAAGGGAGGGCACAGATCCCCATGAAAGGTGCAGGGAGACATGTGGCTGAAGATAGAGTTCAGCTGTTACAACTTTGCGAAAGATGAGCCCTATTTATCACCATCTAACCAAAGACAAATAGAGAGTACGCTTGAGCTATTTTTGTTGTGTAGGCAGCCATTTTTTCTATGATTTATGAAGGGATTTTGGCTTGAGGTTTTTTCCTAATAGAGCTGTCTGTATAAAAGAGCTTCATCCTCAAGGAAGTCATTAATCAAAATATTATTGGAATTCTCTACTGCTGAACACGTCTCAGTGAACCACGTTAAGTGTGAATTCATCCACAAGCTCACCTGGGACTGCAGGTTCCTAGGGGACCTGGGCTGGTGACCGTCTCCAGGTACACTGTTTTCTTCCTCTTAGGCTGTCCACACAGGCACTTCTCTATCTCCCAGTGTCACCACTTCTGCTTTCTGTGGTACTTCCTGCTGTCCCAGATGTCTCTGCTCTTTCTGAACATTGGGAGGATTCTAGTGTCTATTCCATGACCCAATCCCACCTGCCCCAGCACCTGCTGAAACATGGGGCTGTTCTGACTGCATCCCTCACTTCTTTAGACAACTACTGCCATGCTGGACAACAGAAAACCTGGGCTAACCTTTGAGAACCAATGACTGGGCCTGGGGAGACCATGTCCTTCTTATCTGTGAAGAGGCTCATCCTTCAACTGGAACCTTACAGTCTTGGTTTCTGCTCCCTGCTTCAAAATGTCTCCTTAAAAGAATGTTTCCAATGAGGGACGTGGGGTTTCCCCTAACCCATGGTACCCTAGACCTTTGGCAAGTCCCCTCTGAGGGACCAGTAAAAACGCACTTGCATTCAAAGCAGAGACTTCAGTTTAGGTTCCGTGGGACATCTTCTAGGACAAGGTTCTGCAAACTATGGCCCGGGGGCCTCCTTTGTACATGTAGTTGGAACGCAGCCAGGCCTGTTTGTTGGCATATTGTCAATGGCTGCTTTTGTGCTATGACCAGTAGTTGTGACAGAGACCAAATGACCTGCAAAGCTGAAAATAATCACTTTCTGACGCATCAACCCTTGCATAGGATAGGATGTTGATAGTGAACATTTATCATATAAGTTCATCTCGCTCAGTCTTTCCGGAGAGAAGGAAGGTTCACCTTGATAGCCCAGACACTGGTAAAATTAGCTCCATTTTATTATTCTGAAGAACCACACTCTCTGACCTACCACAAGTTTAATTCTTCTAGGAACAGACTAAGAAGGAGGACTTACATGACATCCGTTTACTACTTCCACCCATCATTAAACTTACTGGTTTATCGAGATCAACCCTTCGGCTAATTACAGCTTTTTCCCAAAGCTCTTTTACTACTGTATCTACTTACACCACTTTATTAGCAGGCCCCCTCTTTGCACACACTATTAATTTTAAAAGTGTGACTTTGACCACGTTCAATCTTTTTTTTTCCCCAGAAGGTTACTAACCTTGAGACGGGAGAGTTCTGCTCACTCGGACTCTTCGTTCCCGATGTGTGTCTTGGTGAAGGGCTTCCTCGTTATGGTGGCCCCTTCGCCTCAGTCCCACTGGGTCAAGGGCCAGCTCCCTGCTTCCTCATTCCTTAGGGGGCGTCATCCTGGGGCGTGACTTGTCCTGGGCTTGTGAGCTCTTCTCTCCACCTGAGCTCCCTCAGGCTGGAGCGGCAGGAAAGCCCTAACATGTCACAAAGCGCTGGTGTTTGAAGGCTTGAAACCAGCCAAGCAGTGCGCCTGCTTCTAGAAGCACCTTTATCACTTTAGCTCCTCAGGCCCACTCCCTACCAGATGCAGCTCTCTTTTCCCCCTGACGATTCTACAGTTATAAAGGATGGTCCTCTGAGCCCATGTCTTACTTCTAAATTGGAACCACACTCCAAGAGCCTGGAGTCGGTGGCTTTGTCTTTGCTTCCCCATGTGTCTTCCTGCCAGTCACAGCACTTCGTATTCACAGGTCCCTGAGATACGGGAACTCTCATCTCCGCTGGCATCTAAGCAAGTTTCAATCCCACTTTCCAGAGACGCCTTCTGGTTTTGTTTTCAATGTCCCACTTCCTGACACGACACGTGCCCAAGTTGGTGTTGCCTACGAACTATCCCGGGAGGTTCAGTAGCTTCTGTGTCTGACACACAATCGCCTCTCCGCTGCTCCAAGGACAGCAGCGCTGGTCGCAGCGTCCTGTAGGTGGGCTAGCTCATGGAGGTTCCTGGGGCTGAACCGCCAGGAAGGACTGTGGCTGAGGCCGAGTCTGTGCAGTTTAGAAACCCCGGGAAGGAAGGACCAGGACCGCGTGGGACGGAGGAGAAGGCACTTTCTGGAGGATGCCTCTTCTGTGGCCCCCTGGAAGCCGGGGAGGAGAAAATGAAGTGTTCTTTCCTGACACCAATGGAGTTTGAGCACTTACTGTGGGACACACGTAGTTTTCTGAAACACCTACCTGCCTCGGGCCACTCCCTTCAACGCCTGGCCACCCTCAGAAGAATGTCAGACTTCTTCCGGACTCACTAGGCCGGCCTGTCTTAGTCCATCACTCCCACCCACCACTCCAGAGTCTCCTGATGTTTACAAGTGGGGAACATACTCCGCAGTGCAGGTCTTTGCACGTGGGGCTCCGTGACTTCTATTCCTGTCCCCTCAGGAGGTCCCAGCTCAGATGTCCGTCACAGGACACGCTTCCCGGGTCCCTAAGACTTGGGGTCACAGTCCTCCTGTGATTTCCCTGAGACCCTGGATAGATCTTTACTGAAACATGCACGGCTTCCTTTGTAACATCCCATTTCTTTGCTGCATTTCTTATGAGAGCCTCACAAACCCCTTCAGTGCACAGACAGGCCCCTCCCCTGCTCTGCCCAGAGTGGGCTCAGGCCTGGCCCGGGCGGGGGTCGGGTCAGTATGTGTTGAAAGCAGGTAAACCCATGGCTTGTATTGGTGAGACGTTGCCATGTGCTAATTACCATCTGGTTCCATCTGGTTTCCAGTGTGTGCTTTGTTCTTTGTTGTGTGCCTCATCTTTGTTTCTCCAACACATAAGCCAGAAAGAAAAATTGATCCCAACTTCAGATGGATTTTGCAGAACAAACCCAGAAACAAGCTTTTCTGTTTCTGGCCAACTCTTTCTCAAGATGACTTGGTGGGCCCTGACTTGGCCGCAGACATTGGCTGAAACAATCACTGTCCCCCCAGACGACACACCACATGAACGTCAGAGCCATTGCAATGGCAGACGCTGCTCCCTGACTCACAAAATTCACATTCCTATAAATATTTCTCCCAAATTACTCTTTTATAATCACTTCCTAAGTCAGTGTCCACATGCAAACACACGCATACACGTGCACCATCACCACCCTCATTACCACTCACATTCCATGATCAAGTAACTGCTATTATTAAGGAAAGAAAAATGGACACCGTTTTTGCTGGTTCTCTGTAGGGACCATCCCGTCTGGTTTCTTTAGCTTCTTCGTGGGGGCTCTTGCAATCTTGCAGCCTTGCTAATTGCAAAGAACCTCACAATTAGCTTTTACCCAACCCCACAGTGCTACAGGCACCCCAGTGTCTTGGCCCCAGAGTGCAACATTGTTCTCCCCAACAGGAAGCTACATAATCTTACTCAGCACATAGCAGAAATGTTTTTAAAAATTACACAATCAATAATGAATTCCAAACAAACAATACAAACCTCCTGAGATAAATAAAACTGCCTTATGCCCCTAGAAAAAGTTACCCTAAGTGTTCCAACCAGGAGACAAGACAAGGAAAATTAGTGGGGCAGAAGGAATATTATGTACCACTCAAAGAAATGGGCCACACCTCTCCCTCTCATGTTTGTGACCCTCATTAAGGGCCTTTTCAACAGTTTAAAAGTGAAAATAGACCTAGCTGGTTTGGCTCACTGGATAGAGCGTCGGCCTGGGGACTGACGGGTCCCAGGTTCGATTCTGGTCAAGGGCATGTACCTTGGTTGCGGCCACATCCCCAGTAGGGGGTGTACAGGAGGCAGCTGATCGATGCTTCTCTCTCATCGATGTTTCTAACTCTCTATCCCTCTCCCTTCCTCTCTGTAAAAAAAAAAATCAATAAAATATATTTTAAAATAAATAAATAAAAGTGAAAATACTCTTTAGCATCACCACTTGTTGACAGACATAGAAAACGCAGCAGAAACCGTCAGATCCTGGAAGGAGCGCCACTGGCTTCCTCCCCACTCTTTTCCTCGAGGGTCCCAGAGCACCACCTCAGTGTCCTGCCAGTGAGGGGTGCATTTAGCCTGCCTTTCTTGTACAAACTGCATTTCGGCATGACCTAACTTTCTCTTTACAGAAAAGAAAAATTCAGCTACTCAGTAGAGAAAATAATATTAGATATTTTTAAATCATTATTTTGCAACTCCTATTAAAAGTATAGGCTGAAACCATTGTTTGTAGATGCTAAAGCCGGTAGATGACAGGTTATCAGGGAACTGCATCATGGAAGATACTGCTGACTGACACTACTTGAGCCCTCTGATCAACCATAACCGCTGTAAATGGTACGAGGTAACTCAGGGGGAAGAGAACAGCACCACCTGGGAAGAACTCTTAGCAAAGCCATGGAAGCCCAAGCCAGTTCAGCCTCTGGCAGGAGCTAGTGGTGTACAAGAAATGCAGGGAATAGAAGCATGAGTTCAAGGGCACCAAGGGGAGGCAATGGACCGAACACAGAAAGCAGGAGAGGTAGCAGAACAAAGGTAGCGGGTTCATGTGAACAAAGGGTAGTAATAATTCACATAAGAAAATGTCACCTAATCCCCTAAGTGCCCAAAAGGCACTTGATAGTTCTGAATATTCTTGTCTAATAAAAAACACATAACCATTTTGGAATTGAATAGGCATAATAAAGAAAACTGATTAAAAACTAATGGCAAACTTGATGGTAAGACACTGGAAGAATTTCAATTAAATTTCTAAGTAACACAAGAAGACCACTATTACCGCAAATATCTAACATTGCTCTGGGAGTCTTAACTGATGCTATAGGCTTTAAAAAGAATAGGAACTGTAAATGTTGAATAATTATTTTGAGTTTATTATTATTTGTAGATGATCAACCTGGAGAACACAAAAGAATCAAATAAAAAACTAATAAGAGAACAGATAAGGTGTCTAGCAAAATAATTTTATAAGACTAGCTTTATTTTATGTCATATTTTAAAACCAGAAAATATATAATATTTTGTATATATATGTATATATGCATATACATATGTATGTATGAATATGTAGGAATGTGCCTCAAGAATTTGCAGGAATTATACAAAATCTGTAAATTCCATAAAGGTAAATTAAATGTCTTGAATAGATGGAAGTAACATGCTATGTTCCTCTTTGGCAAGACCCAATTTGGAGAAAACACAATAAAAAATTATTTTAATTTCCCTGGAATTTTATAATTGCTTATGTTTTGAGCAGGCTGGGCCATGAACCACAGTCCTGTCAGGCCTCCTGTTCACCACACTCTACAGGAGATGGCAGAGGTCCTGGGGCTGGGGGATCGCGGGGGGGGGGGGGGGGGGCGGGGAGGACTGGGGGGGCAAGCAGGGAAGAGTTGAAGGTGCTTGCCCTCAGCAGTAGCATGGCATGAGTGTGTGTGTGTGTGTGTGTGTGTGTGTGTGTGTGTGTGTTCGCACGCATGTTCACAGAATAACATTGTCTGAGTTAGCAAGAGCCCTGTGTAAATGATAATAGCAAAGAGCATTTTAATGGGAAGAAAGATGGAGTGGGGCCTCTGGCACTACCAGATACCAAAACAGAGCATGAAGCCACAAGGTCAAAGTGCTTTCTTCTGTAGGAATGGGGAGTTCAGAGGCAGACTCAGAATGACAGGTTTTCAGGGATAGAGGTTTGCAAGCAGCCTGACGAGAAAAGAACATTCCTGACCTCATCCCCCAGCAGCCCCGGAGTCCAGGGGCTAGACCGGTAATCCCATCAACCCCATGGGGAGCCAAGATCTGAAAGAACACACTCTCCTCCACAGGAGAGTCTGTTTCTGAATTCCAGGAATATGCTAAAGCAAAAGGCTTCTTCATAGATGCACCTAATAAAATGCCGGCTGATTCTCTGGACAACATAGGGGCCCTAACTTCATCAGAGTTTTCTCTCGCTGATAAGTGAGGCAGTGAAAGACGTAACCAGACCTACGGCAGTTCAGCTTGCCCGGGAAGTCAGATATGTGTGCATGAATATGTATATGTATATGTATATGTATATGTATATGTATATGTATATGTATATGTATATGTATATCTATATCTATATCTATATCTATATCTATATCTATATCTATATCTATATAACTATAGATAGGTAATATCAAGATAACATACATTATGACATATGAAGATAATATATAAGGTATATATATATATATATATATAAAGATACAATATATTAAAATAATATATATTAAATACATACATTATTATATAAATGGTAAATAGCAAAGCCATGGAAAATGTGGTAGCTTTTTCTACATAAAAACTAAAAACTCTATCATAGCCAACTTCACACACTAACAAAGCAAAAAGAAGGCAGGAGAATCGGGAGAGCAATCTATGAAATGTTTGAGACAGGAGTATAATATTTTCTAAATGTAAAACATTTAAATATCAGTGACAAAATAATCACAAATAGCCCGATAGCAAAATAGGCCCTGGCGCTCCGCCTCTGATCACACAAGGAGAGTCAACAGAGCATATGAAACACTCGGCAGGTTACGTCCTCTGACCCAGCAAGGCCGACTCAATGTTTGTCCGCACCAAGAGTAAATTTAGCAAAGATGTGTGTTTAAAAATGTGCAAGTGTTTACTACAGCATTATTTTTAGTAACGAAAATTGGGAACAGTCTTTTTTTGTATCTCGGAGGACGAGTTCAAGTCGCTGTGGTAAATGCAGAGAAGGGAATGTTCCCCGCCCTCCAGGGGGTGTGCAGGTCCACATTTAGACACGTGAGATTCTGTGATACACGATGTGAAGCACCTTTCTCAGTGCCACAAAAATAAGACAACGCACGAGGCACCGGGACAGTGCGCCTACCTGGCGCGGGAGCCCACGCCCAGCCTCTCACCTGGAGGAAGCATTGCAGGCTCCGGTGGCTGTGGCAGGCTCCCTGGGGCGCGTCCTCTTCTTCCTCCCGTTTACGGCCTTCCCTGGCTGATGGTCTCAAGGTTTCAAGGACAGAAATACTCCAGGAACATTTTCAGGACTCCTGACCTCGGGTATCAAGCCTGAGTAGGAAGTTCTTTGGAAATTTGTTCTCAGTGACACCAGGAAACAGCAGACAGGCAGCGAGGAGGGACAGGGACTTGCTGATGACTTCTATCTCTTCCCCCCAGCCATCCGCGGACAGCTCATTACTTTCCCCTCCAGCACTCACATGACTTTGATACTTTTCCCTCTGCATTGTGGTTAGTTCCTGAGAAGAGAGCCCCGCCTCCACTGTAAGCAAAAGAATGTGGGCTTTGCAGAGACTTGAGTTCAAATCCCAGCCCACCTTGACTCGTTGTGGGGCCTCCAGTCGCAGCATTTTCATGGCAGCACAGACCCCACAGAGCCAAGGTGGGCACCCAGGTAGGCAGACCCCACCCTGGGGTCCCCCTGCCAAGTGTGCCCCAGCCTTGGTAGGACTCAGCAGGGACCTTTCTCAAGAGAATGAGAACTAAGCTGAAAACAAACTCGGGCTCTCTCCTAACTCAAAGTCACGTCTACGATTGGGCATGCAGAGTGTGAAATCTGACACATTTGGCTCATTGAAGTCACTTGACTAAGTTTCCCATTTGCTTACATGTCTGCAGCCACATTTTCCTCTCCTCCCACTCCTGAAGTCACACTCGCTGATCTCTAGGGACCTTTTCAATCTCCCTTCCTGTAATGTTTCTCTTCCTTCTGAGCACCAGCTCGCCATTCTCTCCCTTAATCTCCTCCCAGAGGAACCATCCCACCACTTCAGTGCCCTGAACAGAAAGCTGAGGTGTCCTCCAAGTTCAAAGCTGCACCATGGGCACGACTACGTAAACAGACGTTCCTTTACCAACATCGATTAGATGTCAGATGTCTGCATACACAGACCAGAACTCTTTATCTTCCTGCATTTATGAAAACCAGAAATTAAAATATGTTATCTTTTAACTGGAATGCTAAGATCCTCGGGCTCACAGATTACCATCCGGGGCGCATTTCATTCACGGAGGCTGCAAAATCCATTTCCCTCCTGCTGAAGCCCACCCTTGACATCATCTCTGAGTCATCTTTCTTAACCCCTCATATTCACTCACTAAATACTGAAACGTCCAAGAAACTATTTTTAAAAGCAGCCTCTCCACCTGCATGCTCCCCATCCTGGTCCTCAAAGCACCCAGTGTGGGTCCAGGGAGGCACCTGCTGGCTGCCCCGCACCTGCCCTCGGGTGCACTTTCCTAACAATAACTTTCTGAGTGACGATGTTGGCAGGTGCTTTTCCGGTCACCTCACTCAGTCCTTCGACATAAACATCACAGGTAGTGACTACTGGATCCTACTACGTGCCTGACACTTCTCTGATGCTTTACATGTTTCATTCCTTAACTTTGAAAAAACCTTAGACAATAGGAATGGCTACTGTTCTCACATTTGAGGAGATGGGGAGGGGTGCCGAGGAAGGAGGGTCTGCTCCCGATTGGGGGCTATGTCTTCATTGAGGGGAGGTGGGAACAGAGAGAGGCTCAGGCTGCAGTTGGTGCAGAAGCAGCCATCACCCTGCTGAGCTGCAGAGGGGTGGGTGTGGTTTGAGGAAACTGAGTAGTTAAGCAATTTGCCCAGTGTCCCCACAACTTTTCATAGCAAAACCAGGATTTGAACCCAGATGTTTGACGGTAGAGCCTGCACTTTCACCTCAACACCTCACAGCAGCAAAGAAGCCGATTGAACTTAGGTGAACCCATGGTTTCTCAAACTAAGGTAGGCGGGGCGGAGTGCCAGGCAATGCCCCAGAGAAGGAAATTGGAAGGAGCTAACAAAACTACATGTGCATGTGCCGTTGGACCCAGCAATTCTACTCCTAGGAGTTGTTTCTGAACATGGATTTCCACAAGTACAACTCAACATAGGAACAGGTTTTGAATAACTGTGGCACTATTTATAATTGCAAAACATGGGGAGCAATTTAATACTCACCCATGAGAAGCTGGCTGAATAAACTGTGGTCTATCCATGTAATGGGATACTAAAAAGAGTGAGGAATTGCCCTCTGAACTCAGAGAGTGACTTCTGGGATATATTTTAAATTGGAAAAAAAAGTACAGAAGAGTGTGTACAACATGCTGCCCTTTCTATAAGAAAAAGATACTCAAAGAAAAAAGAAGTATAACTGTATCTATTTCCTTGTTTTTGTAAAAAGTGACCTAGAAGAAATAAATCATAAACCAATGATAATATTTGCATGTGGGGCTGGTGGGAAGTGGTTGGTGGTGTACAGATAGGAATGGCACTTCTCTGAGCGTAACTCTTTACATGATTTTGACTTTAGAGTTACGTGCGTGTTTTATAGAGTCCAAAGAAAAAATAAATGAAAGGATGAAAAAAATCAAACTAAAATTTACTACAAACAAAAACATTAATTATACACCAAGTATATAACCACACAGGAAAAAAAGAAAAAGAATCCCAGCCAATGTGGAACTCAGATCTCTGTAAACTTTAGTGCTAAGGCCATATTCTAAACACCAAAATAATTGCAAAAAGAAAAGAAAACCATTTGAAAAAAAACAAACACAAAAAAACAATCTTGGACTTTACTTAGTAGTAAAGTAGGACCAGCGTATTGGTCGTGGCACTCATCACTCATCTAGTGATTCTAAAACTATGCTGTGGGAGTTGTAGGGCAGAGGAAACGAGTAGGTATGTTTACTCTGGTGTCGTAGAGAGCCAGGATTCTCACTGCGAGGAGGATACACAAATATGGAGTGTGGAAAGGAGAAGAGGAACTCTGTGTTCCTGGGCTAATACTGACATTATCAGGGTGAACTCGTGGGGGCTAGAAACGTGTTTGCTAGCTCTGTGCACTTCTGGTGGGCCCGGAGCTGTGACAGCCCAGTAGGCACGCACACACACACCCACCCACCGCCCACCCCGGCTTGGTTTCTAGACCACATCCTCTAGCAAAGAACCCGGGCTCCTTGAGAAACCGCTGACTGTGGCCTGGCACAAGGAAAATGCAGGACCCTCTGTAACTCTGTCTGGGCCCAGACAAAGTAAAAAGTCCCTGTGCAAACCACACAGAGCCCCGACCCCTCTGCAGCTCAGCAGGTGTCGGCTGCTTCTGCACCAACTGCAGCCTCGGCCTCTCTGCACCCCCACCTCCCATCATGAAGACACTGCAGCCATCCGGAGCAGACCCTTCTTCCTCGACACCCCTCGCCATCTCCTCACCAAGTTGAAATCTACAACAGCTCCGACAGCAGTGCCCTGCGCTTGACCATCGTGGGTGGGAGGCAAGTGTCAAAGCATCCAACTTTGTTATACTCCTGCCTGTGTTTCTGGTCTTGAATGAGGGATCAACACCCCCACCCCAGGACACCCCCCCCCCACACACACACACACACACACATACACATGAGATAAACCATGTGTAAATTTACGCTCTGAAGCACTTTTTGATGATGATGGTGCTGGACCACGCTTCTGGAGCCTCTTCTGAGATTCATTCAGCAGAAGACATTTCAGAACATGGCGCCTTCCACCTCGCTCTGCTGGTCCCTGGTTCTCAAATCTCTGTTCTTTCTTATGCCATATTCCTAAATAACAAGCCTATTCCATTACTTCTTGGTTTCTCTGCTTTGCACTTATCCTTTGCCCTCTTCTAGTATAGTGTCTCTTGTATATGTAAAAGGAAGGTCTATTCAAACTCAGACCAGGCAAACAGTAATGGCGCGATTGTTCAGAAATGTGGGCACACCTCCTGAGCTGTCTGACCCTCATCGGACACTCTGGGGATGGAGCCTTGTTCACAAAATACTGCACAGTCCACAGTAGATGAGGTGTCTTCTTTCACGCACGTCCATGTCACTTCGTCCTCCCACCCTCATGACTTTTTAAAGTTGACCATTATTGGAGACATCATCATGATATGTAAATGCTGATCACTCCTTTCTTTTTTTCTTTTCTTTTCTTTTTTTTTTGTTAATTCTCACCCAAAGATATTTTTTCCATTGATTTGTTTTTAGAGAGAATGGAAGGGCAGAAGGGGAAGAGAAACATCGGTATGAGAGAGTCATATCAATTGGTTGCCTCCCACATGCACTCCGACCAGGGTGAGGGATCAAACCTGCAACTCAGGTACTTGCCCTTGACTGGGAATCGAACCTTTGGTGCCCAGGCCAATGCTCTAAACACTGAGAACACTTGCCATGGCTTATCGTCCCTTTCTTGAACAGGGTATTTTTGTTTTTGTTTTTGTTTTATTGCCTCGTGCCGTACCAACTCTTCTCAAACATGGACAGTCTCTGGGCCACAGTGTCCACACCATGAGCACCATGCTTATGAATCCCGCTGCAAATAGCCCAGCGTGGTTTTGCAGCAAGAACCACAGCTGGAAGGGCATGAGCCCTGCTGAATCATCCCGGGATCCACGCAGCTCACCACAGTATGTCTGGACGAGGGCCTGACGCAGCCCTGAACTTGAGTCTAGTTGAATTATGCGTCTCAACCATGCGTCTTTGTTAAGTGGGTACACTAAAGAGGAGCTGGGTTCAGGAGCCTCACTCTTTAAGTAAATCTGGCACTAGATAAGACATGAATTCCCTCCTTGTATTATCAACAGATGGGAGAAAAGAGCCTGCACCACTTTTATGTGGCTCTGTAGACCCAGTGTTAACCTTAATTTTGGAGTGCTCGAAATATATCAGCAACATTCTATATTTGATCACATGATGGACACGGGGGCTCCTTTAACTTTAGCAACCACAGAATGAGGTTGGGTTACTTCTCTGAGTCCGAAGATCTGAGGCCCTTGGAGAGGAGGTGGGGGCAGAGAATGAAGAAGGACCATTACTGAGTGTGCTCTAGTGCTGGCCATCACGAAGTGCACTCAGCTAGGCTGCAATTTTGACAAGGTCCGCTGGTGTGAGGGCAAAATGGTTGCCCACTGAAGATTTGAAAACATTTTAGAAGAGTTGATGAACATAAACTCCTTATAGTATAGTTTTATTCCTTTTCAAAGTCAGTCACTTATCTCTTCATTACTTCTTAATTCACATAAACCTCCTTAAAAATCTATGGACAAGAAGACCCAAAAAATTCTCCAAAGTTTTTGGGTCTTCTGCAATCCCCATACATCTAGCTGTGACTATTTGTCAATCACTGAGGTTGTATGAACACTGCCCATCAACTTAAGCAACTGCAGTTAAAGGGGAAAGATTGTACTGCAGGAATGTGAAGGAAATCTGAATTCCTCTGGGAGAGGGCATCCCTTAGATCTACAAGGACATGAGAAAGGGAGGCAAACACTGGGAAGGAGCAGTAGGAATGAGACAATGGTTTGCAAGGAGACCTGGGGTCTTCCAAGGAGAGGCAATCACTAACGTCAAAGGAGGTGGTGACATGACATCTTGGGGAAGTACATAGAGAGGAAAAAGCTGAAAAATGTTGACAGTAAAACTAAACTGAAAATAACACCGCATTTGAAAAGGGTCTTTCAAAGTTCAGAAGACAGATCTTAGGGTGGGTTCAAGTTCTCAGAAATGAGAACTAGTTCATAGCTGAGGGGAAGTAAAAGTGAAAAATAAGCCCTTGTCACAAATGTTTTTATGGTAGCAACCATTCGATGATGGACAGTAAATAATAATATTTGTTTTCTATAAAACAGAGAACCAACAAGGTATGCTAGATAAGATCTGGAGACTAATAATAAAAATTTAGGCACCGTGAAATGCTAGAAGCATATTTGGGTTCCACAGGACACACACACACACACACACACACACACACACACACACATTTCAAATATCTGAAATGTCTCACCTAATAAATCAAGCAGAAGGAAGGAAATCAGTTTTCTGGGTGCTTGGGACCTACTTCTCTGATTATGGAATAGAACTAGATCAGCAGTCATTTCCTTTTTAACTTAGTAACTGTATTAACTTGACCTGTGCTCTTATCAGCAATGAGCAAAGGGGAGACAGACCTTTAACTTTCATCAGGCTGTAGAATAACACTCATTCAGCTTTTCAGGAAGTGAGGGTGGTGATCAAATGTTTGGCATCCAATTGTAAAATCAGTTTGAAGATCTCTGTATAATCAGAAAGACCCTACTTGTGGAGCCAGTTGACGAATTCAAACGGAAGTAGGCTTCATGGCCCAACAAAGGTGACGGGGTACAAGTAAGGGCACCTGCAGAGGAGGGCAAGACTACTTTACACTAACAAATTTGTTAGTAGGGTAAATCTCATATTGTACGTTTTTATAGCACACACACACAAAAAAAAACAACAGTTCTACTACTATCAGTTTCAGACTGCTGGGTACTGTTATCATTCATTCATTTTGATTGTTGTATAATATTCCATTGTGTGAACTGCTTACTCACTGCCTCTCCCACTGATTGATACTGGAATGTTTCCAAATCTTCATTATTGTACAGGGCACTGTCATTAACACATTGTACACATCTCTTGATGCTCATACTCAAGAGTATTTGGGGGGTATATACCTGGGAGTAAAACTGCTGGGTTATTATTTGTTAATGTTCAACACTAGAAAGTAATACCAAATTGTCTTTGTAAAGTGGTTGCAATTACACTTCCTTCAGCAATATATAAAAAGCTCCTGTGGAACTATATCCTCTCCAACACTTGTCAGACTTCCTACTTTTGTTAGTCTGATCGCAGCCTTAATTTCTATTTCCTTAAATGAAAACGATTTTGAAGATCTTTCTATATGGGTATTGGCCACATGAATTTCCTTTCCTTTGAAGTGCCTGCTCATAATTCTTGCCTATTTTTCCATTAAATTGCTTATGTTCTACTTATTGATTTGTATAAGTTCTTTACATGTTACTGATATTAATCCACTATCAATAGCATATGATACAAATATTTCACTCAGTTTATAACTTATCTTTTCAACTTCTTTATGGTTTTTTAAATAACAAAGTTGTTTTATGTTAAAATTTGTCAATCTTGTCTATTATATTCAATGTTTATTTTTATCTTGTTGAAAAAAATCTTTCCTAGCCAAAGTCTAAAATATAGTAATATGGTCTATTAAGAGTGTTAATATTTTGTCTTTGACATATATCAGTCCTTAAATCATTTGGAATTTATCATGCTGTGAAGGAATCCAACTTCATCCTTTCTTATGACTTACATTATCTCTTTTCCTATTAGTCAAATTATCGCTATTATGTCATGCCACTTCAGTCATCTATCAACTTCCATAAATGTTTTGCTTATCCCTGAAGACAGTTTTAATTACCACAATTTCATAGTAAGTTCTAAAGCCTGGTAAGGTAAATGCTCTCTTCCTGCTATTCCTCATCAAAAATATTCTGGACACCTCAGATGTTTATTCTTTCGTGTAGACTTCAGAATAATCTCATTAAGTTCTAAAGGGAATACCCTATTGAAATTTTGACTGGAATTGTATTAAATCTGTCCATCATTTTGGAAAGAACTGACAGTTAATACTGGAAAACAACAACCCTTTGGGTGCTCAGAGATGCATCAGGATGCCGAGAGCTCAGCGTACGTAGATGGGTCTTCACTCTACTGTGACATCTGGGGCCTCCGCTGGGACGATGTAAAGGCTGGGGTGACTAGCAGCTGAGAGCTAAACTCATCTGAAGGCTCATGCATTCACATGGCTGGCGGTTGAAGCTGGCTGTCACCCACAACACCATTCGTGGCCTCTATATGTGACTGCTTGACTTTCTCACACAACAGGGACTTGGTTCCCAAAGAACTGGAAGTTGTATTAGCTTTTATGGTCATAGACCTCTCTCTGGAGGGAAGAAGTATCCAAGTCACTTAGAAGAAAGTAGATGGGATAGGTGATATTGTTGTGGCCATCTCTGGAAAACACAACTCGTCACATGAGTCTTCCTGTGTACTCACCTGGTATCACTCTACCTTTTCAAGTCTCTTAAAATATATCTTAAACATTTCTAAATGTCCCTGTAGAGATAGGGCATATTTAGATTTACTGCTGAGTATGTTACATTCTCCATTCTATTGTCAGTGACATCTTTTTTAGTTGTTTGTGATGTGCAGAAATGCAATTGGTGTTTTTTTAATCCAGCCACCTTATTAAACTCTGACTTTTAAAAATAATTCATTTTAAATTGTTTTGACTTTTTAATGTAATTATCTGTAAATAATACTTTTATTTTTCCTTTCTAATTTCAATGATTCTAGTCTATTTTTTATCTCACTGCTCTGAAAAATCTGAATATAAGTGGTAATAGCAGACCTCCTTGTGGCATTCTTTAGTTGTAAGGGAATAAACAACTTCTGCTTCCCCATTTAGAATGACGTTGCTCTACGTTTTTATACATACCCCCCAACTGGTTAAGCAATTCCATCTACTTCTAATTCACCAAGAGATTTAATAACTAATTATAGCCCAGCCAGTGTGGTTCAGTGGTTGATCGTCGACCTATGAACCAGGCAGTCACGGTTCGATTCCTGGTCAGGGCATATGCCTAGGTTGCGGGCCCCATTGCAGGGTGTGCAAGAGGCAGCCAATCAATGATTCTCTCTCATCATTGATGTTTCTATCTCTCTAGCCCTCTCCCTTCTTCTCTGAAATCAATAAAAATATATTTTAAAAAATAATAAAAATATATTTAAAAAAATAATAAAAACGTATTTTAAAAAATGACCAACTGGAAAAGCAAAAGGACACAAACACTGTAATCAATGTAAGGAGGGGACATAACAGATAAAGTGAGAATTAAAGAGACACTGCTCCAGTATTTCAGCAATTCTGTACTTACAAATTTGAAAGCATAAATGCAGTGGGCACATTCTTGGAAAAATATCATTTACTGGAATTGGCCTCAAAAGTAATAAACTTTAATAGTCCTATAGTAATTAAAGGAATTGAAGTAAATCAAGTACTACTATAGTCAAGTACTATTTCTACATCTACATTATAGTCAAGTACTATTTCTACATCTACATATAAGCATCTACATATATAAAAGGCTAAGTGACTGATCATACGTATGTCCAATCATCCAGTACATATGATGCACACTGGCAATTTAAAAATAAACGTTGACTTGTGCATGCGTGATACATATAAAGCTCTCGCTGGCGCCCAATTGCCTGCGTGTGTTTCTCAAAGCTGAAGTATTAACAGGATCTGCAGAAGGAGAAGTTGTTCTGATTCCAAGAATTGATTTGTCCCTGTCTGACACTGGCTTCCCATTTAAATTAATTTGAAGACAGTTTCCCATGATGCCAGCATTTGTGGTGACTATTAATAAATCACAAGGACAAACTCTAGACAGAGTAGGAATATTCCTACCTGAACCAGTTTTTGGACATAGACAATTATATGATGCTTTCTCTCACGTTCGAATAGCATATGATATTAAATTTAAAGTTGTAAATATTTCATCACTAGGGAAATTAGTCAAGCACTCTGAAAGTGTTTTTACTCTTAATGTGGTATACAGGGAGATATTAGAATAAGTTTAATCAATTTATCAGTCATTGTTTTTATCAACATTGTTTTTACATAATGTTTTGTTGTTTTTATATAATGTTTTTCTTTTTCTATCATACTTTTGTTTTTATATCATTTCTTTGTTATTTTTTATTTATTAATCAATTTATATATTATTTTCATATACATTTTACTAATTTCCTTTCATCTCTGACACTTCTATTATAGAGAAAGGGTGAATAGTGATATTAAAATATTTCTTCTAATTAATTTCCTTTCAATGTGCATGAATCCATGCACCTGGCCACTAGTATAAGATAAGCATATGGAATTTTTTTATACATTGTCCATTTGCTTGTTAATGTTTGGGATTTTTGCCTGTATTCATGAGAGAAATGGGCCTACACTTTTCCCTTATCACGTTCTGGTTTGGTTTTGGTGTCACAGTTATACTGGCCTCATGGAATGAATTGGCACTCTTCCTTCTTTTCCTATAACTTCAAAGAGTTGAATAAAATTGGGATGTCCTTGGAATGTTAGAAGTTGCCTATAAAATCATCTGTCTTGTGTTTTCTTTGTGGAGCGATTACTAGTATAATCATTACTTCAGTTCCTTTAATAACTATAGGACTATTAAAGTTTATTACTTTTGAGGCCAATTCCAGTAAATGATATTTTTCCAAGAATGTGCCCACTGCATTTATGCTTTCAAATTTGTAAGTACAGAATTGCTGAAATTGTCTCTTTAATTCTCACTTTATCTGTTATGTCCCCTCCTTACATTGATTACAGTGTTTGTGTCCTTTTGCTTTACCAGTTGGTCATTTTTGGTAGAAATTTGTCTACTGCTATTTTCCAAAGAACCAATTTTTGCTTTGTTGATTTTCTATCTTTAATACCTTTTATTGCATTTCATCAACTTCTCTTTTTTATTATCTCTTCAACTTAATTTGGGTATATCCTGTCATTTTTCTAACTTCTTAAGATAAACACTTGTCTCTTAATTTTGAGGCCTTCTTTTTTTTAGAAAGATTTAAAGCTAAAAATTTCTCTTGAGGATAAAAAATTGTGAGAGAACTTTCACTTTTGCTGCATCCCATAGGCCTCTATGCATTGAGTTTTCATTATCATTCAGTAAATTTCCACTGTGGTTACTGTTTTAACTTGTGAGTTCTTTAGAAAGATACCTTTTAATTTCCAAATATGCAAAAATACTTTGCCTATCTTTTTTTATTTAACTAACTTAATTATAATATGGTACAAGTTATTGGTATATATGGACCTAGTCTTTGAAATGTATTGAAACTTTCTAAACTGCCTAATACTTGGATCAATTGTAAATGCTTCGTGTGAATTGAGGGGAAAAGGTGATTTCTCTGATTCTCATTTGCAAAATTCTGTATATACTCATTAGACCAGGGTTATTGTGTTATTCATATTTTCTACATCTTTTTTTTTTTTAGTTACTGCCTGCTACCTATCAAAAATCAAGAGTATGTGTTGAAAGCTACTCCTGTGATTTTAGATTTATCGCCTCATCCTTGGAGTTTTGCCACTTCTGGCTTCATACATTTTGAGGTTATTTGATCAGATGCATGTTATGTTTAAAATGGCCACATCATCTTGATGAGTTGAGTCTTTTATCATTATAGTGAGTTTTTTTCAGCTCTAAATAAGAAAAGTGTATGAAAGATTTGAAGTGATGCAACGGCAGACTTCATTCCCTACTGCAATGGTATCAATAGAATGAGCATTTTCCCCAATTTTCATGAAACCAAATTCTTAAGTTTGCTTTCGGCCTCTACCTCAGCCACCTCCTCTCATTCTTTGCAAAGCAGTGTCCGTTTTGGAGTTGAAGTCTGAGTGTTTCAGTGCCTGCTGCGGCTGAATGTGGGCACCAAGAAACAGGGGCCGGAAGGAGGAGGGCAGTTTATCTGTTGTTTTGTGCTTTTCACACAGAATGGCTAATGGGAATGGCTTCTTCCACACTGCCGGACTTGCAGCTTATCCGATTTTCACAATTTATGGTTCCAGTTTCAAAAAGCGGATACCTATACTCTACTTCCCAAACAGGATATCCCGGGGAAGATTCCTAGTAGGAAATAGTTCTTGAAAGTTTAGATTAGTATATCTTTGTTTTATCTTCAAATCATACCTTGAAATATTTTTTTCTTTCTCCACTGAACTAAAAAATATTCTAAGAATTTTAAAGTGTTTTTAAGCAGTGCTTTTGGCTTTCATCCTTCATTTTTAGAACTTAACAAAAATCTATTATCATAAAACAAATAAGGTTGTGTATCTTTTGCAAAGCCAACAGTTAGTCTAATTTAGACTATGAAATTCTGTAGCTTTTACTAATGAGGTATTTTCCATATTCATTCATTCATCCATCCATCCATTCATTAACATAAACTGAGTACCTGCTTTGTGTAACATTGTGAGAGGCAGAGAGGTACAAGTTAAATATTAATGACAGAAGTCATGTCAAGCAGATGGTGGGAACAATGACTAAATGCAAATCAGCATAATACAAGGGGGAAAGGAATAAGTGATAGAAAAACTTTAAAAAGACCTAAACCAAACTAAAACTGCCGTGGAAACTCAAAGAAAAAAGCATTTCCTCCCAGCTGGGCAAGCTGACACAACCTCCTGGGAAAGGTGACATTTGAAGCTGGCCTTTGAAAACAGGCAGAAATGGAAATGTGAAGGTGGGTGGGGAAAGTTCAAGACTTAATTCACAGAGGGAGGAGAGAAAGGGCATGGATAAGCAAGCTGGGGGATGTGAGAAGGAAAGGTGAGTTGAGAGTAACGTCCCAGCAAGTACATGTATCCTCTGCAACCTTCGTTCCTAATAATAGGGAGCCAGGCAAGGACTAACCACAAAGACAAACCTGAACAAGTTAAGTTTCAAGAAACCTTAAAAGCGCACAGTGTGACATAACCTTTCTTAACTAGACACCGCAGGATGGATTTGCCAAGATTTAACACTTCCCTCCATTCTCCCAATAATGGAGAATGGACAATGGTGGACGCTGATCCATGAGCGGGGCAGGCGGGCCTCCCTCCAGCAGAGGTCCCTCTGGCTTCCAGCAGGCGAGGGTCATGCGGAGCAAGACTTGGGGTGTACCTGCTCCTAAACCATTCGTGACACTCAGCCTCATGACCAGAAGTATAAAACTTGGTTAAATATTAATGACAAAAATGAGATGAAAAAATAATTATTTCTATAAGAACTAAGCTGAATTCTTTGCAAAGAATTGGTAACAAGGAGTCACAAATTGTTGAAATTTGCTCCAAATTATGTTGGGCTGCCCAGAAACTTCTGAAATCAACCTGTCCTACCTCAAATTGATAATGTTTAAACACTACAAATTCACCTGCTTCTATTTCATCATTTAACATATATTTTAAATGATGAAATGTCTTCTATTTCATCATTTAACATATATTTTGTTCTCACGCTTCCAGCTTAAATAGCACCACCTGGCTTATTTTATTGATGAAAGCAATCTGCTACAGTACTTAATAAGAAAAAATGTATTACTTTTTCTTATTAATTATAACTCAATTAGAAAACTATTTCCTAAATGAATGTGTATATTGTGTGTATACAGGTACACGTACGTACACACACACACACACACAACCAGCTTTTATTTTTCATTTGTTAGACACCATTTTCTCTTCTTTCTTTCAAATGTGTTCAGAACCTGCTGAAAGTCATTAATACTTGAACTGACATGGATTTGAGTTCTGAGTTCATAACCCCTGTAAGTGATGAGGTCTGTTACCATGTGCTTGACAGGACTTGTTTCTGAGAGATTTTCAGTCTTGCTCTTCATGATGTTTTGGGCTGAGCTGGAATTTGAACACAGGCCTACATGACCATAACTCTATTTCTTCCTTCATGATTACACAGTATTTCACAAGTTGAAAGGTAAAAAATATACATATATGACATTTATAAATCACATGGGAAGGTATTAATATCACTAAACATTGCAGAAAAAAGCTACTCACAAAATTACACACACTTACATACAAATATCCTATCACCAATGTGTATGTTCTGGATAATACAAAGGTTTGAAAGATAAGGGTTTATATTGACAAGAGCTAAATTTCATGTAAAAATTAAAAATAAAAATAAAGGAAATCAGAATACAATGTCTTCTTTCTATTCCTAAAATGTATATTCATGAGACTGATTAAGTTTGTAGGCAGCAATTATTAGTCAATATTCAGTTTCTAGAAACATTTTATTAAATAATTATTAAATAGGATTTTTACAAAGCAAATTGCATAGAAAAGGTAAAAATGTTTATGTCCCCAGCACTTCCTATACTTTTTTCCATCATCTTCTGGTCGACTGCTCTTAACTACAGAGCTGGTGGGAGGTAAAGGGACAGAGCTGGGCGCCACTCAGTGTCCATCAGGAAAGAAGGTGTCACCCCGGGCAGAGGGCTTGCCTGTCCTCGGGCAATAGCTGTGCACACAGCTGGCTTCACGGATGTCCACCTGTCCAGGGGCTGTGGCTGCAGGGCGGAGCGCCTGAGTCCTCAGGGACAGGTCAGTTGCTGCATGAGGTTTTCAAGACATTTCAAATAATAGGCGTTCAGTGGGTTTTCTTCTGAGTCTGAAAAAGCTGAGAGAGAAAAATAAAGATTATGGAGGAACAAGCTGGTAAACTTAGCACTACACCTGAGAGTGAACACACACACACACACACACACACACACACACTTAAGTACAATTTCTGTGAGACCAAGTTCTATTTAACTCCTCGACGTACTGGCGTTAGGATATTTCACATTGTAAAAAAATAATAAACTTGCAGAATTTATTTACTTTTAATTAATGGTTTAGCCAAAGAATGTAAACTAAAAACAGTGCACCTCCATAACGGATCCATTATCCACAATCCCAAATGAATGCCTTGTCTTGTTCTTTCTATGTACCATCCCTCCTAACACCTAAACACGGACAGTAACTCAGTTACCCACGACCTCCAGAAGCTCATGGTTACAGCTTTTTGTTTTGTTACAAAACAAAAAAATCTAAAAGCTACTTATAAAAACTCAGACTTATAAAAAGGTGGGGAAGACACAGTTCAGTGTCTGACCATAAAAGTGGCCAAAGAACAATGCTCATTGAAAACTTGTATCACTTAAAATGAAAATGCACTTGAAAGGAAAGCCCACCTCCTGTCCCATGCATCACAGGGCCCAGCGGATATGGGCAATGGGTCTGTTTCTGGAAGACTGACTCAACTCCTGAAGTCAGGTCAGTTTTCTGTTCAAGGTCAATTCTAATTGGGTCCAGTTCTTATCACCTAAGAACACACTTTAGTATAGTGGTGAGCACTGACAAGGCTTTGTACAAGAAAAAAATGTCTTGGAGAAAGATCACAGACATGTTGCTAGAAACCATTATATTTTATTATTTTAAAATGTCACAAGGAAAACCATGGAACAAATACCAGTACACTGATCAATGCTTCAACCAAAAAGTTCCTCAAACATTATTGTAAAACATCAGTGTAGAAAAAACTGCTTTTTTGCTGCGAACTGCCCAAATATTTCATTCATTATTCGCTGAATAGCTTCCAAGTTTAACTGCAATCTCTCATGATGAAACTTACTTTTCTTTGCTTTGGAATATGCTTCATCCACTCTTCTTTTTACTGATGAATTTTTCAAAGTCGTTTTTGCCTGGAGATAACATGGAACAAGGCATGAATTAGACTTGTTTTCATGTGTTAGGGATCAGGATACAATCCTCACTCTGCTGTTCTGACCACAGTAGTAAGAAGGATGTTATAAAATGTAGTAACAAAGCTAGAGAATTAGATATTAGCACATGCCATCACAGTGTCAGCACACCCTTCCCTCCCTAACTCGATTCTTCTCTCCCGCCCCTTGTTCTTGCTTCCCTTCCCTTTCCCCTTCTCCCTAATCTCAATGCACTATTTTAAACTACTTCATCTTAGCTTTAGTTATTTCACATTCCCTCAAACCTCAGGTTTCAGATCAAGCATACCACATTACCGGTCAACAAACATCCTCTAAGTGACGACAGAGTGTCACATCCTGTGAGAGGACACATGGATGAGAGAGACAGCAGCCGCCTCCGTCCCTGTGTGCGTGGACTCCACCCAGTGGGAAGAACATGCAGACAAGCGATGGCAGCTGAGAAGCCCGTGGGGATGGGTGTCTATGCTCACAGTGTCACCTGGCCACTATTTAATTGCTAGACACACGTGGGCATTTCTCTCAGGAGTGAGATATCTGTACTGAGAGAACAGGCACCAGTCCCCACCTGCCTGCCCCCGGGACCTGTGCTGCAGCCTGAGGACTGAGCTCCTTCAAAACTCAGCGACTACAGGCACCTGAGATAGGGAGGCCCCTCACTGGATAAAACTTTGCTATTTGGTTTTATTTCAAGAAGCATTTTTCCTTGACACTTCTTTTAGCAGAAATAATTTATATTAACATTGCACCAATATGGCAAATCAACTTACACTAACAGGGAAAATTCACTCAAAAGAGAGACTCTTCTGAGATGAGAGAGCCTGTTGAAATGATTAGATGAGGAAGACCTGAAGTGACGGTTTACTAACTGTATGAGGGCGTGCACGGGCCACAGGCTCCGAGCTCTAGTTGACACTCCTCTGAGGTCCTTGGCTGCCTGAGAGGTTGGTGTTCGCCCCCGACGTACGACAAAGAGTGTAAAAACTCACCTTCTGGTAATTGTGAATCAGAGCCCAAAGTGCGGCTGCGCCGATCCTCTGAGCACTGGGACTCTCACTTTCCAGACAGGCAGCCAGCACACTAATCACTTTTTCTAAAAGAGACATTAAAAAAAGTTCAGTCCCAGACATTACCTGGTATATATTAAACCAGTCAGATGCCCTGTTCTCCCATCAGATGCATACAAAGTTGGTTTCACTACGGCAAAAACTATCTTCATAGCATGTGGCAGAGGGAGGACAACCTGTCGTTTTCACAACAGACACAGAGCGGCCAAGAAAGCAGCAGCGGCCTCGTGGTTGCTGGCCCTAATTCAACAATGGCACAGTCATGTGAAGACAACAGTGGCGAAGTAATTTCACAATGAGTTATATTAATGAGCTCTTCAGTTATAGCTCACAGGCTGGTGCGCAGGAAAACGGATTTGCTCTTGTGATAACTTTTAAAGACTGTTACATGAACATATCAATAGCATGGGCTTCTACAAAATAATAGTGAAGGAATCCCATGAGGTAAGCCTTTTACAAAAGAACTGGACATATTGGAGAAACGTTTGTGTGGATGTGTGTGTCAGAGGAAAAGTGATTTAAAGGAAGATCAACCCACAAGATAGGCCCCTTTTTCGCACAGCCAGCCAGAGGATGAAATCAAGACTTGGAAATTATCCTCAGCAGCTACTGGTTTTAGGTGAAGATGCAGAGAAGTCGGTGCCAAGGAGATGCCAGGGTGTTTCGGACATTACATGAAGCTGTTTACTTACTTACTTTTACATATCATTACATTGAATCATTTTCCTCTACAGTACGTGATTTAAAATCCTGAGACACTGTTATGGGGATGCTGTGCATGGGTCACGCCCCACCTGCTGGAGCATCTCATTACAGAGCAGCCTGGCAGAGGGCCGTCTGTCCACTCACTGCTGCACATTCCAACCACAGTGCCACTTTACTTCAGGGGCTCAACAAATACTAGTTGGATGAAAGATTCCATAATTAAAGCAAACAGAATGCTGTTTCAGTGAGTCTATTTAGGGTTTTTAAAAGAAATCTGAAAGAATTTAAAGTCTTTACAGAGAAAAAAAAAAAAAGCATCTGCTCCATAAAATAAGCTCTGAGCAGTAGGGACAGTGTGGGTGGAGGTGGGTGGGGTGCTGTTTCCTGTCCGCACACCACGGCCAACCCTCACCCTCTTTCCATGGTCCCCTGCTTCTCCTCTATCATAATACACCACAGCTAGCCTGTATCAACAGCTGTCCCATCACAGCCATTATGGCAGGTGACAGGTGACAGCTCATACTCTTGGGGACATCATTGAATGGTGTGTCCATCTGATATCACCCAGCAATGTTGTTACACATGGTACCAATACTCAGATGATCTATACAGATTTATCATTACCCTTTTACCATGTACTATCTCTTAAAATGCTTCAATAAAGTACACATACAGGTCAATAATATGCTGCCCCTTCTGATAATGCAAATGGATCAATTTTTAAAAAAATACATTTTATTGTGAAACATAACATGCATACAAAATACACATAAACCTGAAACTAATATTGTATATCAACTATGATTTTTTAAAAACACATAAAACATTTGCTAGTCTATTTGTAAGGTATGAAATGAATTCCCACATTAACATAGAAATAACGTCAGGAGACTAGATAATGGTAAAATATAGTTAAGTAAGTAAGAAGTGAAGGTTTTTGAATATTTATTACCTTTCTTCTTAGTGATACTGAGTTAATTTTAAGTTTAGGGATGTCATGTTGGTAGCCTGAAATCAACTATAATAAGAATATTTGCACCAGAAAAACCAGCAAATGCTACAAACCAATTCAAAGCTGACTGACCAAACTTTTGAAAGCTTCCCATGCATTTCCACATTCAATAACTATCCTGAGGAAAACAGAATCACAGCTGCACCCATGAAGAATGTGAGCAGAATCATTTCCACTCACTTGGAAAACTCCGTTTCACAGAGAAACCCCTCTAAGGAAAAATTAAGTGGAAAACATGAAAAGAAATAAGAATTCATGTATCTTGAGCATCCACCATGAACCATAAACAGTATAGGCCCTTGAGGTATTTATAAACTAATTTCTACGAAAACCAAGGAAGGAGGGATCAGTGTATGGATGAGGAAATGGGGCCAGAGAAGCTGCCCGGTGATGCTGGAGTGATCACATGAGTGGTGTGCGGGGTCTATCACCCACAGCTCTTTTCCTTTTTCCCCCGATTACACAGTGTCTCCTTAAAAAACCACTCCCTATGAAAGTCACACAGCCCTCACAGAAACAGCATATGGTTACAGAAACCGATCTTCCCATTTCTCTTTCTGCTTCAAAATTTTCTGATCACTCCCCAGTCCTCGCCTCTACCTGCTCTACATCTCAGAGAAGGAAGTCTCTGTAAGGCTACTTTCACCACGCGCATGGGTCCTGCACACTCCTGCCTGCCGAGGATCTCTACCAACCATATCCACTGACAGCTGTGAGCAGACACGATTCTAAGTGCTACAGATGAACATGAAATCAGACAATGACCTTGCGACTTGTAAGAGTGTATGTTCTACTGTGGGCAAACTAGGCATAAACAGACATATCCCCAAAACACAGAGTGTCTCAGCCAGTGGTCATGCTGCGGAGAAAAATAAAACAAGGAAAGGAGACAGAGTGAGTGGGAAGGGAGAGGAGGCAGGGAGGCAGTGTGAGGGCTGGCTTCACTGGCACCCAGAATTTGCTCCAAGCCTAGAAGAACGAGGGGAGGACATGATGAAGCCAGAGCCCCCGTGCACCCTTCTCCTCTGTGCTACCTCCTGGACCCACTGTGTCCCCCAGCGATATGACCTGTCAACCCCGGAGACTCGAGGTAATTCCTTAAGGGCTGGAGCCACACCTGACTCATTCCTTCCTCATTCTCACAGCCTCTGCCTCCCTCGGTGCCTTGAACACAGTGGGGGTTTCATAACCACCTGGCAAATAATTAATAAGACTATTTTGTGTCTCAATCTGAATGGAATATGCTATGAACCACCATATGTATAAAGGGATGTTTGTGTCTATGTGAGGCGTATAAAGTGGATACGCACCATTGGCCAGGATCTTGGGCTTATTGGCAGGACTGAAGCAAATGTTATGAAAAATAAGGAGAGGCAGACAAGGGCTGCGCTTGTGCTTGAACTTGCTCATCTCTGTCAGCAAGTCTAAGCCGCCTTCAAGCCGCAGGATCATCTGCTGCCCATCTTCTCCATATGATATGTTCAGGAGCAACTTCAACCAGAGAATGGTCAGATTACTAAGACGTTTATTTTCTCCTTTCGGCAATGTGAGAGACAGGAAGTTCTGCAAGAAGTTAGTCTGTGGATAAATAGAAAGAACATTATTTTCCTTTTGAGTCTTTGCATTCATAGTCCCTCGGAGACCAATTAACCAGCATTCTACTCTCTTTTTCCCACCTTTAATGTTTCATTCCTTCAATACCTCCCATACACCCCATCTATATTGTTTCCAGGTATAAGTGAAAAAATGGAGAACAAAATAGCTTTCAAATTTTAATTCTTAGTAATTCTTTTCTGGTGATGGATAAAGCAGTTACAGTTGACTCAATTACCTAGGATTGATAATTCAGTTTGGGGATTATTTTAGGCCTCTTGAGTTTTCTCTTTCAGTCTGCCTTCTTGCTACTCATTAAAAGTTATCCTATGGGGAGGAAAAAGAACCAAAACCCATTGATGATTACCAGAGGAGAGAGGGGAGGGGAATGGGTGAAAAGGGTGAAAGGGAATAAGAGCTACAAGCTTCCAGTTATAAAATAAATAAGCCCCAGGGGTGTAAAGTACAGCACAGGGAAAATAATCAATAATATCGTAATAACTGTGTACGTGACATATGGGGACTACACGTACTATGGTGATCACATCATAGGGTATAAATGTTAAATTATTACATTGTACACTTGAAACTACTATAACACTGTATGTCAACTATACTTTAATAAAAAATAAACTAAAAATAAATAAAAACTTTAAAATTAAAATATATAAATAAATAAACCCAAAGCAGTCCTGGACACCAGGTAACAACCCTGGTAGGACTGAGGATACCTGAATCTTTACAGCTACATGAGTGCTAAAAAAATAACCTGTGGGTACAGCTTGTGTTCTGTTTACCCAGCTGTTTCTCTTTACAGATTTCTCATGGCTACATGTCACTCTAGTAAACTTAGAGACCAGAAAGCTCCATCACTTAAAGTATAAGAGTCATTTCAACCTCCCAATAAAACCCGTCCACAAAACCGCAGCACACCCCTAACTATGTGAAAGACAGTTACTTATCGTCTAGAATAATCTACATGCAAAGAAAGAATGAATGAAAGTACCATATGAGGAAGCAGCCCAGGAGAGCATGGGAACCATGGCCAGGTGCACAAGTGATCCAGGAGCAGGAATATGATCACTTCACTTTCATAACTGCCCTGAAGGTCTCATCATCTCATCTCTCTCCCAGTTTCATAACCTACTCTGGCTTTTTTCCTGGATCTTCCTGCAGCTAAATCACAATGATGGCTTGAATCTATGAAATAAATTTAACTTTTATGTAAAATAACTCTGAGTGTGTGGATGGAGTCAGCTACAAAGATATTAGCGACATCGCACAAGCACCAAGCAGGCTGGGGAACCCCATGCCAACTTGCACTGCACGTGCCCTCACTCGCACCTACTTCTCATCTGTTGGCCCAAATTAGCGTTTTTTACATTCATCCCGTGAGTCCCCCACGCAGCTAGATTCTGCCATGACAGTGGAAATCTGGGGCTGAGGAGAGTGATAAACTATATGGAAGTGCTTCAAAGGAAATATGCTGTGCGCATTCCTTCTTTTTTGCTGGGCCCACTGATGCTTTTTAACAGTTTCCCACATCAGGTGAAACGTGCTGAAACATGTCATGATAGAGAGAAAGCAGACACTTTCGAATCTGAGTTGTGCCACAGCAGTAGGCACATGTTCTAATGCTGCAGCTGAGGAACAGAGAGGGATGCTGTAGGTGTCCAGGGCTCATTATCACTTACTGCAGCCAAGGGAAAACAACGTAGGTGACCTACACCTCCCAGTCTGATCACACCGATATCAAAATATGCTTAATCAGAGAGTGAGAGCTGAAGATGCCTAGATATAATTTTGTTTAACCTAATAATTTTAAAAATGAAGAAAATGAATATGTTAAAAGGAGAAAGTCTCCTTTAAGTAAGTCTTAAAAGTCACACTTCAGACCTGAGGATGGGACCCACACTGCACTTGGGTGTTTCTACTTTGCTTCCTACCTGTATGTTCTGCAAGAATATGGAGAAAGCACTGTGCCTGGTTTGTGCTCTTGCATATGAGGAAAGACAGTAATCACGCATCCAGTTCAAAATGACTCCATGCACACAGAGGCACACACATTCACACTCAAAGTCACCCACACTCACAGCCACTCACACACTCATTCACACACACACTCACACACAGAGAGAGACACATATAGGAAGAAAATATCCAGCCATGAGCTGGAAGTAAAAGCTAGCTCCAATGAGAACAGTGGGTTCCTGATTTGCACCTTCTGCCAATCTACCTGGTGTGAATACCACCACTATGGCGATTTCAAGATAATGACCAGAGTCAACTGGCTTGCAAATTTCTGAAAATTAAAGAGAACACTCCTGAGTCCACACGAGTTAGCTCCAACACATCACTGAAAAGCTCCTTCCTTACTTAAGACTGCTATTTGGAGATTGCATTCAAAGCGGGGGTTTTAGTGGGGAGGAGTGGGGAGATGACACAGTAGAAGAAAAGGAGACTCAATTCTTATGAATGCTGTAAACATTCGCAATTTATTTTGGCCTTCAGTAAAAGAAAGAGAAGTACTCAAATAATCAGCATGTACTACTAAGTAACATCCAATTCACATTTTAGGGATTCTGTTGACATGCCCCTGATACAGTCTAACTGAATAGCTGTGCTGGAATTTATTCTGACCATTCAATCCCTTTTAAGTACTCTAAGTTAAATCAGTGACTAGAGTCAAGTTTAGGCACTGAATCCCAGGGGACTGATAAAATCACCTCTTTGGTCATAAAGAACTTAGGTCTAACTTGGGAGAAAAAGGAACCATGATTTCATAAACCATTTTGACTACAAAATTGAACTGAAATTTACTGCTCAATTTGGTCTTGTTTAAATACCAGTATATTACTTTATGATTTCAAATAAACGTAAGACAGCTGCCTTTCTAAAACCCTCATTTTTGAGAGTGATAAAATATAATCCAAAGCTAAGAAGACAAACTAGACGGAAATGGTTTGATCATATTCTAGCTTCTGTTACTTTTCATGTATCAACAATCGACTGGCTTTAAGCAAAGTGACCCCCTCTTAGTCCTTTCACAATCCTTTAAAATAGAATGCCTTGAAAGCAGAATAAATTAACCCGAGACTGAGTTCTAGACTTCTCACACATATTCTTGATGGGCAGGAATATTTTACTACCTTTTCTACGAAGAAAAGGAGTTTAAGTACTTACTTTCTGAATTACTCCTTTACAGTCATGAGACAAGGCCAGGTTTGAAAGGAACATGAAGACCATCTGCTGGACTGTGGGGTTCTCAAGAGGCACCTGGGAAGCCAACTTCAGGATACACAGCATCAAGGAGCTGCCGGGGGCGCCTCTGTACACAGCTAGAACGGGATACTGTCCAGAACTTGACCAGCAAAGAGAACTGCAACCTTAAGAACAACAGCTCGTCACAACATCTTCTCAGTTTCACTGTTCAGTTCAGAACAACCTCAGCTGTAAAACACATCAGTCTATCGAGTGACATGAACCTGCAGCCTGCACATCAGCACCGAGGCTGGTGTTGTCCGTGGTCAGCCTAGTGGGCTACTGTTCTCACTAAGGGCCCCAGGATCGCAACTGAGCATTTAAAAACACTAGGGGTAGCCCTGGCCGGTGTGGCTCAGTGGTAGTGCATCAGCCCTCAGACCAACGGTTATGGGCTCGATTCCTGGTCAAGGACATGTACCTGGGTTGCAGGTTCGTTCCTTGGCCTCGCTCAGGCAGGAGGCAACCAATCGATGTGTCTCTCTCACATTGATGTTTCTCTCTCTCTCTCTCTCCCCCCCTCACCCATACCCCCTCTCTTCCACTCTCTCTTTAAAAAAAAAAAAATGGGAAAAATATCCTTGGGTGAGGATTAACAAACAAACAAACAAACAAAAACCCACCATACATTACATTTATTTTTTTATAAAGACTAAAATAAGCATGATAGGTTTTTAAAATAGTTCCCAAATAAGACATCTAATTAAATAGGAACAGAATATTAGAAATGGGAGGTAACTTGGTCTAAGAGGCATTCGTTTTACAGAAGAGAAAAAAAGAAGCACAATAATTCTGCAGTGGGGTGGCAGGACAAATGCTACAGCCATAGATACTAGATGAAGGCACAGGCTTGGAGAAGTCAGCAACCTGCCTAAAGTCACACAGCCCACAAGCAGCAAGAGCTGGCAGTGGCATCAACTGGTTTTCCAGAGTCTCATGTCTTCTCAGTAAATTATATAACCATGTGGGACTTACCAAGGGGAAAAGATCATCACGAAGGAATCAGAAATACATCTGACTATTCGGCAACATGAACCAAAAGTTAGTTAACTTGTGAAGGCCAGCTTAAGTATAACTAGACCAGAGTCAAACTCCTTCTGTAAGATAAACTCACGCAAGGCCAGCAAACCTGAATAAGTACACTGATCTTTCTTGTGTGCACACTTTACAGCAGTATCTAATACCAATGTTTCCATTAACTGTTACATAAAACTGTCACCAATGATGCGATTTTGCTTGGAAGCAAATCAAACAGGAAAATATAAAGTTTCTTCCTCAATTTAGTTAACTAATCACATTCTAATAGTTACATCAATTTTAAGTATAAAAGTAACACAGATAATAGTTTCAAAAGATTGATATTAAAGTAAATGTTTTTGCTCAGTATTTAGCAACTGATTTTTTTTTTCTCTTTTCTTCCCTTAACCCTAAGTTAAGGAGGAAGGGTAGGGTAGAGAAGGTGATATGGAGACATAACACTCCACACACCACAATTAGAGTTCAGCAATCTGAAGGTCTGTTTAGGTCAGTTTGTGTCGGCCATGAATAAGCTGAGTGGACTGCAGCTCCAGAGAGGAGGCCGAGGCCACTCAGACTATCAGGGAGTCAGATAAACTTCACACTGGGTGGTGACTACATGGGCTCTGGACTGTTCTGAGTTCCAATTCTTTCTCTGATTATCTTTTGCTATTTAGAGAACCCAGCTGCTGAGCTGCTGAATGTTGACAGAATAAAGTGCACAAACTTGCCAACCAGTTAAACCTGACATTTATGATCCTAACTTCCCAATGGAAAATTCACACCACCAGCAATCCTACTTTACCTCCCTAACAGGCTCTCCTTCCCTCCACTTAAACAGCCACTTCTCACCTCTTCTCAAATCACCTCTACCCTGCCTATCTCCCTCAGCCTCTAAAAATGCACAGCCCATAGGAGGCACTCAATAAAATGTCTGTGAAAGCAATGAATGAAAGAGGCACCCCAACTACTACCAAACCAACAGAATCTAGAACTACCTCTCATCATACCAGTGTCCTGCTCTCACATCTGTAACAGTTTTAACTTTTACCTGATTTTTAAGGTCTTACAGCATAATTTTCACTCTCAATTTTCCTATTAAATTCAATTTCCCACTGATATAATCAAGCCAGTTTCTCCCTCTCTATTCCCTGAGCTGTGTAATGACTTCCTATCTCAACAGACATACTAACATTTCTGTTTGTTCTCATGACACCTACAAGAAAGTATGCCTTTAACCACCATATCTTCAATAAGAAGGAGAAACACTCCAAATTATGTACTCATTTTCCCAGTCCACTTTCACAACATTACATAAAATTAGTATTTTAGTATATTTTATTCCTGGAAGGTAGTATTGGGTCTATTTACCATTTGGAAAATTTGCTGTATAGACACAAAGTAGCTGCAGGGCAATTTGCATCAGTGAATCATCCATCAAAAGCCAGGGCCAGAGAGAGTGCAGGACGGGGACAAGATGAGCTTCAAGAGCTGCTTCCTGGTACAGAAAGGAAATAAAGACAGCATTAGTCTGAATGTAGCAAAATATAAAATTAAACCAAATCCAAAACAATCGTCACCAACATAAAGAGACAACCACCGAATTTATCTTTGCTCTGATAGTGTGAGCTGGCTTCAAAGCCCTTGTCCCCAAACTGTCCTGTGAGCCTGGCAGTATCAAGAGGTCCCTTCCACCCCGAGGTGGCCAGAAAAAATGCAGAAAAACAGCCCAGCTGGTGTGGCTCAGCAGCTGAGCATTGACCCAGGGGTAGATTACTGCTTTTAAGTCATCTGAGTATAGTAAAATTCAGTTAAAATAGCATGTTAAATCAATAAATTCTTAAGTAACTCATAGTTTTTATTACAAAGATCAGTTAAAACTGGGAAAATACTATTTGCAGCAAATGCAGCCATTTTAAATGAACCGGAATCAGTAGGCAATTTGCAGACCTGTGGGCACACAAGTGGGAGCTCATATCAATACACACACCCTACAGAATTTTATGCAGCATCAATGGCAGAAGAGATTGACTCCCAGCCATTCCTGTGCTCCCCACTCCTCCTGAGGATGGGCCTGAACACAGCCCTATGACTGTAGCTGGTGACCTTGCTTCTGTTTCAGCCGAGACAGAAACGAGCAGGTGTAAGCTCCTTCTCGACTCCGCATTCTGTCCACAGTTCACCTGTGTTTTGCCCACTCCCCCGTCCTGCCTGGCAGTGAGGAAGGGCAGCTCCTGTGCTAGAGACTGACATGTCCATCTGTGTTCTGGAACATGGCCCACCTGCCCCTCAGGGCTCTTGATCCATCAATTAGTTCTTTTCTCCCTGTCACTTTAATAACTAGTCCCCAGTTTGATTTCTTATTCACATTCAGATTACAGAAAAAAACACACACAGACTAACTTCCTTTAATGCTATGTGTCCTAAATTAGAATGCTGCTTCTAGACCAAGCTTCTAGAAAGAATACTCTTGTTGCTGTCACTGCCCACCTCTTACTTAATCTTCAGCTTACTTTGGTATATTTTCCGTCCTATGGTACTAAGAAGGCCATGCCCATCTTTGCAGTTACCAAACCCTCATCTATTACATGTCATTTTTCCTTTACCTCCTTGGATCCTCTCTAGACTGGATTATCTCCTAACTCTCTCCAGCATTACCTTCTCCATTCTTTTCTTTATTATATTTTCCAAGGATATGACCTGGACTTTCACTCTAAACTCTCCTGGGAAATTTCAACAATAGTCACAGCTACCAGTACAAACACCACCTATGTACTGATAACCCCATAACATCCCAGCCTGTTTCACCCTTAGGAGCCCAGAGCTATGTTATCTACTAATAACCAGCCATGTTCCACTCAGACATCCTACAGACACTGTGCTAAAGTGTCAGACCTGAACGTGAGGCTCTCTCACACTTACACTCGTTCTAGGATGCATCAATCTAGAGCAAGCATGTCCAACTCAAAGGCTAACACGAGACAAATAAACAAGGTTTAAGTTTATGTGGGCCACAAAAAAACAAAAGCTTCAATTTTCATAGAAATATAGGTTTATTTCGATAGAGACATGCTGAATACAAAGGGCTGATATGAGTAATTGTTAACATAAAATAATAGAGCATTTTAATAAAAATTAATTTTTTTCTTGAACATTAACTTACCAGACACTGAATAACTGCACAAATCAATAAGCGTAATGCAAATAAACCTATTTTTCTTGTTCTCCGAAAGCAAAATATTTCCTGTTGTGCACACCAAACAAGTCAGTACAAGACGTGGCAACCGGCTGCTAAAATAGTCACTGCTTTCGGAGAGAAATGATGCACCTGCGCGTAGGCACGTAAGGGAAATGAACGCAACACGATTATAGTAATCAGTTATCAGCGAACGTTGTAATTCATTATTAATAATTATATAAAACAGGATATTGTAAAAATTAAGTTACAAAATTTTTATTAAAATATTTCTTACATACCATTATATTGGCTGGGCCGCAAAAATACTCATTGTGGGCCGCATGCAGCCCGTGGGCCACGAGTTTGACATGCTTGATCTAGAGCCTAGAAGTCACTCAACCTTTCTCCTCCTTCTCAGATTTACTCCCCACCCTCCTTCCCCCTTCTACCTGCCTCGTCATCTCTTGTCTGGATTACCACTGCCCCCTACCTCTAACTTTGTCCACTGTTTAATTCACTTACTTCCCAGTCACCATCCCAGTATGGAAACTCCTTAATGTTACAAGTATACAGACACTGGGGTAGGGTGAGGGTGGATCAATCAGTGAAATTCCTTAAGAGTGACCTACAGTTAGTAATGGGAGTGTAAGTTGGAGTAGCAAAAGAAATTAAGAATCTTTGCCTCATAGGACTGTATTTATACTCAAGAGTAATCTAAATATTCTCTTTTGGATTTATTCCTTATCAACAACTTAGATATGCAGAAATGGTTTGGCTTTTTTATAGATGGCTAACATGTTACAAGTGTGAACACGATATTTGTGCCAGTGCCCAAATTAGCATCTTCCAAATCCAGAGAAGTAAGTCTGACCCAGGCCTTCCCTGAGTCACGGAGGAATAATAGCTGCATCCAGGCACCACACTATATAGCAAAAGGGATCTTAAAGTTAATAAAGATCACCTTAAGTTCATATGCAGGGGATTTTAATTAAATGTATAAGTACTTAAATCCCATCAAACTTTGGAAGTGTAAACTATCAGTCATATGTCTTGAGCAATCATTTAAGACGGCTTAAGGATTATGTGTTTAAGGTATTCATTTTCCAAATACTGTATGCTTTCCAGTTTTATCCCAAGTAAAAGCAAAAGAGGATGAGACATTATTTTTAAAGGAAGCTTTTGACATTTCTTTGTCTTACTCATTTTCTGTGAGAAAGCCAGTGCTTCAGAGGGCTGTATCACTATGACCAGGGTATGGAGACACTGCGTCCTGTGCAGTGCACCGACGGGCTTTCCGGGGCGGCATCGGCGCTGAGACAGAGTGCAGCATCTCAGAGGTCCCCAGGTGGGGCCGAGTCAATGTGCAGGGGGAGCCCTGGAGCTGGAGGGAAGAGCCTCCCGAGATGGACAAGGGGGACAGGGCCACGCTCGGCAACAGCGGACAGCATTTTCTGTTCAGAAGCGGAGACACTCACCTTCTTCCTCGTGAACAGACACCTCCACTCACTCCCTTGGAAAGCTGTCTGAAAAGTCCTGCCTCAGAAGACAGGCACCCCCATTCATTCCATCTCATAAAAAAAGCCAGTGAAACGCATAACAGGGCAGAAAGAGGCTCAAGTCTGTCTGAGCAGTTACCAAACCCTCATCCAAAGTCCAAGATTCAGTGACAAAGCTAAAGTGCTGCCATAAGCAAGAACTGACATCAGTGCTGAAGAATAAGATTCTGAGAATATGGAGTTCCAAGAACAGTCAAAGATACATCTAAAACTAAAGTTTTCCATTTTCCTGCCTACATCATCTCATAGAGAAATTAAACTGCTACAAGAATCTGAGAAGTAGCGCTACTTACTTTACCTTCTTCATTCCGATAGAGACAGTTTCTCAGAAGCTGCATGGCGGTGCTTAAGTCTTTAACAAAGCCATCCTCCTGTTCAAACGGAAGCAGTTGAAGGATGTGAGCACAAGGGCATGTTCCACTTTATGTACAGCATTCCTTCCCTTTGGTCCCATTACCATGCAGCCACGTGCTCGCTGCCCTGACCACCATCACTGTGCTGGCACTGACAAGCTAATGATCTCTGAAAGGTGACCGTATCTCAAGAAGTGCATCCACCATGAAAAAGCCATTTCTGTTCTATCGAGCATGGAGGAACTGAGATATATAATAAGCTCCATGCTCTCTCTCAATAAAATGAAGCAGGTACTGACTGGTTTTCAATCATATCAGTGCTGGCTGACTTTCTCCATGACGAAGTAAAGGCCTCTGCCTGGAGAGGAGAGGAGGCAGGAAAAGAAACTGCGCACACCTAACACCCTGCATCAATAAAACTATTACACATGGCTTTCTCTCAGTGTCTAATCAAATGCAGCAGAAACTAGTTATTACATAAAGCATGCTCTACTGGCCCTGGCTATATAGATACATGTATATTTATATGTTCATAAACACACACACGTCCATTTTCTCAAGGAGCCTATGTGGCAGATCTTTTTAACCAGAATTATTATTATTAACAGTTTTTATGTGACAGCAATGGCTATTTTGAGTTTATATGGACATGCCAATTGAGTCCAGCAGACTAAACACTATAAAGAGACACCCAGACATCATGGAAAGCAATAATCAGAGGTTAGGAATGTCAGCTCTCCAACCACCTGGATCTGGGCAAATACTGGCTTTATCAATTACTAGTTATATGACAGTGTTGTCATGAGTGGACACGGGGTAGTAAACAGGAAGATGTTAGAATAGTGCCTGTCACAGTGAGGTACAGCTCATTCCTAGTGTGCCTGTGCTCACTGTGAAAAATCTTCTTTCAGTTGTATATAGAATTTATCATGCACACTCCAAAATGTTTACAACTATATAATATATACATTTCATTTAAATGTACACACACACACAACCTGCTAATGTAGAAATCACATTAATTTATCTGTGCCTTCCTTCTAAATCAGACACTCATTTCAACCAAATGTTGGTGTCATTTCTAAGCACAAGGACATTGGTGAGAGAATCCCTACACGTGCAGAGTTCTAGAATCTGCCACCTTTTTCCTGAGCGCGGCTTTCCCTGGCCTCAGGGAATCGAGGCTCAGCTGGGCACTGATGTGCTTCATCTGTTCAATGCAGTTGTCGATGAGATCAGCTGAAAGACAAGAACCAGAACTAGCGAAAGGCTATGCCATTTCCCAGGAAGCCAACACCACATGTATCAATCAAATTTTCAGAAATTACATTTTACTCCTGACCAGCTCCATGTCAGTATTTCCAGTGAGAGAATAATGAATCAGAGGGAAAATATAAGAAAACTAACATGCTAAAGCCTACTTGTTTTCAACTTATTACAATACTCCTAAAATCCAGTTACATTCTGAGGAATGCATAATTTGTTTCAGTAGCAAATCACAAGTGAAATTAGTGGACTTGATGGTGCTGTTACTGTCCTCCAACTCTAAGACCAGTTTTCTCTCCTTCCAGATGAGAAACTGCAATTGACTAAGGGGAAATTTATATTGAAATACAGGTTCATCTAGTGCAGTGGTTGGCAAACTGCGGCTCTCGAGCCACATGAGGCTCGAGAGCCGCTGTTTGCCGCTCTGTTGACTAATGAGTTTGCCGACCACTGATCTAGTGCTATTGTTATCACCATCAAAACTATGTGGTGTGCTTTTTATTTTCAGGTATATAACATGTACTTGTGGTCACTAACATTTATTATAAAATTAGAGGCCCAGTGCATGAAAATTCATGCACTGGAGGAAGGGTCCCTCAGCCCGGCCTGCCCCCTCTCACAGTCCAGGAGCCCTCAGAGGCGGGAGGCGACCCGGTGATCAGGGAAAGGCGATGCCCCCATCACACCTCTGCTGCTGCCACTGCCGGCAGCGCAAGCCTCAGCTGGCCCTGGTTACCTGAGCCTTGGGTGGCCCTGGGTGGCTGGGCAGTCGCCATCTGAGGCTTGCCTGCGCCTTGGGCTTGCTCTGGGAGGCAGGGGGGCTGAGGGGACTGGGGAACTTCGGAGGCAGGCACGCGGTAACACCTTGCCGCGCCTGCCACCCCAGCGGGGCTGAGAGGACTGGGTGCTGCCATCTTGTAGCTGTGGGTGCTGCCATCTTTGAGGGCGGGGCAGTCAATTAGCATATTCCCTCCTTATTGGCTGTGGGCGCTGCCATCTTTGCAGACAGCATGAGGGTCAATTAGCATATTCCCTCTTTATTAGATAGGATTGAGTGGTGTTACTTATTAAGCCTCTATAATATTTAGATATTCTCATTCTCTAGAGTAGAAATCACTGCACAAAAAATAGTCTACACATTTAATCTTCATATTTCAAAAGTAATGCACGTTTAACTATTTTTTAGCGACCCTGTAAGTTTTTTTACATGTAGAGTCCATAAAAAATTAAAACAAACAAGCAGTAAACCTGAATTGACATATGGCACAAAAACACATGGTGGTCCAGCAGCCCACCTTTCAAAGCAAGCTTCTGAGCCCTCCTACTGACAGCCAGCAGCGACAACAGCACGTTCGCGGCCACTCTCTTCAAGACATCTTTGGAGGGTTTCCCTTCGTAGCACTGTGAAGATAACAGAATACTTGCACGTTATGTCCCCTAAATATAGGCCACCTGCCTTTCTCCTTAAGCCCCCACACATGCCCACCAGGGTTTTTCATTGGTGCTGCTTCCCTCCTATTGTCAAGTAAACTCGATCGGTCACATTACAGAATGCCCACATTCTGGATGTGTCTGTCCTCTACCCTGTAAATATTTTCTCATTTTCTCTCTTCTGTGCTTCCCATTTACTGGTGTTCTAGCTCTAAAGACCTGACTCAATTCAGGTGAAATCTTTTGTGATACTATTCTCATGTGGGTATATGTACACATTTTATTACACTTTCAAGGGGTTCAATTCCAGCGTCTGAATCAAGAAGTTCACAATTTGATTTCTAAATATTAGGTAATTCAAATTTCATAACTTTTCCTTCTACCAGTAATTTTCAAAATGATCCAGCTTTAGAATATCATGATTAAAATTGAGCTTAAATGATAACTTGACATAAAATATACAACAGCATGATTACTAGACGCAACTCCACTTTCACCTGAGGCTTGTTCTTGGCAATGTGACCGGAGGCACCTGCAGAGAGGGGACAGTGATTCCACCTTAGCCACCTCAGGCTGCTGCCCCCACAGCAGGTCTCTACCTGGCCAGTGGGTTAGATGTTAGATGCCTGGGGCCAGGGGTGCTTGATAAAGATCATGCTGAGTGTAACCAGGAAGAAGGGGGGAAAGGCAGGAAGTATTATAGGATGATGAAATAATTTGGAGTAAATCCTATAGTCAACCATGAGAATCCTAATTTGTCTATAAACTCAATCTTTACTAATAATAGGAAAACTGCTCTTCTCTAAACATACTTATTGAAACTGCACATATTAGTGATATGAGAAAAACCAAATTGATCTCATTGAAAAGTACTACTCATCTAGTAACTGTAGACTGAAGATACAATTCCTTTTTTTACTTTGTCTTAAACTAGCCTGGGCCCTTTAACAAATATCACATATTCATGTCCTACAGTTTACATGAACAAAAAGAATATGATTTATTAGGAAACACAGTTTAAATAATTGGTTAATGTACCCATATCCACATAGAATACTTTATATATTTTGTAATTTGGAAGAAATGGAGGGGAAAATTAGCTAGTCATTAGGAAAATCATTGAGGTACCCTGTGGCTCATTTTCCTTGACCAAGAAGGTAACAGCAAAAGATTATAAACAATTGCCGAAACCGGTTTGGCTCCGTGGTTAGAGCATCGGTCTGTGGACTGAAGGGTCCCAGGTTCGATTCCGGTCGGGGGCATGTACATTGGTTGCAGGCACATCCCCGGTAGGGGGTGTGTAGGAGGCAGCTGGTTGATGTTTCTCTCTCATCGATGTTTCTGGCTCTCTATCCCTCTCCCTTCCTCTCTGTAAAAAATCAATAAAATAGATTTTTTTAAAAAAAAGATTATAAACAATAACTTTTATAATATTATAAAAATTTAGAGAAAATTAAGGGCATGGTAAACTGAACAAATTCCTACACATTTCTTCTATGTGCATTGTTTTAACTTGATTTATCATCCCTATATGGATCCATGTTTATCACAAGTCCAATCATAGTTCCTTGAAACACAGTACCACTAACAAGCAAGAGAAAGTAGCTGGGGAATAAAACAGTCAGCCTGCAGGTCTCTGAATTCATCTGGTCAGGACTGGCTGGAGGGACCAGTCATGGCTGTGGTCAAGGCTCCCAGAGTTGCTGGCATGCTGCATGAACAGGGGAGGGGTCAGCACGCTGCCCTCATCAAGGGAAAGAAATCCATGTTGGCTCCATGAGTCATCAAACTCCCTGAAGAAGAGCGTGTCTGTGAGAGCCAGGACCCTCTCCCCAGAAAAAAGTGCTCCACCAGGGCCAAAGTTCCAAAATTAATAATGCTTTGGATAGGAGCTGGGGGAGGACTTTTGTCAAGGTGTGGATTTGAGTTTCCTGTTACTATATTCTTTAAGGTACAAAATTGGGCTCAATTAATCATTGGGAATAAAACCTTGTGTTCCGATGTAGAATGAGATCAGTGGAACAGTGTCCAGTTTTGGTTTTAAAATGAAGAAAAATTGAGTGGAGTGAGTAGTGTCATTGCTACAGGAAAGCCGTGGCCTCCTGAGAAGTGACACTGAAAAATGCTTTGAGGTCTTTTTTTCCCTAGAGATCCAATTTCTGAAGGAGCTGCTGGAGAGAGACAGAAGAGAAAACATCAAGGGACCCCTTATCAGGTTCCTTATCAGTGCTCAGAGGCAACCATAGTCTGTTGGGCAAGAGAGCCAGGTCCCATGAGGAGCCCCGTGACCCCTCCCAGGCAGGTCTGAGCTGGCCGGGCAGCTGCGCTGCCTCTGTCCGCCTGTCTGCATTCTAGCTTGCTCAAGGCTGCTATGCACAGGCAGTCCTGCCAGAGGATCTGTATCTGCAGGATGCTCTCAGGCAGGATGCTCCTAAATCCTAAGCAGCAAAGGGATGGTAGCAAGTCAGCGGATAGGAAGCACCTTCTGCTCACCTCTCAGTGAGAAGACAAAAGCAGGATGCCACATGGTTACTGCAAAGGAGGGTTCTTAATACTGGAATGTATGGTAATAACTTCTACCTGAAAACACTATTGTGCCACTTAGGAAGCACCTGTTTTTATGATTAATCTATTTATAAAATAACAATACAGTGATTTTTGGTTTTTGACGAAAAAAACCTTGGTTCATATTTTAGGATTACAAAAAAAAATAATTTAAAAGATAAAACAGGTATCAGAGCTTGGAAGGGGGACATTTTCTCACACATGTGACAACCAGGTCTGCCTACTTCTATATACATAACCTCCTTAAACACATGTAATTCATTTATAAAAATCAAACGTCACTTAGGTGAACATATTTTCAAAGATATAAACTGTTTTTAACATAGCAATAAATTGTGAATTAAACCTTCATCCCCAAAGCATACTCAGTGGCCATATGACACACTATTGTGTTGAACTGCTGGACTTAGATCACTAATACTTCATTCTGAATTTTTACATCATATTCTGGTCAACATTACAGGTTGGAACTGGGTAAGAAATAATTTAACTTTATATACTCTTCGGTTATTTCAATGGTCATGAGTATTAATTACTTTTTAAATCAAATGATTAAAAATATTTTTATAAGACCAAGACTGAAAGTAAAGTGTTTTGTTTTGGTTTTGTTTTTTTATTCTCACCCAAGGATATGTTTATTGATTTAGAGAAAAGGAGAAACATTAATCAGTTGCCTCCTGTATGCACCCTGAGTGGAGATCGAACCCACAACCTTTTGATGTATGGGATGATGCTCCAACCAGCTGAGACATCTGACCAGGTCTGAGAGTAAAGTTTTAAAGAAACCAAAAAATCACGTACCTGAATAATGGCTTCATTAAGTCGTTCTAGAGACTTCTGGTTTTCCTGAGTTTTATCGAGAAGTGAAGCCACTGTTGAACTGGGGCATGAATCTGTTTTATCCTTATCCCGAAGACGCCTCTTTGCTTCTTCAGTCAAGAGAATAGAAAGGAACTGCAGGCTGGCAGTGCAGAGAGAGGGGCAGGTGGTAGACAAACCCACACATTTGCAGAACATATCTAGAAAAAAAGGATAATTCCATATGTAAATATTTTAAATTTTCCTCCAAAAAAAAAAGTGAACCAGACTGATCTGATTAATTTTTAATTAAGTAAAGCGATCAGTAGTTCAAGTACCACAAGAATAACTCTACTATTTAAAAGTAATTTGGCCGAAACCGGATTGGCTCAGTGGCTAGAGCGTCGGCCTGCGGACTCAAGGGTCCCAGGTTCGATTCTGGTCAAGGGCATGTACCTTGGTTGCAGGCACATCCCCAGTAGGGAGTGTGCAAGAGGCAGCTGATCGATGTTTCTCTCTCATCGATGTTTCTAACTCTCTATCCCTCTCTCTTCCTCTCTGTAAAAAATCAATAAAATAAATAAATAAATAAATAAATAAATAAATAAATAAATAAAGTAATTTGAATAGTACTAAGACAACATACAGAATCAAGGAATCTCCTTAATTTTTGTTTTATCCTTTTTATCTGAGCTCTAGAGTTAACTTAATTTTTATTTCAGTGTTAATCTAAAAAAAGTTAATGTAGCCCTAGCTGGTTTGGCTCAGTGAATATAGCATCTAAAAAAAGTTAATGTAGCCCTAGCTGGTTTGGCTCAGTGAATAGAGCGTCGGCCTGCGAAATGAAGGGTCCCAGGTTCGATTCCGGTCAAGGGCACATGCCCAGGTTGTGGGCCCAATCCTCAGTAGGGGACATGCAGTAGGCAGCTGATCAATGATTCTCTCTCATCATTGATGTTTCTATCTCTCTCTCCCTCTCCCTTTCTCTCTGAAATTAAAAAGAAAAAAAGTTAATGTAACTATACTCTAAAGTATCTAGATTACCAACTTAGAAGTGTGACTGTGTTTCCACTTTCAAACAAGTTGATGCCAACCAACTTAAAGCAAGACTTAGTATGCAGTGTTGGACTGATGCAGGAAACATGGTTTCACAGTAGCTCTGAGAGAACAGTGAGATGAACCCATCTACAAACAACAGAGTGGAAAGAACAGGCAAACCAACTCAGAAGAACCTACACTGAATCAGTCATTATTCATCTCCTGTTGTGAGCACTGATTACTTTAATCAAGAGAACATTTGCTTCATTACATTAATTTTATTAATTTGATAGCACTGGTTTATAATTTTATTGTCTTACTTTTATATTATTTTGGATTCATACTTGTGTAAGAGTTGTAATCATGAGAATTTCTACCTAGATTTAGGCTACAGAAATTTTTATGTTCTTAAGTAATATAAGGAAAATAATTTAATCAGCAGTGGGGTTTCATGAGAATTCTGTTCATGTAAATAATGTCTTAAATATTAGTCAAGTTTGAAAGTTTGAGCAAAGATTATTATAGACAACGTAAGTTATTGAGTGACCAAAAGGTATTTTAAATGTATATGTGTACATGGAATAGAGAAAAAAAGCAAACAAAAACAAATAACTCCATGGCAAGGAATATCAGTGATCATTTTTATTAGTTATGATTTCATTAACATCACTATTATCAAAGTTAACTGTGATGTAATATGTTACTTTTGATTAGCACCATTATTATCTAAAACTCTGTGTGTTTTGCAGAAAGACTTTGAATTTAATGTCTTTATTTTATCACTAGAGAAAGAGTGTCAGGTCAACAGGCTTAAATCAGGGTCAGCAACCTTTTTCTGCCAAGGCCTGGACAATGAATGAATATTGTAAACTCTGTGGGTCATGCACCTTTGTCACAACTGCTCAACACCACCACCGAGGCAGGAGAGCAGCCTGGGCAGTGAGGGAGCGAGTTCAGTGCAGCCATGTTCCAGTACAAGTGTGTTTACAAAACAGATGATGGACCATGCGGACCAGCTGGCTGAGGTGCCCCGTGAGCCCCATAAAGCACCTTGCTTTACATTATTAGTGGTTCAGGTGGTAAATAAACCCCATGGATGCATACGGAGAATCTCAGTCTTACTCAGTCAATCTCTTCCAATATTTATCTCTTTTAACAAAATAATGATCTCTAAATGGATGTTATTCCCCTTAGAGTAAACTCAGAACTCCTATATCGTGGAATCTGACAATTCCATTTCTTGTTGAACATGTATTTTCCCATAAATCTTACTTCAGAAATATACTCTGGTTAAAAAATATATCATCCATTTAATTTTACAGAATGACCAAATGATAAAATAAAATGTGAAAATAAGTCAACTGAATTAGTGATAACTTGGAAACTTAAATTCAATTATGAAGACTTTTAAACTGGTTATTTTTTTAAAGTAACACAAATGTTACTTATAAACAGTTATGTAAAAAAGGCTCCTGCTATGCAAAAATTTAGATGAGACTTTATGAAAAATTAAAGACAGTAGTTATTTTAAAAATAATCAATCATTTTTTAAAAAATAATAATTTATTTACTCTAGTCAGTAACTATTATGTGGAAAACATAAAAATAACTACATTTCTGTGCTGTAAGAAAAGCCCTGTGACTTGAGATTAGACACTTTTACTAGAACTCTCCATGTGACTGTGTACACGGGATTTACTCACACTAAATGCACGCACGTGAGGCAAGAGCCCAGTTTTCACGCCAACTCAAGAAAATCTCTCATTGTTTTGTAATCATGTCATATTGTATCTTCATAATGCCACAGGCTTTTCTTACCTGTGTTTTGGTACCCTGAAATGTGTTTCAATTTTTCTAAAATGCACTTTGGGGGCTCAAGAACACTACAAATGTCTTAAAGCAAGCACCTGGGTTTCTCTTTCAGGGCCCATGCCATAATAACTTAATTTTAGAGAATACATTATTATATAAAATCGTAAATAACGATTATCCTCATTTGTACGAGCAGAAGATCCCAAGCCAGTGACAGCAGCTCCTTACCAACCACTGCCGCCCAGTGCTTGGCCAGGCCCGTCGCGATGGGTGGCAGCGAGGCAGTTCCTGCTTTCCTCAGGAGTGTGGCCAGGAGGTTAAATAAATGTGTCCATGTCTGATAAAATGCCAATGCTAACTCTGCATCTATCAAGTTAATCAAGACATATCAAGTTATTAATGCAAAACAAAAGAACTTTTTAAAATACGAAACTCACCAGCCACTTCATTACATTTAAAATAAGAGGGATGTACTTGTCAAATGGAGACAAACATAATTCAGCAGGAATTTACTTCAATTAATTTCTCTTTTGTATTGCTTCTTAAATCTCTCTCTCTTCCACCTTCCTATAGACAAATACACACACATTGGCACATCTCCTCTTATTAAAGCACATTTGACAACAATCAGGAAGCATGGCAAACTGAATATTAAGCCATAACTTCAGAAGTTCTTATTGGGCACATTGTAAAAACATGTCGTTGTTTGTGTTACTTCTATAAAAGTGAAGGTTCTCCTGTTTTCTCTTCCCCTCTAGTAGCTTTGTGTATACCAAGGTCATGGCAGAGAAGAGAATTTCTTTGAAGAACCAGAAGAGTACTGCCCTACAAGAAAGACACAGAAGAGGATCTGCAGCTTTGCCTATGGCTGACAATGGCCCAATGAACCTTCTAGGGCAGTGGCTCCCAATGTGGGGCACACCCCACAGGGAGGCAATTTGACTTTTAAGGGGGACAATTCAAGAATGAGTTATTAACCCTTTGCACTCGCTTGCTTTTTTCTCAATTCCTGCTACCGATGCTAACCGTGTCGAGTCACACTCGACATCCGAGTGCAAAAGGTTAATTAACAGTGGATTTTTTGCATTTATGGTTCTAGGGGCCTCATATACAGTATATAAATACATAGTATGACATATTTATGCATTTCAGTTCTCTATTATGTTTTGAAACTTTATTTGCTATTTTTTCATATCACATTATTTTTTAACAATTTCTTAGTGATTTCTTCCTCAGTACTTCAACTGTCCTTTTGTTCTTTTATTTTTCTCTTTCATGGATGCCATGCTTTGAAAGCTTGTTTAGACCAAGTTAATAGCCTTTTAGGCTTCCTCCACATGAATAGGAGTTCACCTTTTGAATAATAAGAATTCTATGTCACAGGGGGGCATCAGGATTTTAGAGATGCCTAGGTGGGGCATGGACAAAAAAAGGTTTGGAGCCACGGTTCTAAGGTAAGGACAGCTAGTCCCTTCTCTCTGCTGGGCACATGGGAGCTGGAGGGCAGCCAGTATCGTAGGACTGTCTTCTATGCCCGCACCACCAGCAGTCTCTGCCCGCTGCTAACTCCATCACCATGCAAACCGAGGACTTCCTTCTTGGTGTTCTTCAGCATCCACCAGGCATCTGGAAATAGCACCCTCCAGGCAGTTTGGATAACTATCCTTGGTATTTCTCTACCTTTTTGTTATTACCAGCTCTATAAGAGTGTTTAGACATATGGTTTCTCATCACGAGCCCTATTAAATATTAATTTCACAGACATTATATCTGTTGATGTACTATCTGTATATCCAGACTTTACACATAAAAAGAGTAAGTGTAAAGCTTACTGATTTTTTTCAATACAGGTTTAAGGGGGCCAAATAAAATATTTAAGTTGGAAGTTAAATACTATCTAATAAAAGAGTAATATGCAAATTGACCATCATTCCAAGACACAAGATGGCTGCCACAAGATGGCCTCCAGGGGAGGGCAGTTGTGGGCAGTTAGGGGTGACCAGGCCAGCAGAGGAGGGCAGTTGGGGGTGACCAGGCCGGCAGAGGAGGGCAGTGGGGGGAGACCAGGCCAGAAAGGGAGGGAAGTTGGGGGGGGGGGGGACCAGGACTGCAGGGGAGGGCAGTTGTGGGGGGGAGGACCAGGTCAGCTGGGGAGGGCAGTTGTGAGGGGTAGGCCTACAGGGGAGGGCAGTTGGGGGGGGGGGGACCAGGCCTGCAGGGGAGGGCAGTTAGGGGTGACCAGGACAGCAGGGAGGGCAGTTAGGGGTGACCGGGCCAGCAGAGGAAGGCAGTTGGGGGTGACCAGGACAGCAGGGGGGGTAGTTGGGGGGGATCAGGCCTGCAGGGGAGAGCAGTTGGGGGGTAGGGACCAGGACAGCAGGGGAGGGCAGTTGGGGGGGACCAGGCCTGCAGGGGAGGGCAGTTGGGGAGGGGGACCAGGCCTGCAAGGGGAGGACAGTTGGGGGGGACCCAGGCCTGCAGGGGAGGGCAGCTGGGGGGGACCAGGCCTGCAGTGGAGGGCAGTTAGGGGTGACCGGGCCAGCAGAGGAGGGCAGTTGGGGGAGACCAGGCCTGTAGGGGAGGACAGTTAGGGGCGACCAGACTGGCAGGGGAGGGCAGTTAGGGGTGACCAGGCCAGCAGGGGAGGGCAGTTAGGGGCAATCGGGCCCGCCGGGGAGCAGTTAGGTGTTGATCAGGCTGGCAGGGGAGTGGTTAGGAGGTGATCAGGCTGGCAGACAGAAGTGGTTAGGGGCAATCAGGCAGAGGCATGCAAGCAGTTGGGAGCCAGCAGTCCTGGATTGTGAGGGGGATGGGTGGTCAGATATCCCTCAAGGGTCCCAGATTGGAGAGGGTGCCTGCTGGGCTGAGGGACATCCCCCCCGCCCCCGTGCACAAATTTTGTGCACCGGGCCTCTAGTTAAAAATAAAAGGGCTATTAACATTTAACTTTAAAACTAAACACCTTTTAGGGTAATTTATTCATATAGTAAAATGTGTCAAATTATATATGAAAATTGCAAATTATATAAGTATATACTAAATATAATCAATTTTTATATTCAAAACTTTTTTTCAGAAAAAAAAATTTAATTTCTTAAAAAATATTTAGCGAACTTTTAACTTTTGCTAGATATGAGAAAGTAACTTTTAACTTAACCACTTACTAGATATGCATTCAGATATTATAGACATTTTCTTTTCATCACTTGATATAATTAACTATATAATTAAATAGTAATATAGATACTATTTTTATTTAATTCTCAAAGCCCAAGTCACACATAAAAGCAACAAAATCAATGAGAACATGCACAAGGCAGTCAGTGGCAACCAAGATGCACAGGCCACCTCTCGCCCTGTGATGTTGGGATCAAGCATTGAATCAAGTCCTCCAGTCGCAGCCATCAGTTTTTTAGCACTGATCTTGCATCTCCCTTGTATATCTTCCATGAGCTCAATTTGATGCTTCTCAAATGATACCCAAGAAAACCCAATAAGAGAATTAAATAATGAGGAATAAGATTTTATTGGGTAGAGCTGAGCTTTGGATGGCAACAAACCACTGTAATAGCTAGAATTGTTCTCCCATCCCTTTTCCCCAATAATCAATTTTTGCTCCTTTTGTGGGGGGGGGGCGGGGGGAGGGTGATGTCACACTAGTTGAGAATGCATGGTCTAACCTACTTAGCTTAGTTAGGACATCACTGCCACTTGTAAGTTTTTCAGGTAGGGAGTTATTGTGCCTCTAGCATTGGGATAATTCTAACACTGATGAGACACAGAGGACTGGCTTAGCTGAGAATCATAAAACATTCACATATCAGACCTAAAACCAAGCCAATCCATAAAATTCAAAGGACTAGATAGGAATGAATGGATAGGCAGAGAACTGCCAAATGATCAATTACTTCATTATAAACTATTTTAGATAGGTATTACATATTAATTTTGATAACAATCCTATTTTTTAAATATTTTTATTAATTTCAGAGAGGAAGGGAGGAGAGAGAGAAGCATCAATGATGAGAGAGAATCATTGATTGGCTGCTTCCTGCACACCCCCTACTGGAGATCAAGTCCCCAACCCAGGCATGTTCCCTGACTGATAATTGAATCATGACATCCTGGTTCATAGGTCGATAACTCAATCACTAAGCCATACCTGCCAGGCCCTACTTTTTTTTTTAATTGTCTCTACTACTAAGTAGCATATTCAACTTTTCATCAGTATGTTTTTTAATCTTTTCAGACCTTAAGAAAAATTTGATATTATATGCTAGACTTGCTTATAATTCTTATTGCAAATGAGTTATTAGTAGGTCATCTGGCCTTAGCAGAGTTTATAAGAATAATTAATACAGCTCATAGTACTTCCTCACACTCCATAAAGAACTTTACCCCCATTTATACTGACAACACAGGGATGGTCCTTTATTACACCATAGACTTCCCTCAGCTCCTGGCACCATTTACCACATCCAAGCTATAAAATACATTATAAAACCTTCTAAAACACTGGCAAAAAGCAACCTAAAATGTAACCTTGAAGTGGATATCTGATGCAGAATATAAGATTTTCTTCTTCAATATTACTTATTTCCATGCTAAATTTAAAAAATAAAGCTTACCAAACAGATCTTTGGTGCATATGGTAAGAACTCGGATGATGTTTGTAATAAGAGGTTTCAGAAGCTCATCCTGAATCACAAGGTCAGGATCTACCAATAAACATGACTGCAAAAGCCTGGACAAAGATACCAGGTACTCGAGGAGAAAGGACACCTATCAGCAAAAGGAGATAAAGTGAAACAAACATATCAGAGGAAAAGCCCATCTCAGTGATAATGTATTTTACTTTTCTATGCGTTGTAAGTCACTTCTTTGTAAATAAGTTAATAAAAGGCTAAAAAAGTAGTAATCATAATTTTCAAAGATCTTAAATTGAACACATAGCAGACAAAGCATTATTTTTCTCATAAGCATATCGTTAATGGCCACATTAACCACCATAAACTATAATAGTAACATCAAACCAGACAATATTTATAAAGTCAACTACTGAATTCCATTTAGAAAAAAGAAACCCTTAGAAAGGTTTATAAATATAATTTTTCAAGTAGCTAAATTGTAAAATCAATATTTTGAATGAAGCAGAAAAGGGCATTCCAAAGCCATAAAGCCTATAATTTTGCAAAGAAAGAAAGAAAAATTACAAAATACTCTTCAAGGTACACAACTGGGGGTTGGGGGAGGTAGCCTAATGCCTAATTATTACTACAAATAAAATGCAAATCATTTGAAGTTTGCCCTCAACTATCCTTCAGCATAAAAATACTACTCTTAATTACAAAGGTAAAATTCAATCTTCCTCAATATTACCAATAAAACCATCTCTGGAATGTTGCTTGTAATATTGTAAGAAGTATTAAAAACTGACAAAAGTACTTCTTAAAAATATAATTCCCTGGATAGGCAAAAATTAAAGAATAAGCTGTGATGTCTCATTTATCCATTATCCCCAGGAAATGAGATAGTCCACACAAATCAACTTTAGAGAGATATTCTGAAGCCCCTCTCTGTACAGGTGTGTACACACACACACACACACACACACACACACACACACTTTCCTCCCACCTCATTCTGAGGCCATTAACTTCATGTGACTGTTGTGAGGATTACAGAAATGATACATGAATGAACACCTGCCATGGGACAGGTGCTGTGTTGACACTGAGGACCCTATGGTACACACAAATCAGGCAAGGCCCTACCTTCATGGGGCTCTTCATAACCTCTGACTTCATCTGCCGTCATGTTCTGCACCAGCCCCTCTGGTCTTGCTGCTTTTTGGCCAAACATACCCCTGCTCTGTCCCATAGGACTAGCTTCCTCACTTACTTCAAGTTGCATGTCACTGTCTGAAAGGCCTCCTGAATTAAATTATCTAAGGCCTTTCTTACTATATGTGGAAAAACTCTACCCTCCCAACTATGACATCACTTCTCTTTCCCTGCTTTAGACTTTCTTCTTAGATGTCCACCAATGACATCATCAGGCATATATGGATTTGTTCTTGATCTTTGTTTTATTCACTTGGGAAGATGCTGGTTGGTATGCAGCAGGTCCTTGAGAAGGCACTTAAAGCAGACAGACACACAAACAGACCCTCACCTGAGCCTGCGTGTGTTCCACTGGGGGTGACGAAGGCAGCGGGGCCTTGAGTTCCTGGACACATGTCTCTATGAGAGTAGCATCTGCAATACTGTTTAGGACAGAAAAAGAAAACCCTTCAGATGATTGGTAGGCTTCTAACTAAAGATTAGTCAGAATTTGAAGTCTGAATGTAACCTTGAATAGAATTCAAGAGAAAGGATTTTTATAAAGAAAGTCAATGTTTATAAAAAGCTATTTTACAACACAGGAAAAGATCTTATCAGATAAATGTGGGAAGCAGCAGAATTCTGAAGAAAAATGTCTAACGAAATCTTATTAAAACATTACTTCTAATTCTCACATTAACCCCATTGAGTAGGTGTCATCAATGACACTCCAAAAAGCAGAGTAACTTTCCCAAGGCTGCAACACAAGGGAGTGAATGACCTCTAATTAGACCTTAAGTGGGTCTGAATTAAATTATCTAAGGCCTTTCTTACTATACCAGTGGTCGGCAAACTCATTAGTCAATAGAGTGGCAAACAGCGGCTCGCGAGCCGCATGTGGCTCTCAAGCCGCAGTTTGCCGACCACTGTTAACTATACCGTATAAACAATAAGAAAATCAGAAAAAGTTATGTCAGAGGCTTATTAATATTACATAAATGAATGAACCAAATCATAATTTCCCTAAATTCTATGAGAATACTCTCAGACTCCATAACTAAATAACTCCAAATGAATTTTTTAAATGATTTTTCAATCCATGGACATTATTCTTATACTAGGAGCCCGTTGCACGAAGTTTCGTGCAATAGACTTTTCCTTCACCTGGCTGCCGGCACCAGTTATCCGGCCAGCAGCAGTTTTCCTCTGGCCACCCGCCGATCAGAGCGCCTCCCGCCAGCACAATCGGCCACCCCAAGAGGAACTCTGATCAGGAGGCGCTCCGATCGGCGGGTGGCCAGAGGAAAACTGCTGCTGGCGGAAAACTGGTGCCGGCAGCCACGCAATCGGCCACCCCGAGTTCCGCCACCAGCATCTTCCGCAGCGCCGGCCGTTTAAGCCGGCGGGAGGAGCGGGGGTTGGGGACTCGTGAGTCGCCGCCCCCCACTCCTACTGCCAGCCAATCGGCCACCCTGAGTCCCGCCCCCTGTGCCTCCAGCAGGCCCAATCGTGGGCGTAGCGGAGTGATGGTAATTTGCATATTACCATTTTATTAGGTACTAGACGCCCAGTGCATGATTGAATCATGCACGTGTAGGGTCCCCTACACGCTTTCGCTTTTCGGGGTGGAGCTGGGTGCCTGTCCGCTGGTGCACCAGGCCTTTCAGAAGCCTCCGGCTCGGCTGAGGCTTCTGAAAGGTCTGGTGCCAGAGCAGACAGGCACCCAGGTCCCCCACTTTTGTTTTATTTTGTTTTTGTTTTTGCTGTGAAAGAGCTCATTTATTGGGGTGGTGGACTCAGTGGATCCAAAGTGGAGAGCTGGTGAAGGGATCGGTGGCTTCCAGTTTCAAGCGCTGGTTCTCAGTCCTGCGGCACCTGTTTCTGGATCGCTTCAGCGAGGCTGGGCCAGGTCAGGGCCGCACGCACTTTGGCATCCGGGCCAGGGATGCTCTCCAGGCCCCACAGGGTGAAGCGGCTGAAACTGGCGGAGGCACGAATAAAGCGGTCGAAGTCCCGCTCCAGCGCCTCCGGGGTTTCCACCAGCTCCTGCTCGTCCTTGTCGGATCCCGCTGAAAAGTCCTGCTTCCCCACCGACTTCTCTTCCCTCACCATCACGTATCCCAGCAGTCCAGGCGGCACCTCCACCTCCTCACCCCTCAGACTGCAGCCCCGAAACGACACTTGGAGTTCATCGGGACCCTGACGGATGGCCGGGGTGAAAAAGCGCCCCACAGGGGTGGGCCGGTTAACCCGGACTTCACAGGGCAGGAGGTGCAGCGTGTGCGCAGAGTGACGGGGCGTAGGTGGATGCGGTACTTCTCCATGTCTTCCTCGTCGCTGCTCTCCATCCTCTGCCGGGTTTCCGTGGCTTGCTGACTGAGGCCAGAGCTCGCTCCCCCACTTTTGATGGTCCGCGGCCGCTGAGGGGGGCTACCCTGCTATTGAGAGGCGCAGGGAGCGGGACCCCCTCAGCGGCCCCAGATCTGGCCGTTGAGAGGCACAGCGGGCAGGAGTCCCGCCCCCTGCACCTCTCAACAGCAGGGTAGCCCCGCTCAGTGGCAGCGGATCCGTGCCTCTCAATGGCCGGATAGGCCACCCCGAGTCCCGCCCCCCAATCGTGGGCGTAGCGGAGTGATGGTAATTTACATGTTACTCTATTATTAGATAGGATGATGACCACGAGGGAGCTAAATCCCCAAACTCCTTCTTTCCAGTTAGAATGACCAAGGGGACTGAATAGTCCTTGAGTGTGGTGGAGGATAAGTAGGGCTTAGAGCCTCTGAATTTTACAAAATCAGGATTTTTTGGGGGGGAGGACGAGGGGGGGGGACTTAATAGTCAATATAACAAACCAATACAAGTGGTTTAATGGATCTAAAATAAAAGCAGTCAGTACAATTCTGGCAAAAGCAAAAACCTGTAGTCTAATGAGCCTACAAATGATGAAGAAATATCCAGAACATGAAGCCATACAGTGAGTCATGAATACAACTTGTGGGATTCACCTCCACCACCATGGCTCTCCGGGAGTACATCTCTCTTACCCACAGAGCAGCTCTATGAGCCGAGCCTGTCGGAAGGCAGATGCTGTGTCCTGTGGAGCAATCACCAGGAGGCTGTCTGAGAGGCTGCAAATAGCTGACAGCAGGGGTGGGGTGACCAGGATGCATGGTCTGGGCAGGAGAGCAGAAAGGGACGAGTCATGAGGGAGCCGTGGGGACACTGCTTCACGCTGACCTAGGATTGAAAACAAGCATAAAAATGTCACTATTTTGTTTACTTTGCGGCTTTGTGCAATAGTCTCAAACTCTGCTGATCAGAGGAAAGTTCCTGAACGTGCCCAAGAGAGATGGAATTCCCTGAGTGCTTGACTCATCTCAACCCTGAGGATGGGGAGTTAGACATCCACCTCCACTGTGTGTGCGCACATACATACATGTACACTTGTGAGTGTGTCCGCATATCCATAAACACAATACACATGAGTGTATGCACATACATGTACACATGGGTGTCTCTGTGTACATGTACATGTGTGTGTCTGTCTTGGATAAGAGTGCAAAAGCCAAGTAAGAAAGGCAGAGCGTGGTTTTGTGTCCCAAGCATTCAGACACAGAGGAACAAATACACTGTCCACAGTCCTTTTTCTGAAATTCTGGGGACCAGAGTGTTTCAAAATTCAAAATAGTTTTAGATTTTAGAAAGATAATAATTACAAATACCATATGTTAATTAACACCTCCAGCAGGATCTTGGGCAACAGCATAATACCATTTCTGCACGTAGCATGTGCACTATCACGGTCAGCAGACGAATAAAGGGCAGGTGCTGCAACCACATGTACTCAGGTATGAGCGAGTGTTCTCACAAGTGCGTCTGAGAAAACTTTCAGTGTTCAGAGACTCTGGGTTTTAGAACTGACAACATGAGACTGTGGCGCTTCCCTAGAAGATTCGGCAAGGAACAGCTAACAAGAAAGCTGATCTACCTCAAGACTCTCTTTCATGACCCTCACTCCTTACTTCTTTTTTAAAGAAACATTATATTTTAAATAAATTCAGATTTACAAAAAGTACAAAGAATTCCATATACCTTCAGCGAGATCCCTAAATATTAACACTTCATCACATTTTAGCTATCTATCTACCTATCTTCTTATGTACTACTAGAGGTCCAGTGAACAAATTCGTGCATGGGTGGGGTCCCTCAGGGTGGCCTGCAGAGATCAGGCCCCAGCTCGTGCCCCCAGCCTCACAGCCACACCTGGCACCCCACCTTGACCTGGCACCGCCCCCTCACCTGCTCTACCATCCTGCTTGAAGGATGATCGATTAGGGCCAGGCCCCCAGCCCAGCCCCCTCAGCACCTGGGAGCTGGGCGGCAGCCCAAGCCTGGCCACTGCTGGTCACCGTCTACGGGGAGATCAGCGGGGCGATTAGGCCCCCACTCGCACCCGCCTTGGCCTGGAGCCTCCCGCTCACCTGCTCCACCATCCCGCCGCAGTCCCACTCGGACCCGCTCTCGTCAGGGCCCATCGGGCCGGCAGTGCCTCCACTGCCACCTGCTGCCAGGGCTGCATCGCCGACACCCGCCATGTTCCGTGCCACCCCCTGGTGGTCAGCGCACGTCACAGCAAGCGGTCCAACTCCCAGTCTCCCAGTCCAACAACCGCCCAAGGGGACAATTTGCATATTAAGCTTTTATTATACAGGATTTGTAAATTGCAGGCATAACCCCCTTTAATTTCCTAAACAGGGATTTTGTCTTTTATAATCACAGGACAATTATCAAAACCAGGAAATTGAGAGGAGGAACCAAGATGGCGGCATAGTTAGACAACTAATCTGCTGCCTCACACAACAATTTCAAAAATACAACTAAAAGACAAAACGTCTACCACCCAGAACCACGGGAAAACTGGATGAGTGGCAGATTTACAACTAAGGAGAGAAAGGAGCACAAACGCTGAAAAACTGAGTGAGGTACGGAGACGCGCGAATCGGGCTGGCGGCGGGCGACTGGGTGCGCGGCTTTTCTTCAACCCGCAGGGAGATAAGTTCCCGATCACTCTGAAATCCAGTTTCTGGGGACTCGCGGGAGACCCAGACACCTACGGGGAGAAGCTGGACTCTCAGCCATCGGGTCGGAAAGTGAGAGTGACTGTTTTGCCGAGGTGCGCCCAGCAATCAGGGTTTACTGCGCTGGAGCGCGGGGCGCAGGGACTTGGAAACGTGGAAAGGCAGAGACGGCTGACGCCAGCCATCGCCGTTAGCCACGCCCTAGCCTAGTGATGCCCTGAGACCCCGCCCCGCCCTGAGGCCCCGCCCCGCACATTCTACAAACCCGCCCAGGCTCCACACAGTGGCTTTTGCATATAAATGGCCTGTTCTGTGGCAGCTCAACCAAATTAACTGCAGCTCCAGTCAGACTGCTCCAAAACTGCCCAAGCAAAGGAGGAGAAAACTAGTTCTTGCTGTAGCTCCTGCTGGGGGACACACAGTACACAAGGGTACACCAAGAGTGTCCACCTCAAGTAACTGGGAGGCTGACCCATTGAACCAATAGGACATCTAGTACACAAAACTACCCTACCAACTCAGGGAAGCAGTGAAAATGAGGAGGCAAGGAAACAGATCACAGACCAAAGAAATGGAGGAGAACAAGCGACTGGACATAGAGTTCAAAACCACGGTTATAAGGTTTTTCAAGAATTTCATGGAAAAGGCCGATAAATTCAATGAGACCCTCGAGGATATGAAAAAGGACCAACTAGAAATTAAACATACACTGACTGAGATAAAAAATATTATACAGAGACCCAACCGCAGACTAGAGGATCGCAAGAATCAACTCAAAGATTTGGAATACAAAGAGGCCAAGGACACTCCTCCAGAGAAGCATGAAGAGAAGAAAATTCAGAAAGTTGAAGATAGTGTAAGAAGCCTCTGGGACAACTTCAAGCGAACCAACATCAGAATTATGGGGGTACCAGAAGAAGAGAGAGAGCAAGATGCTGAAAACCTATTTGAAGAAATAATGAACGAAAACTTCCCCCACCTGATGAAAGAAATAGACTTACAAGTCCAGGAAGCGCACAGAACCCCAAACAAAAGGAATCCAAAGAGGACCACACCAAGACACATCATAATTAAAATGCCAAGGGCAAAAGACAAAGAGAGAATCTTACAAGCAGCAAGAGAAAAACAGTTAGTTACCTACAAGGGAGCTCCCATACGATTATCAGCTAATTTCTCAACAGAAACCATGCAGGCCAGACGGGAGTGGCAAGAAATATTCAAAGTGATGAATAGCAGGAACCTACAACCAAGACTACTCTACCCAGCAAAGTTATCATTCAGAATTGAAGGTCAGATAAAGAGCTTCACAGATAAGAAAAAGCTAAAGGAGTTCATCACCACCAAACCAGTATTATATGAAATGCTGAAAGGTATTCTTTAAAAAGAGGAAAAGGAAGAAGAAAGATAAAAATTATGAACAACAAATACATATCTATCAACAAGTGAATCTAAAAGTCAAGTGAATTAAAAATCTGAGGAACAGAATAAACTGGTGAACTTAATAGAATCAGAGGCATAGAACGGGAGTGGATTGATAATTCTCAGGGGGAAAGGGATGTCTGTGTGGGGAGTATGGGAAGAGACTGGACAAAAATCATACACCTATGGATAAGGACAGCACGGGGGAGGTAAGGGCAGAGGGGGGGTGGGAACTGGGTGGTGGGGAGATATGGGGGGAAAAAGGAGAAACAATTGTAATCTGAACAATAAAGATTCATTAAAATAAAAAATAAAAAACCAGGAAATTAACAATGAATAAGCAGTATTATCTAATCTATCTTTTCTAAATCACACATATTATCCCATGAATGTCCTCTATAGCAGCAGTTGCCAACCAGTGGTCTGTAGACCACTGGTGGTCCGTGAGGTCCAAAAGGTTGGCGACCGCTGGTTTAAGGAAACCTTTGGAGCAGTGGTCGCCAATCGGTGGTCCGTGAGGTCCGAAAGGTTGGCGACCACTGCTCTATAGCAAAGGAAAAAGTCCTTTTCCTTGTTTGGATCCAGGTCGGGATCACGCTCAAGTCCTCACCTGAAGGAGCTGCTCTGTCTTGCTTGGTCTTTCAGGACCTGACACTAGTTATGTGGTAAAAGGTCAGATGCTGGGCGTTTCCTCCTGAGGAGACCTTCAGCACACCACATCAGGAGAATCATGATTCCTCCTTGTCCCATTATTGGTGGTGTGAACTTTGACCTTCTGATCAAAGTGGGGTCTACTATGTTTCTCCACTATAAAGTTATAATTTTTCCCTCTATAATTAATTAATTCTTTCAGGGAGGCACTTTGGGACTATATATTATCAAGAAAGATATTACCTTTTGAATCAAATAAAACTGGGAAAATTTAGGTACTTCCACAGAAAAAGTTCAAATAGTTTTAAGGGAAATTTTTAAACACTACTCACAAACTATGTGTTACATGTCTCCAGCATGTATCTCCAGGGCAAGCATACAGCAGAAAAGAACACGAGCAAAACAGGAGGAGCACAGCATTGAGGAAACTCACACTCACTCGATATATTCAATATAATTTTTATATTTTATCTGGACAGAATTATCCCAGTTATCTATATGTATAATACTCAAATAGAGTATTATACGAACATTCTTATTTTGTAGTGATTGAACTTTATAAATCAAATGTAGGCTTAAAGACCATGAGATCCTGTTAATGGTTTTCTTATAACATAAAATAATTTTCTTTTAGAAAAGTTAGAAACTAAATTTAAAAATGAAAAGCTGGATGTCTAAAGGGGCCCTAATGTATATGCCAGGAAATATACTTGTTATCCTGTTCTAAGTCACATTGGGACATGATAATCCCAAAGTTAATCAAGAAGAACAGAATAAAAAATAAAAGGACTAACCAGCTGCACTGGAAAATCCTGCAAGACGTTCCAACTGAGAGAACTAAAATCTCATTATCACTTACAAGAAATTGTATCTTAATACTATTTAAAGACATCTAAGCACCACACACTGCTCTGTTGTTGAGGCTCACTGACAACATAAGTATAGTGCTCTCCAGCACCGTACAAGGACTGTGCAGACTCCACAAAAAGGTGAGAACACTTTTTCTGTCAAATACATACACTGAAGCGATTGGTGACAGGCAAAACTGTGCATGAATATACATTCTAAGCACAGTCCCTGAAAAGAAAATAATCCAAATCAAGAGTAATGAAACAAAAAAACCCACACAAGTGTACATACGTCCACACAAAAAAATTGTACATAAATGTTCATAGCATTATTATTCAAAATAGCCAAGCAAAACAAATACAAATGACCATCAACTGATGAATGGGTAAATAACAGATGGCATATTGATGCAGTAGAATATTATTTGGAAATGAAAAGGAATTAAGTATTGACACATGCTATAACATGAATAAACCTTGAAAACATATGCTAAGTGAAAGGTATCAGACACAAAAGGCCACATGTTGTATGATTCCATGTATATGAAATGTCCAAAAACCGGCAAACCTATAAAGAGGGAAAGTATATTAGTGACTGTGTAGGGCTGGGGAAGATGCCGGAGAGGGGCAGTGACTGCTAATGGATACATGGTTTCTTTTGGGAGTGATGAAAATATCCTAAAACTGATTGTGGTGACAGCTGCACAACTCTGTGAATATATTAAAACCAATGAATTGTACCCTTAAAATGGGTGGACTGCATGGCATGTGAATTATATTTCAATAAAGCTGTTCAAAAAAAGAGTAATATAACATAGTCTTAGAGATAAATATTCATGAAATTTGTTATCAAAATTTCGTATTCTGTATCCTTAGCTATTTAAACAATCCGAGTTTGCTCCTTTTGAGCTCAAGAAAATAAAATAAAAAATATTTCCTACAATTAAACACTTTTGTATACTATCAATATAAACTGCTAAAAACCAAAATGGGAAATGGTTTAGGAAGTTATGGAACAAATACTGAAACAAAAATTCAGACTAATGTCTTAAGCAGGTATTTCTGAAGTTTTAGAAAGCATTTTCTGCGCAGACGCTTATACTTCAGTGTTTAAAATTACTTTCTCTTTAGACAGTATATTCCCTGCAGGTTAGGAATTCAATGCTAAACTCTAACCTTCAAGTATAATTATATATGTTCATGTACATGTATATACATGTGGAAGTATAAGAGAGTTGGAAGCAGTCCCTAACACAAAGTGTAAAGTTTACATATTGCGATTAATAAAAATAAATCCGAGGCTACTCATTACTTATTTGAAACTAAGACTCGATGAATTCTGTGTGCTTTAAAATGGAAGCACAGTCTTTGAAAAACACGTAGGATCAGATTCTCTTCACTTTCACAATCACTGTGGTAAATTAAAGTGTTTTTTTCCCAAGGAAGGAAAAAAATGAAGTTAACTAATATTCATAGTTCCCCAGTTATCTATGCTTAACTAAGAAGGAACCATATGGCAGTCAGACTATTTTTTGGATGGCAAATTCCCATTTATTAGTTAAAAGTATTTGTTTTGTAACTCTCTGATATATTTATTCTAATTTATTCCATCATGTTCTGTGACATTTCGTTTTGTTCTTATCTAGACATTTTGTTCTGGGACTTATTTAATTTTGGTCTTATCTAGACATTTAGTTTCAAAATATCTGTCTGGACCAACTTGTCACTTTTCTTTCTGAAAGTGGAATGTCTTTCTAAAGGGTACCTGGAGCCACAAACTGGTTGTGTGAGGCTTCCGGGAGAGACGCAGCTGAGGTCACCGGTGATGATAGTCCCACACTCCCGGATGAAGATGCTACCTATGAACCAGCAAGAAAATTGTTACACATGGGAAATGAAGCACAAGACAGATATCCTTAAACAGAAGGTTTATAGCAAAACTACACTTGCTAGTCGAAAACACTTGCTACTAGAAAACGTTCCATATTTTGAGAGTTATCACAGTTTTTGAACAGCATTTTCTTTTCTTTTTTAAATTGATTTTAGAGAGAGGACAAAAGAGAGAGAGAGAAAAAAAAAAAAACAGTGATGTGAGAAACATTGATCTGTTGCCTCCCACACATGCCCTGGCCAGGTATGTGCCCTGACGGGGACTGGACCCACCACCTTTTGGTGTTTGGTATGACACTCCAACCAACCCAGCCACACCAGCCAGGGCTTGAGTGGCATTTTCTACTTTTTCTTATAGGACCTGTTACAGTTTATGTAAATCAGTAACTCACAGGAGTGAAGTTTTGATTTGAAGCCCATTAAGGATATTAAGGTCCCAATAAGACCTATTTTCTCTTATTACCTAAATGTTAAAAGGCTGAAATACACTTTACCTATAATTCACTATGTCCTTGAGATATTTTGCATTACCTGTTTTTTATGAACTTAATTATCTTTCTATTTATTTATTTTTAGACTCCACATATAAGAAAAATCACATGGTATTTGTCTTTCTCTGTTTGAATTATTTCATTTAGCATAATACCCTTGAGGTCCTCCCTTATTGTTGCAAAATGGCAAGATTTCATTCTTTTTTTATGGCTGAATAATATTTCATTGCATACTTACACCATAATTTCTTTACTGGTTCATCCATTCATGGATAGTTAGGTTGTCACCATATACTGCTTATTGTAAAAAATGCTGCAATGAACATGGAGTGCATATATCTCTTTGAGTATTTCCATTTTCTTTGGATTAATTTCTTGATTTCTTAACTCAAAAGAGCTTTTTAAAATTTCAAAAGGCACACACAAATTTTAATAGTACCTATGAAAAAATTACCATAAGTACTAAAATATTTTTCTTATCTCTCCCAATATTGTAAAAAAACTCTTTAAAAACTTAGGCAATATGCTGACTCTATGTTTCAGAATACAACATTTTTGAAAACATTAAATATAACAGAAATTCTGTAAAAGGCAAACACAATTTTACTACAGGTTTATAAGATGAAAAGATTGTGTGGCCTCCCTCAATTTAAAGAAACCCAAACTGATGAGTTTGGCACCTCCTATGTGAAAAATACCTTACCTAGAGAGGTGATCACTCTTTTTCTTACCATCAATTTAATTTCTCTGCGATAGCATGAACTTCACAGACCTGGATAAGGCCCATGTCGGTGTACGCAGAAGGCCTGAACTGTCAAGTGAACTTAGGAATCAATCCTGCCTCACACATTCAAATACTATAACCCTCCCTACATATTACGGCACATTTATCCTAACACTTCAAGTAGGGTATCTTAGACTTGATATATAAAATAGAATGAAAGCAAAAACCAAGGTTATGTTCATTCACATTTTCTGATAATACAAAAAATATAAATTGGAAGAAAATGGTAGATGAAATTAATATACAGTTTTTAAAGTTCCTCCATTCAACTTGAAGACCTTAATCGTCTCTCACCACTTCAAGTTTGACATTTTGCAAAAACAAGAAATAAGTGATAGGAAGCTGTAGCCAAGAACGTAAGCTACACACATAAAGTTATCAAAAAATAAACCTAGATAAATTTTAGTCTAAGTAAATAACTCATAAACAGGCTGTATTGTTTTATTTTATATTCAGTGTAGTCACATTAACATTTTTTAGATTAGCACTGAAATAAAAAGTTAAGAACTCTGAGACTTTGTGGGTCCCAGTAGATCCCAGAGGGATCAATAGTCATCTCTACCTAATCCTCTTAGTTTGGGTCTTAGCAGATACCTCGTGTATGTGCATTTGTACACACACAAACTCATTAGACGAGTCATTAAGATGGCCTATGTGCAAAACCACAATCTAGACTTTCTCTCACTTTCACATCTGCCACATGACACATCCTGAGATTTCGAATTTACATCTATATAAAAAGACAAATGAAAGTGAGTTTTACTTGAACTGAGTCTATATATTTGTAGCCTTATCACCACACTGGTATTACAGAGGCAATAAAGGCCTGTCAGTGCAGAGAAACTGATGCTACTTAAGCTACAGTTCTTTGCTTATAAACACTAAAAATAACCTTTCATCAATGTGCTTATAAATAGATATAACTAAAGAAGATTTCTAAATCATGTTTCATTGTAACATAAGCAGTTACAATTGTAAGAGAGTCCTTCTGAAATAGCAAGAAACAACAAAGCCATTTACCTTATCAAAGTAGAATTTGAGTTTAAAAACAATTTCTTATCTTATGAAGAAAATGTATCAAATGTTCAAAACCCGTTTCTTGGTATTCTGTCTTACAGAAACAAAGGAGTTCACTGGATACTTTAAAATTTTTTCAAAGTTCATTTAGGAGTTGCATATTTTATTTGTCAAAATGAATTCATAATACCTTTCATCCTCTTTCATCAAAAGCAGCATTGGTGCCTAAACAGGTAATTTTTTAAAAATGTAAAGATAACAAAGGAAATGAGGATTTGTGGTATGAAAAAAGATAGGGTACAAACATTTTTAAAACATGGCAAAAATGAGGTAACTGTCCTTGGCCTGCTCTCCAGTCTATGAAATAACTTTCAACTACCATCAAACAAAGTCAAGCCATATTTCTCTAATATCAGTTTTAATGTTTCATGCCATTTTACTAGTACTCTGCTGAAATATCTATCTGTATCTTCACAGCTATTACATCTTATCTCTTCATAGCCAAAAACAGACTCAGCTCTCTTGGCTAACCCTTATCTAAAATCCCTTAGAAACTTTTCATACCTTCTATTTTCCCATGTTTTAAAATTGTGAGTAGGTGCTTTATGTCAGAAGAATGGCAGCATAAGAGATTCCCTGGCCTCCCCTCCTGAGATTTCAACAAGTTAACCAACTATAATTCAACAAAAAATTCCCTGCTCAATATAGAGGCACACCTGAGAGACCTGCACATTGAAGGTGGGCAACCGGGAATAAACGTAGAGATGGGAAGGGAGGAAAGTTCAGCTGGTCCACAGATAGAGCCCTGTAGTTGGGAGCTCTCGGCTCTGCCTAGAGAGGGGAGGAAGCCGGGGGAGGAGATCCTAATATAAGGTGACCGAAGAGTTGACTTTGGGTGGTGGGCACACAGTGCAATATGCAGATCTTGTAACATAGAAACCCACCCCTGAAACCTATATGTTCATGTTGACCAATGTCACTCTAATAAATTTAGTTATAAAAGGGAAAAAATATGAGTAGACTTGTACCCTATCTTTTCTCATAGTACAATCCTCATTTTCTTCCGTTATTCTCTCTTAAATGTTGTTTTTTTTTAAGACTAAATTTGGTCATAAAGCTGCTGCAGCACACTGGTATGTACTAGGTATAAACCCCTATCTAGTTTGGATACTTCTGAGAACTAGAAAACTGACTTCAGCAAGAAAAACAACTACTGCCTGGGGATGGGGCCACTGAACTAGACAGAAGCCATTTCTGAACTGGCTTATTTACAAGGGCAATACCCCCGAGGTGACAATGACAGCCCTTACTCTATGTGTAATTTACAAAATTCCAATCCTTCCAGAGCCAAGCAACTGAACTAATATCCGTTAGATTACACCATAAAGTCCCTATGGTATAATCTAAGGATCTGACCCAAATCAATCATAAAGCTTTCCTTAGAAAGACTGAATGGAAAAGCAAAACACCAATCAATAAACTGCATCCTTTGTTAAATCTGTGAGATACACTAAACAGTTATATAAATAACCACATAAGCTTATTAGCAAGATTTTCATCATGCAACGGATGCTTCAATTTGTAATTTTAAATTTTTCTTATGCTGAGAAAGGTTTAATTGGTCTAGGTACTGAGAGCTTAGGTTTAAAATAATACTGGTATAATAAATGAATTCTCCAGATTTTTCTCCTGTTGGGACAAAGAGATAGAGTATGTCGGGCATGATAAGATGAGCAGAATTAGGGTAATTAAACTACTTCAGTGAATAAAAATCCCTAATTTGGTAAAAAGCCACTGATGCCCAAACTCTTGTTTGGAAGTCAAAAAAAGAAAGAAAAGAGTTGACTGTAAAAATTCTAATGGATAATACCAGTCTTTTGAGAAACTTCAATAAATAAATCTAACATAGGACTATATATAAAAATTCTTTTAAAAAACAGATTCCATTGCTACATATTTCTCAAAGTGTATGTTGCATCCTAACACAAACAAGTTAAAGGTTTTCACATTAAAAGAGGTGCTTCATTTGATTACAACAAATAATATATTTCAAAAGTTTTTCTCGGGAAATCCAGTATACTAATCTGTAAGATTTATGTTATTATAACATTGAAAAATGCAAGAGTTTGATTTGCTTTCACTTTTTGTACTTAAGTCTCTTTTGTATAGGATAAATACACCTTGATATCTACAAAATAACTAAGATAGCTCAACATTAAATAGAGCAATTACTTTTTACTGGACACCTACTATGAGCAAAGAACTGAAAAATGTACAAAGACTTTCAGATTAGTCAACAGCCCTTTAAACAAACAGGGTAACCTAAGAAGAATTACTTTTAAGCACATATTAATGCTGCCCATCTGTGAACTTAATAAACTCCTTTTTGCATTTAATCATATTCTTTCTCTTATTGCGACAAAGACAGATACTATTTCTAGCTTGGAAAGGAAAGCATGACATCTAGTGGAACCAGGGTAATTATTCTACTTTTCCAAATAAAGGTTCAATTTAGCACTGAAAACCAACTCTTCTCTTTTGAGTCTAGAAAAAAATAAAAGACAATTAAAACTGTAGGAAAAAGTATCAGTCTCTTAAGAAACTGTGTGGTAAGTGACTCCTATTAATGCCTGTATAATAGCTATTATTCTCATACTGTTTTGCTCCTGGAAGCACAGGTGACAAGCTTTTCTGTCCTAGGTTCTACAAATACAATAATTATTCCAAAAACACTTTACAATAAAACATACTGTTTTCCAGTGGAGAATAAATGATTCTGTGTGCTTGTAAAACAAATGAAAACCAGTACCATTTACTACTATTATTTAGAAATAATTAGTGTGTCAAACTTTTTAGAATAGAGCAACTTATGAATGGGAAGAAAAAGAAAAAAAGGCAGGTGTACATAAATTCCAGGTATTTCATATGATCAAGACGAGCTTCTGTCTGATGCATGTGTATAGAAATGTGTCCATTAGTACCACCTGGAATCTCTGAATGGGTCAGCTGTCTCCAAACTGCTTTGTTCTTAAGCAAAATTTCAGGGCACTCAAGCATTATTTATCAGTTAAGATCTGTTCTCTTCTTCTATAACTATTATAAACATTTAAAGTTTTGGTTGAATCAGAGAAGATAGGAAAGAGGATGGAAACTCATCTAAAAGGATGGTCAGTATAGGGACATGACAAGGCAGCCCCTCGTTTTGCTCAGCCAGAACTTCAGTAAATTGCAGCTGTTATAACCAAACAAACCTTAGAATTCCTACCAGGCTTCTCTCTCCACTATGTAAATTCAAATTGTTTCACAGATTCAAAAGGAAGCACTTATGAATTCTTTGGAAGTACCATTGTTTCCGAGGTGGAGAGAGAACTTGGGTCTCGGTCTTGATGGGACATTCTAGATGGCGCCCTCCAAAACTTGAGTGAGTCATCCAAACCTGTGACAACAGGAAAAGAGTCAAGCGAATAGTCTCCTGGGCACTGTAACAATTATCAGAAAAACAGTCATCACATGAAACCAGTCAAGAACTAAGAGAAGAGGTTGGCCTAATTTTTATTTGCCTAATTAATTTATATGTAAAGCTTGTTTTACAGAAAATTTAAGGCAATTAGCTGACTGTGCTTTAGCTTAATCTAGCACAATTTATCAAGAGCACATTCTTGATAAATTGCAAATGTAATGTGCATAAGAATCACACAGAGCTTGTTATAGCAGTTCCTGGGTCCAATTCCAGAACATCTGTCCATTCCCCAAATCAGGGAGGGGCCATACATTTGCATGGCTCCAGGGCCAAGCTCTGAGTAACACAGGTCCAAAGATATCCAATTAAATGGGTCACTTTCCTAATAAAGATGGACATTTATTTAGAATGTCCAAAATGTCATCAAATGTAATTTTCCTCTTAATTCCTCCAAGAAATGAGCAGAAAAGTGAATTAGAAATTTACTTTTAAATACTTCATGATAAAGAATCTGCATGTCTCCAATTTACTCTTAAATGTCTCAGAAAAATACATACATACATATGCATACAAGTAAATTTTATGCATATACATGGCATGGGGGAAAATATTATAAAATGTTAACATTTGGGAATTCTTGTACCTTTTCTGTAAGTGTGAAATTATGTCAAGATTTTTAAAAAATTACTTTAAAATTTATTTTAAAATTTATTTTTATTTTTAAATCATTAGAAATTAATATAAGACATAATTATTATCTACGTGCTAAGGTCTTATACTCCATGAGAATCTACAAACAGAAATGAAAAAGTTTCAGCAAGATATTTTGATAAATGAGTAACATGCCAAATATAAATAACTTTTACTATATTAGCAAAACAAATCAGAGAACTTGGTAGGAGAAGGTCTTATTCTTGATTGCCTAGGATGAACCTTTCCAAAGTTCAAAACAATAGTAGAGGAAAGTATAAAACTTTGCTGAAGGGTATGAAAACTTATGAAACATTTATATGATTTCAGAAATGGTTTCTATGAAGTATTTATAATGTAGAAAAATGCTTATGCAATGTTTAGTGAAAGAAGAGGATACAAAAATGTACATAAGATATGAACACAATTATATAAAACAAACAAAAGCTATAGAGGAAGATGCCTGGAGGAAAATACACCCTAATGCAACAAAGGAAAGTGGAACCAGAGAAGAAACCAATTTTCCCTGTGTACTTGGCATTATTTTTCAAACATTTTATAACAAATACACTGGTCTTTAACATTTTAAAAGGTGTTTCATTTTATAAAAATCTAAATATAATGTACTTACCATTTAAATCACTGCTTTCTGAAGTTCCATTAGGAGCAGAACAACTCGAATCAAAGATATATAGTCCCAGGTAACAATGTTTCACCATCTGATGCAAATGTTCATAGAAATGGCAGTGATACAAGAGAGCCTGCAGCGCGGGCTTTCCTACCAGCGACAGACCAGAGTCCTCATCATGGACACAGGGGCCCTGGAGGAAAAGAGGGAGAGAAAGAGAGACAGTGAATTATCACATGATTTCTTCAAAAAGACCCACTGTCTCCCCACACTCCCCAGGTGCGAACTGGCCTCTCCCCTGCCTGTCCTGTGCAGCAGGCCTAGGGCATTCATTACTTCCCAGCACTCTACGTCTTTGCTGCCCAATGACCCACTGAAGGCAGAGGCTTCACTCCATCTCTTGAGGGGCCATTTAATTTAAAATCTCTCTAATAAAATGGTAATATGCAAATTAACCATCACTCCGCTACATAAGCCATGCCCGCCAGCCAACCCACGCCAACCAGCCAATCAGGGCGAGTATGCAAATTAACCCCATCCAAGATGGCTACAGCCACAGAGAGCAAGGTTTCCCAGGTAACAGAGCAAGCCAAGCTTTCCGCCTGCCCTTGCCAGGCCTAAGCCTCCACTCAAGCTACAAAGTTTCAATTATAGAAGGTAAACAAATTCAAACAAATGGCGGCAGAATGGAGCTTGAGAGAGCAGGCCAGGGTTGCCGGCAGCAACAGGGGAAGCAAAGCTTTCCGCACACCCTGGCCGGGCTCACCCGCTTAAGGCTACAAAGTTTCAATTGTAGAAGGTGAATTAACTGCCACAGAAATGGCTGCCGCCCCGGAGGGAGCAGCAGGCTTGGCTCCGCTCCAGGCTACAAAGTTTCAATTGTAGAAGGAAAATAAATTCCAGATACCAAGGCCTCCACTTGGGTTGCCAGGGGGCGTGGCCAGCCTGCAAACCACCACAGGCCCCTTGCTCACGCCACCCCACGCCCCAAGGTAACCCCACCCTGATCCGAGACACCCTTCAGGGCAAACCAGCTGGCCCCCACCCATGCACCAGGCCTCTATCCTATCTAATAAAAGAGTAATATGCAGATTGACTATCACTCCAACACACAAGATGGCTGCCCCCATGTGGTCAAACATCCTGCCCCCATGTGGACAAAAGGTGGCCACTACAAGATGGCCAGCAGGAGAGGGCAGTTGGGAGGCACCCGGCCTGCAAGGGAGGGCAGTTGTGAGGGACCAGGCCTGCAAGGGAGGGCAGTTGAGAGGGACCAGGCTTGCAAGGGAGGGCAGTTGGAGGTGATCAACCCTGCAGGAGAGGGCAGTTAGGGGTGACCAGGCTGGCAGAGGAGGGAAGTTGGGGGCAAACAGGCTGGGCAGGGGAGCAGTTAAGCATCAACCAGGCTAGCAGCGGAGTGATTAGGGGGTGATCAGGCTGGCAGGCAGAAGCGGTTAGGAGCAATCAGGAAGGCAGGCAGGCAAGCAGTCGGGAGCCAGCAGTCCAGGATTGTGAGAGGGATGTCCGACTGCCCTCCAGGAGTCCCAGATTGGAGAGGGTACAGGCTGGGCTGAGGGACAAACCCCCTCCGTGCACAAATTTCGTGCACCGGGCTTCTAGTTCTTCTATAAAATGGTGCAACTTTAATCAAGTAATTATGTACTTAAGCCATAAACTCAAAAAGCTACTTTACAACCTACAAAAAACAATAAGTATTAAAATATCAGAAATAATGTGGTCCAAGTAATTACATTCACAATTAGTCTTTGTACCTATGAATAAGCTAGAGAGAATGCATGGCCTATCAATATCCACAGTGAAAGCTGACTGCCACTTTCCTTTCTGCTGAACTAACCCTGCCCAGGGGAACAGCCACAGGCACCGACACACACTTCCCACCAGGAAATTATAACTAAAGAAAAAGGATGATTAACAGCTTAGAAAAACTTGAGCTATGATATAAACTCACAGTGTAAGAAATAAATAAAAATGCTAAGGTTTGAAAAAAATCACCCAAATAAATATTTTTAATCACACACACACACACACACACACACACACACACACACACACACGCCAGAGTGGTCATGGTCCTGGAAGCAGAGATTAGAAAGTGTAGCCACTGCCCAATAGTGGGTCTGTAGCGAATTAGTGGTTTTCACTTTTTAGAATCAACCTACATAGATAAATGGAGGCTGCAGAAGAGAATGTAAACGCAATCAGCCTTCACAAAGTAAAAGTAAAGATAAAACTGGCAAAGATTAGCAGTAGAAGTGGGGAGACGCTAATAAAAAGATAGGAACATCTCAGCCACATTCTCTTGCCTTCTAAATGGAGCCAAGAGACGGGATACATAGATAACAGAACCAGAAACAGCAGGGCAACCAGTGGAGAAAGTAAGAAGGTAATAGAACTACATTGGAGGAGATTGTTTAAATGAGCTAAATCCTATGTGTCGACACAGCACAGGAACAAACATTATTGCAAGCATGCTGAAGAATTAAAATCAGTAGGAGGCAAAGCTGTCTCTGTGAATGGAGAGGGATAGTGAATTTCATTGTAAGTTCATTCAAAGTATTTTTAACTTCTCTAAGAAAACCAAATTATCTGAAATACATACATATTACACAACCATTATTTATTTTTCATTTGATTTTGTTTAACTAAACATTAAGCCTGAATCTCCACAGGCCCAAGCTTCCTAGTGGCAATAGCATTTTAACAACAGAGCTTTACTCAGGCAGTGAAGGCAAGCCCAGCATACGCACAAAGATGGTCTGACTCAGCTTTCCAGATGACTAATGCTACAAGGGCCAGAACAATGGAGCTTTCATGCACAGGCCAGGCTCCGCTCCACAGTCCAGCAGTAATTGATGGGGCTGTCATACCATGGACTGGGGAGATCAGCTCAGTCCAATTGCTCTGACTTAGGATGTCTATATTCTTACCAGCCCTGCCCTCAGGTGAGTGCTGGGGCTGCCAGATCATCTGCAGAATTGCCAGGGAAGCAGAGAAGGACAGTATGCAAAGCAAGAAAACACTTCAAATCACTAGGTGCCATTACAAATGAATTTGCAAAGAAAAAAATTAATTATGTCATAGAATATTTAATTTGAAAATATTATTTTCAAGGATGTAATCCTATCTAATAATAGACAAACATGCAAATTGACCATACCTCCAACACACCCACAAGCCACGCCCACCATCCAATCAGAGCAAGCATGCAAATTAACCCAAACCAAGATGGCTACAGCCACAGAGAGCAAGGTTTCCCAGGTAACAGAGCAAGCCAAGCTTTCCGCCTGCCCTTGCCAGGCCTAAGCCTCCACTCAAGCTACAAAGTTTCAATTATAGAAGGTAAACAAATTCAAACAAATGGCGGCAGAATGGAGCTTGAGAGAGCAGGCCAGGGTTGCCACCGGAAACAGGGAAGCAAAGCTTTCCGCACACCCTGGCCGGGCCCACCCGCTTAAGGCTACAAAGTTTCAATTATAACCCCAACACAAATGGCTGCCAGCCTCGGAGGGAGCCCCAGGCTTGGCTCCGCTCCAGGCTACAAAGTTTTGATTGTAGAAGGAAAATAAATTCCAGATACCAGGGCCTCCGCTTGGGTTGCCAGGGGGCATGGCCAGCCTGCAAACCCACCACAGGCCCCTCGCTCAGGCCGCCCCACACCCCAAGGGAACCCCCACCTGATCCGGGACGCCCTTCAGGGCAAACCAGCTGGCCCCCACCCCTGTACCAGGCCTCTATCCTATATAATAAAAGAGTAATATGCAGATTGATTATCACTACAACACACAATATAGCTGCCCCCATGTGGTCAAAGATCCTGCCCTCATGCAGACACAAGATGGCCACCACAAGATGGCCAGCAGGAGAGGGCAGTTGGGAGGCACCCGGCCTTCAAGGGAGGGCAATTGAGAGGGACCAAGCCTGCAAGGGAGGGCAGTTGGAGGTGATCAACCCTGCAGGAGAGGGCAGTTAGGGGTGACCAGGCTGGCAGAGGAGGAAAGTTGGGGGCAAACAGGCTGGCAGCAGAGTGGTTAGGGGGTGATCAGGCTGGCAGGCAGAAGCGGTTAGGGGCAATCAGGAAGGCAGGCAGGCAAGCAGTTGGGAGCCAGCAGTCCTGGATTGTGAGAGGGATGTCCGACTGCCCATTTAGGGATCCGACTGCCCACCGGGATAAGGCCTAAACAGGCAGTCGGACATCCCTCGAGGGGTCCCATATTGGAGAGGGTACAGGCTGGGCTGAGGGACAACCCCCCTCCGTGCACGAATTTCATGCACCGGGCCTCTAGTAAGCTATTATATTAATATTTAAAAATATTTTACTCCTAGCATCAAAGTTCTAATATATCCATTAGCTATGATTCAGAAGGAAATGGAAACAAAATAAACATTACATTTGTGAACAGAGAATTAATATTTTCCAGAAGAAAAAAAATATTTTGATATATAACAAAATTTTTAAATGCTATAATGCAATCAAGAAATTGGAAAAATGATCCTAATTACATAAGAAAACCTTAACTACATATAAATTATGAATATAGTTAAGATGATATTGCTTCTCTAATACTAAGTACTTATTGTTTTGTTAAATCAATACTCATAATGACTTGTGATGAATACATTAAAGAATGAAAAATGTGCACTGATAATTATCACGTTGAATATGAAAATAATCTATACTATGACTATAAATGACCACTATCTAAAACACACACAAACACATATGCAGACAGTTTACAGCTGTGCCCACTAAGAATGCACGGAACTAATGACATCTCCCCCCGAAACAATGGGCATATCTAGAACCCACACCTCTATCAACAGAAATCAGGGCTTTTGAGGAGATGTCTGATTCCAGACTGGGGCTGGAAAAGTCTAGAACATCTTGCTGTACCAGAAAGTGAGGAAGACTGTTGAAGACATGTGAAAAGGACACAAAACTCTTCATGAAGGGGCTCCTTTTGGGCAAATCTGGAACAATTTAAACATCTAAATAAATAATGACAAACAGATTTAACCCATGAAACAAACTAAGTTTCCTGAAGTTCATACTGGTGTAAATTAAAAAAAGTGAAAAAAAAATAAAATAAACAGGGAACAAAGGAAAGCTCTTCCTTAGAGTAAAATGTAATAAATGTAGAAGAAATGATGGAATTAGAAAATCACCATTTGGCAATCATTCTGTAACAACTGCTTTAGACAAGAATCTCGAGTGGAAAAAAGTTAAAACTAATGAAAGAAAATTGATGAGAAATAGATATTTATACAGTCTCAAAGTATCTCCCGTAACTCCACAATGAATAACACAGGGGACTTTACCTCAACCAAGTGAGCAAAGTTAGTATCCCCAGTAATGGGACAGAGAAAGCAGGTCTCCTGATACACTGCACTGAGAACACGTACTTCCACGGCTTCTCTGCAGAACTACGGAATCTGAATCTAATCACGAGAAGACACACCTATTTAAAGAGTATTACAACAGCTTAGTAGGCTGCACTCCTCAAAAATGCTGAGGTCACAAATGTTAAACGTTCAGCAACTATTTTAGATGAAGAAGCCAAATAGACATGACCACTTGTGTAACACGTGCATAGTAAACACCGTGTGAACTCATTTCTGTTTAATATTACTTTGCCACTGCAGCCCTAGTGGGTGGTTCAGCTGGTTAAGTGCACCAAAAGGTTGTGGGTTCAATTTCCTGTCAGAGCGCGTACATACAGGAGGCAACTGATCAATTGATGTCTCTCTCTCTCTCTCTCTCTCCCTCTCCCCCTCACACCACCCCCGGCTCAGATCAGTAAAAACATATCCTCAGGTGAGGATGAAAAAAATAATAATAAAATTACTTTACCACTACAGAGCAGAATTTATAAATCTGATCAAGCATGAATAAAATTTCTGTATTTTCTTTTAAGAGAACCTATTGCCTTGTATGAAAATTCATCAGTAATTAAATATATATATGCTGAAACTTTATCATCAATTAATCTCAACTATCTACTAGGTAGATCATTGTTTAAAGTCACCCACCTGCCAAGTATAATCCTTTACAATTACTGATGGCATTGGAATTACAAGGAGATTCTGAAGAATAAACGCAGCCTGAAATTAAAAAAAAGAAGTCAATACTGCCACCTTGTTGCCACCTCTGAAATAACCAACATATTGAAATTTAGTAACAAAAACATGTATCATGCATGGGTCAATTGCACATGTCAACAGGTCATTAAAAGGACTCCAATATTTACTGTGAATTAATATACCGTATTTTCCGGCGTATAAGACGACTGGGCATATAAGGTTTTCCTGGGTTAAAAAGTCGTCTTATATGCCGGAAAATATGGTAGTCCAATATATCTAATCCATTATATCTAATCCCATCAATATAGTCCAATATATCATATTTTTCGGCGTATAAAACGACTTTTTAACCCAGGAAAATCTTATATGCCCAGTCGTCTTATATGCTGGAAAGTACGGTATTTTTCATTCTCTACTACCAATTTTATTTGGGTTTTTGCAGGCATAAGAGATGATGGTCAAGGGTCAGTCCACCATGTTCAATAGGGAGTTGGTATGATCATAGGACCATCACATGCATTTCTAAGGGAAAGGGGAGGAGGTGCTAAACAGACAGGCCTACCTCCCGGCGCACCATGCTGCATTCCAACTGGTCCAGAAGAATGTTTACCACAGTTCCCCAGAGCCCACCAGAAATGTTCTGACAGCTGTTGGCCAAGGCCACACAGCCAGTTTCTAGGGTGGTCAGTGCAGATCCTAATCCCAGAGAAGTGAACCTCACCTGTTCAAGATAAGGAAGGGGGAGGCAGGAAGAGATTAACCAATGAGCTTATATATGCATATATGCACAGCCCATTGACAGACCATAGTGTGGTGAAGGCCTGGGGAGAGGATGGGAGCCAGGTGGAGGGGTTCAATGAGGGAGACAGGGGAAAGGAGGACATCTATAATACTTTCAACAATAAAGATTAAAAAATAAAAATTTAAAAATTAAAAGAAGGTTGTCAAATCAAAGAATCTGATTCCCTACTATAAATTCTTAATTTTTCTGGTACATAAGATATCATACTTTTATGACATTGTCTTGATGATCCTAAATTATAAAAGACACTGGTAGAAAACAGTGCCCTATATAAGTTTATGAATGAATAAAATACTATTCCACGATTCAAGAAAGCAATAATATAGGGGGAAAAGTTAAATAAAAGCAAATGTCCCAAAAAAATCAAAACCAGATATAAATTAGAATAAAAAATATAGCTTACAAGACTTTTTCTAGGGAAAGCAGAGCACTTACATATCTTTAATGAACCAATTCCTGTCTCTCCCTCATTTTTAAGGAGACTACCAATTATTTTGTTCTACCTTCCTTAGTGTCTCTTACAAATAAATGGTTTTAACTTTTTTGAACCTTCTTTTCAAAAAGAAGTAATGAAATTATTTTTTATAAGACATTTAGTATTTTACCCAAAATAATTTTTTTCAATATTTCAAATAAGATTGATGTGGTGTTTTCCCGTAGTACCACAGCTCCACAAGTTACGCATTTTGGTGAATTTCTGACTTCTGATCCCCAAAATAGGGTTGCACTAATAACGATAAAGCAACAAAAAAAAATGTAGTCATGATATAGTCCAGCAACAAGTTCATGGGAGAAACTTGCAGGAAGTCCAAGTTCAATGTGTCTAAAAAATGTAACCTCTAGGTTCAGATCAAATAATAGCTCTGTAAATCAAAGTTTTTAGTATGATAGGATATAATCATTTCCTGCTTGAAATTAGCGGACAGTGGACAAAGATAACAGTACTGTATTACAGACTTAAACATTTGCTAATCATAAAATTCAACAAACAAACAAAGAGAAGGCAGGAGGAAACTGTTAGAGGTGAAGGATATGTTTATGGCATTGATGTGATAGTTTCTCCAAACACATGAAGTTGTGCATGTTAAATATGTACAGTTTTCTGTATGACAACCATATAGAAAATGTGTTACTAATATAAAACTTTGCACTATAATGGAACTATTCTATTAAATGACATTCAAATGTCACTTGGCAGCTATCCTTCTAAATAGGTTGAAAATAGCTGGGTTTTTCTAATACTTTTCACTGTTCTTTTTTTCTGTTTTTAATCTGTATCCTAATGAATCTGATGAAGAGGGGGTGCTAAGAACTGAAACATATACCCCCAAAATTTATATATTGAAGCCTTAACTCCAGATGTGACTGTATTTGAAGACAGGCCTTTCAGCTGGTTATGAAAGTTCAATGAGGTCTTAAGGGTGGGTCCTGATCTGATGAGAAGGTGGCCATCTGAAGGCAAGAAACAGAGCCCTCACCTAATACTCCCAGCCTCCAGAACTGTGAGAAAATAAAATTTTGTTCTTCAAGTCCTTCCCTTCCCCAACTCTACAGTATTTTGTTGCAGCAGCCCAAGCTAAGATGGGATTAAGTAAAGTTTAAGGTATAGTCACTACAATGGTCTCATTTTGGAAGACAGGAATATGTATATGCATATGCTTTATGTCCTTTGTTTTTTATCTACCCATCATAACTCAACTTTTCTTCACACTGACCTCTGGGTCTCGATCCACCCACAACGGAATCAGCCAAGCCAATCCTTGCTGCATAGGAGTGTGCTCCTCACCATGACCACCCAAAGGCAAGAACCAAAGTGGTATCCACTCCTAAAATGTAAAAAATAAAAAAGAAACAGAAACACATTAGGGAAGTCTCTAAGAATAAAATATAGGGAGTTTAAATAACTCTTAATTTAAAAAAATCAAAACAAAGTAAAAATACACTTAAGACTTGGTTTTAATTCATTAATTTAGCCAAAACAAGGCAAACAAAAATATTAGCTTCCCCTTAAAAAGCTAATTATACCATATTTTTCTTCAGAACATCTATTTTCCCTATGATTTAGAAACAATGTAGCTCACAAGGCAGATTTCAATCAAAACAGATTTCAAATAAAAAAATTCAGATTTTTATAATATACAACTACAAAGAAACATCTTAGTCAAAGGTCATTTTTGTCTCCAAGAAGAAAACTCAAAAGAAATATTTTCATATAGTAAACATATAGGCTCAAAATGTACTAGACATCGCACATTCCTTTTCTAACAACTGCTCAGAAGACGGACAGCTCTCAATGCTCTCACCGAGCTCTGGGCCTCGGCCATCATCTCATGAGATAAGTGAAGCAAGCAAAGAATCGTGCTCTTTGTCACCCCCTTTCCCATGAAGGACATGGCATTTCCTCCACGTTCCACGTAAAAGGAAGTGATGACCTGAAAAACAAATGTAAGCAAGTTCACAGCAGCATTACTCTGAACGGTAAATAAGGCCAAATATATCATTTGCTACTGAAATATCTGAATTGAATCCTAACCACATAAAGTGTATGTAATATTCTCCATTTATACATTTAAAAATGGTTAAGATGGTAAATTTTACCACAATTAAAACAAATATTCCTACATATTTGTTAATAAAAATCTTTAAAACTTACCCATGCCTGGCACACAGGAGGTGATGAATAAATAGTAAACAACTATTACTTGAGGATTGCTATTGCTGTTACAGTCACTGGTTATTTTTACTTACTTCTAGGAGACCTGATAAGTACTTCCCACAAATTTCGAGTGGCTTTGCAAGAGGAGAATGTGAGCTCCACCCGGGCAGTGCTGTGAGGTGAGCCATCCCTCGTAAGGTCCTCTCAAGGGAAGGCAGGCCATAGAAGTGAGGAGCATCCGTGACTCTCAGGCACTGGAGCAGTTTCAGAGCCAGCTGTGTTTGGAAAACGTAAAAAAGTTCCAAACATTTCCTGGGAACATGAAGAAAAAAAGTCAACCATAGGATAAGTGTGATGGGCTTAATAGGTGATTGTCTTATTGGTGGCAGAGGATTCCTAACAAATACTGTATCAGAAAAGTATGAATTAAGACAAAAGGCAGAAAATATTCCCTTTCAAAAGAAGAGTTAAACAAAAAAGTATAGTTAAAATAGCATCTCGGGTATAAAATGTAAAATACCAGCAATAATTGAAAAATACATAAATGTATACTGGTATTGTCACACCAAAAAATTAAAACTTGGAATGAAAATTAAATGCATACTTTAAGTGAATTTAATTGACATATTCTAAACCTATACTTTTAATCATTCACTATCATTAAAAATTTGAATTTTTAAATCACTAAAATGTATTTTTTTCACAGAAAACTAAAGTAAAAAAAAAAAAAAAAGAAGAAGAAGCCCTAGCCAGTTTTGCTCAGTGGATAGAGCGTCGGCCTGTGGACTCAAGGGTGCTGGGTTCGATTCCGGTCAAGGGCATATGCCCAGGTTGCGGGCTCAATCCCCAGTAGGGGGCATGCAGGAGGCAGCCAATCAATGATTCTCTCACATCATTAATGTTTCTATCTCTCTCTCCCTCTCCCTTCCTTTCTAAAATCAATAAAAATATATTTTAAAAAATAAATAAAATAAAATACAATGAAGTCATTATTTTAGAAATTGTAATTCTTGGTTGTAAAATTTGTATTTGGTTCTTTTTTACAGTCTCCATCTCTCCATATTTTTACTAATCTTGTCCATATGTTCCTCTAATAATTATTATGCTTATTTAAAATATATTATTTATAATGGTAGCTTTAAAGTTCTCATATTTGACATCTATAGATATGTTTCTAATGACTTTTTTCTCCTAATTATGGGAGACATTTTTCTGTGCTATCACAATTCGCTTCATTTGTGATTATATATCAAACATTTGTATCAAAGAGCTAAAGTGAAGTACATAATAATTTCTCATGGTAATGACTTGCCCTTTGACCATAAGACTTGGGTTATGGGCTGATCTTTTGGATCTAACCAGGTGTTAAGCTGAATCAGGGCTGCTGTAACACCTTGGCTTGTATAAAATGTCATGTGTGTGGGATCAGGCCTTTCCCTCCAGCAGAGCCTTGGGATTTAAGCACAGGAAGACCTCATCAAAGTAAAAACTTCTGTATGCATCAAAGGACATTATCAAGAGAGTGAAAAGACAACCCACAGAATTGGAGAAAATTTTGCAACATATATTTGATAAGGGATTAACGTCCAGAATATATAAAGACAACTCAACAACAACAAAACAATTCAAAAACAGGAAAAGAACTTGAATAGATGCTTCTCCAAAGATATAACAGTAACAAGTGTTGGTAAGGATGTAGAGAAATGACAACACTCATGCACTGCTGGAAGGAATGTAAAGTGGTGTAACTGCTGTGGTAAACAGCTTGGCTCTTCCCCAAAAAGTTAAACATAGATTTATCACAAATATCAGTCCTAGGTATAATCTTGAGAATCAAAACATATGTTTGCACACAAACTTGCATATGAATGTTCATAGCAGCACTATCTAAAATCCTCAAGGTGGAAACAACTCATTTGTTTACCAACAGATAAACGGATAATCATAATGTGGTATATCTATACATGGACTATTACTCAGTCATAGGGAGAAATAAACACTGACATGTGCTATGAAATGGATGGTCCTCAAAAACACGATGTTAAGTGGAAGAAGCCAGACACAAAAGGCCACATGCTGTTTGATTCCATTTGTATAAAATGTCCAGAGCAGTCAAATCCATATACAAAAAGAACATTAATCACTGCCATGGTCTTGGGTAAGGTGTGATTGGGAAGGGGCTGCTTAATGTGTACAAGGTTTCTTTGGGTGGGTAATAAAAATGTTCTGGAATTAATTATAGTGATAGTTTCACAACATTGTGAATATACCAAAAGCCATCAACTGTATACATTTAAATGATCAAAATAAATAGTAAAATTTACCTAATTTTAAAAATAAAAAAGGAAGTCAGAACCAGAGACAGACATTTGAAAACATTAATGCAAAAATATTCATAAAGTCATAGAAATGGATATGACCGCTCAGGTTGATGTGTCGAGAATTAAAAGAGGACCAAGAACTAAAACCTAGAGAACAACAAAACACTTTCCATGTGAAACTGCAATCAGGCTGCACCAGAGATTCAGCTGAAATGAAAACAGACCACCACAATGATTACTGAAGTCTTTCCTTCTCTTAACTTGAAGCAAATGAAAAATCAACTCCTTGGAAATGAAAAGAGAATTCAGTTCCCTATCCACATTCTCCAACCTTCAATGATACAAAAGTACCTGTTAGTAACTGCCCCGAAACTGAGCAGCAGGGTATTGTAAAGAGCCATCAGTTCCTTCTGGAGCTGTTGCCTGACAGCCGTCCGGAAGTCATCTGTCTCTTCTCGGGCCTGTGACTCTGTCAGAACCAGCAGGTCTAACAGAGGGTTTGGACTCTGAAAAATGAAATTGGTAAAGAATAAAGTTACTCTCTAGCTGAGCTGTGTGTTGTTTCCTATGGAGGTTTTTGTTGCTCATCATGTTCTGGGTTAAGAGTTGTGTTACCTAACCAGCAGGTGTGGGTCTCTAGACCTCCTGCAGATGGTCTACACTCAAAGGATGCTTCATATTATCATCTCAACAAAAGGAAAGCATATCTATTCTAGAAAACTGAGGAATATACAGAGAAGCATAATGAAAGAAACAAACACCACCCACAATCACATCTCACAGGAAAAGCAGCTTTTAACATCCTGGTACACACTCCTCTTTTTGCATGTGTGAGTATAAATAAAATTATAATTCTATATTTTTAATAAAACTGAGGTCAAGTGAAAAAATCCACTATTTAACCATTTCCTTACTTTGTTATTATTATTTCTTCAAAAACATTCTAATATCTGGTATTTTTCAACCACGATGATTTACCACTGAACAGTTAGTGACTGATAATTTCACTGGGTGGTATCGTGGGCTCAATTCTAATCATGTCCTATGTACAAACTCTAAGCAATGAAATAACTGAATCAGAAGATTATAATAGTTTAATGCTTTTGATGAACATTGCCAAACTGTCCCTAGAGTACTAATACACACAACCCCGCATGGTGTGAGAAGACACAGCATCCCAGCCAGTGCTGATATCACTACTGTTGTAATCTTTGCCAACTTCCTAGGCTAATAAACAAATAAAACTAATGCTATTTAAACATTTTCCTGTTTTCCATTTTTAAAAAAGTAACTAAAGAAATATAATAGTATTTCTAATGATATTAAGAGAATAGAAAATATTAACTGATATACGAAGTATTTATCAAACATCTATAATGTCACAGGCAGTGTGCTAAAAAGAAATAAAATAAGATTCATTTAACTTTTTGATTAAAGTAGAAAACTTGCATTTTCTTCTTTTACACATGGGCAAACGGAGGTTTATAAAGAGGTCAAGTAATTTGTCCAAAGTGATAAGAATTAGCAGAACAAGAATTTAATCTCAGAACCTTTTTACTGCAAAGGTAGTTAATATTCTGTTCCCAGCATTATGTCCATCAACAGAACAGTGCATATACAACATACAAAGAGAGATAAAGTCAAAATGTAATTACTGCTGTTCTAAAATCCTTCACCTAAAGAACTCAATTCAAAAATAACCACATTCTCTTTAGGGAAAAGAAATGAAAAAATGGGAAGAAAATTCTAAGCTGTTTACATATGTAACATGTAGAGTATACTTCAATCAGGTACACACAATTGCAAACAATATAACTGAGAGCCTTTGGAAAGTACTGGGGAGAGACATTTTGCTTTTAATTTCCTTCTTTCCTTCACTGTTTCACACCTAAGCAGTTTTTTCTACCACCTGTCCCTTTCATCTTGAGCAAGAACTGCCTCATTTGGATCCAGTAAAATTACATGAAACATAACTATAACTTCATGTTTCATATATGAATAAAACAATCAAGATTCGCATTTGATAAGATCATAAAAATAAATATATATTCTATAGTATTCTTAGCCCCACATAACCAAAGGCGGACTTAGACCCTCAGTGCCTCCAACTCCCATACACACTGACAAAATGAACAAGTTATTTTAATGCAAAATCCATCTTGGTAAAATATAACTTTATATGATTATATTGATACAGTATGTATAACCTAAAATTAAGATTCCTCCAAAGAATCTCATTCTACTTATAACTTGTTTTTGCTAGTAAATTGCTGAGACTTTTTCCCTTTATAACCTATCTTGGGTTCACATGTTAACATTGAGATTCAGTGAACCTCAGCAGCATCACTTGTAAAATATAGGATGAATTACTACTCCTCAAGCACAAAAGAGAGGAGAATAGATGTCTCTACCTAGTAACCTCAAGTGCTTAATCCTATCTGAAGGTTTTGTCATTAGACATTAGTATTCAATCCTAATTTTAAACCAACTACTTGGGTCATTATTGTGTCACTGCTGACCTCCAAAAGGCAACAATTTCTGTAATGATGGTTCATTTTCATAAAGCACACAGTTTCCATCCATCAGCAAACTACAACAGTAGAATGTGCAATGCCCCCCATGAACTCTGCATGCACACGTGCCTGTGAAAATGGCCAAAAAAGAGACATAAACAGTGTAGTTCTGAATAGCCCACTCCCCAAAAAATTATGGTCCCACTTTTACAAACTTCCATCAGAAAATCATTCTGTCAAGAAAGATGTTCAAACTCACCACTTCTAGGCTCTTTTATATATTAACAAAATATCATTATATGAAAATATAGATTAGTGGTGCAACAAATTCCCCAAGTGCCTTAGAATTAAAATGTTTGTAACAGCCCTAGCCAGTCTGGCTCAGTGGATAGAGCATTGGCCCGTGGACTTGAAGGGTACCTACCAGGTTCGACTTCAGTCAAAGGTACATGCCTTGGTTGCATGCTTGATCCCCAGCCCTGGTCGCAGCATGTGCAGGAGGCAACCAATCGATGTGTCTCTCTCACATCAATGTTTCTCTCTGTCTTTCCCTCTCCCTTCCACTCTCTCTAAAATAAATATGTCTTATGATGTCTATTATCTTCTTTATCAATTTAGGCCCTCTTTTCTAATTTTTATGTAGGGGGTTATTTATGTATTATTACTTGCAAAAAGGTTTATCTTTGCTGGGTTAAGTAAATTCATATGGTGCTTGAAAAAAAAACACACACATAAACCAACAGTACATAGTGAGCTAGCTTCTTGGCAAGTTTTCCTTAGGATAAACTTACATTAAAGCCTGAGCACCTTTGGTCTCACTCTTCCCACCCTCACTTTCACATACCCTCACTGCCTCCATCTGGCTTGGCTCCTGCCTCTCACATGACTGTTTGCACTCCCCGCACCCAAAGATCCCCACTTGAAAATACAGCTGCAGCAGAAAACTCCAAGAGAATAGGTTTTATAAACAGCAGGACTGAAAGTTCCATTCATCTGTAGACTTTTAATTTAATACAACTAGTTACAACATCAAGAAGGCCATGTTGCTATGAGCCCTCTAATACAACATGAGTAGCACTTCACTTAGCAAGGTATATAAATATTTTACTTTTCCATAATTAGTATTAATGATTTTCAAATAAATCACTGTCACACCTAAAATGCAAATTCCTTAACAGCACTTACAGGTCTAAGAAGTAATTCTAGAAGCCAGTTTAGAAGTTCCACTGATGAATTTTTTCTTTGCTCCTTCAATAACTTATTTAAAAAATGTATGATATCTATTAGCAGTTTCTCATCTTCAATGCAAGCAGGAAGCACTTGTAAAAACCTATAACAAAGAAGACAATAATTATGGTTGCTAGCTCTTAAAGTGGTGGTTGATAAATATTTAGCCACCAGCTGAGAAGTGGCATGCTGACTTGTTGTGTTTGCCCATTTCCATAGTATAAATACCCCCATGGCCAACTGCAAGCCACAGTGTGACACACAGCTGTGGAGATATGCACAGTAGCCTTTCTATATCATAGATGTAATAGGTACAAATAAACTGGAGCAGAGATAATAGGGAAGTGTTTAAAATAATTGGGAAGCAATAACTTTTGTATAATCATTACCTTAATTTTCATTAACTTATTTAATTATAAGTTTACATAATTTAATGTTAAAGAGTGGCTCTTTTTAAACCAACTAACTTGCAAAACTCCAGAAATGTAAGCATCAGCTCTCTCACAAGGCAGTACTGGCTGGCTCCAGCATGCCACCAGAAAAGCAAAATAAAATTGTGACAGCTGACCTAAATAAAGGAGTTAGCAAATTTCATGTTTAATGAGAAAGTTTCCCATGTTCTAGAGTCACATGGCTAAAATGTAAAACTGCTGCCAATTGCTGCTTCTCAGTCTTGTTGGTTTCAAGTGCAGCAACCATCTGCTGCCAGTTAAACGTGCTATATCGACGAGCTAGAGCCTTTCCTATAGCTACTAATGGACTTGCACATTGGGCAATCAACTTCATGAAATTCACAGTAAAAAGAAAAATGAGATCATATACTTACGGGGGGGAAAAAAGAGCAAAACAAAACAGCCTGCTACAGGAGTACCAAACCTATTCACCAATCCACTGATGTCCTGAGTTATTTATAATATGGGCAGGAATAAACATTCTGTTTGTTCATTCATATCTTAGCCTAGTCATTTACTTTTATAAGATAACAAAATTTTCCATGATAAGGATATTTTAAAAATTGCTGTAAGTTTATTAGTAATTCCTTCTAAAATGCAGTGATTCGGTTTTGTTTTGTTTTTCTCTTTTGCAGGTGATATTTATTGCAGGTGACAAAAATCCTGAGGTTTTTCTTTCTCTAAAAGCATTTCTCTCATAATACATGCTCTTATCTTAAAGGTATGGAGATGGACCCAAACACAATTCAGTCCAGGTCTCTGCAATGGGTAGACTTGAGCTTACACTGACCTGTTTAGTGCGGTGTGCCAAGCCAAGGACTTCAAGGCAGCCCCACATGGGCCAGTGCCCCCCTTGAAAGACAATCTGTCATTCAGAAAGTAAAAACTCATGCTGGTGACAGCAGCCCTCACTTCTCTATGGGTAGCAGCCTGAACGACGGCATGGAGACAGTCCTGCAGGCCCCTGGCTGTGTGCGTCACCTTCAGAGTAAGGGTGTCCTCTGAGGATAACTTCAATGTGTCTAAGAATCTATACAAATTGAAAAAAGAAAGAGTGACATAAAGCTATTTAAATAAAAGCTCACTTTTATTATAAACTCTTACCCAAAAATTGTTTTATCTTCATTTTCTTTTAATTAAAGGTTGACTCACAGCCCAAAGAAAATCTGGTGTGTATCTGCCAATATTAGGCTTTTATACTAGTATCCTAAGTATTTACATTGACGTTTTCCTGCTTACACAATCGTAAAGTAATTTTCACTCAAATAAGGAAGAATTGACAGATTAGAACAGTAAGATATTCAGAAGCAATCATCATCATCATAATCATAACAAACACTCTTACATATATTTACTGACCTTTTACTCTGATCCAGAGCACTTTTCCTAGTGATTTACATCAATTAACTAAAAGAAACTCTGTATAATCTCTAAAACAGCATAGATGCTCTTTGTTTTTTAATGTACTTCCCTTGTGTGATATTTTTTTAAAAGTAATGAACAAAGTAATGTAATCTTTAAAACAAAGTAAAAATTATAATCTTCAGTGCAAAAGCAGGAGCAGATGAAAGTAAAAAAAAAACAACACCACACAAACAAAAAACACCTACTTGATCTAAAGGAAAAACAAAACCTAACTAATTAGGCAAATGTAAATACTTTTTCAACTAAATATAACAGCTTACTCTTGGATTTTCGTTTCAGAGTCCACTTGCTTCAACAGATTCTCAGTCCCATGATACCATGAGAGGTTCCAAGCTATTCGAAGCATATCTGAGACTGGCTTCAAGGCCAAACAATCAGCAGATAATGGCAACACTATGGAGTAAGGACTCACAGCATGGTGGCCAAGAACATGCACTGGGAGGTGATACCTAAAAAAAATGTATACAAATAATTAAAATACTTTAAGTTCTCAAATGCCTCTCAAAAGGATGAGCCACAAATGAGGGCTAGTTCTGTGCCTCCCATTATAAAGCAATCCAGAGATCAGTTTCCAATTTTTCTTTTACCTCTTCTAACCTCCCAAAACCACTATATTAAACTCTTTCCTATGGACTTACCATATTCCATAATGTATCAGCCTTGTTTGCAGATATAACTAATGCCCCTTGAAACTAAGCCCTATGGCTACAGTGAACCATGCATAACAGGTGTTCAGCCAAACATGAATGCCTACTTTATGTAAAACACTGTATAATATCTACCATTTATTCAGTTATATGCCATGGCAATGTTATACCCATTTTTAAAATATTTAAAATGAGTCACCATGACCACTAAGTGACAGAATCACAGCCTGACAGAATTATGTTTTCACTTGAGAACATAATTGCAACACCAATACACTTAATCACTGTGTGTCACCAAGAGAACCCAGAAATATTTTTAAATCTAAAAACAGATTCACAGCCATATACATCTCTTAAACCAATGTTAATTTAACAGTGTTTAACAGAATAGCAATGCCTAGCACGTTCAAATATTAAAGAATAATTTTGCTAATAAAACATATCCCACATCCCTAATTCATGTATTTATGACTAATGTTAGATAAATACAATCAAGTAAGATTTCTACAGGGAACTTTTGTTTGCTTTTTCATTTCATACATCTCAATAAAAGAGGCTAAGGTAGAGTTCTCTATATAGAAATAAGATTGATAATTTAAGTAAAAATAATGCTTTTTAAAAATTGGAATTTTCCACAAAAGTAACCAGGGCTCCTTAGAGAAATGGCTAATGCTAGGTTTGAGACAGGGAAATTGAAGGTGAACCTGGGACATCTCTTTGTGCCAGAAAGAAGAAAGTAGTAAAATAAAAGACTCATGGGGCTAAGTGGAAAGGACCCAGAGCAGGAGCCTACTTGATAGGACTGGTACTAAAGGAAAAGAGGTGAGGCTGTCAATCAAAGGACAATCCTTTAATAGTTAGAACATGAACTGCAAATTAAACCTAAGGAAGGTAGAAGGAAGAAAATAATAAAAAGCAAAGGGTACTACATCATTACCAGTTTTAGAAACCACTACACATCTACCAGATGGGCAACAATTTTAAAAATAACATTACTGTGAGTAAAGGCTTAACAAAGCCCTTTTTTTCCCCTGTGGACAAATATGGTCTTGAGCAAACTCTCTGGCTCCTGACAACCGGACAACCAAAAAGATGTAGAATGTCAACAATCTTACTAAGCTGCTCTGCTGAGAGTGAGGATGACTCCCTGCATCTGTACTGGGAGATGTGGGATAGTGGGAAGCCACAGTTCTGAGCGCCAAGTGCTGTAGCTCTATGACATGCTGTGGGGACCTGGAGAGCAGGCCTGGGCACACTGACCAGAGATCATCTTTTCTAGTGGGACACAGGGCTTCTATGTCAAGACAGCACCCAGCACCACACATGTCATCTCATTCTAAGTATGACCTACTATAATTGTGTATTTTATTATTTAGCCAAACCCGAAGATCATGAAGAGTGGGTGATGTCTACAATCAAGATATTTCACTCCTAAGAATGTGTCTAAGAGGAATTCTTGCACACATATATCAGGAGTCATACTACTAGTATACAATAATGTTTACAGGATTGTATACTGCAGCAAAAACACAGGATCAACCCAAATACTCTGACAGGAAAAGGAACAAACTGTACTAGAGTCTAACAACAGAATATCATACAACAGTGAAAATTAGAAAATATAATTTACTTACCTTTAAAATACACAATTTTAAGTATACAGCCTGATGGATTTTTATATATGTATTCATGTGTAACCACCACCCAGAATAAAATACAGGACATATCCATCATCTCAGAAAGTTTATTTTTCTCTTTTTCTTGTAAATTGATTAATCTCCTTACCCTCTTCCAAGAGGTAACTACTGTTCTGACTTCTCTCACCATAGGTCAACTTTACCTGTTGAAGAACTTTAAGTAAATGGATTCTACAATATATGCCCTTTGGTGGTTTCTTTCACTCAACATTAGGTCTATGAGACTCACATTGTTGTGTGAAGAATAGTTTCCACAGATTGTGTACAATTGTATGCACGGTTCATTTATCAATTCTTCCTTTTGTTAGACATGTGGAATGTTTCTTGCTCTTGGCTACTATCAGCAAAGCTGTTATGAACATTCTTTTTTTTAATATATTTTAATTTATTTCAGAGAGGAAAGAGAGGGAGAGAGATAGAAACATAAATGATGAGAGAGGATCATTGATCGGCTGCCTCCTGCACGCCCCCTACTGTGGATCGAGCCTACAACCTGGGCATGTGCCCTGACCAGAATCAACCTCTTCAGTCCACAGGCCAATGCCCCACCCACTGAGCCAAACTGACCAGGGTGTTATGAACATTCTTATACAAAGAAAAAAAAAGAGTGGGTGATGCAAATACCAGCGCTGGTGAGTGTGGAGCAGCTGACGCTCACACTGCTGCTGGGAACGGAAACTACTACAGCCACAAGGAATACTGTTTGAAAGCATCTACTAAACATATAAATACCCTCTGACCCATGTGTGTTCAAAGCACATGCCCATCGGCAACAGAATTACCAATTCATTGAATTCATTGCTGCACATTCTTACACTGAACCCTAGAGAGCAATGGAAATGACCAACAGGCAAATCTTCCCACGTGGTGCAAAAGAAGCTGAACACAAGAATATACCCTATTTATAAAGTGCAAAACCAGCAAAAATAACATATAGTAACAGAAATTAAGATAGAATTACCTATGTGGGTGGTGGAAAGTAATGAAGGAACATGGGAACATGAAGGGGTTTCCTAGAATGCTGGCAATGTTCCTTATCTTATCTGCATGGTAGTTACATGGCATATTTGGAAAAATTTATCAACAATACTCATAATTTGTATACTTTATTCATGTTGTATGTACAGTGGTTATGTAGGAAAATGTCCTTAATTTAAGCTTTAATGAGGTACATGCTAGAATAATTAGGAGGGAAATAAAAGTATGTCTGAAGTTTACTTAGGTTAGGAGGGGAAAAATTAATATAAATAAATATATGAGAAAGAGTAAGAGAGAGGAGGCCCATGAGTTAACAACTGCTAAATCTAGGCTGGAAGTTATGCCAGCGTTCACTGTCTAGTTCTTCCAACCTTTCTGTAGAAACATCTGGAGAGGTACAGTCACTGACCTCTCCAAGCACACAGTGACGGGAATATACAAAGACTAAGTCACATGGTTTAAATGCTATGTGAAAACTGTGACAGACTGACAGATTCTGATGTCCATTTCTGTAACAATAGTTCTCCTTCAAGAACAACAAAGACAGAAATATGTCACCTTCTAAAAATGGAAACCGGCAAACTGAAGACTGATGGCGAAGCAGGTTGACTGGGAGGAATAACAGACCTGGTTCATAAAGAAAACACAAGAGGAAACAGATGAGTGGACCACAGCTTTGTCAAACAATACAACTTGTCTCACTTCCCTGACTGAAACTTAACTCACAAGGTGCAACTGGTTCTATCATTTAGTGTAGTTTTAACAAATTTGCTACTTCCTGGATTTGCTTATGAAGAGTAAATTCTGCTTTTCTTTAGAAGTCCATATGATAAATGATTCATACCATGCGGGTGCTGGACTGGCAGATGGGTCTGGTGCCCTCTCCTGCTGACCCTGCTCAAGCTCAGTGGTAAACAGATATTATCATCCTAAACATCTTCCTAAAGGATTTTGTGAAATAAAATATTAAAGAAAAACACGCAAAATTGAGTACTGAAAAATGTATTACTAACAAAAATTACTGCAGTAATTTAAAATTTTGTGGTTCATAATGTTCAAAAATAAAGTTCAGGGTGACTTTTTTAGTCAATGGGTTTTTTAGTACTGCTTACTCAAACCCAAAATCATCCGAGGTATATCTACCATGGACAGCATAAGCATCATAAGTTAGAAATTTCTATGTGTTCATATAAGATTGCATCAGAAACCTTAGATAAATAATTGTGAGTAAAAATACTTTCTAAGTCTTAGTGCTCACCACATATCCATTCTTGATACTTCATCAAATAATAAGAGGCAAAATAATGCTCCAACTTCAGTCACCACAGTACAATCTTCATGAAATATCAAGGAAACTGAGAAATAAAAGAAGCATAATGTTATGAAATATTAGAAAGGATGAACTTCAAATTTAAAATATCTTAACTGAAAGGGAAGAGATGCCATTCTCAGAAAGGCAATGTTGACAGATAAGCTGACATTACTAACACAGTGGCCCTCTAATGTGCAATGTGTGTGCATCACCTGGAGGCTGCGACAACAGTGTCTGCTTGGTAGGTATGGGAGGAGCCTTTGACTCCCAGAGACACAGACATTGCTCACTGGGCACAGGCCACTTTCAGTTCATCAGAAGCAAACTGATCCAGGGTCTAAGAAGGTTTGCCAAGTCTAAAGGTTTGGCTAAAGTTTGCTCATTGAAAGATCTCAATATCTGCCCTTTCCTATAAACATATAATCATAGAACTTAGACTTTTGACTTTAAAATGTTGTATTTGTGCGAGTGTTGTTTTGGTTTGTATGTCTTGACCATTACCAGCCACTCTTAATGCTCATTTAACAACATAATCAGATATCACACCAAAGGTTCAGGATGTAAAGGCATAAACAAACAAGGCTGAGGAAGCAGATGCTGGAAAGAAGGCAGTAGTGACTGCAGCCACAGCTCTCTCTTTACAGACAACAGGTACTGTCTGAGCTCCAAAGGACAGCTCCATCAACGTGCACAGGACAACGAAGGCGTCAGCCTCTCCCAGTTCCAAGGTCTGTTCAGTAACAGGGTTACCAGGAAGCTTCCACAAAAGTACTGAACACTTTCTATTGCAATGGGTTTTAGTAATTTTAAAAGTTTGCTATTCTGTAAGTTAAATGGAAAGTAAATGTTTCCTACAGTTAAACAATACCACTTAAAGCTTAAGACTGATTTCACCATTAGCAGAATGTGTCTTATTTACCTCTGAACAGCAGGGTCAGCAGAGAAGCCTGCTGTGCGAGGGAAACACGGGCGCCTGGGTCCGCATAGAGAACCTTCCTCAGGAGCGTGAGGCTGGGCTGGATCAGACATTCTATCAGCTGGCCAGAAGGAAACACACAGTTACTCTACGTGCATTAATTCTAAGGTGAGCTAAAACAGACTCTAGTATTATCTTATCATAGTCTTATTATTATCTCATTCTAAATTGTATGCTTTATCAAAATTGTGTGAAACAAAAATGCAAACAAATATTAAGAATTATTTTCCACTGAAAATAAGCTTTGTATATACTCAGGCTTATACATCATATAGAAATTTTAAGATTAGTTCTTCTTTACAGAGGTCACACTCTTAGAAATAAACAAATGAACAAGGAAGGTAATGGGTGTCAGGACTTAAACTCCAAGGACTAATGCAAATTCAGCTGAATTCACTTTAGGAACTGATTAATAAAAATACCAATCTGTAAAAACATGTCTACATGTGCAGTAGTCTTACCTCACCATCCTCACTCACACATTCATTTAAATACTCAATTATCTTGTCAATTAAGCACAACTTTTTCACCACAGCATGCATTTTAATATCTGTAGACAAAAAAAGTTACTAAAAGTTAAAAAACATTTCCCTGTAGTTTTAATAACATAGAACAGATATCCACATAACTGGCAAATTATTAAAAATATTTACACCTGGTATTAAAATTAGAAGATAAAACTTTAAAACTTTTTCTTTAATATACCTCTGAACAACTTGAAAACTATTAAGTAACAAGCAGATCTGACTCCTGAACTGTAAAAAATAAACCTGTTAAAAAGGAATTAAATTAACTAGTTCACCCTGAAAAGTACTAGAATTTTATGCATACAAATGAATCCTTGTATTTGTATATGACAAATTATTGTCTTTATATTGTTTCATTGACAATTCTTCTCTTCTCTAAATCCATTAACTCAAAATGTTTAGAATTCTTCACAAGTTAATGTATAAATATGGCTTACAACATGATCATTTTTCTATTAATAAGATCTCTAACCTCATATTGTTGATAGCAAATATAAAAGGGATTATAACATACACTATATATTTCCCAAAGAATATGAACTACTTTTTAATAAGTATATATGTGTGTGCACAACTATGGACTCAATATTTATGTCTCCAAAAATTCATATGTAGAAACCGAATAATCTCCAATGTGATGGTATTAAGAGGTGGGGCCTTTGGGAGGAGATTAGGTCGTGAAGGTGGAGCCCTCAAGAGTGGGAATGGTGCCCTGAGAAAGAGGCCTCAGAGAGCTCCCTCACCCCTTCTGCAGGTGAGTGCACAGGGAGAAGGCTGCCTATGAACCACGGAGCATGCCCTCACCCAACACCAGATCTGTTGGCTCCTTGACCTTGAACTCCCAGCCTCCAGAACTACTGTGAGAATCAAATGTCTGCTGTTTATTAGTCACCTGGTCTATGGTATCCTAGTATAGCAGCCCAAACAAACTAAGACACACACAGACACACACGAGATATTACTGGCTCCAAAAATCTACTTGCTTCTAGATTAGGTACAAGTATTTAACAATTTACAAACAAATTTTCTTAATTTGTTCTCCTATAGTTTCAATGAATACATACACTGAGAAACAAACAAATATACATATTCATACTGGACTAGTAGCTTTCACTCCAACTATCTTTAGCGGCCACTTTTTGAAAAAGTAGTTTCCACTGTCCCCCCCAATACAGTGCATACCAAAATTATATTTTTGAAATGTTAATAATACTAAAAGAACACTTATTTCTAAACGTTTTTGAATCGTTTTTGTTGAGGTTCTCCACATTTGTAGGGATTTCTTTTCTAAAGTCTGTGTTACTGCTATTAAAGCCACAGGCAGGCTGTGTATGCTTTTTCAAATTCCTCTCACCCAGTTCCCACTAATGCCAGGATAGAAATATTAACCATGCCCCATTTTCCCACTCAGTAAAAACCTTTTCATGTAAGTACAAAGTTATCATTTCTCTCAAATATTAAAGCTAAGTTACAGATGTCACATATAGGGAAAAAGAAAAAAACAATCCAAAGAATAGACTAACAACACTACAAAGTTAACTGTATATTTTACAAGTTTGTTGTTTTTTTAAATAAGCCTTTAAAGAAAATACAGCTAATGGTACATTATTATTTTACCTTCCCACAAAGTACTGTTTGATTGATTTCTCTAAGAAAGATGGGACAATATAAAATTACATATACTAGGTAAACTGAGAAAGAAACATGCAATTTACTGTTGAAATTAGATCAATATCTTAGAAGGTAATTCCATTGAGTGACATTCTACAGGTAAAATAAAGATAATGCAGACCAGAGTCAACAAAGTTTTTTTATAAAGAGCTAGACAGTAATAAGTGAAGCTTTTCTGGCCACATACAGTGTCCCCCTTTTTTTTTTTTTTTTAACAACTCTTTAAATGTGTAAAAACCATTCTTAACTCAAGGGCTATAAAAAGGACGAACCAGGCCCAGCAGCAACCAATGTCTGCCAACCCAAGACAGCAACCAAAGATATTACCTTGCATGATCACAGCGAGCTGTTCTGCAGCTGACTTTCTCAAAACAAGGTCAATGTCATCTGAGATAAAGATTTCATATACCTTTTCAACAGTCTCCAACTGCAAACAAAAAGAAAAAAAATTTTTTTATCTACTTCCAATTTTCCAAGAAAATTTTATAGTTCATACCATAAGAACAAAAGCTCAAAGTCAACTTACTTAAATAAATGGCATATTTACATGTCAATATGCAACAATAATGAACTAGGTCAGGGAGGAACTTAGGACCTCAAACAAAGAGCCACCCTGTCAATGAGCTTTTTTTTTTTTTTTTTAATATATTTTATTGATTTTTTACAGAGAGGAAAGGAGAGGAATAGTTAGAAACATCAATGAGAGAGAAACATCGATCAGCTGCCTCCTGCACACCCCCTACTGGGGATGTGCCCACAACCAAGGGACATGCCCTTGACCAGAACTGAACCTGGGACTATTCAGTCCGCAGGCCGACACTCTATCCACTGAGCCAAACCGGTTAGGGCAAGCCTCTTAATGTATATTTTTGCTAGGAAGCCATTCCTGACCACTAGCTCCCTAAAGAATTTCAGGGAAAACATCCCTGCAGGTAGGAACAGGCAACCCTGAGATGAACAGTCCAGACTCGTGACTCAGGACTTCTGTTGCTCCACAGCTGCAATTCTCTTGGCCCTGTCCCTTTCCTCCCGCTTAGAGACCACAAAGAAGGCAGCCCTATGGAACTTGCTGCGCAGCAATCCAACAAAGCCACCCCAATACCAGATTGTGACTGACATCCATGCTAAGACAGGGTCTGAGCTGGCAAAACTCAGAAGGAGAAGAGAAGAAGAAAACAAAGACAACACTCCTCCTTTCTCCCACCCACTATCTGCTGGCCCTAAGTACTCACAAGACAGTTCTAGAATGGCCACTCCTGGCCTTCCTCCCCACCACACTCAGGACACAGGAGGGACCACCAGTGCTTAGGACTCAGGGAGTCCCCAACAGGACCTGGTGTGTGGCCAGGGAAGGCTCTCCAATCCTCCTGCCATGGCTGTCATATGGCCCCAAACACTCAGGTTGAAAGAACATTGAATGTGTTTCCCATTTTTTAAGACTGTCTCTGTGGTTAACAGACCCAGGGCTTTGTTCCTAAGATTATTTGATGCCAACAGAAACTCATTGTCCTGAGGTATTAATGCTTGAGGGAGTGACTGTGCGGGGTGAAGGAGGTGGGTGAGACAGGATGCTGGGCAGGGCCAATTTGAATCAGCTGTCTGATTCCCCATTTCACTTGCCAAGGAATTTTCCCAGCTTCTTACTATCCTGCCTCAATTCTATTCCACGTGGGTCTACAGTGCTACCACAGGCTTAGGGTGCTGCTCTACACTGAAAAGATAAACTGCCTTTACACCTATATTATTTTTACCTCTTACACTGAAGAGGCTGAAAATTTTATCATAGGAACTTTTTCCTTCTAGCTATTGTAGACAATTTCCAACATGAGAACAAGAATTCTAAATAGCTTTATGTCAGTGATATATAGTCTTAAGAGTCATCACAAAATTTCCTTCCAGTAAATTGGCCTTATGTTGTTCTTAAGACATTATTCAAATTCATTACATTTGTGGTATATGTACTAAATGAAAAGGGACATAGTACCTGGCATTTGGTAGACACTCAAGAAATTAATCTGTTCAGTATCAAACAACCACACAGTAATAAACTCAAAAGTTACCTTAATAATCAGCTCTCTCCTGTCATCCAATTTGAGTTCAATAGGTTTTTTCACGATAAATAAGTTAGTAGCTTTGGCGAGAACTCTGGCATCCATTGCAGGGCGCTTTCTCTCAGCCCCCTCCTCCCTGGTAAGATGACAGACTAACAGCTTCAATGCTAGTGAACGGACCCTGCGGAAACACAGTATGCAAATCTGCAAACTGCAAACCTTCTGTAACATGCAAATGTCTACAAAGTACAGAGGTCTACAGTCGCAACACATTATTATATATCAACACAGTAATGAGTCATGCTTATAATGAAATTACTTATAACATTTTACTTTTTCTATTAAAATATTTAGTGTACTAGAGGCCCGGTGCACGAAATTCGTGCACGGGGGAGGGTGTCCCCTCAGCCCAGCCTGCACCCTCTCCAATCGAGACCCCTTGGGGGATGTCCCGACTGCCGGTTCGGGCCTAAACCGGCAGTCGGGACATCCCTCTCACAATCCTGGACCTCTGGCTCCTAATCGCTCACCTGCCTACCTGCTTGGTCACCCCTAACTGGCCCCCCTGCCGGACTGATCACCCCTCACTGCCTCTGCGTGCTGGCCTGATCACCCCTAACTGCACCCCTGCCGGCCTGGTGGCCCCACACAGCCTGCTGTTCAGTCGTTTGGTTGTCCCTCACTAACCCCCCCTGCTGGCCTGGTCGCCCCACGCAGGCTGCTTGTTCAGTCGTTTGGTCGTCCCTCACTAACCCCCCTGCCGGCCTGGTCGCCCCACGCAGCCTGCTTGTTCAGTTGTTTGGTCATCCCTCACTAACCCCCCTGCTGGCCTGGTCCGTAGGAAGCCATCCTGTGAGAGTGTGATGGTCAATTTGCATATTACCTCTTTATTATATAGGATAACTACACTCATTCTTTCAATTTTATTTTTATTACTAAACATCAGAATTAAAGAATAATCAGTAATTACAAATGGAGAAACAGACTCACTAAGACTCTGAACATCAGTCAACATCACATTCAACTTCAATAAGTCAAATTAAATCTAAATTCTGACTCCAAGTCCAGTGATCGTTCTCAACCACAAAAATGATCCATGAGCAGAATCAATGTTAGATCGGACCTCCAGGGGAGTATCACACTAATACCTAGTATCACAGCAATGTATAAAAATCTTATTTTAGGGATCAAACAGATTCCCCTCAGATATGAACATGGAAATACTTTGATTCCCTTCATAATTCTGTTTTATCTGGAATGGATTAGGAATAAGGTCTGTTGAGGCCATTGAGATTTTAAGAAAAGAGTACATACGGCATGCTACTGGACAATGGAATGGGAAAACAAAAAACCATCACATGGCAAAGGGCATGGAGTTGGGAGAGTGTGACAACCAGTTACCTATCACACCTGACAGGCTGTTGAACTACATGGGAACTGGGCAAATTTTAAGCGATAACCAAAGTACTACTTATAAGACAATTAAAACCTGCATACTCAGGGAGGCCTCCTTACCACAGCCACGGGCTGGGTCACCTTGCTGTGTCCTGACACCCTGAAGTGCCCTATCATAGCACTGGTCTAGCGTTTTTACAATTAATATATACAAAAGCCAAGTGACCAGAACGACTGGAATGACCAGCTGCTATGACGCACACTGTGGCAGCCAACCCGATGGGGGCCCCGGATGGGCCTCCCCACCCCGATTGGGGGCAGGGCTTCCGGCCAACCTCCCGCAATCCCTGCCCCCCCAGCCCTACCTGTGCATGAATTCGTGCACCGGGCCTCTAGTAAAGTATAATTAATCAGACCTCTCTTCTCAATTCCATGCCCAGTTCAGGAAGGACCTGTCTGTGTTGTGTGCTGCTGGGTTTCCACAGCCAACCTCAGTTCTTAGGCACATGGGTGATGCTCAGTAAGTGCTTCCCAATTCTAACCAGGAATTTAAAATCATAAAAATCATCTCTAGAGACTAATATTTACTCCAAGATGGTGTGAGAATCAGGCAAACTCTCCCTCTCCCATTTGTTGTAACCTTCTGAAAGCTAAGAACAGCAAAGACACGTACGTAATGCTTTTCCCCTGCTCCTTTCATTCCAGTCCAGTGCTGTCAGTTATGGACAGTCACCACCACAGTAAGAAAGTTAGAGTGGGATGTGTGAAGCATGTATTTACGCATCTCCTCCTCTGGTCTACAAAAGTAGCATCATTTGGGGTTTAGCCTGGGACAGCAGAATCCGGTTATTCATTCCTCTACACTATTTCTTTCAATGAGTACATTTAGAGCATATTTATGTTCCAGGTACTCCATGAAGTGCTGATGGTGTAAAGATTAGCCAATGTACAGGGTTCCTGCCTAATAGAATTTATGGTTTGGTGGGTTATGGTAAAATGAATCAAATAATGAAAGCAAATATGGAATCCAAACTGTCTTAAGTTCTGTGTAATAGGACCTTACCCAAAGAGAGGTCTGGCCTTGTCCTTCACTCCTGGGAGGGGATCTCTAAGTCCCTGGACTGCTCTGCCTGCTAAGAATATCTGTTTACCAGGAGACCTTGGGACCCCAAGGGTGAACAGGAAATAAACTTCTTGTGTTCAGTGACCATTTTGGTGGAGGGATTATGCTACACCAGCACAGGAATGAAAGTGTGGAAGCCAATCCCCCACCCCCGGGAGCAGACACTCCATCTGCCCTGCATTACCCCTAACTTTATTCTCTACACTACACTGAGATTTTTATAATCTCTCCTTTTAATTTTCCTCCTTCTATTCTCTTCATATTTTATTTCCACCTACTTCCTTATTTTTAGTCTGATCATCTGCTTATAAATAAGCTGTTGTTTTACTATGGTGTGAGGTTGGAGAGAACAGAATTGTCCACTGTCAAAAGAACATGTTTGTTCCTCCCAATTTTTCAATCCACTCTTTCTTCTCATCACTGCTTATCCCTCTGACTAAACTTGTTTCTCTTGTCAATGAGGAAAAATTAACCAGTTACCTAAGAGAGCACCAGAGAATATGCATGTTGCATTGACAGATAGGGAGCAACCACTTCTGCTTTTCTTTGAGTTAAAAGGATACTGACACTAATGTCAAAGGACAAGCCAGGCAAGATTAAACCACCCACACACTCTAGTACATGAGGCAACTGTCTACTACATCTTTGTGAAATCCTGAATTTTCAGAACAGATGTTTAGAAAAGGATCACTCCAGGCTAACCATTTCTAAAGAGAGCAGACGAGATGCTCTGTACCTTCTGCAATCTATTGATCTGCATGGCTTCCCTACCTGCGCACAGCACTACGAACAGCCCCGAGAGCAGCAGCTACAGCAGATGCAGGTGCAACCACTGCACTGGGAGTGGACAGTATGTTTCAGGAAGCACCCAAAACACCTGCATCTGCTTACAGCTTCACCCATTGGTTCCCTCTCTCTTTCTAATAAAAGAACCACTTTCCTTCACCTTCCTCATTCTATTCTGTCCCAGACTGATGTAATGACTGCACTATACTTTCTTAGAATGGCCCCATTCAACTTTTACATTCAAAAGCCTCTGCTGCACTTACGACGGCTTCTTCACGAGCAGGAGCCGCAGCATGGACTTGAGCCGGGTGGTGGCGGGGAGGACCCCCTCGCCTCCCTCAGAACTCGCCTTGCTTAGGAGGAGGATGCAGTTCCCCAGAGGGTCTTCTGGGTCAGCATAGCCCTAACAGGTTTCATTAAAAAAGAAATTATTGTTTGATTTTTATACACATTGCTTAATTTTTTAACTTAAAAAGAAGAACTACATTGACCTGTCAGGCAACTCAAAAATATCTCTCGATTCAGCTAAAAAGTTACTTTTCAAAATAACCTACAAGAGGTAAGAAACCTACCTACAACTATTTAAAAATAATACTGAAGAACTTCAGGAAAATATACCAATCCTCAGGACACCTGCCAACTACTCTATTTCCTGGGACTCTAGTAGATGAGGGCCCTGGGTCTTCAGACCTGTCCTCACAGGAGAGAGGTGGAATATGGCAGACATACCTGCGTGGAACCGTACCACATGAGCCTCACAGCTCCTGATCTACAAGCTTGTTCCTCTGAGGGCACTGCCCACCTCCACCTTCTCTGAGAGGATCAGGGACCTGGACTTCCCTCACTCCTTTAACGCCCAAGGGACTGCTAAAAATGCTGTTTCCAAGAATTCATTAACCAAAGGAAAACTCTAGTTACATATATGCGTAGAAATCATTCATGAAGCAAGTTTAGTTATGGAAAGTCTACTTAAAGGCACTGTTAGCTTGGCCGGAAAGCCTTCACATAAGGCTGATTCTATTCCTCACGTCACTTCTAAGTGCCCGCACCTAGCTCTGAACCTCCCGCCCACATGCACAGATGAACACCTCTGCCAGAAACCCCTTACTGTTCATGCATCCACAGATCAGAAAGGGAGACTACATGTCATACCTGCAGCACTGGGATGACAGGACACAGAGACTCGATAAACCTGTTCCAGGTCAGCGCTGTCATCATCAATTGTCCCTGCAGCAGGTATAGCAGGATGGCCTTGGCAGCAGCATTCACCTGCCCAATAACACAGACAAGACACCCGACAAAATGAGGTGGTCCCTGAGTTGCTGGACACACCTGGAACACATGATAAAATCTAAAAGGGGCAATAAGTAACATCTCATCCTTCAAATGTTCCTATTTCTGTAGCATCATCTTACGCTCTGCTCCCAACCAGTCTTCCCCTAATGATTTCCTTTTACCATCCTATCTAATAAAAGAGAAACATGCAAATTGACCGTACCTCCGCTACGCCCACCAGACAATCAGGAGCGAGTATGCAAATTAACCCAACCAATGGTGGTTAATTTGCATATCCAGGCGCAGAGCGAAGACTGAAGACAGCGCAGGAGGAAGCCAAGCACTGCAGAAGGGAGTGAGGCGGCGGAGAAGGGAGGGAAGCAGGCAGGGCGGCGGAAAAGGGAGGGAAGCAGGCGGGGTGGCGGAGACGGCCGCAGGAAGCCCTATTCTTGCAGGAATCTTCCTGTAACGGGCCTCTAGTCTATATAATAAAAGTCTAAGCGAACCTTGCAGCAGAACAACCAGAATGACTGGTCGCTATGATGCACACTGACCACCAGGGGGCAGACGCTCAATGCAGGAGCTGCCCTCTGGTGGTGAGTGCGCTCCCACCGGGGAGTGCTGCTCAGCCAGAAGCAGGGTTCACAGCTGGGAAGCGCAGCAGTGGTGGCGGGAGCCTCTCCGGCCTCCACGGCAGCACTAAGGAGCAGTGAGCCGAGCGGTAAGGAGTGAGGGGTCCCAGACTGTGAGAGGGATGTCTATCAGCTTAGGCCTGCTCCCCGTGGGGAGGCCTAAGCCGGCAGGCAGACATCCCCGGAGGGGTCCCGGACTGTGAGAGGGAGCAAGCTGGGCTGAGGGACACCCCCTCTCCACCCCAATATATGAATTTCGTGCACCGAGCCTCTAGTTAGGGTATATTCTTCCACTAAACAAAAATATGCCTCAGTGAAATAACCTGCTCACTATAAGGACTGTTTGGTTCTCTACATCTTAGATGAAAAACATAAGTAAAACGTTTCATCTGTCCTATATTTTGATTCTCACATTTTCCATTTCTTTTTATTTAAACAAACAACATGTATGAACCCAACATCAAAGACAAGTTTATTTTCTGTTTCTCATCATATTCTCTAGTTATATTAGGATATTACCTTGAATTAGCTGAATGTCTAAAGAATTACAGTTTTTTGTACTTATTTATAACACACCATACCTCATTTTTGGAATCTTGAATGCCAAATGCAGAGATTTCATACAGGACTTTTGGGTGAAGTAGAAAATGAATTCCACTACAGAGTGAAGACACAGGTTTAGTGACATTATGGACACCTAAACATTCCTGTAAAATAAAACAAAACATTTTTTAAAATTAGTGACTGATTTTTCAAAAGTATTCATCTTTCCTGTTTAAAATTCAATTCCAATTTTAGTTTTCACTTCACTGAAACTTTTCTTTTACCTCGAGAAGATGAAAAAAATTCTCTTGCCCAAAAGTTTTTTAGCCTGCATGAGATATGTATTGTTACTTTCTGCCAACAAGCAGAGTCTTGATAAATTGAATAACCAAACTGTTGAGATAACCAAATCTATTAAGTTGTTCATAATGATAGACATAAAAGAAATAAATAACATAATGAATGAACGGTATACCCAAAAGAATTAAAGCAGGAACTCAAATAGATATTTGTACACCTGTGCTCATAGAAGCATTGGTTATAACAGCTAAGAGATGGAACTAATCCAAATGTCCATCAACAGAGGAATGGATAAAAAAAATGTGGTACATACAAACAGCAGGTTATTTAGCCTTAAAAAGGAATGCAATTCTGATCTGTTATAACATGGATGAACCTTGAAGATACTATGTTAACTGAAATAAACCAGACACATACATAAAATATATGATTCTACTAATATAAGATACCTTGAATAGTCAAATTCAGATAGAAGTAGAATGGTGATTGCTAGGACCTGAGGGGTAGGGAAATGAGGAGTTATTGTTTAACAGGTACAGAGTTCCAATTTGGGAAAAGGAAAAAGTTCTGGAGATGAATAATGTTGATGGTTGCACAAAAACATGAATGTACTTAATACCACTTAACTGTACACTTAAAAATGATTTAAATGGTAAATTTTATGTTATGTATATTTTGCCACAATTTTTAAAAAGCCAATAAGACATAGCTAAAGAAAGAAATAGCATACTGAATGACAGCACTGAGGAATTTTATCAAAACAAAACAAAAAGAGATATGAAAATATACAGGTCCTTAAGAACACAAAAGGTAAAATAAAGTCTAAAATAGATCTCATGAGTGCTCTATTTGGAGAGAATAGCAAAGTTAAGAGAGATAATAATGACTAAGAATTACCCAGAAATGCGGGCAGACATGAGTTTTCAGATTGAAGAGTGCTGAACAGGTAAATAAATGTTTTAAATGTATACAAAGACACATTGTAATGAGACAAGAAAAAGATCTTAAAAGCAACTGGAATAAAATGCAAATCAATTATATTAATTAATAGTAGACTTCTCAACAATGAAGTCTACTATTAGTTAATATAACTGATTTGCATTTATGCAACAAGGACAAAGCAGTATCACAAAGTGCAAAGGAAAAACAGCAGTCAACCTATCCTAATATATAAAAACCCTGGGTCTGTCACATCTGCAACAACCAGGAGGTTCGATCAACCGAAGTCAGTCCTGTAGTCAGCACTGGGTTGCTGTGGTGACCCAGCACTGACTGCTACAGCTGTAGGCACGGTGACCCAGCACTAACTGCTAAGGAGGCTGCGAATCAGGCCCGGAGAGAGGCCTGAAGAGAGAAGCAGGGTCTGATCCATAGCCTCTGTGGCAGCTGTTGATCAGCACTTGCCTCTCTCTTTCTCTCTGGGCCTGGTCAGCAGCCACGCCTCCATTTCTCTCCAGGCCTCCACCGGGGCTGCTGATCAGCCCTGCCTTTCTGATCAGTCCCCATTGATAGGCCCAGAGATGCTGACTGGCATAGAAACCAACAAATCAGAACCAAATCTGGGTGAAGTGTGAGGAGCCAATGGCTGCCTAGGAGGCAGAGCTTTTGATGCTGACTGGCATAGAAACCGACCAATCAGAACCAAATTGGCTGGCAGAGGAGGGCAGTTGGGGGTGAGATCAGGCCTGCAGGGGAGGGCGGTTGGGGGCAAGATCAGGCCGGCAGGGGAGGAGAGTTGGGAGTGAGATCAGGCCAGCAGGGGAGGGCAGTTGGGGGCGACCAGGCTGGCAGGGAAGGGCAGTTGGGGGTAATAAGGCCGGCAGGAGAGCAGTTAGGTGTTAATCAGGCTGGCAGGGGAGCAGTTAGGGGGTGATCAGGCTGGCAGGCAGAAGCGGTTAAGGGCAATCGGGCAGGCAGGCAGGTAAGCAGTTAGGAACCAGCAGTCCTGGATTGTGAGATGGATGTCCGACTACCCGTTTAGGCCCTGTGGGATTGGGCCTAAACCGGCAGTCAGATATCCCCCGAGGGGTCCCAGATTGGAGAGGGTGCAGCCTGGACTGAGGGACACCCCCCACCCAGTGCATGAATTTCGTGCACCGGGCCTCTAGTCTATAATAAAAGCGTAATATGCTAATTAGTCCGGACGACCTTCTGGATAAAGCCAGGGCTGCGAGGGAAGTCTGGGTCCCAGGTGCCTGCTGGCGGTCGGAGGGAGACCCGGGTGCCAGAGGGAAGCTGGTGCCGGCAGCCGGGGGAAGGAAGGCCTGCGCTTTCACGAATTTCGTTCATCGAGCCTCTACTAATTATATACCCAGCTAAGCTATCATTCAAGAGTAAGGTAAAGCCAAGATGTTTTTAAACATATGTACCATTAGTCACAGACTGTCATTAAAAATATAGAAAAACTTATTTCAGTAAAATGTAGACTGAACCTAAATATCCTATATAATAAAAGGATAATATGCAAATTGACCCTAACAGCAGAACGACCAGAACGAACACTTAACCAGTCACTGTGAGGCGCACTGACTACCTTTTGGTCTCTTTCTCCAACTGGCAGGCTCTGATCACCCGATGGTGAACAGGGAACCAGGTGTGGGTGGCGGGAGACGTGGGTGACGCCAGGCGAAGGACCCTGCCCTGCCAATCACCCCACACACAGAGGGTGACCCGTGGCAGGGGCAGGGCCAGTGAGCGAGCAGGAATGGCAGACTTCTCGGTCCCTTCCCTGGCCGTCAGGCTCCAATCACCCGATGGCAATCAGGGAACCAGTGATGGGTAGCAGCAGGGGGCGGGGCCGGCTGCAGGCAGCCGGGGAAGATGGCCCTGATTGCAGGGCAGGCCTAGGGACTGTACCCAGGCACGAATTTCATGTGCCAGACCTCCAGTTTATCAAGAAAGAAAAGAAAGAATATTCTAACTAAAGAGCAGTTAAGATGAATGGACCAGGTAGATCTCAAATCCTACGATTAGATGAAAAGAACAGGCAGTAAAAACATATGTACAGTATAAAACAGTAATATATATAGTATTTATAAAGACATGCGTATATAATAAAGATATATAAAAACAATGGTTGGGAAGGATAAACGCCAACTTTATAAGCAAGGTTATCTTGGTGGAAGAAGGAAGAAGGAAAAGAAAAGAAGCTTCTGCTATAACTGTAATATTTTTATTTCTCTGAATAAAAAAGGAAGTAAAAATGGCAAAATCCATTATATACAGATAGTACTTGCAAGAATGTTAAATAGAAGAGAGCATTTTCAAGAGTACACAAAAACATATTTTTTCAATACTGTCCTATGTACAATGGTCTTTTCAATATTGAAATAGTTAATATTCTATATATTATTCTATGCTGAAATATCTTTATAATTTAAAAACATAGAAAACAAATATGTTCCAAAAGAAAAATATTATTAAGAAAACAGACCTGAAACTACATAAATTGAGCCATAATAACCTAAAGTATTTCCTGAGCATAGAGATCACTTTTAAATACCTGGTATTTTTCCTTAGAGTTTTCCATCATTAAATAACACAACATAAATGTAATTATTAATAAAACCCTCTAATAAGCAATTCAATTGGCACACTTACTAAATAAAGGGAATTTGATTTAAATTTCTTTGAGTTGACTAGTAATTGCCATCTGTTTTTATGATAATAATTCTGATTAAAAGGTCAAGTACTTTAATTTTGGAGTTATAAGAAGAAAATCCAGTTAGTTCACAAGACAGAAAACCCACCTTAATAATTTCCAGACAGCAGTGGTAAGTTTCAACTTTCACTTGTAGCAATGGGTGAGACAACATACGCAGAAACACTTTCTGACTTTCCCCTTGTAGTAATGGACTGGCCTGTGCTGATTTCCAGCTAGCAAAAAGATAAAATATCCACATCTAAGGCAAGGAAATACCAAACAAAGGAAGTTGAAAAGCATAGTGTAAGAAGTTTCTTCCTATTCCAATTCTTCTAACTGGGATCATATTTAACTAACCCAATATTAGTATTTACATAAGCACACACTTGTTTCATGGTAGGGAATATTCTCTCACAGAGTACAGAAAACAACCTGGCCAGTGTGGCTCAATGGTTGAGTGTCAACCCATGAACCAGGAGATCACAGTTTGATTCCTGGCCCAGGTTGCAGGCTTGATCCCCAGTAGGGGGCGTGCAGAAAGAGGCCAATCGATGTTTCCCTCTCATTGATGTTTCCATCTCTCTCCTTCACCATTCCTCTCTCTAAAATTAATAAAAACATATTTTTTTTAAAAAGAGTATAAAAAACACTAACAATGTCTTTAAAAAACTATACTTGTTATATCAATTGGTGCAACCATATGGAAAACATGGAGGTTGCTCAAAAAATAGAACAACCATATGATCTAGCAATCCCACCTCTAGGTATATATATATTTAAAGAAAATTAAATCAATATCTTGAAAAGATATCTGTACTCCCATGTTCATTCTAGCACTATTCACAATAGTCAATTTTTGGAAATAACTCCAGTGTCCATCCATCAATGAATGAATAAAGAAAATAGCTGTATATATACAATAAAATGTTATTCAGCCTTAAAAGAAAAAGGAAATCCTTCCATTTGTCACATGGATAAACCCAAAGGACATGATGCCAAATGAAATACCTGGTTTGAATGGATACCAAAAGAAATGTATAGCCCCAGCCAGTTTTTCTCAGTGGATAGAACCTTGGCCCATGGACTGAAGGGTCCTGGGCTCGATTCTGGTCAAGGGCATGTAACTTGGTTGCAGGCTTGAGGCAACCAATCTAAGTTTCTCTCTCTGTGTCTCTCCTCTCCACTCTCTCTAAAAATCAATGGAAAAATAAAAATTATTAAAAAATGTGTAAAATCCAAGGATAATACACTTAGGTTGTAGCATGGCATTTTAAAGTTTACTCTTGAATAAAACAGTAAACTGTCTTAATACAGTTCATATACAGTTCAAAGATCGTACACATGTAAAAGCAATTTAAACTAAAAAATAATAATATTTAAGACCAATTTCATTTTCACTGCTCCTAACTTCACATATATACATGCACACACACACATGCACACATACACACACAATGTCCTATAATATAATCATATTAAGAAAAAAAATATTACATCTTTGAACAAAGGTAGATGATTTCCTCTATTAGAGGTAAATGATAATGATAGGAAAAGCTATGCAAGGCGTGGTCTGCCACCTCCACTAATTCTAAAAGATTCTTCTCTCCCTGAAAAAAAAAAAAAAAAAAAAAAAAACATGTCAAATTCATATACAACAACAAAAAAAAATACATGTCAAATTCATATACAACAAATTCATATACAACAGCTATCTAAGCAGCTTTAAGAAATTACATTATTCAGAGACCCTGAGATTCCTCACATTTGCTTAAGTCCATTTTCTCAACAACCATCTAAAATGTCAGTCCAGGAAGAAAAATGTGGGAGAATCCCTACATTTGCCACATGAGACTGTGTATTATTTATCTCTGAGCAGGCTTAACCTTATAATTGAGTGGCCTGGTCCTCTGACTACTTGTTTGTAGTCCTATGTCCCTGCTAACTATAGCTCAAGGCAGGGCTCATCTTACCTTATAATAGACAAATATGCAAATTGACCGCACCTTCGCTACGCCCAAGCCACGCCCACCAACCAAGCCACGCCCACCAACCACGCCCACCAGGAAACCGTTGCAGGGACGTTGGGGTGCGGCCAAGCCCAAGGCCGGGAAAGCCTCGGGCGGAGGCTTTCCCGGCCTTGGGCACCAGCGGGGAGCCTGCACGGATTGCAGGAAACCACTGGGGGTCGGCTCCTGCGATCCTTAGCAGGGATGTTGGGTGCGGCCGAGCCCAAGGCCACCGCCCAGGGCCAAGCCCCGACCCTGAAAGAAGGCAGAAGGCGGTGGCCACAGCCAAGGCCTGGGTCCCCGGTGCCGGCAGAAAACTGGTGCAGGCAGCCAGGTAAATGAAGGTCTATTGCACGAATCTTCGTGCAAATGGGCTACTAGTGTTCTTATAATCCACCTCCCCCTTCTAGAATCCTGACCAGTTCTGAAAACATGAGAGCAATCAATACATGTGTGGTTAACTTGACAATGCAGAAAGCCACAGAAATAATTCAACTTAAAAACAATTCAAAATTCTATCATGGAGGAAACAAGAAACCAAGGGAATCAAGATATGGCAAAAAGAAGAGGGTAAAAAACAATAGTGGGTAAATAAAGGAAAATTAGAAATATAAGCTTCAGACGGACTCCACTGTAAGGGCAAAAATAAAAATTCTTCCCAATTTTTTTAAGATCTTCAGTACCCAATTTGATATTTCCAGACAATAAACAATTATTGTAGTCAGTGTCTATCTTAAGACTCAACCCTTTCATTGACAACATTCTAAAGAATATCCTAATAGTATCTCTAAAAGGAATAAGGAACAATACATAATTATTGCTACAACATTGTACCCAAAGGCAGCCTATGCCTTACAATCTAGTTCATGACTTTATTTAATAACAATATCAGGCTCTTTGTGTGAATAAATAATGGTCTATAAATATTAAAGAAAAAAATGTGTCTCCAAGTAAGCACTAAAATGGTCCTTATAATTTTGTTTACGTTGTGTTACTCTTCATACACAGTATGCCACTTCAAAGAGACTCACTATTAAATATTAAGACACTGAGAATAATTACTCATTTTCTTCATACTACTGGTTTCATTATATACACCATTCATTAATCTAAAGTCTTCATTTTACTTTTATACAAACCATATTCTTACTTTACTCTGATAACTGACCCATTCACTAACAATATATCCTATGTCTAACAATTCAACTATTATATGTACATCAATTTGAAAAGTATAGGTTACACTTTCTAAATATTTTATCAAAGGAATTTAAAAATTAAATTAATATTAATAAAGCTTTTTACCTCCTTCCCAACAACAGACAGGAAGTTACAGGTACACTCAATGGAATACACGGCCTCTGCAGCTCGTTTATAAATGCTGTAGTTTTCAGAATTCAGCTGTTCCAAATAGGCCACAGCAGCTTCGTGAATATTTGGATATTCCAAAGAAATAGGCATGTCCAAGGAAACTAGAAATAATGCTGCTGACATAGACTCTGGTAAAAAGTGGCTTGCCTTGACAAATGGAGGGGGGAAAAAGTTAATTAAAAAAACATTTTAGATAAAGATGGTAAAGTATAAATGTAGTTCAACTTTCTAAATAATTCTCTATCTCAACGTCTCTGCTTTTCTAAAGAAACTCTATTCCCCAAAACACCATCTACCTGTATGGCTTTATTCAATACAATTTTCCTATGCCCAGAATATCTCAAGTCCACATTTCAACTCTTTCCCAAGCCTGGGATATAGGAAACCTCTTTCGTCCCACCCCAACACTTAGAATTATGCTCCCCTGGGCCCAGCATCTTGTGTCTAACTCTGCTACTCAACTTAAGGCATGAGGTCTCTTCCTCTAAGTATTTTGTGTATGTGCACACAAATCACACACAAAAATGCAATAAACTCCTAAAAACAAGAACACTTTACCACCATAGCTGAGCACATACCCCAGGGCTCAGTAAGTACATGCTGCTTTGAATAACACTAAAGCAAGTATAACCAAAGACTGATTTAAACAGAAACCGCTTTTCATTTGGTTTTGTTTGTATTGAGAGGGAAGGGAAAATTCAACAAAATATTTAAAACAGTTCTATAACACTCACAGAAAACTGATCCTTAACTAGTACAAAGTCAACAGGTCCCAAATGGAATATTTTATGTGTTTTATAACCTTAAACAATTATTTAAACTGAAAGTATTGTTTGTCTTTTTAAGAATTCTAACTACATGATAGGATTTTATGCATCAATTAAGAAAATAAAAAGTTAAAAATTCAATATCGGGCAGAGAAAATCATTGGGCAGAGCTCACTGTTATGGCTGAAATGCTGTCTTTATTACAGAAAGTTTGGACGTGATTTATTTCATAAGTAACCTATTTTAAAGATAATCATTAACCACCTGAAAGTCTAAGATTAAGAGCTGAATCAGCTAAATAATGCCTTTAAATCAAAGGAATTTAATGTTATCAACTAAATATCAGAAACAATAGGAATCAAATGTTTAGATTACTAAGCATAAAAATAAAACCAGACTACTAAGACAACAGCTATTGGGAAGTCAAGCAAAATTTCATTATTCTATGAAGAACTGTCCTAGTGGGGGAAAAAGAGAAAGCAACTGAATTACCTGATCACCTACTATTCCCTCTCAGCAAATACTTATGTGCCCCTGCTGCATGGCATACACCACTGCAGGTCTGGAAACACTACAGGAAGCAGAACGGAACCTCTGCCCTCATGAAGCTAACACTCAGTGGAGAAGGAAGCAAAGAGTGAACTGGCAACTTCATGAGGTAGAAAATTTCAGAGTCCAAATTCTACTTCCATTTTTGGTGGGCTAGCAACAGGCAGAGGGCAGCACAACCTTGTCTTTAAATAAACCGAAGGAGAAATTTAACAGCACTGGAGTAGCATTTTTGTTTAGATCTCATGTTAAAGTTCTTAATCAATCAAAACAATTATAAACATCTATAAATCAATACTTTGATTACAATCTCTTCAATGACCATATTAACTATTTTAATGAACTTCCAAGTTTTAAATATATTTAGAAGAGCTACCAAAAATTACAGGTATTGATTTGCCTTTAAAAACAAAAACAAATAAATAAAAAATAACTACCTTCAAAAAAATTGGAGAATTGGCTTTTCATTTTTCTAACACTAACGTAAGTCAAAATAAAACAATTTATTGATTTCTGTATTAACTGACTCCTGCCCAAATAAGCACACAGATGAAAAAACTATAATAAAAAAGCAATAAATAAACCATATAATACAACTGATAATTAGGTTTTCCATCAATACTTTGACCTGTAGATATACTGATCATTTGTAATACTTAATAACAAGTTATTAAGCACCTAAATAGGCACTTTTCGAAAGAGGACATACCAAAGGCCAAGAGACATATGAAAACCTGCTCAAAGTCACTAATCATCCGAGAGATGCAAATCAAAACAATATGGGCCCAGCATCTTGTGTCTACCTCTGCTACTGAACTTAAGGCATGAGGTCTTACCATTTCACACCTATCAGAATGACTATCATGAACAAATCAACAAACGACAAGTACTGGTGAGGATGCGGAGAAAAAGAAACCCTCGTGCACTGCTGGTGGGAATGCAGACTGGTGCAGCCACTGTGGAAAACAGTATGGAGTTTCCTCAAAAAACTGAAAATGGAACTCCCATTTGACACAGTAATCCCACTTCTAGGAATATAGCCCAGGAAATCCAAAACACCAATCAAAAAGGATATATGCACCCCCTATGTTCATAGCAGCACAATTTACAATAACTAAGATTTGGAAACAGCCTAGGTGCCCATCAGCAGATGAGTGAGTTAGAAAACTGTGGTATATCTACACAATGGAATACTACGCTGTTATAAAAAAGAAGGAACTTTTATCATTTGCAACAGCATGGATAGACCTGGAGAGCATTATGCTAAGCAAAATAAGCCAGTCAGAGAAAGATAAATATCACATGATCTCACTCATATGTGGGATATAATGAACAACATAAACTGATGAACAAAAAATAGATCCAGAGACAAAGAAACACCGAACAGAATGTCCAACCTCAGAGGGAAGGCCGGGGGGGGGGGGGGGGGGGGGGGAGGGGAGGGGGAGGGAAGAAGATCAACCAAAGGACTTGTATGCATGCATATTAGCATAACCAATGGACATTAACACTGGAGTGGTGGGGGCTTGTCCTGGAGGTGGGCGTGGCTGGGGAAGAGGTCAATCGGGGGAAAAAGGAGACATGTAATACTTTAAACAATAAAAAAAACTTCTAAATAAATTACAGAGCTACATATTAAGACATTAAATGCCAATTATAGAAAAATAAGGCTATAAAATTGATTATCAAGTATGTAAATTTAGAATAGAAGAAATCACAAAGAATAGATCATCAGATTAAAAAAAAATAGCAAGTTATTGTTGCACTACTAATTTTTCAGTTGTATCATACTAGAGGCCTGGTGCACAAATTCGTGCATGGGTGGGGTCCCTTGGCCTGGCCAGCAATCGGGGCTGATCGTGGCCGGCCGAGGGGAGGGACTGCAGGAGGTTGGCCAGCCCGGGGGAGGTTGGCTGTGGGAGCGCACTGACCACCAGGGGGCAGCTCCTGCGTTGTCTGCCCCCTGGTGGTCAGTGGGCGTCACAGTTACTGGTCAGTCGTCTGGTTGTAACAGTTACTTAGGCTTTCATATATAGAGATTATTATGTAAAGTGACACACATGTTTTAAATGCAATTCCAGTCTTATGACTAGAACTCTTCAATTTATAATGCTTATGCCTTGAAAAATTATCACTCATTAAAAGCAAAAAATTCTTCAGAAACATGATTAATAAATAAAAATTAAAAATTTAAATTAACAGAAATGGTGTTATTTTCCCCAAACAAAATACTATGTCTATAATTTAATGTTTTATTCTTGTTTTCCCAGACTATCTGACAATGTTGCATATGTAATGTATTAAAAAATGGAGTTTGGACTATATACTCTGCAGAATTCTAGGGGACAAAAGGGCAAATGGCTATAACAAGGGAAACAGTTCTTTAGCTGCAGCAATTTCTCCTGCACCTTCATTTAAGTAAGTATATGCACCCTTCTTTTTGAAGTAAGTATACTACTAAACACTTGTGCATGAGTCATTTGAGATATTTTTACCACTAACATTCAAATTCAGATATAACCTCCATTTAAAATTATAGTCAATAAATAATTCTAAAAAATATATACAACTATTAAAATCATCTTTAACATAACAGAGTCATATTTTGCAATAAAAATTAACAAGCAACTACAAGCAGTAACAGTGATGAATAAAAAAAATATTGAGTACAAACTTTATAATCTCATTAGTATAACGTTTAAAAACAGACAAACTGATCTATGATGACAGAAATCAGAAAGGAGTTTAGCCTTGGGAAAGAAAGAGAGGTAATGGATGGGAAGGGACCTCTGAAACTCCAGTAATGTTCTTTTCACATTCTAGGGGGTGTCACTTTTTAAACACCGATACATTCACTAAGTAAAAATACATTGAACTGTATACCTGTCTAAACATGTTAGACCATCATTTTTAAAAGTTCCTAAAAAAAAAAAAAGAAACTTTACAGAATTAATGTGTTTTTCTATCAAATGATTTATCAAAAATGTTAGCCATTCATCCGTTGCCACATTTCCACTTTGTACACCGTGGAATGATGAGAAGGGATTTACAATATGTGTATGTAATATTCAGTAAGCTACAGGTGAGCACCACTCCCTGCCTTACCTTTTCAACAGGGAGCAGCATCTGCAGCAGCCGAGCTGCAAACACTGAGATGCTGACAAAGGCCATTCTGTGGAGCCTGCGAACGGCCTCTGTGTGCTCCACACCAATGCTACTTTGATGGTAGCACATGGTTTCTCCCAGGGACCCCAGCACTGCGAGCAGCTTCTCTTTCTACAAACATTTAAACACAAAACGGGAAAACAACCAATTTGGGGGTCAGTATGCAAATGTCATGGAGGACAATTTAAAATATTATCATTAAATAACAAAAACGAACAAAAAGCAATAAGAAGAGTCAATACTGCTAACAAAGAATGATAAACACACCTAAATTTTTAAAAAAAACTAACAATTTTTTAAGCACTTACTTTGATGACTTCTAACAAAAAGTTAAAAATTAAGTGTGTAGTGAAAAATTAATATAAGCATTTAATAATTTAATAATTCAGGACAAAAAAAGGGTTGGGTAAAAGGGATCATTGTCTGTTGATGAAATGCATAATTAATAGTAAAGACCAAATATGAATGAGTCTGAATAACATACAATATCAAGTACAACCTGTTACTGAAATGAAGATGGATTTTTCAGGTTTTCACTCAGTCTTTTTGAGCCTAATTAATAAAATAAAAAGATATAAACTTTGAACATCTCAAAGAATACAACTCCTCAAGTTTCCAAGGACATTGACAAAGACTAACCATTTACTTAATCACAAAGAAAACTTCAATATATGTATATTTAAGGCTATATTCTCCGATCCCAAGGAAATAAAAGTAAAATTTAAACCAAAATGAGGGCAAAGCTTACAAAACTAAAATTAAAAAAACCTAAGAGCCATTATATTAATAACTACTAGTCTAGAGAAAACTCAGAAACATAGTGACAATCTTATCACATTAGCTGGCAATTCTTTTACACACTTCTCTATTAAAATAATACTTGCATATTCCTACAACATATCTTTGTTATTCAAGATTAACTTGGGCCGAAACCGGTTTGGCTCAGTGGATAGAGCGTCGGCCTTCGAACTCAAGGGTCCCAGGTTCGATTCCGGTCAAGGGCATGTACCTTGGTTGCGGGCACATCCCCAGTAGGGGGTGTGCAAGAGGCAGCTGATCGATGTTTCTCTCTCATCGATGTTTCTAACTCTATCCCTCTCTCTTCCTCTCTGTAAAAAATCAATAAAATATATTTAAAAAAAAAAAGATTAACTTGGGCAATTTACTAGGTGTACTGGTTAATAATGCGGATTTTTTTCAATAGATGGAATTACACATATGTTGATATATATGCAATTTGATATGTATGCTATATTTTAGTATTGAGAGCAAGCTTCAAAACTTCGTATGTCAAATCTGCTGAAAGTGTTAACATAATAGATATTTTTATACTTAAAAATGTCGAATTTCGTGCCTAAAAGAGAGCATTTGGGGGAAGTTATAATTCATTATTTTATTTTGAAGAAAAAGTTATTGTATACTTCGGGAAGCTTATGGTGAACATGCTCCATCTCAAGATACTTGTGAACACTGGTTTAAATGCTTTAAAAGTGTTGATTTTGATGTGAAAGACAAAGAACGTCCAGGTCAATGGAAAAAATTTGAAGACCAACAATTACAAGCATTATTGAATTAAGATGCCTGTCAAACTCAAAAACAACTTGCAGAAAGATTAAACGTTGCTCAGCAGACAATTTCCGATCGTTTACAAGCAATGGTAAAGATTTTAAAGGGAGGAAAATGGGTGCTACATCAACTGAACAAGACAAATGGAAAACTGAAAAGTCATCAGTAAAATGTTGCTTCAACGGCACGAAAGTAATTCTTTTTTGCTTCGAATTGTGACTGGCGATGAAAAGTGGATTTATTTTGAGAATCCCAAATGCACAAAATCATGGGTTGACCCAGGTCAACCATCAACATCAACTGCAAGGCCAAATCGATTCAGAAAGAAGACAATGCTCTGCGTTTGGTGGGATCAGGAAGGTGTGGTGTATTATGAGCTTCTAAAACCACATGAAACCATTGATAGTGATCACTACCGACAACAAATAATCCATTTGAACCACGCTTTGATAGTGAAACGACCAGAATGTGCCAAAAGACATGGCAAAGTAATTTTCCTTCATAATGACGCACCATCACACACTTCAAAACCAGTTAAAGACACGTTAGAAGATCTTGCCTGGGAATTATTAACCCACCCACCATATTCACCAGACCTTGCTCCTTCAGATTACCACTTGTTCTGATCAATGGCACATGCACTTTCTGAGCAGCACTTCAAAACGTACGAAGAAGTGGAAAATTGGGTCTCTGAATGGTTTGCCTCAAAACAAGAGAAGTTCTATTGGGACAGTATCCACAAATTATCCGAAAGATGGGGGAAATGTGTAGCTAGCGATGGACATTACTTTGAATAAAGCACTTTTGATGTTTCTCTTGAAATTATTGTGTTTTCTTTGATTACAAAATCCGCCATTATTAATTGGTACACCTAGTAAATCAATAAACATATTTAATATCTCAGTATCAGAGGGGTTTTATTAGAAGTCTATTTACTTGTGAAATTGTTCCAAATAATTTTCCTTATTCTAATGATGAATTGAGTGCTTCTCATAATAGTGCAGAAAGGAAGTACTATGTGAATCAGTCTTGGATTTTCACAATTTCCAGCATTTTTTCTAAGCCAAATAAAAGTGGTTTCTTTTTAGCTTTTTTTTTAAAAAAAAGAAAGGATTGAAAAATAGTAATTGGTCCAGTTTTAATTTGTTAGGATAAAATAATGTTTAAAGACCTGTGAGGTAGTTGATGGGGGGGTGGGCAGTTTTCAGAAGATATTCACAGCTTTTACAAAAGAAGGTACAAAATTAAAATATCCGATTAGCATAATATTCTAAATATTCCACTGAAACAGAATTTATAGTGCAAACAAGATTTCTCAGTCTCTGCACATCATGAAACAGATTGTGGACTCCGTAAAGCATCTGAAATAGGGACTGGCACAGGATGTCCCCCATATGCTTCCAGCCTCACACCCCTCTCCCTCCCACTCTGCAGCCGATCACTGTAGCAAGTGCGGCCCTCACCATGCACTTCCCCTCTGAAGGGCAGCTCACCTGCCTTCAGAATGACTGCCACCCACTCAGCACCAGCAAGAAGCAGAGCCTCAGCAGGCCCCCAGCCTCTTGTGCCATTTCCACCTCCCATAGTAACTTGCATTGCCCCACTAGCCCCACCCTTTACCACCAAACAGCCATTCTCTTCTCTCACCAGGTAAAACAGCCTACCTTCATTTGCTTAGCCAAGTCATCATTGTACTGTAAGACTCAGTTCAGTCACGATTTACAAGAAGCCCTTCCTGAGATCCCAGGATAGCAATGTTTCAAAGCACCCTTGGCAATAAAACATAGAACTGACCTTGAAAAAGAATCTGTGCCTCCATTTTCTCATCTATACATGGATATCTACCTTATAGGGTCGTGATGATTAAATGGCCTCATAAACACAGAGTGGTTAAATAGTATCTATCTAGTAAGCAATAAGTCTAATTGATCTTTATTTAGCTATTATTCATCTACTAGAGGCCCGGTGCACGAAATTCGTGCACGGGAGTGTGTGTCCCTCAGCCCAGCCTGCACCCTCTCCAATCTGGGACCCCTCGAGGGATGTCTGACTGCCCGTTTAGGCCCGGTCCTACCTGGACATCCCTCTCATAATCCAGGACTGCTGGCTCCCAACTGCTCTCCTGCCTGCCTTCCTGATTGCCCCTAACTGCTTCTGCCTACCAGCCTGATCACCCCCTAACCACTCCCCTGCCAGCCTGATTGATGCCTAACTGCTCCCCTGCCAGCCTGTTTGCCCCTAACTGCCCTCCCCTGCAGGCCTGGTCCCCGCCAACTTCCCTCCTCTGCTGGCCTGGTCATCCCTAACTGCCCTCCCCTGCAGGCTTGATCGCCCCCAACTGCCCTCCCTTGCAGGCCTGGTCCCTCCCAACTGCCATCCCCTGCTGGCCATCTTGTGGTGGCCATCTTATGTCCACATGGGGGCAGCCATCTTTGACCACATGGGGGCAGCCATCTTGTGTGTTGGAGTGACAGTCAATTTGCATATTACTCTTTTATTAGATAGGATGCTTCCCTCCATTTTACTAGTGTCACAATAAATGGATCTACGTCCCACCAAAGTGAAAGCTGCCCCTCATTCATCTTGTACTGCAGTGCCTAGCCTATGACAGGCAATCAGAAGTGTGTGGTGAACTAAAATAACTGTCTCTGACTAGGGCAATAGCAGGGAAGGTGTATGCAAGTTAGAGATCCCACTAACCCAGTTACAAATCCACAGTTTGGTCCATCCCCCTCCGGTGAGTCCTCACTGGGTATGAAGCCTGCTCTCAACCCTTTCAGCCCACTTGAACTCCAATTAGCAAGTCTTCCCACAAGCCCAGGCATCTAAGTTACCGGCTCACAGCAGGTCTGGCATGAATTTAGAAGCAATGAATCGTAGAGAAGGAGAAAAGACTGTTTTCAGTGGCACTGGGATGACAGGAGTGACAGAGAAGGAAAAAATGAACCGAACCCAGCCCCAGAACCTGGGTTTATGAAGCAGGAGGTGAGGTTCCTTTCTTCCTGGACCTAACTTACCGTGTGAATAAGGAAACAGACTTGGCTTCACAGGGAGGCAAAGAGATGGCACACTTCAAGTCAACCTAACTTTTACAGTGCTTATCAATGAATTTTTTATTTAACAAAATATAATAATTTTAATAAAAATCGTTTTTCTTTATTTACTTCAAATGAAATAAAAAATATTCAACTGTGGAGTTTTTTGTTTTGTTTTGTTTTGTGTGTTTTTTTGCTATGCATACACAAATTGAGTGACAGCGTTCCAGACATGACTGCTGTTAACACTATTTGGAAAGATCTAGAGATTTGATTCCTCAGGTGTTTAATTTCTGAATTGGTAACAACATATTTATTATTTTGTTCCTTTAATGAAGTCAACAAAAACACTTCTTTCTTTTTAAACTTGGCAAAAGTAGAACATTAAGTAATTCTACTTGTTTATTTTTATTAATATACTAGAAGCCCGATGCACGAAATTCCTGCAAGGGGCTCAGCCCTGGCAGCCCCAGCTTAGTCCGGAAGGTGGTTCGGCTGTCCTGTCTAATTAGCATATTACCCTTTTATTATTTAGATAGCCAAGGCACAAGAATTTTCCTGAGGCATTTATTCTTTTAAACAAGTAGATCAAATATGATTTCAAACAATACTTTTTTATTTAACATTTCTAACATACCAACTGGCACTTATACAACAGATTTAACCTTTAAAGTAAAAATAATTCACTGAATCAGCAGCCAAAAGTGAACGACTAACTTTTACAGATAAATGTTCTGGCCAACAAAATTTAAGTTAATTTAGGAAGCAACTGATAAAGCAGTCTTCACACATCTAAGGAAAAACTCACTTGTTGAAATCCTTCAATATGTGAAAATCTTCTAAAAGTACTACAAAGTAGTATGGTAACTTTAAGTGCTAAAGAAAAACTGAAATGAAGAACTATCATCCCTATTTCATAAATAAAGAAATTGAAGGACTTGAACAGCATATTATACCAATTGTAAAATATTTGTTTCTCTTTTCAATAAATTTTTGTTTTTAAAAGAAATTTTGGGAGTTTTACAAATGGATATTGATAGTAAGTAAACATCAGTATTTTGTTTGTGTTTGTTTTTTTTCATGGTCTAACCTCTCTATTCACAAGGATTTCAGGCAGCATATAACAAAGTTTAATAAAACACAGACCTAGGTCAAAACAACATAAAAAGAAAAAAACTTTTGTAACTATGAGAGTCAATATATATTTTTATAACTAATAAATTTTGCTTCCACTTCTCTGACAATGCAAGAAAAAAAAAGGCTGTTACAATTTACATTAAAATACAGAACATAGTTCTTTAAGAAAACCAAGTTTATCCGATAACAGCAAAATAAATAACATAAAATTGACAAATGATTTATGACATATTGAAATGTAAAAAAGGATACAATTTATAATTACATGGAAACACTCTGGTAGTTCATAGATGTCTTAAATATTATATTACAATACAATATTTTAAGGCTCTTGTATATGTATTGATTGCTCATGCAAAATATTACTTAATCAAGATTTCTTTCAAAGAAAATAAAATGTAATGCCATATTTTCCAAAATATTTTCCCTACTAAAATACAAATAGCAAAAAACAAAGCAACCAAAAATAAAATTAACTAATAAATGCAATAACATGGCTATAACTCAAAGTAATCAAACTAAAGGGGAAAAAAAGAGGGGAAAAAAGCATACAAACAATGAGTACATTCATATAAAATTCTAAAAAATGTAAGCTAATCTATATCATGGGTGTATCCATATATCAAAATGCAGCAACAAACTTTAAGAAACATGTACAGCTTATTATATATCAATTAGACTTTATTAAAACTGTTAAGACCCACATAAATATATTCACACACCTACATGAAAAAATGATAATGTGCAAAAAGCAGCCCTAATGGCTTGTTTTGGTCTTGATACATACTCCTCCATTAAAAGAAACCAGAATCTCTGGAGAAATGGCCTATTCCAGACTATTCACAAAATAAGCCTGGGACTGCTGTGTCTAAAAGAAAGAAATTCAAAGCCTAATGAGACAATGATGCCAGCTTTAAAAGACCAAAATAAAATAAAATAAAATGCTACTACCCAAATCCCAAGAAAATAATTGATTCTCACCATATCTATAGCAAAAAGACTGCTGTCGTCCCAGATATCTACTGAAATTGCTTCACCAATAAGTATTAAATCCTCTGCAAGCAATTCCAGAACTCTTATTATCATCTGTCTGCTACCTAGAAAAACAGTCAGGAGAGAGAGAAGAAAAAAGTTAACTTTCAAATCAATAGCTAAATGCCATATTGTTCAATCTTCTAGTCATGCCCCCAAATTCCTATTTCTCTTTAATATCTTATATGCTTTTAGAACTGTTGAAAGATATAAACAGGGAAGCCACAATCGACAATCACCATTAAAGACTTCTATTTTAATCATATGCTATTTAACTACAACGAATCAAATGTGCTCACAGTGGGAAAGATACTCAAGAAGAGAGTGGCAGTAATTTTACTACAAGTATGGTGAGACAGATTAAACTAATTTTTCAAATTCAGAGACCATCCATGTCACATGGAACATGTGACAAAGCACCAGGGCAGTTTAGAAAACACATTCTAAGGATTTCCTATGTAGTACCACAAGGCTTAAGCCTCGTCATAAACTGTATTTCCTGCACAGGAGCTGCCTGGGAAGCTAAGCTTGGACTGGAGCAACTGAAGTATAATGTCCATGCTGGCATTAGCTGAAGAAACTTGAAGAAGTTCTATCTGAAATAGGTTCTCAAGCCCACGCTCACATTAAACTCTAAAAAAATTCCCTAAGGAACTGTGCCATCGGAGCCACACCCACCAGCATAATGTCCTTCTCCATACAGCCATAATAACAAAGGAATGCCACAATCCACAATTCTAAGTGAGGCGGACATTCCTCAGCCTTCCTGTCCACATACCAAAGGTCAATTTCTAATGAATAAAAGTAAACTACCAGATCATAAGGGTCTAGATTAATATTTCATCAGAACTGCTGGAGAAAGTTCTTTAAGAAATCTCTTATGATATTGAACAATTATAAATTATGTAATAATTTACCACAAAAGAGCAAGAGAACATTTAGAAAATTTTATGTATCAAGATACAGCTTTATAATTATCAATCTGACTTTTTACAGCAAGTTAAGGAAAGGTTAAATGCAAAATCATTAAATCTAAAACTGTTCTTCTCAGTACACCATGCAGACAAACATATCTATAATAATAAAAGTGTAATATGCTAATTAGACTGGACGTCCTTCCAGACATCCCTCCGGACGACCTCCGGGATGAAGCCATGGCTACGAGGGCCGAGGCAGCTGCTGTGGTTGCCTCGGGCCGAGGCAAACCGCCAGGGCTGTGAGTATCCTATCTAATAAAGGGGGAATATGCTAATTGACCATCATGCCCTCAAAATATGGCGGCACCCACAGCCAATAAAGAGGGAGTATGCTAATTGACTGTCACGCCTCACAAGATAGCGGTGCCCATAGCCACAAGATGGTGGCGTCCAGTCCCCTCAGCCCCCCAGGGGAAGACAGTTAGGGATGATCATGCCGGGAGGGGAGCAGTTAGGTGTCAATCAGGCTGGCAGGGGAGTGGTTAGGGGGCTATCAGGCTGGCAGGCAGAGTAGTTAGGGGTAATCAGGCAGGCAGGCAGGCAGGCGAGTAGTTAGGAGCCAGCAGTCCCGGATTGTGAAAGGGATGTCCAACTGCAGGATTGGGTCTAAACCGGCAGTTGGACATCCCCCAAGGGGTCCCTGATTGGAGAGAGTACAGGCTGGGCTAAGAGACACCCCCCTCCGTGCATGAATTTCATGCACCGGGCCTCTAGTCTATATATATATATATATATACACGTGTGTGTGTATATTAGAGAAATATGCTAATTAACCGGGACGCCGAAACAGGTCGACCAGACAGGAGGAGGTTGCGCACGCAGTGTCAGGGGCTGGGCTGCTGGGGCCTCCGTGTGCCTGCGCTGGGGGAGGGCCTGATCAGCAGCAGCCATGGCTGCTTCAAGGGCTGGAGACGGAGGCAGGGCCGGATCGGCAACTTGAGGGTGGGCAGCGCCACGCGATTTCAAATCAAGCACTGGGCTCCTAGGACTTTATAATGCTAAGTTCAGATTTTCCTTCACCACATTATTGGTACCCGAATTACTATGTATCCTAACTCCCAGAAGCAAAGTCACTCCGTCAGAAGTTAGGTGTACAGTTTTCCTCAGGATAAAATAAAAATGTTAATGCTTTCCAAACAAATACCTACCTCCCACTTTGCTCCCCATCACCCTCAAGCAGGCAAAAAGTAGCAATAGGACTTAAAGAACCATTAGCATGTGATATGTTCTTTACTCAGCCAATATAAATGAAAAAAGGCAAAACTTGTTCATCTTATATTTATATCTCAACAAGTTTATTCATTACCGAAAATGTATAGATTTAGAGAACAAAAATCATTATTGCTTCCAAATCTTTCTTTACCTTCAAAATGCAAAGTGCTTCAGAGAGTGGACTTTAGCTTCAGAAGAACCTTGGATCAAGTCTGTTCTTATCTGTCTGACCTTGGACTAGTTTCTGAACGACTCGTGATTTGTAACATGGAGAAAGAAGCAGAACTACCACAATGGAAGGGGGCTGGTGTGAGGAGAGCATGAAATAATGCACATGAAACCAAGCAGCTCAACTCATAGTAACTGTTGTTTGATTGCTAGACTGTCCGGCACTTGCCATTTTGGTATCTTTCTATCACTCGTCACTAACATTACAACTACATTCCAGTGTATATATTACAATACACCTTTGCAACTTTACTTAGTACCTTGGAAAGAAAATATTAAATATTCGGGGTTTTTTAGTTTTGTTATTTGTCTGGGTTTTTTGTTTTGTTTTTTAGGAAAAATTATTGCAAAGGTAAGAATCCAATTGTAGGTATGTTTCTAACATGTTCATAGCTTAAGTAACAACCGAGTAAAAAGAATGAACTGAGAGCAAATAAAAAAGTTCCTAAGAAGCAAAAGCCAGAGATTTATTTATTCTGGTCTATTCATGTGGCTCACCTTCTCTAAATGACTGCAGTTGCATGGATTTCTCAGTGATTACATTTACAGCAGCCACACACAGTGAAGCCTGTGCACAAATAGCCACAGATGGAAGGTGATACTCCATGGCACCACATTTAATTGAGAAATAATAAAGGCCGTATTTTCTTAAGAATTTGTTCCCCAATAAATGCAGATTCTAAAGGTCCCAGCATAGATAGAAGGTGAAAAAAAGAAAAATAAGAGTACCAGAAAACAGTCAAAACAATCACAGGTTACATAAAAAGCACTATGATTTCACAAACAACAGACCTGTTCTCAAGAGAGGCACTGTGGACTCCAGGAGGCAGACACAGAACTGGGGGAGGCTGAGCTGCTGGAACTGCAGCTGCAGCGTGTCTTCCGTCTCCAGCTCGGGCAGGTCAATGTGTGCCACATCCAGAGGTGAAGGGATGGAAATCCTGGAGTTCACATGCTCTTGACTGCTACTCCCGCTATGAAACAAACAGGACAATCCCTGAATAAGGAGACGGCCCACACACAGATGGACTGCACTTCTGTGATGGGTGCACTGGGAGCCTCAGGTTGGACAGGAGTCTAATGCTTCATGTAACAGTTCTGGTTGGATTTGTAGAAACCCTGACAAAGTCATGGCATTAAATTCCATCAACATGGCTCAAAATTACAAATGAAACCAAAAATGCCTTTCTATTTTGCTTTCAAACTGATGTTCTAGAAATGTGTCAAGATTCTTACAGTAGCAATCAGCATTAGCAAAGATAGCCTGTTCATTTAAGGAAAGCAGGAAAATTCATTGCAAAGTTCTTCTGAAATTAACTCATAAAGTCAAAACTAGATAGTTCATATAGTTGACTAGATTTTCTGTGATTTCCACCAAATATTCTAAGTAAGCCAATGTTAATAACTGAAGAATGCTAGAAAATGCCAGAAAAACATGAGAAATAGACTACTTCAGTTAGTATATTCAACATCACATAATGTTTTTGAAAATACACCAAAAGATGAAACATCCCATCTATGTTGACTTTCTTTATAAAAAGATCCTTACTTTGGGTGTAAAGTGGTAGGGTGGGGATAAATATGTATAGAAGGCCTGAACTTACATTTGCAAAGACCCTAAAATTTTGCCTTTTAATGTCATCCACAAGTGAACCTGAGTCACAGAGGTACACTAATGCTACTGGACATGTAGAATTTGTTCTGTCACTTCTTCAATTTTCATATCCAAAACATCCCAAAAGTATGGAAATAAGCCAAGTTCTCTCAAGCTCTGAAAGGCCCCATGAGGAAGTTGACACTTAGGAGTGAAAATCCACAAGCAGAGTGTATGCTTGTGTGCTGAGTACAGAGTTGTAATATAATATTTATGTCTTTCTGTGGGTCGTGATCAAAAAGGTATGAAAGCCACTGGTTTAACAACCAAGGCGATACCTGAGCTAATGTTACAAAAGAGAAGACAGAGAAAAATAATGATCTCCCTGTGAAATTAAAACCCACACACAAGCTAACCAGGCTTTCCCACAGTCACCTGGACGACACTGCATCCCAATCCTGGCCATCTCCTCTAGGGCGCTGGCCTGTGCGTCCAACCACAGAAGGCCGGGGGCTGCTGCTTCCTGGAGAAGGGTTCTGAGAATGATGAGTAACTCTTACTTCATAGCAATAAGACAAAGAGGAATTTTGGGAAACTGTATCTGGAGGGGAGAAAAAAAGAAGAAAATTATCCCTTAGTAGAGACAGATTACTGATTATGCAATATTTCTAACAAAATTAAGGTAGTAGGAATGCTTCTATAGGGGTAAAAATAAAAACAAAGGTCAACCTTTCCTGCAAGTATTCACTCAGCACATCTAGGTTTCTATCTAGTCTGATTATAAGAAGCCTTCTAGCCAACACTACTCACTTATGACATTAAGATGGCCAAGGGAGAACATCAGATCACACACTCCCTGCTGAAAACTCCCCAAGAAACCCATCTCAACCCACAGGCAAAAATTAACTCAAAATGGATCAGCAACCTAAATATGAGAGTTAAAATCCTAAAGCTAAGAGAGAAATATAGGGATAAATCCTCATAATCTTGAATTTGGCAATGGATTCTTAGATGACACCAAAAGCACAAACAACCAAAGAAAACATAAACTGAACTTCCTCACAATTAAAAAGTCCCGAGTCAAACAAAGGACATTATGAAAAAAGTGACAACCTACAGAATGGGAGAAAGTATTTGCAAATTATATATCTGATTAGAGGCCCAGTGCACGTAATTCGTGCACTGGGGGTGGGGGTGGGGGGTCCCTCAGCCCAGCCTGCACCCTCTCAGTCTGGGAGCCCTCAGGGGATGTCCTACTGACGGCTTAGGTAGGGAATGGGCCTAAGCCGCAGTCTGGTCTCCCTCTGCGGGAGGCAACCAGACTGATCAGGGGAAGGCACCACCCCCAGCACCCCGCTGCTGCTGCCACTGCTGGCCGCCGCAGCCGCCAAAGTGTTTTCATTAAAACAGACTCCAGTCCCTTCACCACGAAAAAATGACAACTTTCTTTAGGCATTTTCAAGATGTCTCTTTCATTGGATATGACATTTCTTTCTTTTTTTTTATCCTCACATGAGTTTATTTTCCCATTGATTTTTAGAAAGCGTGGAAGAGAGAGGGAAAGACAGAGAGAAACATCAATGTGAGAGGCACACTTCAATTGGTTGTCTCCTGCATGAGCCCTGACCTGGGCCCCAGCCAGGGAGGAGCCTGCAACCTAGGTACAAGCTCTTGATCAGAATCAAACCCAGCTCCCTTGCGGGTTTGTGTCTCTTCTTCAGCCTCAGCAGACCAGTGCCGCGGCCGCGGCCGTGGGGCTGGAGCTGGGGGCCAGCACCCCTGCGTGTTGTTCTCTCCGGCTCTGAGGCCACCCTGTCTATTGTTCTCTTAGGCTCTGGGCCCGCACCAGGCCCCTCCTCCTGATCTGGTTGTGACCGGTACGGCGTCCCAGCCTAATTTCCACATTACCTCTTTATATATATATAGATTATATATATATAGATAAGGATTTAATAACCACGATATATTAAAAACTCCTAAAACTCAACAACAAAAAACTAATTTAAAGATAGGCAATGGACTTCAACAAACATTTCTCCAAACCTATATACTAGTATATAAAAGCCTAAGTGACCAAACGACTGAACGATCGAATGACTGGTCGCTATGATGCGCACTGACCACCAGGGAACAGACACTCAATGCAGGAGCTGCCCCTGGTGTTCAGTGCACTCCCACAGCCAACCTCCCGTGGCCCCTCCCCGAGCCGGCCAGCCCCAATCGGCCCCCATAAGGGCCGACTGGCCAACCTCCTGCAGCCCCAATCACCGGCCAGGCCAAGGGACCCCACCCATGCACGAATTTGTGCACCGGGCCTCTAGTAAGATGTATGAAAGGCCAATAAGCACAAGAAGAGTCACCAGGGAATCATTAGTCATTAATCAATAGTCAGGAGGGAAATGCAAATCAAAACCACAATGAGGTACCATTTCACACCTACTAGGATGACTATGATTAAAAAAAGGAAAATAACAAGTGTTGGTAAGATGTGGAGACACTGGAAACTTCATAAATTGTTGGGAATGTAAAATGGTGCAGCCACTGTGGAAAATAGAGGGGCGGTTCCTAGGAAAGTGAAACATAGAATTAACGTATGACCCAACAATTGCATTCTCAGATATACACCCAAATGAATTGAAAATGGGGTTGAACAGATATGCCAATGTTCACAGAAGCATTATTCACAATAACAAAAGGTAAGAAAGAACATTAGAGTCCATCATCACATGAGTGAATAAACAAAATGTGGCATATACTAGAATGGAAAATTGTTTAGTCAAAAAAAGGAAGTCCTGGAATATGCTACAATGTGGATGAACCTTGAAAATATTATGCTAAGTGAAATAAGCAAAGTTCCCCTTGTATAGATTACACTTGTATGAGGTACTTAGAATACACAAATTCAATAGACTAGAGCAGCGATTTTCAACCAGTGTGCCACAAAAAAATTTAAAACTTGTAATACCTGACTACTTAGTTAGGGTACCTCTTTTCCCTTAGATTGTTAAATAAAAAAATGACAACAGCCAACACAACAACAGCCATCCTTTGTGAATGAATCAAAATAATACCCTTTTTTTGTCAGATTGGCAAAAATCACTGGACTGGAGGTTACCAGGGGCTGCAGGAAGGATTAACTGTAAAGCATGATCACCAATCACTCTTAGTATTCAATTTTCAATGCATATGGTATAAGTGCACTGAAATACTACCAGTAAGTTGTAAACAGTTTTGAGAACTGTTTACAACTTACTGGTAGTACTATATTTGTCCATTAGGTGGTGCTTTTTCCATGAAAAGTCAGGCATTGTGATGGTATAAACTCTGACATCAAAAGTTGCATAAAAATAGTTGTCATAATATAAAAATCGGTATTTTTCAATCCAAACAATTTATTAACACAACATATAATTTGCTAAAATACCCAAACAGCTGGGCTCAGAATCCTAGTCCCTGGCTTCCAACAACACTGTTTCCACAGTGTGCTTTCAAGGGTGATCATTAGCTGAGGAATGAGGAATGGGAGTTTACCTTGTGACAATTTACATACAGTAATTCCTAACAGTATGTATAATGGGGTTCTTTCTCAGAAGAATCTGCAAAGACCACCAGTGACTAATGGATAAATAAACATAAATACCTTTTTTGCTAGAGAAAAAGCCTGGATCTCGGTAGAAGTGAAGTCTGTGTCGTAAACACATGCACAGCTGCTGCAAGCAGGACACTGACTGCAGTGCCAAGCGAGGTGTCCCCTCACCTCCGAAGGCCAGTTTCAGCAGAGAAAAAAGGCTCTGAAATGAAGAAGAACCATGAAAATGATCACGGGAACCAAGTGCTCAACTTCAAAGGAGGATGTGAAGCTGAAAGAAGGTTAAATGAATAAGCAAAGCAAATAAGTTGCCAAATATTTGTAGGACAAGAAACAGAAATTGGCAAAAGTGATGTGGCATAATGCAAGAATATGGGTCAAAATAAAATTAAATGTGAATAGAATAGTCAGTGTTGCTTACAACTAAAATCTGTTAGGTGAGAGAACACAGGTATTAGGTATTACTCCCCATTCAGGACATGAAGTTTCACAGTACTTTTTAAAAAGCACATCAAGGTTTCCACATCTCAAACAGCTAAATCAGTTTACTACGTGTTGGTAATTAATAGCTTTTCCTCTGCTATCATTTGACAGCGGCCACAGTATGGATTAATAACTGCCATTCACTGGAATGATTTTCAGCCCTGTGATTGTGGAGCTGCAGATATGCCCCAATTCCAACCCTGGGTCCCAATGCCTCTAACTGTACAAGCCTGGGTCCAATGCCTCTCCTGTACAAGCCTGGGTCCCAGTGCCTCTGCTGTACAAGCCTGGATCCCAATGCCTCTAACTGTACAAGCCTGGTTCCCAATGCCTCTAACTGTACAAGCCTGGGTCCAATGCCTCTCCTGTACAAGCCTGGTTCCCAGTGCCTCTGCTGTACAAGCCTGGATCCCAATGCCTCTAACTGTACAAGCCTGGGTCCCAATGCCTCTCCTGTACAAGCCTGGATCCCAATGCCTCTCCTGTACAAGCCTGGGTCCCAGTGCCTTTAACTGTACAAGCCTGGGTCCCAGTGCCTCTGCTGTACAAGCCTGGGTCCTAGTACCTCTGCTATACATGCCTGGGTCCCAAAGTCTCTGCTGTAGAAGCAACAGACCAGACTGCAAAGAACCCATCTTCATTGCTCGCTATCACATTTCCTCAGCATCCAGCATTGTGCCTAACACATACCAGATAATCAGAGAAACAAGCTATTCTTAATGTTAGGAGGGTTCCTGCTGCCTAACCTCAACTTCCAAAGTCTACTAGTATTCACCCTTTAGGTGACCCAGAAGTGGTAAATTCAGAGTAGCCAAATTGGACTACATGTGTCAAATGAGACTACCTCCTATCAGAAGAACTACCACTATCCAAATAAGTCAGAGAACAAGTGGTTTAAACACTTTATCCTTTAAATACGGTAGTGCACAATTCTTTCCTAAGGACTGCTATGTTGCAAATTTTATTTCCTTCCAAAATCTAAAACAATTAAAGAGCATACACACCTGAACAATTTTCGGCCTTTGAAGGAAAATCTCAGCAGGAAAATCTTGCATGATAACGTCCTTCAATAGTTCACAGGTGTTCCAGATCAAAGTGTGGTTACTACTTCTTAAAGAGCTACAAAAGAGCATTATTTATTTTTAAAAAGAGTTTACCTATCCCAGATTCTAAGTCACTGAGTAGCAAATGACTCTACTCACATCCTTCAGGTCTCAGCCAAGACATTGCTTCCCCTGGGAATCCTTCCTTGATCTGGTCCCTAAACAATAAACAACTGTGGGCAGGTGCTTCTTCCACAGCCCTATACTGGATCTGCTGCTATGTCAACTGCGGGCTTTGTACCCCCACTAGACCCTCCTCAAGATGGCATGCCCAGAGCCTATCACAATGCTGTTAAATGAGATTAAGGAGGTCAAAGGGCACAAAATTCAATGACATCTGTTATGTGAATTAAGAAATAAGACAGAAAAAATAACAGTAACTATAGAGTTTAATTATAGGAATTAGGCTCCTTACTGCTCTTCTCTATTCTAGGTGACTCAAGCTGGAAGGCCCCTCTTATCCTGTACAGAGGATATCCCTCAAGTTCTCAGACAATACTCTCCCTCCTAGGGATGTAGCAGTGGTTCACCCTCCACCCCAAGAAACCAACCCCCCTCTCTCAGCCCAGCTCCAGTCCACCATCCACCGTCCCCCACCCATAGGTGTGCACTGGACAGCATCTCATCTCTCTCCCTAAGGGACTGACTCAGAACTGCCAGATCATGTCCGTCCTGCCCCTTCCCCACGTGCAGCTACCTCTTCAATATGTTGTTCCAAGAGAGTTTACTGAGGCCTCAGAAGTGTCATCAGCAAAAATCATTTCACAGCATCTTCCTGTCTCTGGCCCTAATGCTAGCAAGTTGCTAGCAAGTTGTTCTTTATTTTCCAGATACGTGTGTTTGTGGAAAATAAAGAACACACACACCTAATTTGTTGTAGTAGTCACAGAAATTAAAATTTCAGAAAAAAAAAGAAACTAGATATTAAGATACTCTCCCAATTTCTATATATCAACTGCCTATGTTGGGGTTGAGGGTAATGACCAATTAATATCCATTACATAAGATCAGTGGTCCCTAACCTATTACAAAACCCAATTTGAAATAAATATACTGTCTACTAAAAAAACTGCATTTATGTTTAATTTCTCTATTTTTACTAAGCAAAGGCACAGCAATGGCCAATCGGAGACTGGTAAATCAGAGATGCCTAATGAGCACATGAGACTTCAGCCACAATGTGCAGCCTGATTAGAGGCAAACAGGAATTTTCTAGCTTACATTCTGAAATACTGAAAATCATGCATATCGTCCCATTACTCCATTCACAGCCACTTGTATCTTTCTTCCTGCTGAAATTGTATAGTGGTAACTACCAGGTGCAAGGCTAGAAGTGAAGCAAAAATAGCTGAACCACATCAGGCACTGTACCTTTCATTAGAGGAGAGGACGTGTCTGTCAGTTGTGGTCAGGGGTAGCCAAGGAAATGTAGAAAACTTCAAACACCTCACAGTCTGAGTCACTGGTAATGGAAGAGCACAACTTATGCCATCAAAGAAGACAATGTTGACAGATTCACCTTTAAACTAAGTCCCCAAATGAAGTTACATATACAGGAGCCTACAATGTACCAAACAAGGCCAGCTGCAAATATATCCACCCTCAAGATAAATAACAGAGCACACTTTTCATATTTTAAACAAAACTCATAGGTTTTAAATAGAAGAACATTAAACATAAACCCATACTGAATGACATTTAGTTGAGTGTTTGTTTTTTTAATTTAAATTCTTTATTGTTTAAAGTATTACATGAGTCTCCTTTTTCCCCCATTGACCTCTCCCTGGCCATTCCCATGACATTTAGTTTCAATTACATTTTCTATTTTACTGACTGACCAGAATATAAAGCTAATATAAAGAGAAATGGTATTTGGAGACCTTTAATTACAGAAATTAAAAATGATTTAAAAAATCACATACTATATCTAATTAGTCATGTTTAAATATCCTAAATGGTGTTAGATGCTTAAACCTCTTTGAAGATGACTTGAAGACTAATAAGGTTGAAAATCAAATGTCTTCAACCTCAAAGATTAAAAGAAATACGAGAAACCAACACAATTTTAAACTACCACAGTTCAAACTATTTTTTAATAGGCTTATTTCCACAGGTTCATTGAGATATAATTGATATCTAACATTGTATAAGTTTAAGGTGTACAACACTATGATTTAATACACATACACTGCAAAATGATTATCACAGTAGAGTTAGTTAACCTCTCCAACCTCTCACATAATTACCAATTATTTCTTGTGGTGAGAACATTGAAGATCTACTCTCTTAACATTTTTTAGCAGATTTTATATAGTACAAGTTAAGGTAGCAACACTGAGAAATAGTATCTACAAAAGCCCTTCCAAATAATAAACAGTCCTTGTTCCTAATGCTTTGAAAAGAGCATGGAATCTTTAAATTCAGATAATTATTATTAATTTCACAAATAAAGCACAATTGTGTCTTTTAAAAGTGCTAACATAAAAGCGGGGTTTGCTTCCTCAGGGAAAAACAAAAGGTGGGTTGAGGGAAGGATAGGCTTACACTGCACATAAAAATGTGTCCAAAACAGGCAGACCACTAATCCACACACTGCAACTCTCCTGCAAAAGCATTCCCAATGTCCTTATTGTTTTCAGCAGCTTCACTCAAGTACCACGCTCTGCTCCCTTCAGACACCTCTCACTTCCACTCATTTAAGCCTCTCAGCCACACACACAAAGGACTACCATCTCAAATCCAAAGCTCCCTATAAGCCTAACAAAATTGTTCCAGAAAGGGAAGATAAAGTATTTTAACAGCTGAACAAGTTTTCTGTTCTATCTTATGCTATTATTCAACCTGAGAGTTTCTAAAGAACCTTTAGAATAACAAGCATCCAAACTGAGTTCAACTGAATCCCTGATGTCAGCAGATATACCCTAGAACACACATTTTTCCAACCACACAGGCAATAAAATGTGAAGCACTTGATTACTTAACCATTCCTAACTGGCAGGGGCACCTAGGATAAAGGTTTCATCTTTTCTCAGCCTCAGTGTCCTCATCAGTAAAATGGGGAGACTGATAATAATCTCATTGGGTCCTCATGAAGATTCATTTATGCAAAGAGTATACACTGAGTGCCTAATACATGGTTGGCATCATTTTGCACAGGGGGATAAAGCAGTGTTTGCAGCTATCACTAAGCTTATTGTGACAGAAACAAGAAGGAAATAAACATATAACTTCAGATCATGGTATGTGTTAGGAAGAAAACTAAAAAAGTGTTCACTGGCTAGAGTCCTCAAGAAGGTCTCTTTACGGAGGTGGCATGTGAGCAGAGAAGGACACAGCCAGACACAAAAAGACCCAGAAGAGATCTCTAAACAGAACTCTAGAATTAGCGATGTTGGGATAAAAATAAAGAAATGAAGATGACGCTGAGTCTTGGCTTGAGTGACTGGACAGACGGTACACTGAGTGAGCTGGAGAATGAGATGAGGAATGCATAGTGCACAGCACAGTCCCTGATGAAGGGTTTGTGTCCAACAAGCAATGGAAGTACTACTGCCACCATTACCACCCACCTATCCAGTTGCTCAAATGCAGTTAGAATAACATAAAATGTTACCATTTAGACTCCACATCCCAAACTAGTTTGAGGAAACTGAAACACTCAGCTTGGTGCTGAAACATTCGAGTTAGAACACAATGTGTCTTCACAACAGTAAGTAAAAGTACATTAATTTCTGATGTACCAGGTCAGCGGATCTACTTCCCTACATGTACTCACCCACGGGTGCTGGAGGCACTTCCAAATGACTTCTGTCTTGAGGAAAATATCCCGTTAAGATTTCAGGTGGCTGTGGCAAATCTGAAAAGAAAATACATATTACTGCATGTATTATTATTGATTCATTATTTGCTACAAGTGAAAGGTACTCGTTTCAAAATTAATGTTTTCTCTTGAGTTTTTAAATCATTTTAAAAACTAGAAAGATAACCCAGTTTTTTTTCTCTGAATAGTCTGTCTTCCTAAAGAGGTAAAAAATGTGAATGTTGAGCCAATTTCAAATTGAGGGTTTTTTTTTCTCCCTTTTTCTTTTACCATTAATATAATTATTTTTTAGAATGAAAATATCTACAATGTACATGAAGAAACTGTTACAAAGTATTTATTCAAGGACTGTTCATCTCTGCTTCTAAGTCCATCTCCTTCCTCTCTTGTACTCCAATTACATAGTGCCTGGTCACTAAAATTTTCATTAATATCTTTTTAAAAAGTTGTCAAAGTCAAAGAGGTTAAGCACTATCTTTCAATGCCTTTCATGATTCTATCACATGATTACATATTCAGCAGTGCAGATGCAATGACAATGAGAATGAGAATAAGGCTAAAACTACATTTTCTAATATTCTGTTTGAAGTTTTCACAACAGTAGTTCTTAATATTAATACAGATATTAAACATTTGCCTTAGACCATACTTCTAACCTCATCGGTAAGAAACTACCTTGAAAATTCACAATTTAAGATTCTACTTTATTTTTATGGCTTAGACAGAAATTGTACAATCCATTGTTAAAAATCACAATCATGCAAGAAGCCAATAAATGGCATTTACCACTGTTCTTGTTAACAGTGGTACCAACAGTCACGGCAACAGAAGTACAGCACTGATACAGAGAAAAATGTGGTAGCAGAAATACTTTTTATACTTTTACCACTCCATCACATAAATTTTATGGGCCTTTTCTTTTTCTTTGAATCAATTCAAATGCCTTCCATATTCAAGGCACTCTATTGGGCATAAAATAACAAGAACACAAAAAGAGCCACCAACAGCTCTATGGCTAATAGATGTCAGGCCTCATGCTGAGCTCTTTTCAGGCACTGTCTCATTTAATCCTCATAATAATGTTATAAAATGTTCTTTCTCACTGTCCCAATTTTGGGCTGAGAAAACTAAAGGCTGGAGCTGTTAAGAACCTTAGCCAAGGTGACAAAATTAATGGCAGAACTAGGACTGAAATCCATGTCTCTTTGACTCTGATTTTATACACTATACCATGTGCAGCTCATTTTGATTGGACCCCATAAAAAAGTCATGAGCTAGGGCCCATATTAACATCCCCCTACATGAAAAACAGTCCAAGAATGCAAGTGTAAAACATTGAGAAAAATCTCTAGCTCAGGCTCAATCCCCAGTAGGAGGTCAGGCAGGAGGCAGTGGATAGATGATTTTTATCTCATCATTGATGTTTCTCTCTCTCCCTCTCCCTTCCTCTCTTTGAAATCAATAAAAACATATTCTAAAAAAACAACAATAAATACAAATGTATCCTCCTCTGACTGACAGTAGAGAAAAAAGGTCAAGCTCATGTAAGTTAACACAAGAAAAATAAGTTGGGGGGGGGGATGTTTTTTAATCTAAGGTCCCTCTCCTTATAATTAAACACTAGAACCAATCCTATATAATAAAGAGCTAATATGCAAATGGTCATCATGCCCTCGAGCTGGGGCCAGGGGTCCTGAGGCTGCACACACCGCCCTTGACGGGGGATCTGAGGCTGCGCCCCCGCCTTGCGGGCTTGATGGGAATGGGGCCGGCCGGGTCTGGGTCTCACGCGATTTCGAGGTGTGTGCGGGTGAGTGGGGACTTGACTCTGGGTCCCATGGTGTGCCCCAGATTCTGACAGGAGGGAGATTTTCATATACATTTTACTAATTTTCTTTCATCTCTGACACTTCTATTATAGAGAAAGGGCAAATAGCAGTATTAAAAGATTTCCTCTAATTAATTTCCTTTTAATGTACACTAATTCCGTGCACCAGGCCACTAGTATATTTATATTTTAACTGAATGCATCAGAATGATTCCAAAGAGTTACCAATCTGATCTGTCTGGTAAGATGCAGAGCACAGTGCAGGGACTTCTGAAGGAAGAATAAAAAGTCCATCCAGAATGCCATCGATTTCAGCCTGTAGATTTGGCTCCACGTTAGCACGAAGTTTAGATAAGAATTCAACTGCACCAAGATCAACCAAATGCTGGACTGCTGGGGAATACTGAAAGCATAAGAAGAGTGTCTTGTGAATAACAATATATATCAAAGTCCCTAGACTTTACCTTACAGCACTTTGTGTATACCAGATGCTCCTTTTTTAAATCTTGCACTGAAATACCCAAAATTAAAGAACTTCCATGAATAGAATATAGGTTTATAGAGACATAAAACATTTAACAACAACTACGAGAGAAAAACCTAGACACTGAACACTATAATTCCTACTTATTACTTCTGTCTACTGACATTCACCCTATCTCTCCTACCTCCAACCAGCCAAAGGATGCAAAGTAGTAAGAATCACCCTCGCCCTAGCCAATTTGGCTCAGTGGATAGAGTGTTGGCCTGTGGACTGAAGGGTCCCGGTTCAATTCCAGTCAAGGGCACATGCCCAGGTTGCGGGCGCAATAATTTTATGGGCCTTTTTTTTTTTCTTTGAATCAATTCAAATGCCTTCCATATTCAAGGCACTCTATTGGGGCGTGCGGGAGGCAGCCAATCAATGACTCTCTCTCATCATTGATGTTTCTATCTCTCTCTCCCTCTCCCTTCCTCTCTGAAATCAATAAAAATACATCTTTTTTAAAAAAATCGCCCACAACTGCACAGCGATTGACAGTTTTGATCGGTTACACTTGCAATTTGACATCTGACTCTGGCAACTAACTATTCTCAAGATATGCTGAGGAGCATAAATCTGAAAAACAAATATAGGAAAGGCAATTTAACACCCCTTGTGAGATGTATTAATCGTGGTCTGTAACATTATCTTTAAACGAGTCCTTTTTCATATGGACACGCCCAATTTTTAACATGCAAATAACAGAACACAAGGAAAAAACAGAATGACAGCTACTAACCTCCCCAGATGATTCCAAAACCCAGAATCTACCAGAACTCAGAAGATCTGTGTCACTTCAGAGCACAGTGGTGACAACGCGAGATTTAACATCACAAATCAAAGAAAAAGGAAACGTGGTCATATAACCAAGTGAGCTAAAAATGCACCGTCCCCGGTTGTTTTTCAAAAACCTTTTACATGAACTTTCCAACAAATGCTCCAATGCAATGACCAAGAAACACTCGCTCCTCTGGTTCTTTACGTCAAGATGCTCGTACCTTCACCAGCTTGTTCAGAAGGCTGAGAACCTCTGCTTTCATGGGGACGGACGGGAAGTTGAACCACTGCAGCAGGTGCACGAACAGCAGCCGGTCCTGGGCCAGGTCGGCGGCGCCGATCAGGTTGAGCTCCACCTTGCAGAGCACGGTCCGCAGGGCGCGCTCGCGGATCTCCGCCAGCTGGTGACCTGCCGGGGACACGCCGCTCGCAGCCGGTCTCGACTCCCCTCCGCCCCCAGCCGCCCACCCGCAACCTGCCCCAAGACCGTGGTTACGCAGGACCGGGGGCGGGGGGAGGGGGGCGCAGGGTCAGAGGGCGGGGGTCGGCGGGGCCAGGAGGACAGAGAGAAACCAATGCCTCCACCAGCTGGGCCGCTGGTGCTCACGGGCTACGCACTGAGGCGTTGACACCAAGTCCGACAGGGGTCCCCGGGGACTGGCCTGGTCAAGCCGGGACCAGAAAGGAAACGTGACACGGCCCTTTTCAGCCAGTGGCAACGACAGGAGGGAGAATCCCGCGAGGGCGGCTCTGACTGTTACCGAGTTTCCTGATGAGCCCCGTCAAAACCATCGCGTCCCGCTCCTTCAGCCGCCGCCGGAGAATTAAACCGCCGCGCCACAGCGTCCGGCCACGATGACTGTCCCCCCCGGAAACTCGGGCCGTGGGACAGCGGGTTCCGCTACGCCGGGGCGAACCACCCGACGGTGAGAGCCATTCCGCGAGCTGCTCCCGGCCCTGCGTCCCAAGAGAAGCTTGCGAGTTTTTCTATAATGGCTACCACGCAGTTCACAGACAGCCGTCTCGCAGGTAGGGACCGGAAAGAATGAGGAGGCAAGCAGAGGTGGAACCGGCTTTGGCCGCCGGGCACGTCGGGACTTGTAGTTCTAGGCCCAGCCGTGCTGCGGTCCAGGAATTCCGGGCCTGCCACCGCGCCCGCCTGCCTGGGTTCCCGCGTCTGAGCGCGGGCTCCTCTGACAGAACCCCAGCCCAGCCATGCACCCTCGCTCTGCGGGGATTCGCTTATGACCCTGCCAATCTGGGTTCTCGGGGGCCCAGAACTTTACAATTTAGAATGCAGAGTTTTGTTTTGTTTTGTTTTGTTTTGTTTTGTTTTGTTTTGTTTGGATTCCCTTACTCGGCGTTACTAAATGACTTACCCTCTTTTAACTGGAATGTACCTCCAAAGTCAAACTGTGTCGGATAAGTTCAGTATAAACAAACATGCCACAAGAGGAAAGAGATGGGGAAAAGGAGATAAGAGAGCAGGAAAAAAAGGGAGCTGCAGACAGAAGTAAAATTGGGTAAAGGGGGGCCAGGTAAAGGTTTGAATTCGTATTTGAATGCACCAAAGTTGGCTTTTGCACTAACACATGTGAACAAAGAGGGGAAACATTCTAAGCAATGGGAAAGCAAGGACAAAATTGAATTTGTAAAATGGTTTCCATTTTAGAGAATATTTTATCTCACTGACCTTTTCAGTTTCCTGGGAAAGGGATGTCAAGGCAGCTATTCCCATTCCTATTTTGCAAAAAAAAAAAAAAAGGGGGGGGGGGGCGGGGGGTAGTGGAGGAGGTTTAAAATCAAAGAAGTGCCTCACCCAAGGTCACATCAACTAGTAAGTGGGGAATTAAGCATCTGGGCCTTAATTTTCTTTGTAATAAATATTCTTAGGACCTTGCTTCCTTTGCATGTGTAGAGAGTGACCTTTGAACAAATCTTGAAAGATAAGTAGGAGTTTATTTTCCAGGCAAAGGAATGGAGTAAAGGGATTCCTGCCAGAGAAAACACTACATGCAAAAAAGGCAAGGATTCAGAGGGAGTCTGTCAAAAGAAGGGGAATGAGAAATTATAGGTGACCAAATTAGCTCTGGGGGGAGGAGAGGGAGGAGAGGGAGTAGAAGGGGGGCTGATAGCCTGTTGGTTATTCTTGAGTTGCTCCCAACTCCCCCACCCCCCTCAGCCAACCGCTGCAGTAAGTGATCTGTACCCTTCCAGCCTTCCAGGCCCTTGGCTTCCGGTCGCTGTGGAAATCAGAGAGTGGGAGGAAAGAGAGGTGTGGGTATTTCATTGAGACTCCACTAGCCCATACCTAGGCCTGCCTGGCCAAGATTTTAACAGTGGCTGCCTTCTCCCACCCTAGGAGACAGCTCCCGGTGGACGGGGCCAAAGGGACCAGAAGTGGAAATCGTGGAGGCAGTTCCTCCAGCTGAGAGGTTTCAGTCGTCATCCAGGCATCAAGGTTTTAGATACGGATTTGAGGTGTCAAGGTCTAAATACACGTGACAGGATAGAGGAATAACGGAAATAACTTTTCATTAATGTTTCTAAGATGAACTGTCTTCGATGATAAGAAACTGGGGCCCTGGCCCGTGTTGCTCAGTTAGTTGAAGCGTCGTCCCGTGTACCAATAGGGGGCAGGTTCGATTCCGGTCAGGGCACATACCCAGGTTTTGAGTTCAGTCCCTGGTCAGGGTGCCCAAGGTGCGTGCAGGAGGCAACTAATGGATGTTTCTCTCTGGCCCCTCAGGGCAGGCACGCGTTCTGTGCGTCTTCCAGGAAAGTCACCTGGACACCAGCCTGTCTCATTTAAAAATAAAGATCAGGACTTATTAATAATTCTGATCCCTAACAAGGAAAAATGGTTAGGACCTGATGTGTCATGCCACACTTATGGATTTTCTAATCATGCCCATAACTTTGTCCTATAAATTTACATAATATTTAACTTTTAGGGGACTGTCGAATTCTAACTTATCTTCCCAATACCAAAATAGAAAGTTAATAAATATTTCATAGCATTTAAAAGTGGGAGGATTGAAACAAGGTATATTCATGTTCCATTTCCAAAAGCAGAGCAACATGGATTTGAACTCTGCTTTCTCTGCAGTTTAATAAATAGGGGGTCTTAATTATAGATGCAGAGAAGCAGAAAAGAATGTCTACCATCACCATCTCTGCTCAATATTGTATTGGAAATTTTATTCAGAGTAACCAGGCAAGAAAAAAGAAATAAAAGGCATCCAGGTTAAAAAAGAAGAGTAAAGCTATTTCTATTTGCAGCTGAGATGACCATATATATAGAAAATCCTAAGGAATCCACAAAGAAGTTATTATAGCAAAGAAAATACTCTAGCAAAGTTGCATAATACAAAATCAATATGCAAAATCAGTTCTATTTCTATACAATAGCAATGAACATTCCGAAAAATAATTTCATTTATAATAACATTCAAAAGAATAAAATACATAGGAATACTAGTAAATTTAACACAACAAATTTAATACTTCTACACTGAAAACTATAAAATATTATTGAACAGAATTAAAGACCTAAATAAATCCATCCTGTGTTTGGATTTGAAGATATAGTATTATTAAGATGGCAATACTCCCAAACTGAATTACTGATTACATAATCCCTTTCAGCTGCCTTTCTAGGAGACACTGACAAGCTTATCCATCTGGGAATAATATAAACATTATTGGCTTATATTCATATGGAAATCAAGGGAGTCAGACTGCCCAAAACAATCTTGGAAACAAAGTTGAGAGATATACACTCCCCAATTTCAAAACTTATTACAAAGCTTCAATATTCAAAACTGTCTGATACTGTAATAAGGGCAGACATATATATCAATGGAACAGAATTGAAAGTCCAGAAATAGCCACTGATATTTATGGCCAATTGATTATCAACCAGTGTGCCAAAACAATTCAATGAGAAAAGAACAGTCTTTTCAACAAATGGGACAACTGGATAGTCATATACAAAGGAATGAATTTGGATCCATACCTCACACCATATTAAAAAAACACACCTCAAAATGGATCAAAGACATAAATGCAAGAGTTATAACTGTAAAACTGTCAGAATAGAACATAGGCTTGAATCTTCATAAGCATGAATTAGGCAATGGTTTCTTAGACATGAAAGCATAGCAAAAAGAAAAAAAGATAAATTAGCCCTAGCTGGTTTGGCTCAGTGGGTAAAGTCCTAGGGGGCGAGGGGCCCATGAGGGAGGCAACCAATGGACATGTTTCTCGCACATCGATGTTTCTTTCTCTGTCTCTCCTCCTCCCTTCCACTCTCTAAAAATCAATGGAAAAAATATCTTGAGGTGAGGGTTAACCAAAAAAAAAAAAAAGGTAAATTGTACATCATATAAATTTAAAACTTTTATGCTTCTAAGGACATTCTTAAAAAAGTAAAAAAAAAAAAACACCTGAGAATGGGAGAAGATATTTGTGAATCATATACCTAATAAGTCTATTATCTAGAGTATGCAAAGAACTTTTACAACTCAACAACAAATAAATTCAATTGAAAAATGTGCAAAGGATCTGAATAAGATGTATAAATAGCCAATAAACACATAACAAGATTATAAACATCATTATTCATCAAGGAAATGCAAATTTAAAAAATCAGAATGAGATACCACTAGGATGGCTATAATCAAAAATAGGGGAAATAACTTTGTGGAGAAAATTGGAAATCTCATACATGGCAGCACTATCTACAATAGCCAACCGTGGGCCCCGCTGATGTGCCTCAGTGGTGGAGGGTTGACCTATGACACAGGAGATAATGGTTCAATTCCTGGTCAGGGCACATGCCAAGGTTGCAAGCTTGGTCCCGGTAGGGGGTGTGCAGGAGGCAGCCCATCAATGATTCTCTCTCATCATTGGTTTTTCTTTCTCTCTCCCTCCCTCTCTGAAATCAATAAAAATATATATATATATTTTAAATAGTCAATGGTAGAAGCAACCCAAATGTACCCCGTGGAGGAATGGATAAACAAAATGTAGTATATTCAGCCTTAAGAAAAAACGAAGTAGTGATGCCTGCTATAACATGCATGAACTTTGAAAACATTACATTAAGTAAAAGAAGCAAGTCACAAAAGACCACGTATTGTATGATTCCGTGTATCTATGTATTAGTCTGTTCAGCCATAACAAAATACCACAGGCTGGGTGGATTAGACAACAGAAATTTATTTTTGCACAGTTCAGTGGAGGCGAGAAGTCCAAGATCAAGATGCTGGAAAAACTTGGTTTCTGGTGAGAGCCCTCTTCCTGGCTTGAAGAGAGCTGCCTCTAACTGTGACCTCACGTGGCCTCTCCTCTCTGTGTTCAGGAGGGAGAGAGAAGCTCTCTGTTTACTCTTCCTCATCCTACAGGGACACCAGTTCTATAGGATTAGGGCCCTACTGTTTTAACCTCATTTATCCTTAATTACTTCCCTAAAGGAACTCTCCAAATACAGTCACATTGGGAGTTAGGGCTTCAACATATGAATTGGGGGGTGTTGGGGAGGGACAGTTCAGTCCATAACAACACAAAATATTCAAAATAGGTAATTTCATGGAGCCAGAAAGCAGATTGTTGTTTGTTAGGGGCTGATGGGAGGAGGGATGGGGGGTGACTGATAAATGGGTACAAACAAAGCCTTGTAGGAGTGATGGAAATGTTTTGGACCTAGTTAAGATGATGGTTGCACAACATTGTGAATTTACTAAATGCTGCTGAATTGTACACTTTACTTTTTAAAATAAAAGACAGTTTTATTAATAAAGAGATCTCATAGCCAATTGGAAAGCTGCAGATGCCACATTAAGAGTCAGGTCTTGCAAAAAGTATATTCTTACAGGATGTACAGATATCTCTTTTTATTTTCCACCGAATAGTACACTTAAAATTTTTTATTTTGTGTTATGTGAATTTCCCCTCAATTAAAAAAAGTAAGTGGAACTTTTTAAAAAAGTCATAGAATAACAACTTTTGGCAAGTATATGGAGAAATTGCAACCCTTATGCACTGAAATGTAAAACGTTGCAACAGTTTTGGAAAATAGTCAACAGTTCCTCAAGAAGTTAAATGTAGAGTGACTGTATGATGCAGCAATTTCACTTCTAGGTATATACTCCTCCACCCCCAAATGAAAGCATGTGTACTCACAAAAACTTGTACATGAATGTTTATAGCTGCATTATTCATAAGAGCCAACATGTAGAGACAACCCAAGCATCCATCAATGGAGGAATAAACAAAATGTGGCTCATTTATACAAGGACATATTCTTTAAAAGGAATGAAATTATAGGTCCTGGCAAGTTAGCTCAGCTGTTTAAGCATCATCCCCATATGCCAAGGTTTCAGGTTCAATCCCTGGTCAGGGCACATACGAGAATCATCCAATGAATGCATAAATAAGTGGAACAGCAAATCAATATTTCTCTGTCTCCCTCTCTCTCGAATCAATAAATTTTTAAAAATAATAAAAAGAATGAAATTATAATACATGCTTGTGAAAGGCCACGGCCAGAGTGGCTTTCGGGTTCAAAGGCTTGTAGAAAGAGCTGACGTGCAAATGATACACACAGGACAAGATTAATTTTAATTATTATGGGGGGAGGCCAGGGCAAACTGGACTAGGACAGTCAAGTTCCACTGAGTCTCCTTTACCCAGCTGCTTTCATTTACTAGAATACACAATTGCCTTTTAGGAATGCAAACAGACATATCAATGGTAATGTTTATAGTAAACAGTAAGATTATCAGGTTTTGGGGGTGTTTGCTTTGGGCCATTGAGTCAGCAGTAGGTCATAAAATGGAAATTCACCGTGTGAATTTCAAAGGGGAGTCCAAATCCAGCCTCCTGGTGGACTCCTCACATTTATATTAATTACTGTTGATCTTGGTTTCCAGCACATGCTACAACACGGATGAGCCTGAACATATTATGATAAGTCAGGCCAGACACATAAGGACACATACTATATGATCCCACTTGTAGTCTTTGAGGACATTCAAGTCAGGTCAAGAACCTGTATGAGGAGGTTAGAATCACAAAATGTAAGACTCCCAAATGAATTTAGAGATCGCGGTCATAGTTCTGTTTGTTTACTTGTTTGTTTTCACCCAGTGGCCATGGGCCTCCGGAGCGTCAGTCAGTGCCTCGCTTGTTTATAATATTTTTATCTGCACAAGTGCACTATTATTCTGTGGCTCTCACCGGACTCCCCCAGCATTACTAGTATATCACCTGCAGATAAAGAGAGGGCTCTGGTCCACTCTCGCCTTTGTCAGATGTGGAAACTGAGGTCAAGGTCACAGAGTTGGCTCGAGGAGGTTCTGCTTCTCTTTCCCACCAAGGTATTCTGAGTTTCAGTTGACTTTCCCTGCGGGAGCCTTTCCATTTTTTAAGGGCACTGCTGGAACTAGCTGTCCTTGGAACAAAGGAAGGGATTGTGGCACAACCCCTGCCTTTGCGGGTCCTGCCTTCGCTGAGTCCGGTGGGAGTCCTTTAATGAGGGAGGGAGGAGGGCGACCAGAATAGAAGCGGAGAAAGGGTACAGTGTTTGCTGACAGCGCCGACGGGGAGGGAGAGGTGCCGACTGTAACTCTCTGGATGTCCTTTGGCCTGAATGACTCCCCTGAGATGGAGGCAGGAACTGGAACAATGGTTCCCATATCAGAGCACAATCTAGATGCAGCGCTGGGCACAGCAGGCCCGGCTTCCAAGGGAGAGGATGGAGAGCGCTCGGCAGCAGGGCCTTCCCAGAACAAAAGGAGAAGGAAGAAACCTGGGTTCAGCACAATGACCACAAAGACCAAACGGGCCGCTGATGAAGCACCCAGCCAGCCAGAGAAATGTAAGCCCTCTTCTTGGCGAGAACTGGCTGTTTTGGTAATAAGATCCTTTCTCAGGAAGGCAGGTGCGTTGCAGACCATTCGTCTTAATGAACACACATCAATAGGTTTGGCTGAAAACCTCACTACACCGAAGAACAGAATACTTAAATCCAATAGTGAAGGTGCCAGCGTGGTCCAGTAAGTGACGGCTGGATGCCCAGAAATGGTGCCCTTTTCCAATAAGTCTCAGAAATGTTGTGCCAAGTGGCACAATGCTCAAAAGAAGTGTTAGTTAAATTAGTAGATTAGAATTATCATCTAATTATATTGTGGGGCATAGTCTCTCCAGCACGAAGCAGTAGTCAGGAAGAGCGGATTCCAGTGGGAGCAATGTCCTTCCTGGGACAAGAAGGGGTGAGCTCAACACTGCTGCTCGTGCAGCGGCTCTCAGGCATCAGCCCACCGGACTCACGTGGGGGTGGTGAGAGACACGGTGACGGATGCGGGAGATCCCAGCAACAAGTCACTGTCCTGTCTGCGACTGTGAATCTGCCTCTTTCAGCCGATGTGGACAGCAACTACAAGGGATGTGGGTTTGCTTTTTTGTATCCACAAAATGAACAGTGAGGAGGTCTGAGGCATATTAGTGAGACTGCCTGACAATGACCTGTATGCTGCTGCCAGAATTTGAATTATTTACTCTGTGAAAAGTAAAAGTTATTTTCCTGTGATGTCAAATGTACAGGTTTCTGTTTATATATTTTAAGAAATCATATATACTGACTATTTAACTATCTAAGGATATTCTACAATAATATTTAACATGAATATATTTTAATGGGGAATAAAAAAGAAACTAAAAATCATTATGGCAAAAAAAATATGTAGTACATAAATACAATTTGTATCTAAACATCATATAGGTACATGTTACATGAGCTGGTTGGCATTAGAAATTGCAAAAATATCTTATGTGATTAACTGGTGTACATTTGACAGCAAATGAAGCAATTTTATTTCTAACATCATAAGAATGAACATGCACCCTGGCTGGTATGGCTCAATTGGTTGAGTGTTGGCCCATGCATGAGGTCACCAGTTCAATTCTAGGTCAGGGCACATGCCCAGATTTCAGGCTTGATTCCACTAGGGGGCGTGCAAGGAGCAGCTGATCCATGTTTCTCTCATTGATGTCTCCTCTCTCCTCCCTTCTACTCTCTAAAATCAATAAAAACATTTCTTTAAAAGTGTACTGAATAATGTATAAGTTCCTTTGTGGCCACATCTACAGTGTACTCAGTGTCACTTTACATTAAGGAACCGAAATCCTATTTCCCAATCACAGTCACAAAATTCTGTGGCCGTTTTCAGACAGTCTTTTCAGGGCATATGTTCACCTTTCTTCACACAGAGTAATAGGCAATGAACAAGTGTTGTTCCCAATGGAAAAGCTGTCCCTCAAGACAGCGTTGAATTCAATGCTATTAAGTAGCTGAGGAAGGATAAAGATCTTCCTTGTTAAGATCTTGTTTTACCAAACTAGGTTTTCCACTTAGAAGTATTGATCAGTTCCGCAGGAAATCGTTGTGGCTAGGGGGCTTATTTTATTGCAAAAAAGGACATGTTCCCTTGGAAACTGTTAGCCTTTTTCCTAAGCAAGCTAAATTGGGTAACACTTGGGAAAAATAAAAACAAGTTTATATTGTGGAGCAACCAGGTATATGCATTGTGGGGGAGGAACACACTTCCCTGTATCCCCAAAGTTCTTCTGGCTGGTCTAATAATCAAATAGGCCTGGGACAGATTAGCAAATAACCAAATTTAATACATACATACGGGAACCCCGCATACATGAGAGAGCCAGACATCCCAAACGCACCAGAGGTTCAGCGACAGAAAAAGAACATGGGACATAATACATCCTGAGCTAGGGACGAGGTGAGGTGCCTTGGGGGATTCTAAGGGTCACGGCAGGATGGTGAGACAAGCAGATGCTTAGTGAATATGAGTCTGACCTGTTCTACAGACAGGTCAAAAGAGGTTATCTCTGACAATCACTTATCATGGCCAAGGCCCTATTTCAAGTTCTAGGCAGTTAAGGGAGGGGCAGAAGTTTCTTTTGAGCCTGAGACTAACTTGCCTTTAGCTCCAAACAATCTGCTCACCAAAGAGGCACATCTTGGGGTGACTGGCTCTAAACCCCCACAGTGTGATGTCTAATAAGACTTAATCACTGTCTATTTTAATTGCCTGTCCGTATTTTCTCTACTCTGGGACCTAAGTGCCAAAGTGCCTGGCCAATAAGTATCCCGATAATATTTGAGTGAATATCACTGCCGCTTCATTTTTTCTCTTCTATCTTCTGTTGTGTGTGTACCTGTTGGGAGGAATTAGTGACACGGTGGAGGAGGAGGGGAGGCAGTCCCTCTGCCTGAGTCAGAAGATGAAGGGTGTTGTGCTGGTTTGGAGAAACAGCTCAGTCATGGAAGTACCTCCCCGTGGGCACAGCATGCATCCAGACTGCCTTCTCTGGGTTGGAGTTGGGTCGTTCCTTTCACGAAACCTGAAAAGAAAGAGTACAACTCTGGAAATTCAATTTGTAAACCATTGCTCTTGGCCATCTTAACTCCAACTTGTTGGGAAACAGAATTGAATCCGAGATAACAATCTCTTTGAAGGGCATGTTCCATAACTGAAGGAAGGTATTCAGGGGAAGTCCAATTCCTATTTGAACATTTGCAGCCTTTTTCAACAACTGCTCTTTCATAAAGAATCATTTCTCTGTTCATTACAGATTTACTTACTGGCTTTAACAACCCGAGCAATGGTGAGTTTTTCTAACAAGGAAAAAGAGGCAGTACATCCTGCATACTTTTCAAAGGTGTGTCTCTGTTAGGAAAAACTAACCAGGGTGTGGTAGAGGCCACAGTGGGAAGTAACAGGCTTATCCAAACAACGGCATTAGGGGACACCTCATGCAGAGACAATGGAAAACTCACCAACTGGTGCAGGCTTACTGGGATGTTCAGGTTGGAGCCAGGAACAAACAAAAAATAGTCTTATTGAACATTTTGAAGTCATTTTTAAAGTCTTTTTTTAAAATTCTGTTTAACAGTGATACATTTATTTACACAATTTGTAGGGCATTACAATACAAAGCAAAATACGGGTCAATTGAAGGAATTCCAAATAATACATAATAGTTTGAATCTGTGTGAAAACCCTTTATGTAGAGTGAAAATCAATAAACAACATAGTTCACCCACCGGGGCACGAAAACTTAATGGGATCTGCCTCATATTGTGAGAGGGACTGCCTATTTACCTTTCCCGTATCCAGAAACGAAGGATCACACATGATTTAACTGTGGTTACAAATAAAATACCTGGTTCTTTATCTCCTTGTTTATTCAAAATTATTTTTCTCAAAACTTAATTGCAATGGTACGTAAGGCAAAAGTCTACAGCATAATATTCACTCCCTTATACCCCAGCAAAGAATTTTTTTAAAAGAAAATATCTGACAATGTTTTGGAGGAAAAAGTGTGACATTTTTTGAGTAGCAATGGAATGTTGTTTTAGTGGGTGGAAACAGTAACAACACACGCTCAGAAACACTTTTTCGTATTTAATGGAAAATACTTTTCAAACATATTGCAGTTTATCTATAGAAAAAAGTCAATGTACAGAAAAGTGAAATGTATTGCTCCTTTTCAGAATCATAAAAATTAAAAACTTAAGACTTTATTTATTTACATGGATGGTGGAATAAAAACTCTAATGTAAAGCAATATTTTTAACATAGTGATTATGTTAATGAGGTCTGGTAATCTGTGCTTTTCTTTGCTTTTACTAACGTTATGATATAGATACAGATAGATACATAGACAGACAGACAGATGGATGATAGGTAGGTAGACAGACATGAAAAACAACCAGTTTATATCAATGGTTTTCCATACATATATTTTAAGTATGGGAGTACATTTAAAGCAGAATCACTTATTTCACTTAAAAAGCTGTATTGTATCATCAGCTGTATTGCATTGCTTAGGATCACAAGTAGACAATTGCTGTAATTATAAATATCTACTTATGTCCACCTATCAAACAACTCAGAACTTCAATGCAAAAATGCACTGACTGAAAAATAAAAACACATACCATTTCTTTTTGCAACACCCACCTTCCCATAATGTCATACAGGAAGACTTCTGCAGAAAAGTCTTGTTTGGCCACAAAATCATTCCTATAATTTCTATCATAATCCATGTTCCAATATTCTGATGAGAGGAGAACACAGAAATTAGAGTGGCCGGTGATTCCAAGTTTAACTGATCATCAGCGCTATATTAGGAGCTGATAAACAATGAACATTTGTAGGATAAGTATGCCCCAAATATTGTATGCATACTTATGTACAAAATTATTTGCTGTTTTCCTGAAATTCAAATTCAGTGGGCCTCCCATATTTTATCTGACAACCCCAATTGTATGGCTATCAGTAAAACCAGCTTTACATACAAGCAATCCCTACTTTTTACTTTAGTGCATTTATGAAAATCTCATCAGAGAACTGTAAAATGAGGATGATTTTAATCTTATTAAACGTAAGTTTCTACTTAGCCAGAGATCACCATTTGTTTTATCAGATACCACTGTGCATTGGTCAATTAAAATGCAAATGGAGGCTCTTTTTCCTGATGAACAGACTTCAGAGATGGCTAAAACTCATGAATAACTGATTAATAGTGGAAAATGGTATGTGGGTTATAATGGCACTGTTAGATAAGTCAATCAGTGGAATTGGAAGCAGGAAAGGGAATACATGGCTGTATAATTATAAGATGCTCTATGGACGATACCACAGCAAGACATCCCTTAGGGGAATGTGGTACACAGGGCAATTTCTAGGAAGTATTGGGGAACACATAATCTTATTATAGGCTTCCTTCTCTTCCTAACCATCAATTGTTGTCCAGCTGGAATCTAGTTAAATAAATTTCAAAGGCTCCCTTGAGGGAAAAGAAAGGCCACAAAAAGGTGGAGGGTTTGTTTCTTCTTTTGCTTTAGAAATGGGGGGGGAGAGTGAAGAGTGAGTGTATGTACCAATCAGTTTTGCAATAACCACTGGGGAGAGGAGGTGGGAGAAATGGAATCAACCTCTTTATTTCCTCCTGCGCTTCTCCAACAGTGGGCCCCTCTGAGACAACGGACTGATGCCATCGATGGTCAAGAAACTATAGAATATGGTCAGCTACCATTTACAACAGATGCCAGCGTTCTAGGAGGTATAGACTTTAGAGAGCAAGTGATAAGTCATTTGTTACTTAAAAATAAGAGATATATCTTGACTATAACAGTGTGCAAAAGAATCATCCCCAAGATGTTTCCATTTGTCAGGTCAGTTCATGAAATGCACTTTTCTCATGGCTTTTGATGTGTCTCACGTCTCCCCTTCACTCCAACACCCTGGCCTCAGACAGAGTCAGAACCAGGTAGCACTCAGCTGCTTGCTCCCTGAGTCACGGCCGAATCCAGACACTGCCCACACCTTCCTTCTAATTCACCACCGACAGTACTGAGAACCTAGAGCAGGCCCTCACTCCCATTTGTTCACTGTTCTTCTCCATAACACTTCATTTTGCTCTGGCCTGTGACTCTATGAGACAGAGGTCAAGTGAAGTCAATGAAAGCTTGGTTCTGAGTAAAAATTAGAATCTAACCATTTGTCTTGTAGTTTTGATATATTGGTCATCAGTTTTCAAGTTTGGGAGACCTTATATTTAAATGTTCTTAGATTTATGTAAATGAAGTATACTTTCTTCCTACCGTTAGAGAAAAGGTAAAAGATTAACCATTTGAAGAGAAGCCAAAGTAAAGAAAAAACAAAGCCTGACAAGTAGGTAAGAGCTGTAATGAAATCATGGGTGACCATGGTGTGATTATAGTTTGTCGCACTTGGTGCTAAAGCTAAGCAAGAGTAAAATCAGATTTATATGGCATAAGCCACAGAACTGCTATTTTTCCCGAATGGCATTGTCTTTTTCTGCTAGTTCAAAAAGATTCCATCTTATTAAAAACTTGAAATTTTTTTTTTTACTTAAGATAAATTTATAGGGCAGTAGTTTCTCCGACATGATCTCATTTGAGGGGGAGGTGATGAGGAGCAAAGCAATTGGAGGCAAGACAAAAGTATTACCGCCTAAGAGAAGACCAGCAAGCAAAGACTTCTCAATTCTGCTCTTAGAACTAATATTTTGTACAAACCTATTCATAGATTTTGTGTTTGCTTTACTTAAACAAATTGTTTCCAACAGTATCTGCTCATTTTTCACAACAATGTACAGTTCCTCAGAATACCCTTCTCCTCCTTTATCATTTTATCCTAGGTTTCACATGAATAAATCATTTACTTATTGCCTTCCAATATACCTTTCTGAAACCCATTACTCAATGAAGGGGATTATAATTTTTAATAACAGGTACTTTAATATTGACCTGACAGTAAATCGTCTAGTTTTTCTGCCCAGTAAACAAAATTGGATGTGTTCAAGTAGGAATTGACCACAAAAACTATATTTAGCATGAAATGCCAATCTCAATAGTAGCCTGTTTCCAATCCTTTTATTCACTTTTCATGTTGTTTTATTAATGTTTTCAACTATTTGTTGTCAAAATTTTAAAACATACTTTGGAAGGAATACTATGATGAACCGCCACACTACACATTATGACATTTTACCTCAATTTCAACATGAATCTCCTAAAAAACATATTCTCCTGTATAATCACAAAACAGTTCTTATATTTAAAAAAAAAATAAGCCCTAGCTGATTTGGCTCAGTGGATAGATCATTGGCCTGCTTACTGAAGGGTCCCGGGTTCGATTCTGGTCAAGGGCACATGCCCGGGTTGTGGACTTGATCCCCCATTGGTTGCAATGTCAGTTGCAAAGTGGTAACTTTCAAATTCCATCAATCCTTCCTTCCACATTTATAAGCGAACATCAATTAATCTCTTCTCTGCAGAGAATGGTCTGTGTTACCGGTTTGGAATATGCACAAGTCTAATTCTTCTGTTCCGGCTACCCTTTCAATGTTTTAAAGCCATGATTTTAGATCCCCTCATTATTCTTGTCTCCCAATTCAACATTCCCATTTCTGTAGCTGTGACTCAGATCTGGTCACTGTCTCTCAAATACGCTCCAATTTGCACCCAGAAAATATAATTTCCAAGTGGAAATGAGAATCAAGATGGCCGTGTAGGCAAATGCCTGTTCTCACTGCCTCCCACAACCACATCAAAATTACAACTAAAATACAGAACATCCATCATTCAGAACTGTTGGAAAGCTGGCTGAATGGAAGCCCTACAACTAGAAAAGTAAAGAAGAAAGCATACTGAGACTGGTAGGAGGTGCAAAGGCACGGAACTGGCTGGTCCGGCACCCATGTAGACCACTTTTTTAATCGGGAGGGAGATCACCTCTGCGGAGGCTGCCTGGAGGAGCGAGGGGTGCCAGCCCACACCAGATGCCCAGCCCAGGGTCCCAGAGTTGCAAAAAGAAGTCCTTAAGGGCAGTATGAACTACGGGCAGTAAGAACTACGGGCTGTAAAAACCAGTATGGCCGAAACCGGTTTGGCTCAGTGGATAGAGCGTCGGCCTTCGGACTCAAGGGTCCCAGGTTCGATTCCGGTCAAGGGCATGTACCTTGGTTGCGGGCACATCCCCAGTGGGGGGTGTGCAAGAGGCAGCTGATCGATGTTTCTCTCTCATCGATGTTTCTAACTCTCTATCCCTCTCCCTTCCTAGCTGTAAAAAATCAATAAAATATAAATAAATAAAAAACCAGTATGGATTGGGACTGAGAGACACAGGCTGCTGGAGAGCCAGCTGCTCCTCTTAAAAGGTCAGCACCACGAACTGAATTTACAAGCTACTGCTTCCTCTGAGCTCCAGTGCCAGGGATCCAGACACATATGAGGAGAAACCGGACTGTCTGGCATCAGGGCAGGAACTCAGGGGCAGCTTTCTTCCAGACGGAGGTGCTCACAAAAGTCATTGTTCCTGTGCTGGGACCTCCCGAGTTGCAGGGCTGACTGGCAGACATTTCTGTTTGCTCTGCCCTGGAGATTACCTGAGACCCCTACCCACCCAATTTACAACACCACCCAAGCTGTGTGCACTGGCTTTTGCATATGAATGGCCTGTCCTTTCTCAGCCTAAAACCTGTCAAATAAGCTGAAGCTGGGTCAGGGAGCCCCAAACCTATCAATAAAAGGCCAAGACCTGGCACCAGCACCATCATGCCTTGCTTCACAGCTGGGCCTTGTCAGGGAACTTCCAAACCCCAAACAAAGAGGAGGAATCTGCAAATCTCCCTGGAGCTCCTGCTGGGTGGCCCCTGGCAGTGGCTGACTTTGCACCTCCTGGGAGATCCAAGAGCCAGTGTACCCAGTGGTCAGTGTGAGACCGTACCAGATTACAACTCTTCACATCCATAAACAACACACTCAAGGGACAGACTCAGTGAGCACCAAAACCCCACTGAAGCAAGTCCTGCTCCATAAGGGTGTCTCCTGCACAGCAGCTCTCCCACTGTAGTCACAGCTGGTCCCCACAGCCAATTGGTCTGGAGGTCAATTCCTCCCAGTGACACCAACAGCAATCAAGGCTTAACTACAATAAGTCTTGTGCACACAGCTCACAAAGGGGTGTACCTAGAGTATCCACCTCAGGTGATTGGGGAGGCTGAGCCACTGGGCCCTATAGGACACCTACTACACAAGGTCACTCTATTAACTCAAGGAGACTTAGCAGCTCTACCCAATACATAGAAACCAACACAGGGAAGCAGCCAAAATACGGAGACAAAGAAACATGTCACAAATGAAAGAAAGCAAACTACTGGATATAGAGTTAAAAACCACAGTTATAAGGTTACGCAAGAATCTTCTAGAAACCTCCAAGGAATTTAGTGAGACTTTTAAGGATCATAGTAAGAATGCCAAAAAAATGTAAAAGGACCAGTCAGAAATTAAGCATACACTGACTAAAATAAAGAATAATATACAGGGATTCAACAGTAGACTGGAGGATTACGAGAATCAAATCAATGATTTGAAATATGAGGAAGCAAAACACACCCAACCAGAACAAAAAGAAAAAAGAATCTAAGAATATGAAGATAGTGTAAGAAGCCTTTGGGACAACTTCAAGCATACCAATATCTGAATTATGGGGGTGCCAGAAGAAGAGAGAGAGCAAGATATTGAAAACCTATTTGAAGAAATAATGACAGAAAACTTCCCCTATCTAGTGAAAGAAATAGACTTACTAGTCCAGGAAGCATAGACAACCCCAAAAAAGGGAAAACCAAAGAGGACCACACCAAGACATATCATAATTAAAATGCCAAGGGCAAAAGAAAAAGACAGAATCTTAAAAGCAGCAAGAGAAAAGCAGTTAGTTACCTACACAGGCGTGCCCATATGACTGTCAACTGATTTCTCAACAGAAACTATGCAGGCCAGAAGGAAGTGGCAAGAAATATTCAAAGTGATGAATAACAAGAACCTACAACCAAGATTACTCTACCCAGCAAAGCTATCATTTAGATGTGAAGATCAGATAAAGAGCTTCACAGACAAGAAAAAGCTAAAGGAGTTCATCACCACCAAACCAGTATTACATGAAATGCTGAAGGGTATTCTTTAAGAAGAGGAAAATGGTAAAGATAAAAAATATGAACAACAAAGTGGCAACAAATAATTTCGATCAACAATTCAATCTAAAAAATCAAACGAATAAAAAATCTGATGAACAGAATAAACTGGTGAATGGAATAGAATCTGGGACATGGAAATGGAACAGACATGATTCTCAGAGGGAAGGGGGTGTGGGGGAAGAGATTAGACAAAGATCTTATATGCATGTATGCATCACCTATGGACACAGACAATAGGGTGACAAGGGCCTGGGGTGGGGTGGGAAGCAGGTTGAGGGGAGCTATGGGGGCAAAAAGAGGGACCTCTATAATAATCTCAACAATAAAGATTAATTTTAAAAAATTCCAAGTGGGGTTCTAGTGAGTGGATTGAGACAATTGCCTTCTTCGTTCTAGACATTATAGTCCTAGTAAAGCAGCCCAAGGTCAGCATAGTTTTGCAAAGATCACTGACATCTTCCTGTTGATGCATATTTTCACTGAAATTGCTGAGCTAAATTTCCTTCAGCCATACGGTTCATTGTTTTAAGACCAAGTATCAAGAACTTATTGTGTTAAACTCCATCTTAGTTGATTCAATCCAGTTGTCCAGCTCTTTCTATTCAGTTTTTTATACTAGCTAGAAATCTAAGGGGCTCTATATTTTTTATCCAACTCATTGATAAATTTGATCAGCAAAGGGCCAAGGACAAAGCTTACTCATGATTATGATCATTTGACATTTTTTTCATTATGACCACTCACCCTGAGTTCAATCTATCAAACGGTTCTTGCCTCTAGCTAACATTTCTCTACTGAATCCTCAAAGATATCATATGAGAGCTCTTAAGATGAAATACCCTGGATCTACAGCATGCTCCCTAATTACCCCTTTGGTCACACTGCCTAAAAAAGAAATAAGGTTAGTGTGACATCACTTGTTTTTAGTGAAACCATGCCATAGTCTTATGATCCTGGCTTCCTTTCCAAGAGGTTCACAAACTGCTGAATATCAAGCAATCAATTCACCATTGTAACAAGAGATCTTTTTAAAAAAATAAGCATGAAATTCATGCAGGGAGCATTATCTTAAACCTCCGATAAAACAATAAGTTGTAACGCTGGCTTCTTTAAAATTTTCTAAATTTCTATAGTGGTCTGATGATGGATGAATATTGCAGAAGCATGAAAAGATAATAAATGGCAATAAGAATGTTAATTTCCAAAGAAAGCCTTTCATTTATGTTTTTGATGCACTGTTTTACATTTTATGCTTATATATTTTTAATACGTTTTCATTATCTTTAAGGGTTTGCAGTTTCCTAAAGGAAAACAATGTTGGAGTCAGTCCTAGTCCCCAAAACTGCTTTGAAAAGTTTAACGTTATTAGTGTGCAAAACTGTGGTGCGACCCATTAAGTAACGTTTCTAGATCATCAGCTTTATATGTCTGATAGGTCTATAACTATATCTAAACAGGTGAGGAGGAATGAATTAGAGTGTCCAAACAAAGGAATCATGGTAATTTCATGGCAAGCAATTGGAAAAATAGATTCATCTGTGTTAAAATTTAGCATTGCAAGTTATATTCTGTAATAAAAATTCATGCTGTGGAGTTGACATCACATTACTTCAAAAATTAAAAATATGAGTGAGGAAAAGTCCAGTGACTATTTTTGCATAGCCTTAGAACACTGAAGACGTGTTTCTAGCGATAAAGTTTCCTAGGTCTAAAACAGCACAATCTTTGTCTTTGAATTCACGTAGTAAATCAGTCAGTAGTGAAACATGCAAAATTTCTCTGTGAATTAGTGCTGCTGAAAATCAACAGGGTGAGGTACGTAGTTGACATTGTAAAGACATATAAATATATTCAGACTGATGCACATGAATGTTTGTTCTGTTTAGCTGAAGGTATTAAGACAGTTAAAAAGCTAGCATCCATGCTTAAGGTTTAGGGAATTCATGAATATATAAAAAGTTGATATGGACTCAAATGCTAGGCATCTAATCCAAGAGAAATAACATGCTTAATATTGTTACAATATGTGAAAGGATCATTTCATTGTTACAAAATAGAAAATATTGAAGTCAAATAATATTAATTCAAAAGTAATTTTTTAAAACCTATTTAAATGAGGATAATTTCATTAATTTGTTTTCCTGAAAAGGAAATGAGCACTTTACCTTTCTTGATGGGAATTCCACTAGGAATTCTGGGTCTAAGTATTACTTGGTAATTTTCAACTGCTGTTGAAATAATAATATTTTTCCCAAAAATGTCCAATAATTGTCACATTAAGCAAGGAGTAAAAGTTATAAGGCCAAATGCTCTCTTTCTTTCTCTCCTCGTTAAAAAACAGAATGGAAATTGTCTGATTCTTTTTCAGTAAAATTTTTTAAATCTAGGTAATTACTATGGTTTGGGTATTATTGTTTATCATGATAGCCTATATTTTAGAAAATTATGGAGTATATATCATACAAATAAAATCAACTTGTTAGTAGTAAATTATACACAATATGTTTTACTGTGGAAAGTTTAATATTGATTTCATATGACTGTCCTATGAATTTGTTTCTCTTCCCTTCCTTCACCCGATCTAAACAAAACATGTCAATTACAAATTAAGCCTGGGCTCAGGAAATGACTGACCATGCTATTCATCTATGTGTAGTGAGCTCCCCAGGACTATAAAATTAGTGGGATAGAATATTGTCTAGGTTCTGGGCCAATTACTTTTAAAATAAACATTTTAAAACTAAAATGGACATCTTACCAATATATGTAATTTGATTTAGAAAATAGTTCTTAAAATTAGAAGAAAGTCTTGGCTTAGTTTCTATAAAGCTGTGACATTATCCGAATCCATATTCTCTTCAGATCAATGAGTTCCATTGGGAATGTCATTTAATTAAATAAAACAATGCACTTTCTTATTAATATTCATGTTCTTATTTATCCCATAAGAGGGAGTTCACATAGTAGAGAAAGTCTCATTTTACTAATTACATTAAATAATATTTTTCAGGCTGGTGAATGTAAAAGGATTTTTGAAGTATAATTGTCTTCTAAATAGTTACTGTGTTATATTCAATAACTCAATATTGTGTTAATTTAACAAATTAAGATGCTACTTTCCCCCCCTTCTATTCCTTTTGAAATAAAAGGTCTTCTGATTCTTAGATATGCTGGTCATGTTTATGACTCCTATCTTTATAAGAATAAACTTTTTCCTTTTTCTAATATAAAAATATTCAATACAATCCACAATATTATACAGTCCATAAAAGTGAAAGAATTCATAAAAAAGAAAGTCCTGACATAATTTGTTCTGAAAGTTATTGCCTAATATGTCACGTTTTCTATCAGATATGTATATCAGACAATCAATATACTTATGCATTAGAGTCTCAACTTTGAACAAAAAATTCCAAAGTAAGAAAGAAAATAAGAATGTAGCTACTTCCAGACTTTAAAAAAAAAAAAAAAGATGGAAACCAAGATGGCGGCAAAGGTAAACTCCTAAACTGCCGCCTCGCACAAGAATTTCAAAACTACAACTAAAAGACAAAATGTCTATCACCCAGAACCACAGGAAAGCTGGCTGAGTGGAAGTTCTACAACTAGAAGGAAAGAGAAAAGAGCACAAGCGCTGAAAAGCTGAGGTACGCAGGCACGAGAATCGGGCTGGTGGCGGGCAACTGGGTGCGCTGCTTTTTTTCAACCTGAAGGGAAACAAGCTCCCAATTACTCTGAAATCCAGTTTCTGGGGAGACTCGGGGGACCCAGACGCCTACGGGGAGAAGCTGGACTGTCGGCCATTGGGTCGGAAAGTGAGGGTGATTTTCTTGCAGAGGCGCGCCCAGCAATCATTATTTACTGTGCTGGAGCATGGGACGCGGGGACTTGGAAACGCGGAAAGGCAGAGAAGGCAGACTAGCAGCCATCGCTGTTTGCCACGCCCTAGCATAGTGACGCCCTGAGACCCCGCCCCGCACAACCTACAAACACACCCAAGCTCCGCGCAGTAGCTTTTGCATATAAATGGCCTGCCCTGTCAAAGCTTAACCAAATAAACTGCAGCTCCCATCAGACAGCTCCAAAACCTCCAAATCCCAAGTGAAGAGTAGAGTAGTTCTTGCTGTTACTCCTGCTGGGTGGTCTCAGACAGTAGCTGACCTGCACTCCATTGGAGATCCAGAGCTAGTGTATCTAGTGGTCGGTGTGAGACGACACCAGATTTCAACTACTCTCATAAGGGACACATTCAAGAGGCAGACTCAGTGAGTACCAAAGCCCCAGTGGAACAAGTCCTGCCCCATAAATGTGTCTCCACCACAGCAATTCTCCTGTTATAGACACAGCGGGTCCTCACAGCCAATTGGCCTGGAGGTCAATTCCTCCCAGTGACACCAACAACAATCAAGACTTAACTACAACAAGGTTGTACACACAGTCCACAAAGGGGTGCACCAAGAGTGTCCACCTCAGGTAACTGGGAGGCTGACCCATTGAACCATATAGGACACCTAAGCACACAAAGCCACCCTACCAACTCAGGGAAGCAGTGAAAATGAGGAGACAAGGAAACAGATCACAAATGAAAGAAATGGAGGAGAACAAATGACTGGATATAGAATTCAAAACCACAGTTATAAGGTTTTTCAAGAATTTCCTAGAAAAGGCCGATAAATGTAATGAGACCCTCAAGGATATGAACAAGGACCAACTAGAAATTAAACATACACTGACTGAAATAAAAAATGTTATACAGAGACCCAACAGCAGACTAGAGGAACGCAAGAATCAAGTCAAAGATTTGGAATACAAAGAGGCAAAGGACACTCTTCCAGAGAAGCAAGAAGAGAAGAGAATCCAGAAAGTTAAAGATAGTGTAAGGAGCCTTTGGGACAACTTCACGCGTACCAACATCAGAATTATGGAGGTGCCAGAAGAAGAGAGAGAGCAAGATACTGAAAACCTATTTGAAGAAATAATGACAAAAAACTTCCCCCACCTGGTGAAAGAAATAGACTTACAAGTCCAGGAAGCGCACAGAACCCCAAACAAAAGGAATCCAAAGAGGACCACACCAAGACACATTATAATTAAAATGCCAAGGGCAAAAGACAAAGAGAGAATCTTACAAGCAGCAAGAGAAAAACAGTTAGTTACCTACAAGGGAGCACCCATACGATTGTCAGCTGATTTCTCAACAGAAACTATGCAGGCCAGACGGGAATGGCAAGAAATATTCAAAGTGATGAGTAGCAAGAACCTACAACCAAGATTACTCTACCCAGCAAAGTTATCATTCAGAATTGAAGGGCAGATAAAGAGCTTCACAGATAAGAAAAAGCTAAAGGAGTTCACCACCACCAAACCAGTATTATATGAAAGGCTGAAAGGTATTCTTTAAGAAGAGGAAGAAGAAGAAAAAAGCAAAGATAAAAATTATGAACAACAAATACATATCTATCAAGTGAATCTAAAAGTCAGGTGAATTAAAAATCTGAGGAACAGAATAAACTGGTGAATATAATAGAATCAGGGGCATAGAATGGAATGGATTGATAATTCTCAGGGGGAAAGGGGTGTCTTTGTGGGGGGTACGGGAAGAGACTGGACAAAAATCGTACACCTATGGATAAGGACAATGGGGGGGGGGGTAAGGGCAGAGGGTGGGGTAGGAACCGGGTGGAGGGGAGCTATGGGAAAAAAAAGGAGAAACAATTGTAATAATCTGAACAATAAAGATTTATTAAATTAAAAAAAAAAGACTAATTAAGGCCTTTGTTTCACACAGAGGACATGGGTGACATAAAGTATTCAGATGACACAATCAGAAATAAACTCAAATGGAGGGATTTTTATTGGGCCAATGACAGAAGGTCTTTACCTTCCATTGATAAAACACTGGGATGAAACACATTGCTCACTCAAAGTAGTTTAACAAAAGAATAAATACATTTTCTGACCAGTTTAGACATCTATAAGCCTAAGAGAAAAGCAATAGAAAGGGATTAATATGGATAAATGAAACTCACAGGTTATTTAAAATTTATAAGTTAATGACTTTTAGAATATTTTTACAAAACCTAATAACTATCATACAATAGTTTAAAAAATAACAAAAATAGCTCATTCAAATTTTAGTTTAACTTCTGTATCTTAGCTTTTGTGAGGATGCTAATGGCCTCAAAGCAGGCATCCAGATTGATGTTAATTAGCTAATTATGTTCTCAAAGAGAATAGGATTTCAATGTTATTTGTAAGATATTTTAGAAGCTAACGAGGTTCTGGAATTATAGTTGAAATAGCATTAGTAAAGAAGAAAGACAAAGCATTTTCACATATACATATCTATAATAATAAAAGCATAATATGTTAATTAGACTGGACAGCTGAACAACCTTCTGGACATCATTCCAGATGTCCTTCCAGATGAAGCCGCAGCGGCGGGGGCCGAGGCAGAGGTGGTTAGGGATAATCAGGCAGGCAGGTGAGCAGTTAGGTGTGATCAGGCAGGCAGGCAGGTGGTTAGGGGCGATCAGGCAGACAGGCAGGTGGTTAGGGGTGATGCAGCAGGCAGGCAGGCCAGCGGTTAGGAGCCAGCAGTCCCAGATTGAGAGAGGGATGTCCAACTGACAGTATAGGCCCAATCCCAGCAGTCGGATATCCCCTGAGGGGTCCCAGATTGTGAGTGGGTGCAGGCCAGGCTGAGGGACCCCCCTTCCTGTGCAGGAATTTCGTGCATGGGGCCTCTAGGGGAAGATAAAAGAATGGTGGCATTGGTGGCATAACTACCTGAGGGTTTTACTAGACACATAGACTACTACAAACATTGCTTATTCTACAAGTAGTAGTATAAGGGTTGACCCTACACAACCATGGGAACTGGTTAGGCCGCCTCTGGAAGGCTGTCACCTTTCTCTCTGGTGTTTGGCCTTTGGTCTGCAGGGCCACAAGCAGGAAGAAAAGACAGTGAAGAGGGATCTGGGATGCCTGATCTTGAGCCGCAGTCCCCAAAGGCAGACTGGAGCCTGGTGAGTCTCTCATCACTTGCAACTTGGTGATGCTGCGTCCTGCAGGGGAAGCTGGCACTTTTCATCTTAGACCTAAACACACCTGGCCCAGGCATCAGAGAAGGGAAAGGAGGATGTGGGGTGGCGAAGCAGCTGCCCACCCCGAGGAGGGGGGCAGCAGGGAAAGAACCACACGCCTGAGCCGCCACCATACCTGTGCCTCTCCACAGATCTCCCCAACATAAGAGTAACAGGACTGCTACTTCACTGCCCCCCTCAAATGTCTCTGTGGCTTGCCCTAGCTAGAAATATATAAAGACGAGCATTCCCAGAACTGTCATCCAGCCTCGCCAAGTTAGCACGTTGCCAGGCCACCGGCGTGTGCTTAGGGATTACCCGGAAAATAAAAACGACAGCGTAGTTCTGCATTGTACGCTCCAGTGAAACTCCCCCAAGCTGCAAACCTGCATTCCATCCATTCGCCTGCCAGGGAGAAGAGGCTTTCTATCCATCAGAGTGCGAGCAGAAACAGAGGCAGACCCGAAGGAGAAACCAACCGCAGACAGCTGGGGCAGGGACAGTGCACAGAGTGGTGAGCAGAGTTCAGGATAACTAGGGACAATGACACCCAGGAACTGGCAACAGTGCGAAGCCCCCAGAGCGGCCTGACTTGGCAAGAAGAGGGACAGCTCCAGTGAGAGAGGGAGGGTGGCTGAGAGGCACAGCTGCAGGATCTGGAGCCAGGGAAGGCAGCCTCTGTCCAAACTGCAGCTCAGCAAGAAGGATGGGGGTGGGTGAGGGGTTGGGAGGGAAGCAAGCACCCCGAATTCTCTCTGCTCTGGGGCCCCACTCACGTATGATTCCCTAACAGCACTGGGCCTGCTTGGACACCAGCGGGTAAGGAGGCCCAGGTGATGTCGCCATAGAATGAGGTGCAGAGCAGAGAAGGGTGAGGAATGGATTTGAGTGGAAAGCAGAGGCTAAGCGGCATAAGTGATCAATCTAAAGTAAAGGGTTCCTTTCATAAGCAGAATTTTGTTTTAAATGCCATTTGCTGATCCTACTGAAGAAGTCCGTCAGTAACAGAATTGTGTGCATTACTAAGGATATCCCATTTCTGGGAAATGCTAAGTTACTTACAAAGCCATTGTTCCTAAGGGACTGTCTCTCCCCATTCAGGTGGTCTTTATTTGCTCTTTGATGTTATGCTGCCTCAGGTACCAGGACACCTGCAGAGTAAGGCAGACCCTCACAGGTGCCTCCTACCCCCTACCTGGTTAGGTTGGGTCCCGCTTCCTCCCCAGCTCTCCTCTTCCCACTGCATCGCAGCATCAAACCAGCGTGCCTTTGCCTGAGCTGAGGGGCAAGGAAGTAGAGGCATCTCCCCTGCCCACAGGCCTGCTGCCTTGCCCAAGGTATGGCAGCTTCCGCTGGGGGACCCACTAGGCACCTGGAACAAGGGAGGGCAAGAGCCTGGCCCTGTCAGTCACCTTGGATGAGCCACACTGCTGCCAGCCCAAGGTGGGGACAGCTTCCGCCATGCTCAGGCCAAAACATTGTGGTCCTTTGCCCGCATCAGCACCCAGGTAGACCCTAGGAAGCCAGAAAGGGACCAGCAGGTGAGTCCAGGGACCAGGGGCCTGGAACAGGTGACTTAGAACCTGACTGGTGGGAGCTGGACTCTGTGAGCTGAGGCTCCAAGCCCCCAGGGCATGTTCCATTGTCCCACGGGATTTCACAAAATTCAAATTTGAAGAGAAAGCTGTTCACAATTCCAGCACAGAGATTAACCCACAATTGTGAGGCCCGTCTGACTGTGGAACCCTGGGCAACTGTGCTAGTCCCAAGCCCATAGAGCCAGCCCTGGGTAGGGCTTCAGAGTACTTTTTTTTTCCTAGAAATTCTCTCAGGGATTTTAACCACGCAGCCAATTTCCTGTGTCTGGAACATCTTGCAAATATTCATGAAATGAGACTGAATTGTTGAATGTCTGGACCTCGAGATAAAGATTTTTTTGTTTGTTTGTTTTCTAATTTAGTGATGGGGTTTTCTATTTATCAAGTAGTCATTAAGTGATGTTCCTATAATCTGGCTGCATTTCCAATAACAAGAAATGTTTAATAATGATCTAGGATGAGAAGGATTTTGTTTTGAAAGATACTTGGGATTGCTGTGAACTCAGGTGGCTTTGATAAGCAGTTGGAAGATATTTTACAAGGCTCCAGTTCTGATTCTGACTCTAAAAAACAACTATTTTACTTCTTTCCAGATATTAAGGTTTTGAAGTTTTATTCTGACACTGATAAAGTGAACTATTGCTACTCTTGGACAATATTTGACTCTTTTTAAAAAATTTTTTTAAATGTATTTCTTTATTGATTTCAGAGAGGAAGGGAGAGATAGAAACATCAATGATGAGAGAGAATCATTGATTGCCACCTCCTGCACGCCCCCTACTGGGGATCGAGCCCACAACCCAGGCAAGTACCCTTGGCCAGAATCGAACCTGGGACCTTTCATTTCCCAGGCCAATGCTCTATCCACTGAGCAAAACCAGCTATGGTATTTGACTCTTTTTAAAATAAACACTAAAACTAGTGGTTAGGGGCAGCTCAGTTGGTTGAGTATCGTAATGTGTACTGAAAAGTTGCTAGTTCAATTCCCGGTCAGGGCACAAGGGCACAAACCCTGATTGCAGGTTCAGTCCCTGGTTAGGTGTGAGGGAAGCAACCAATTGATGTTTCTCTCACACACTGATGTTTCTCACTCTCTCTCTCAAATCAATAAAAACATTAAAAAGTAAAATAAAATAAAATAAAAATAGAAGATCCCATTTCCACAGCCCACTTGAGTTCCTCATAGCAGAGCTATTGGTATCAATTAATTTCATTAAAACTGAATGTCAGTTTCAGTGTGGCTATTCCCACTGATTTGATACATTAAAAGGAACTATAAAAATTTGCCTACTACTTTTATTATTTTAGTTATTTAAAAAAATTAACAGGAAAGCTCTGATCTTGCCTTTTAAATATGAACTAGAGGCCCGATGCACAAAGATTCATGCAAGAATAGGCCTTCCTTCCCCTGACTGCTGGCACCCAGGACCCGGGCCTTCACTCTGGCCGCCGCCTTCCGCCTTCGCTCTGGCCCAGAGTCGCCTTCCGCCTTCACATGCTGCCCAGAGGCCCGGAGCGGCAGGGGCGGGGTGGAATGCCTGCATCGTTGCCATGGCAACAACGCAAGCGGCCCGGCCGCTGCCATCTTTGTTGCGTCAATTTGCATATTCCCTCCTTATTGGCTGTGGGTGCCGTATCTTTGTCACGAAGTGATGGTCAATTTGCATATTCTGTCTTTATTAGATAGGATTATTTATAAGCATAAAATAATTTGTGAGGAACCAAGATGGCGGCATAGGTAAACACCTGTACTTGCTGCCTCCCACAACCACATCAAAATTATAACTAAAATACAGAACAACTATCATCCAGAACCGCGGGAAAGCTGGCTGAGTGGAAGTACTACAAATAGAGAGGTAAAGAAGAAAGCACACTGAGACTGGTAGGAGGTGTAGAGGCACAGAATGGGCTGGTCCGGCACCTGGGTGTGCCACTTTTTTAATTGGGCGGGAGATCGCCTCTTTAGAGGTTGCCTGGAGGAACAAGGAGTCCCAGCCCCACACCAGACACCAGACCCCCAGTCCAGGGTTCCAGAGCTGGGGAAAGAAGTCCCTATGGGCATAAGAACTACAGACTGTAACAACAAGTGCGGATTGGGGCTGAGTGACACACAGGCTGCTAGAGACCCAGCTGCTCAGCTTAAAAGGCGGCACCGTGAACTGAATTTACAAGCTCCCACCTGTTCTGAGCTCCAGTGCCGGGTGAGGCTCTGGGGTCCCAGACAGATACGAGGAGAAACTGCACTGCCTGGCATCAGGGTGGGAATGCGGTGGCAGCTTTCTTCCAGGCGGAGGTGCTTGCAGTGGTCATTGTTCCCATGCTGTGACCTCCTCAGTGCAGGGCTGACTGGCAGACATTTCTGTTTGCTCCGCCCTGGAGATTCCCTGAGACCCCGCCCCACCCAGTTTACAACAACACCCAAGCTGTGTGCAGCAGCTTTTGCATATGAATGGCCTGTCCTTTCTCAGCCTAAAACCTGTCAAACAAGCTGCAGCTGGGTCAGGGAGCCCAAAACTTATCAATAAAAGGCCCAAGGCCAGCACCAGCACCAGGCTTCCTGCTTCACAGCTGGGCCTTGTCAATGCTGTCAGTTACCCAGTTCCAGCTCAGGTCTACAGGTCCACAGAATCCACGGGTGGTTCCCTCCCCTTGGCCTGCCTCACTCCCAGGTGCAACCTGTCCCTTCGTTCAGCTGCTGGGGGAGGGCAGCTCCAGTCGGTCTATGTCCTTCAGCATTTTCATGTGTGAGTCTGACACCAGGCCCTCCACAACTCAAGTACCAAGGGCACAGGTCAGGCCCTCTGGTTTTCTTGAAGGGTCTCATTCTTTGGCTTAAAATAGGGAGGCAACAACCCTTCTCTCTCTCTCTCATTGGAGGAGAGAACACATCTCTTTTGTTCCCTGAAGCTAGGTAGCTTGGCTAATTCTGGCGAAACAGGTTTGGAGCCACTCCTTTTGCAAATCTGGCCTACTTTAGCCCTTAGTGTAAGGTGCTCAGCACCTATTGTTCCCCAACCTCCAGCCAAAACTCTGAGCCAAGGTGACATTAACATGGATCCTGGAGGGGAAACCAGTCACTGAAAACACCTCACAGTACTTCTTGCACAGCGGGTGCCTTTGATCTCCCGGCCCTCAGCCAGCCACAGCTGACATGTGACTCAGATAGGAAGTCTATTCACACCAATGCCAAAGGTGTGTTCGTTATTGCTATGCCACAAGATGTTTGAACGACCAATATGTTTGTCTTGCTCCAGCACAAATCTCACGCTTTCCAAATATACCTGCTGTTCATTGAAAAGAGTAAAATTAGTTCTATATAAATTATACTCAGTCTAAATGCTTTCATACTCACTGATTGGTGGCCTTGTGTATCACGACTTACATTCTTCATATTCGTCTTGGGTGGCTCACTGAGTGATGTAACACTACACCCTGACAGCTCCCAAATCTGCCCCTTTAATTAAGGAGATAAATCCTATGTTCAGCACAATTAAGGTATTCTGTAATCTGTGACTGGCTTCATTCTTAAGAATGTATCTGAACAGTAAACTCAAAGACAGCTACCCTAAAGTAATTGTTGCCGATCCAGCACTTTTTAATTTTTAAAGGGGATCTCTACATGCCAGCCTAATATATGCCACGTTGGCATATTGGTTATTTTGAGCTGAAGGCAATTGAAAAACAACAGCAGACAAAGAAAGAGCTCTCTGCCCTCCTCCTTAAAAACAGGGCATAAAGGTGACATAAATTTCCATTTATAAGGGTGTTCCCCTCTCGAGAAAACAGAGATGTGAGAGATGAGTCTGCATAACAAACCTTATTAAACAGCCCTTAATCTCCATACATTTCTTACTCACTTTTCTGTAAGTTTCTGCCCCTGGAACCCAAACACCCTTTCCTTTGTCTGGTCACCTTTCTATAATTTATCTCGTGCTCTTAAAATTCTACATAAGCCCTCAAGTTTAACTGCTTCTTTGGGTTTTCATTTCTTTTCTGTGAAGCCCTGTGCCCATGAAAATATTAACATCAATTTAAAAAATATATATGCCTTTTCTTCTGTTATTCAGTCTTTTGTTTAATTTGCATGCCCCAGTAACAGAACTTAAGAGGTGAGAAATTTTTCCTCTTTCACACTTTGGGTTGCTAGCCGCTGAAAAAGTAAAAAACTAAAAGATTTGGTAATGAATTAGGCTTTTATTGACAGGTTTCAGAACATGTTACCCCAAAATATAGCACTTCAATATATTGAAGATTTCAGGCTGAAGAAATTTGAAGAATAGTTTGTGTAGTGTCTGACCTTCCTTGAAGCAAGTCATAAAACTAAGGAAAGACTTTCTAATCTAGCTCTGATGCAGGTCAGATATGCTATTTTTTCTTACCAGATGAAAAGGAGCATCCTTATCTCCAAAGACAGATGGACAAAGAGAGAAATCTGAACAAACACCTTGCTAAGCTTCCTCAACTTACTACCCTTAACTCAAACTCTTTGTCCTAGCATATCTTTCCGCAACTTTCCACTCTTCATCAAACCTCGGATGAAAACACTCAGGTTTAAACCTTTCCTCGGGTCTTATTTCTCTTATGAAAACTACTGTGTCATGTAAAACTTTTCACCACATTCCAGCCAGATCCGTCTTTTTCCTTGCTCAAATATGCCAAGTTCTGTCACAGCTCAGAGATTTTCCTAGAATACCCCTTTGCTACGTTGTCTCATCCTCATCCTTCAAGTCACTTGCTCAGGGTGGCCTTCCTGTACCAACTCATGTAAATGCCACCGACCCCTTTCCTAGTTACTATTTAACCCATCACCCTGTTTATTTCCTTCATCGAGTAGCTGTAATTTTTTGTCCAATTGCTTCATAATTTGGTGTTGACTCTTCCCTCTCCTCTCTTCCCCTACTCCTATTACATTAATCTTTTTAAGGTCAGATACCTGGTCTGTCCTATTCATTCCCTTATCCCCTGCACCTAGAACAATGCTTGGAACATAGGCGATGCTCAATAAATACATGTTGAATATTGAAGGATTGAAAGCTACAGCCTTGTTCCATGCATCCCAGCAGTCTTCATGTTTGCTTCCTTTCTACTTGAATGAGATGATCTTGTAAGTTACCTGTGTTTGTTTCCTAGAGTTACCTTAACAAGGTACTACTAACTGAGTGGCTTAAAACTACAGACATGTATTCTCTCTCAGTTCTGGAGGCGAGAAGCCTGAAATCAAGGTGTTGGCAGGGCCATGCTCCCTCCTAAAGCTCCAGGGGAGAATCCTTCCTGCTTCTTCCAGCTTCCGGTGGTTGCCAGTGATCTTGGCATGCCTTTGCTTGTAGCGGCAGCACTCCATCTCTGCCTGCATCCTCGCAGGGCATTCTTCCTGTGGGTCTTTGATAAATGCTCCTCTCATAAGGAACCAGTCAGTAAATGTGGCCGAATCCAATCCAGTATGGCATCATATTATGTTGATTACATCTGCAAAGACCCTATTTCCAAATAAATTCACATTCACAGCTTGAGGGGTTAGGACTTCAACTTACCTTTGGGTGATACGTTCAACCCACAACAATAACTGATACAGTATTGAGGCTAGAGGCTCCAAAAAAGAAAATCCTTTCAACTGACTTTTCCGTGAGCCCTACCTGAAATTCCCTGCTTAGATTGATTGCCAGCCCTAGGCCGTTGGCTTACCTGAAGCTCTGATACCCTCTAATCCTCTGAGCTCTTCCTCTTGGAAGCGAAATCCTGGTATGTTAATAGCTCTGGTTGAACCCCCTGGTTGCCAATTGCTACTCATTCCTCAGGAGCCGACCACTAATACACCAGAATAGCTTTCACATGACATGTACTTCATTGGATCACTAGGAAGACCTAATATCCATTGTAGTTGTATAATTTAATTGTAGCAGCGGCTTTTTTTAATGGGATAGAGGAGCTAATCTGGGAATCTAATGGCCATTTTTAACACTGCATTTGTCCTTAGAAACATTGTAGATTGAATTGATAACCTAAATTACAAATAAACTGTTGGAATGGAATTGCATAAGTAAACAGGAACACATAGATATAAGAAAGTTAAAGATGATGTGAGAATCAAATAACAATATGCTTGTAACATAGGATTACAGGGTAATAAACAACTGATGACATTTACAAGTGCTATTGCTTCTAGGGAGGTTACAAATACCTTCAATAACTCCGAATCTCAAGGAACACAGCTCCAATCAGTTTTACTCAATGCCATACATAGGAGATACTCACTCCATCTTGCCATAAAGAAGGGAACTTGACAAAATGGGATTCTACCCAGGTAGCAGTCTCGCTGGCAAGAGATGGTAGTTTGAGGCCACCCTTAGCCGGCCAAAGGAGCTCTGGCTCTCTGCCTATTGGAGGGAAGAATTCCAGTACTTTCTTCCATTGTTGGGTGCATAGGGGGAATTTTATGTGATGTTATTCTTTGCTGTAGGACACACCTCCTCCTACGTTTCCAGAAGACGCAAACACATGCCATTAACTCCTCATAATAAAATGGGTATTTGCTGGATTGCATTGCACTAAATCAACAGTTACCTGATGAAGTGAAAGACTTCTCAGCGGTCAGAGGGGTCTGGATCATGGAAGCAGAGAGGGCAGATAGGAGTGAGGTATTTCTTTTAATTATCTACAAATAAAAATCTTTGATCTGAAATGGAAAATAATGTTTAGCTGGGCTTGATGTACCAGAGACTCTTGTCACGTAGGAATAATATTTGCCCAAGTGATACCTTTCTGAGGAAATAAACAGGTACACACCTACCAGGTCTTTAAAATCCTCAGAGCCCCTTGTTCTGGGATGAAGGCATCACTCCTTTGTCCTCAGTAGGTTCCCAGCAAGCAGAACCTAGCTGCTGATGGAAAGAACACAGACATTTTCCCTTAGTAATTATACTCTGGAAGGAAGATGTTTTTCACTTCTTAAAGGACAAACCAGCCACTCCTATATCTTAAAAATGAATCTTTGAAAGCATTTTGAAAGCCCATTTATCTCCAGGCTAGTCTCAAATAGATGGAGAGAGAAATGGAATATTCATCTTTATTCATCAAACATTTCTTGAGTCCCTATTGTGTGAAAAGTCTTTTTTCAAGGCACTGCTATGCATAACACAAAGATGAATGAACAAAACACCTGCATTCAAAGGAGAAGAGAGCAGAATTATGGTTGCAATCCCGGTGGAGTATGAAGTATGCTCTAAGGGCTTGACCTAGGTGGGGTTTCTAATGGGGGATCTGATCCTTGACTGATGATGGGCAAGATTTTTTAATATGAGGTGGAAGAATATTCTAGGCAGGGAGAAAAGCATGAGTTGGAGGTGAAATTACCCAGCCACGGGGCAAAATGTCATTTAAGGAAACAGAGAAATTCCAGGTAACTGAGTCATTATTTCACACTTCAGGTGGAAGGCAGAGTGAACACATAATTTATTATAACCTGGTTCTGTCCTGGACAAACTGGGACCTATTGTGTCACTAGTAATTGGGAAATTGCAAGAACAGCCTTTTTTTTTTTTTTTTTTTTTTAAATCCTTACCCAAGGAATGAGGATATTTTTTCCATTGATTTTAGAGAGAATGGAAGGGAGGGGTAAAGGGAGAGAGAGGGAGAGAGAGAGAGAAAGGAGGGAAACATTGATGTGAGAGAGATACATTGACCAGTTGCCTCCTGCCTGGGGTGGGGATCAAACCTGCAACCCAGGTACACGTCTAAGACCAGGAATCTAACCTGTGACCCTCCAGTGCGCAGGCTGACACTCTAACCACTGAGTCATGCTGGCCGGGGCTGCAAGAGAAGCTTTGATTGGGAGGAGACTGCAGTGACTTCATTACAGAGAACAGGGGTGGGGATGGGAGAAAGGTGGGGAGGCGTGGGCAGGCCTAGGAGTACTATATTAGTTCCCTGTGGCTGCCACCACGAAGTACCACAAACCAGGTGCTTAACATACTAGAAATATATTCTCTCATGGTTCTGGAGGCTGGCAGCACAAGGTCACGATGTTGGCTGGGCTGTGCTCTCTCTCAAGGCTCTCGGGGAGGATCCTTCCTGGCCTCTTCCTAGCTTCTGGTGTCGGTAGAAATCCTTGGCTTGTGGACAAATCACCAGCGTCTGCCTTCGTGGCATTTCCTAGTGTGGTCTTCGGCGGCATGCTGTCTCTGTGTCTCCTGTCTGAGACACCCGTCATATTGGATTAAGGATTCACCCTACTCTAGTATGCCTTCGTACTAACTGAACTACATAGGCAAGGACCCCATTTCCAAGCAAGGTCACATTTGGAGGTTCTGGGGGACACTCCTCAACCCAGTACTAGTACCAAACAGGGAAGTTGGACTGGGTGAAGATGCTCATGACACTCAGGCAGGAGGGCAAGGGGACAGGGACAGGGAAGTCCAGGTTTGGAACTGTGCTTCCGTGGGCAGCTTCCCCCAGGGGCACAGGGGGTGCTTTAGCTCTGAGAGTGCACTGGAAATGTCAAGGTGAGGTTGGAAGGCTGCCCACTGTATTCCATCCTGTGTCCAGCCCATGTTCTCAAGTCTACGCTTCTCTATTCTCTATTTTCCTCTTCTGGAAATCAAACCAGACTTGGAATTGGGTGATAGGAGTTCAAGTCATGATGACTCAGCTACTTTCAACTTTGGGCAGTCCTGTGACTTCTGAGTCTGTTTCCTCCTCTATAAAATGAGGATGTTGGAGGATGATCCATAAGGATCCTTCTGGCTCTAGAAGCTCTGACTTTAGGAGGAAGAAGGTGAACTATGCTCCCCTGCCCCTGTTAGGATACTTTCAATAGGACCCTTCATCATCCCCATCTTTTCCCCTCAATGTATCTATCGACAACATTTGTGGTTGCAAACAACAGAAATTTATTATCTTTTTAAAAATATGTTTTTATTGATTTCAGAGAGGAAGGGAGAGAGAGAGAAACATCAATGATAAGAGAGAATCATTGATCAGCTGCCTCCTGCATGCCCCAACTGGGGATCAAGCCCGCAACCCAGATATGTGCCCTAACCAGGAATCGAACCGTGACCTCCTGGTTCATAGGTTGACACTCAACCAGAGCCACGCCGGCCGGGCCAGAAATCGATTATCTTGAACACAACAGAGATTTATCAGAAAGCAATTGGGGGCTGGCACCAAGAACAACCGGGTCCCCCCTCATCTCCCATGAACTCTCCAAGTTTGTGATCTCTTACTCAAGGGTCAGCTCCCTGGGTGAGAGTCTCCTCTGTGTTGGGTGTGAGCAGAGAAAAGATAAGATTCCCCAAAGGGAGATTGAGTTGCTGATAAAAGGAAGGGTTGGACGGTGGACAGCCAAGAGAACATGCCTACAGCCAATAAGTACAGTATTTGGAATTCAGCCAAGGATGAAGATTTTCATAGTATATTTAGCCATTAGTATCTCTAAAGTTGTTGTATTATTAGACTGTTATCAATCTTATTTTAAGTTAGTGGTGAAGAGCTCATATTCTGGAGTCAGAGAGACCTAAGTCTGAATTCCAGCTCTGCCCCAGGGTAGTGGTGACTTTGGGGGAAGTTATTTATTGCTTATACTTACATACAAGGAGCCTGCTTCCTCATCAGTAATGTAGGGATGGTCAGACTGACCTTATAGGTTATTGTTAAAATTAAAGGAGATGATATATACAAAAGAGCTTAATGCAAAGCCTGGCCCACAAAATATACATTGCCTAGTAGTACATTCAGCCAATTTCCAAAGAAATGAGTCAAGTTACCGGCTCCATAGTACCTCTGAGTTCAGAGGCACAAACCAGAGTGAACTCTTCCTTGTAGAAAACCCCACTGCAAAGGACTACACGGAAACGCAGATGGCTTGAAACAAGGACTAAGTTCTCTCGGAGCAAGCACATTTCACGATTAAGGCAGAGGAGGTGTGGCAAGGGCTTCCCCACGGCGGCCCTGCGGTGCCCGGCCTCCCCCCGGGGGAGGGGACAGGCTGGGGTCCCCGCGCCAGGTGAGCGAACCTCGGCGGGCAGGCGCCGGAGGGCGGAGAGAGCCGTCCGGACCGCCTGGGCCCGGGCCCCCGGACGGGGAGCCGAAAGGGAGGACGGCGCCCGCAGGAGCTGCCTCCAGGGGGAGCGCGGGGCAGCCGCGGCTCGGACCCCACTGCAGCGCGGGACGGCTCCCCGCCTCCCTAGCCCCCCGCGCGTCCCCGTCCCCGAGTCCCGGTCTCCACGCATCCCCGCCTCCTCCGGGTCCCCGCCCCCGCGCTCCCCCGGCCCCTGCTCGCCCCGCCCCGCGCGCCCCCGCGTTCCCGCCCCGCACGCCCCCCCTCCCGCGCCGGACGCCCGCCAGCGCCGCGGGCCGAGTAGTGGGCGCGGGCGGCCGCCGGGAGGAGGAGGAGGAGGAGGAGGGGGCGGAGGAAGAGGAGGAGGAAGGCGGCGGGAGGAGGAGCCGTGGGGAGGAGGGCCGCGGGGCAGTCGCGCCGGCGCTGGGCGAGGAAGCGGAGCGGCCGCCTCCGGGTGAGCGTCTGCGGGGGTCGGGGCCGGCGGTGTGTCTGCTGCCTCCCCGGTGACCCGGCCGCCGGCCTCGGGACGCTTCTTCCTGGGGCGGCGGGGCCGGGGCCGGGGCCGGGGAGGCGGCCGGGGCCGGGGTCCCGGCGGCGCGAGGCCCTGCGCCTCCTCGGCGGGCCGGCGGGCGGGGAGCGGCGTCCAGGAGCCGGCGGGAGGGCCGAGGCCTGCTTCCGCCGCCGCCGCCCGACCCTCGGCCTCCCGGGCCGCCGCGCGCCGGGCCGGCCGCCGCCTTTGTGGCTCGCAGCCGCCGAGAGAGGCCGGGCTCGGCGAGGCCTGGGGCGGCGCGGGCCTGCGCGCTCCATCGCCCGCTCCACGCCCGCTCGGCCCGCTGGACCCCTCGGCTCGGGGCTGGGGACCGGGGACCGGGGACGGCGGGGCCCAGGCGGGGGTGGGGCAGCCGGGACCCCGGGCTGCCCTCCGCGGGGTTGCTGCTGGGTGCATTCCCTCCCCGGGCTGTGTGGATTGTGGGGTTCCAGCAGCTCCCCTGGACCCGGGGCAGGCCGCGGTTTCGTTTGCTTCGGGAGTTGGCAACTTCAGGGACACGGCGGTGGCTCCGTGTGGAGCAGGACTGAAATGTTGACATTTCTCAGTGTGGGTCCTGGCACAAAACTTGGAATGGGTGCAGGTACCTGTGTGCCAGCGTCACGTGCAGCCGGAATGTGGAATTCGGGGTTCCGTCCCCGCTCTCTGGAATTCGGGGCCAGGTGGGAACACGCGGTAGAGCCCAGGCTTCCGGGAAGGAAAGCCAGACCTTTGAATTCAGTGCCACCCAAGTTCCTTGACCGCTTTCCCTGGACCAGGCGACGCGCATCACAGTAACACTGTGAACGAGACAGAAGGGCTCCAAAACACGTTTCCAATGGGCCGTGTGCCCTGGCATGAAAACATGTTTGTCATCAAACAAAAGTAAACTGCTTTCTCCTTTTAGATGAAATCACTGGGGTGTTCTCACCCACAGGAGGCATGCGTTTCTCCACGTTTTTTTCTTAATCCACCAGATACCACCACAGGAAACTCGCTTCACTTACTTTAATGAATGAATGTTAAGTGGCTTATTTAGTGCTAGAGAGAGTTAAGCGTTATTGGAAAACACGAGTGGCATGGTTGGCCAAGTTTCACAGGTAAAACCCCAAAACGTAGCCCCTGATACAACTTTCCCCAGGCTCCTGATTTCTCAGTGCCGCTCGCCTGGTGCGCAGGTGGTAAGGTTCAGGATTTCACGGGCTCTGATGGAAATGTGTGGCCTCAGCACTTAGGTTCCAGCCCAGTCCCTGATTGCCCTTAGGGAAGCTGGTTCTCTGATCGGGGACCTGATAAGAATTCTTAGAAGAAGTTACTCGGTTTGGTCAGTGCTTGCCACTGGTCTAGTTGAGGATCAAACATGTTATTCACCTGAACATTTGTCTTTTTTAGGACTCCCTTCAGCATCTCTTTGAAACATTTTCCTCTCTTTATTATGGTCCTTAAATATCTTCTGAGTTGGTGGGAAGTATACTGTCCCTTTCCCCTTTTTATTTTTTATTTTTATCGATTTTTTTAGAGATAGAGGAAGGGAGAGGGAGAGAGAGAGATAGAAACATTGATGAGAGAGAAACTTCAACATCAATTGGCTGCCTCCTGCAACAGCCCCCACTGGGGATTGAGCTGCAGCCAAGCATGTGTCCTGACCTGGAATCGAACCAGTGACCTTCTGGTGCATGGGTTGATGCTCAACCATCTGAGCCACACTGGTTGGGCCCTTTCCCCATCTTTTAATGGGAAGATCTTAAACATGACTGCCACAGGATCCAGGGACACACTGCTGGGTGTCACCTGGCGCCCTCCCAAGGCAGCACCTTGCCAGGAGTGGCAGAGAAGGGGTTTGGGCACCATTCACCTGGGCTGTGCTATGACCTGGGAGGAAAAGCTGGCTGTAGGGACTGGATTCCTACTCGTTCCTTTCAGTGGCCCTCTTTATAGGGAACAGAAGCAAGTATCTTAAGACTGTCTTGTTATGCAACTTCACTCCTCACAGATAACTGGTAGTTTTCTCCATTGTGGTCAGTTGTCAGGAAACTTTCGTGTTACTAATAGTGTGTCTTTTATTTTGCTCATGGAAGTCATTGTGCGATCTTATTGAAAAGTCTTAACTATACTCTGAAAAAAAGGAAATGTTCATTTCTGAGTTTGTGGCAGTTACTGTCTTCTCTCAGAAATACAGTCATGTGAAATGGTACAAACTATGTTGAATTATGATCTTTATTTATAATCCAGTATAAATTTATAATCCAGTATAACTAGTGGGTGTGTATGCATCCATTTTAATACTTCAGAAGGGTAGACATGTAAATGACCCAGAACTAAGATCACTTTTTTGCTGTTTTCTGTTTGTTGTGCCTGTTATGGGAAGTGAAGGTTGTCTGTTTTGGTCCTCTGACCTCATCCCTCACCTCCTCCAGTTTTGGCAAGGGTACATCTGTGGTCCCTGTGTACTTTTGTAAAATTATTCCTTTTACAAGGGAGGAATTCAGAATGTCACAGAAAGAGCAAACTTTTTTGTGTGACTAGATTGATCAAAAGAGTTGTCCAGGTAAGTAAACTGGGAACAGCGGTGGGACATGATTTATGTTGGACCAATAGTGAAATTGGCATTAATATTTTATGGTTAATTTATTATGCTTATAAGTAGTGAAAGCTTTAGGACTAAGTGTACATTTTATTTATTTATTTTTAAAATATATTTTATTGTTTTTTTTACAGAGAGGAAGGGAGAGGGTGAGAGAGTTAGAAACATCGATGAGAGAGAAACATCAATCAGCTGCCTCCTGCACACCCCCTACTGGGGATGTGCCTGCAACCAAGGTACATGCCCTTGACCGGAATCAAACCTGGGATCCTTGAGTCTGCAGGCCTACGCGCTATCCACTGAGCCAAACTGGTTAGGGCACATACATTTTACTTTAAACTCGGGGTCTTCTTTGATGATTCACACAAACATCAAATTTTGCTTAGTTGGAACAGTTGTTTTTAGGGGGCTGCTAGTCTTCTTGATGCTTTCAAGAATAGACATACTAGGTAAAGTCATTTAAGATTTCAGTTCTCAAATTGCACCTAAAGGACATTTTGGAGGTGTTAGATCTTCAGTAAGTATACCTTACTAGCTTTGTGACCTTGAACATGTCTTATGTTCCCTCAGAGTCTATTCCTCATATGGGGCTAATGTGGGGGATACTCATCCATTTGACAGTTATTGTGAGCGTCATTTGTTTAAAGTAAAATCCGAGCTCTCATGGGTTACAGTATTTCTATCTGGTTCTGCAGAATTCACAGGTTAGGTATTTATTTATTTTTAATTGACTTTATTGGGGTGACATTGGTTAATAAAATTATATAGGTTTTGGGTGTACAATTCTATACTAAATCATCTGTATATTGTATTATGTGTTAACCACCCAAATCAAGGTTCCATCCATCACCATTTATCTCCTCTTTACCCTTTCCTACATCCCTCTACTCCCCCCTCCCCTTTCCCTCTGGTAATCACCATTACCAGACATTGTCTGTGTCTATGAGGTTTTTTTGCTTAACCCCTTCACCTTTTCACCCAGCTCCATATCCCCAGTCCCCTCTAATAGCTATCAGTCTGTTTTCTAAAGTCTGTTTCTATTTTGTTTGTTATTTTGTTCATTAGTTTCCACATATAAGTGAAACATATGGTACTTGTCTTTCTCTGAATGGTTATTTCACTTAGCATAATGCTTTCCAGGTCCATCCATGTTGTCATAAAGGGTAAAATTTCCTTCTTTTTTTTTATAGTTTTGTAATATTCCATTGTGTAAATGTACCACAGCTTTTTTATCCACTTATCTAGTGGTGGACACTGATGTGTTTCCAGATCTTAGCTATTGTACTAGTAAATAATGCTGCAATGGACATAGGGGTGTGTATATTTTTTTGAATCAGTGTTTTGGGCTTCTTTTGTTATATTCCCAGAATTAGAATCACTGGAACATAAGACAATCCCATTTTTAATTTTTTTGAGGTATCTCCATGCTGTTTTCCACAGTGGCTGCACCAATCTGCATTACTACCAACAAAGGACAAGGATTCCCTTTTCTCCACATCTTCGCCAACACTTGTTTGTTGCTTTACTGATGGTAGACATTCTGGCAGGTGTGAGGTGATACCTCATTGTAGTTTTAATTTGAATTGCTGTGATGATTAGTGACTTTGAGCCTCTTTTCATATGTCTATTGGTCATCTGTATGTCCTCTTTAGAGAAGTGTCTATTGAGGTTCTTTGCCCATTTTTTAAATTGGATTGTTTGTTTTTTTGGTGTTGAGTTTTATAAGTTCTTTATAAGGGTAGGTTTTTAAAAATAAACAGGAAATCTTATTTGCTTTATCTGTACAACTGCCTTTTCTCAGCATTGGTGTGAACTTTAAAGAGACAATGCATGTAGATGTGTGAGTTCAGTGCCTGGCCTATAACAAGTACTACTAATAATAATTAGATTAAAATACACTGTGATCGGTTGAAAGGAGTATTCTGGCTTATCAGCAATGTCTATGTAAGACTTGTTTTTTCTTGTTAAGGAAACCCTGTGTGGGAAAGGGTGAGAGTCCAAAGGGACAAGAAAAATGTCAATAGGAGAGGAGAGAGTGGGAGTCCACGTAAGTACTAATGGTGCCAGCTACTAGAAGCGTGAGGTTGGCAAATGCTTCCAGTGTCAGCCACCATTGGGTTCCTTGGCCCTGGGTCATGGCGGTCAGTGGTGGAGGATCGAGAACAAAAAAGGTACTACACATGGCCCTCTGCAAGGCCCCATGCTCGATTCATGCTGTTTTAATATTGCTTTATCAGTCTTAACAGCTATCATACTAAACTTGTTTCTTTAAATTATTAAAAGGGCATCCACTCGGCGACTATGTTTGGGGAGCAGTGGCTATCCCCTTGTCCCTGGGAGCAGACCATTGAATAAAGAAAGAAAGAGGAGAAGAAAGAAGACAAGATCTGGTCTCTGAAGACCTAGATGACAAGCAGTTATCTGAGCATCACTGAACCCTGAAGGTGTCACTGTGCCATCCTGAAATTTGCCAACAGGTAAATTTGGTTATCTAAAGAGGCATCCATCTCCAGCAGTTCGGTAGCAGTCTGAGATTACTGTATATTCAGTGTACACATTTGTATTCAAAGCTTTTATTCTGAAGGCAGAGGAATATATAGTTCGTATTAGATAAAATTTTCATCAAAAATGATAATAAGAGTTTAATGTTATTCTTTAAAACTATGTAGACAAGGTGTGCTCACCAAGTGCTCTAGATAGCCTCTTAGGTCGCTGCTTATGGTTGAACTTGTAGTGGTAGGTGTTGTTCTGGCCACACCAGAAACATGCTGAATGGTTGAAGCAGCAGTATAGTAACACACTTTTAAATCATACTTTGTATGATTTTCCTTTTATGAATTTTGCTTTGATGTTTATAATAAGGAAGGTGTTTGTTATTCAAGCTTAATTTCAGTTTTAAAGTAAATATTTTTTGGTAATAGTTATTTTTGTCTTTTGTCATTGCTTTTAAAGTGAACACATACATAGCACACACACGGAATAACAGTACTACCAGTTATAACAGACTCCGATTATGTAAGCATGTATCAAACGTAGAATTGCATTAGGATTTTAGTGATTTGGCACATTTGCAAAATTATTTCATTGTAGAATTAGGAGGAACCTCCTTATTATTAACCAGCTTCTTTCTTACCTAGATGATGAGGAAATTGAGACTATAAGTGATTGCATAGTCTTCCCAAAGTCACATACCACATTACAGATTTCATAGTGGAGTCTGGTGTAGACACCTCTTCTTGCCATTGATGCAAGATGTTTTATTTCCTCCTGGGAGCAAGGGAATTGGTGTTTGTGGAGGAAACCCTTCATGGAGGACGTCACAGTTGAGCTGGCCCTTGGAGGGTGACCTGCGTTTGATTGGGAAGAGCTATAGACGACAGGAACATTATCTCAAACAGGCAGAATCAAACCGGAGCTGTATGTTTACTTCCCTTATTTGATGGAGCTCATCCTCCTAGTGACTTCCTAGACAGGTGATGGGGCAGGGGGTCACGTGTGTGTGTTTGACACCTGGCATGTCAGAAAATGTCCATGTTCTAAATATTTGATGTATAGTCCAATTGGGTATAGATTTCTAGGTTACCATTTGAGTCGGTGGCAGCCTAACTCTGAAATCTGAGCAACAAATAAAGGTGTGTTTCTCGCTTTCACCACGTGGGCCTCGCGTTGTGCTGTGGGCCTGGCGTTCCTCTAGCTTCTTCCTTGAGATCCAGCCTACTGTCACCTGCGTTCCCCTCCCATCACCCATGTCTCGGGCTACCACAGCAGATGCATGGAGAGCCAGACAGGCTGGCACTGAAACACTTGGCGCAGAAATGACACATGTCGCATTTGCTCCACAGTCCATTGTCCAGAGCCAGCCATGCCCCTGCTGGGATGCCGAGAGATGTGGAAGCACACTGAAGTGATTGGCCGAATGTGTGCCATGTTGAAAGTCAGTTTCTCTGGGAATTTTTAAGGCGTTGCTCTGCCAGCTTCTAGTGCTATCTCTTAGTCAGCAGCATTACACATCCCAATCATTTGTATGTAATTATTTTCTCTTTCTGGATGCTTTATAGTACCTTTGTATTATCTCCTTAACTCTAAAATGTTACCATAATGTGTCTGATCGTTATTTTTTCTTTTTGGATAGACTGAGCAGTCCATGGATCCTTAGACTCTACACTTGGATTCTTGGATTCTGGCAAAATGTTTAAAATTTCTTTTATAACTTCTTCCCCTTGAATTTCTTTCCCGCCTGACTGAAGCTCTTTGTTGGATGTTGGGCCTCTTGAATTGATGTATTAATTTTTTCCCCTCAATTTTTAAGAATCAGCTTTTTTTGTTGTTGTTGTTGTTCTTTTTTGGGTGGTGAATATTCTCCATTTTTCTCCTTTTGAATTTGAATTCTGGCTTCAGGAGTTCTTGTTTTTTAACTGTTCTCTTCCCCACTTTTGAAAATAAATAGCATATGATTCTTGTTTCAGATTTGCGATAACTTTTTGTAGGTGTGTTTTTTGTTGCCTTCCCTTCCAGTAGGCTTCAATTTCAGCTTTCTCCAGTTTCTCTAAGCCAGTTAACACTGTTGTTGTCGTCTGCTTTCCATTCCTCATTGACCTTGTGTTTTATGGGGGTGAGGAAGAGGGATAATAAAGATAAAGAAGTATATGTTTCATAAGCTCATGCAAAATTTTTTTTGTTCTTTTTAATAGTTTGTGTTTGTTTTTCTAGCATCGGTGAATATTAAAGCCTTTTACCTTAGGGGGAACTCACATCTAATTTCTCTTTAAATAAAGATTTTCAGTGTGTGTTCAGCTAGTGTCATCATGGAGGCACATCTCTGTCACTGAGCTCCATGTAACTTAAATATGAAATGCCTGCTCTCCTATAGTGGGCAATTCAAATTATTTTAAGTTGGATCATTTTTAAAAAATATGTTTTTATTGATTTCAGAGTAAGGAAGGGAGAGGAAGAGAATCAATGAGAGAGAAATGTCATCGATTGGCTGCCTCTGGCACGCCCCCGTACTGGAGATCAAACTCGCAACCCCAGCCATCTGCTCTGACAGGGAATCGAACCATGACCTCCTGGTTTATGGGTCGACACTCAACCACTGAACCACACTGACTAGCCTTAAGTTGGATCATTTTAATATCGAGAGGTCACATGTGCAGATCCTACAATAAATTTTATGTTAGATAATTATCAGTTTACAATGCACATAATGTTTTCCATTTTGTAAGATTATTATTTGCTTAATAGGGCTATAGTATTAATTTGAATAATTATTGCTCCCCAGGATACCCTTTATCTCTAAAAATCAGAAGTGAGGTTTATGTATGCTCTTTTTAAAAAAATATATTTTATTGATTTTTTTACAGAGAGGGAGAGGGATAGAGAGTTAGAAACATCGATGAGAGAGAAACATCGATCAGCTGCCTCCTGCATATCCCCTACTGGGGATGTGCCCGCAACCAAGGTACATGCTCTTGACTGGAATCGAACCCGGACCCTTCAGTCCGCAGGCCGACGCTCTATCCACTGAGCCAAACCGGTTAGAGCTTATGTATGCTCTTAATATATATTTAGTAAATCTTATGTGTATTACTTTTTGTATCCCAAATCAGCTATTCGTAATTTCGTTGTACTTACAGAAAATGAGGAAAGACGATATTAACTGAAAGTTCATATTCTCTAATGCACTCTGAATGAAAAACTCATATATTCTATGCAAAAGCATTTGAGTAGTTGATAAATTGTTATTTAAATTGGATACTTTGTGTTGAGCTCTAAAGGCTGAGAGCATTCAAAACAGTTGTGTCACTTTTCAGTATTTATATTTTTAAATACTTTAAAAAGGATTTTTAATTGATTTTTTTTTTTGAGAGAGAGAGAGAGAGAGAAACATCAATGTGAGAGCGAAACATTGATAAACTGCCTCCTGCATGCCCTCTACTGGGAATCAAGCCCACAATCAGGGCATGTCACCTGACTGGGAATTGAACCAGCATCCTTTGGGTGCATGGGATGATGCTCAACCAACTGAGCCACACTGGCCAAGGCACTTTACAGTTATTTTTATGTGCACATTGCCTTTAGGAATTAAAAGTTTTTGCTTTAGTAGTTCAATATATTTAAAAGATTTTGTGTGTAAATAAATATAACTTTAAATTTTGAAGAATGAAAAGTAATGAAAGAACTTCATCATTGCACTGTTTGGTACAGTACCTCTGCCACTGAATGAAAACAAAAACAGCAGACAGATCTGTGGGCCTTACCTAATTATAACTATCCTATATAATAAAGAGCTAATATGCAAATGGTCATCACGCCCTCAAGCCCTCGTGCCAGAACTGCTCAGACACTCAACACTGGGGAGATAGGAATGGAGACCAGCCAGGCACAAATGAGCTGGCCAGAGAGGAATGGGGACAAGCCTCCCACCCCAGCTGGGGCTGCAGCCTGGGAGAGGGATAGTCTGCCAGCCCTGCAGTCCCAGCTGCCAGTGGCTGTGCCTGTGCCTAAGGCCCAGAAGAGGGACAAGCCACCTGCCCCGTGGTCCCAGGCTCCTGCGACTGCAGCCCAGGCAAAGCTGCCCACCCACAGTCCCCTGTGGCTGTGGCTGACCCAGGCGAAGCTGGCCCGGGTCCTGGGTGCCTGCGACCAGCCAAAGGTGGGAATCCTGGGTCCTGGGTGCGGGCCGAGGCAGAGGCAGTTAGGGGCGATCAGGCCGGTAGGGGAGCAGTTAAGGGCAATCAGGCAGACAGGCAGAGGGGTTAGGGGCAATCAGTCAGGCAGGCAAGCGGTTAGGAGCCAGTAGTCCTGGATTGTGAGAGGCAGTCGGACATCCCTCGAAGGGACCCGGATTGGAGAGGGTGCAGGCCGGGCTGGGGGACCCCCCCAAGCACGAATTTCATGCACCGGGCCTCTAGTTCGTCATAAATTCTGAAAGGGTTTTACTTGCTCAGTAGTTTAAACAGTGAGGCCATTCTTTCTCACAGGCAGTCAACGTGCTGAGATTGCTAAGGGTATTTGCTATGTTTTTAGCTAAAACATTGGTGAGTGCCTAGAAAGGTATAAAAATATGTACATTAAAAATTTATATGCACATTTATAAAAACTGAGGATTTGTTACATAAGTATACTTCTTTTTAAATCCAACATGTTTAAATCTGAATTAGAAAATTAAGAAATGAGTTTATTTCATTAACTAATTCTTATAAGCCAGCTCCATTAATATTTTAAATGATTGAATCTATGAACTCTTGTTTCATATTTAGTTGACTAGTAATGGGTTAAACACAGTTACAGGGAAAGATGCTTAGAAATGCTCACTGCAGGTTTAGTGTCTGAGTATCTGCATAGTTTTATTTTCATTCAATCAGATACTCTTGGAGCTAGATAGGTTTTAGAGATCAATGTGTTATGGGAAACTGAGACTCGGGAGATTCACCCAGTGTCACACAGGGAACTTAGTGATACTTTATGTTTTTATGTAAGTGTTCTACAAAGTGGGAGTGAATCACTTGAACATTTTTATTAAAACTTTTGCTGTGATTATAAATTCATTCTTAATTTATTAAATTTTAAATTAAAAGTGGACAACTTTAAGTCCACTTTTTTTTTTTTTTTAATCCTCACCAGACGATATGTTTTTATTGATTTTAGGGAGTGGGAGAAAGAGAGAGAAACATCAATATGAGAGGAAAACATTAATCGGTTGCCTCCCGTATGCACCCCCACTGGGGATTGAGCCCGCAACCTGGGTATGTGCCCTGACCGGGAAGCGAACCTGCGACCTTTTGGTGTATGGGACAATGCTCCAACCAGCTGAGCCACACCAGGACAAGTCTACTTTTCTTAACTTGGTTATCTTTAAATTTCTTTATCCACCTTTGTTAGCCATACAAGTATTCCTGTTGCTTTTTAAAATGAAGCTTATTGTGGTAAGATCTAGAGGCCCTAAAAGAAGGCAAAGCAATTATATTACATTTACTCTGTTTCAGTTACTTTTATTTGCATGTAGTTCTCAAGAATGTGAAGAGCCAGAGATTTTAACGCTATGTGCAAATTAACAAGATAGCTTGACACGGTTACATGGTTGCTGCCAGGAGACATGAGACGCCTGGGCCTGAGATAAAGGACTTTTTTCAGGATATTGTCCTTAGCCAGGGTATGAGGCTTTGTGCCACCTCCCTGAGCACCAATACCTTGTTGAGAAAAGAATGTAGGGGACCAAAGGAGAAAGCAAGGAAAATACCTAGAAGGCCACTCTGCAATAATGCCGGTAAGATAGGACAGTAGCTTGGACCAACAAGATGGTGGAAAGTGATTGGATTCTGCATGTATTTTGAAGATAGCTGAGATTGGAATGTGGGGTGTGAGAGAAAGAGAGGAGCCATGGATGATCCAAACTCTTTGTTCTGAGCAGTTGGGAGAATGGAGTAACCACAAATGAAAGTGGGAAAGGCTGCAAGGAGAGCAGGGGTGGGGTGGGATGGGAATGATCCAGAGCTTCATTATGAACTCATTAAGTCTCAGTTATCTCTAAGACAGCAGAGTGGCCACGTCAAGAAGGGAGTTGAGCCCTAGCTGATTTGGCTCAGTGGATAGAGTGTCGGCCTGTGGACTGAAAGGTACTAGGTTCGATTCCAGTCAAGGGCACATGCCTGGGTTGTGGGCTTGATCCTCAGTAGGGGGCGTGCAGGAGGCAGCCGATCAATGATTCTCATCATTGATGTTTCTATCTCTTCGTCTCTCTTCCTCTCTGAAATCAATAGAAATATATTAAAAAAAAAAAAAAAAAAGAAGGGAGTTGATTGATCACTGGGTTAAAGAGATAGAAATTTAGGCCCGGCTGGCGTGGCTCAGAGGTTGAGCTTTGACCTTTGCACCTAGAGGTCACTGGTTCAATTCCTGGTCAGGGCACATGCCCAGGTAGCAGGCTCGATCCCCAGCAGGGGGTGTGCAGAAGGCAGCCAATAGATGTTGAGGTTTTTCCCTCATCGATGTTTCTTTCTCTCCCTATCCTTCTTTGCTCTCTAAAAATTAATAAAAAACATATTTAAAAAAAAGGAAATTCGGGAGTAGATGACACATCAATATTATTTAGAACATGAGAATGAGTGAAGTTGCTAAAGACATGAGTGTAACTGAAGAAGAAATGACCAAAGTCGAGTGCTGGGGAGCTCCAAAATTAAGAGATTAGAGGCAGTTGGAGGCGTGATCAGCTGTGTCAAATGCTGCTGAGAGAGCACCTAAGATAAGGACTGAGAATTGATGCTGGATTTGCAGTGTGGACATTATTAGTGACTTTGATAAGAGCAGTTTCTGTGTAGTGGTAGAGTTGGTCTCTGGTATGGTTTAAGAGAAAATTGGGAGACAGGGAATGATAGGCCTCAGGTATGCATGATTTTCCCAAGGTGCTCTGTTGCAGAGGGGATTAAGAAATTGAACCTCTTTCTCCACCCATAGCTGTGGGGCAAGTGGGGTCAAGACAAGTTTGTTTATACATGTAAGAAGTGATATTTTTAGGAGTGATCCTGTAGAATGGGAAAATTGTTGGGTAATGAAGGAGATCACGTGTGCCAAGTGGAGGGTGCCTTTAGAAAGGTGTGGGCACCTGCACAGAGACAGGATAGATGTGCAAACGTGTGTTGCCAGGTCGGTAGACGTAAATTGAAGTGTTGGAGTTGAAATTTGCTTGTGATGTTTTTAATTTTCTCAGTGAAACAGGAAACTGGCCCATCAGCTGGGATTGAAGGTGGGGCGAGTAAGTGTTATAGGAGTGAGGAAAGCTGTGAAATGCCCGCAAGTGCAGAGTGAATGGAATGTAGTTTGATTTCCAGGCACATGGAGGCTCCATCTGAAGTTCAAGTCATGACCATAAAGTGAGATCAGTCAATGCTTATGGGTTTGTGTAGCCACACTCCCCTGTAAGGGCACAGGTGTGGCCCAGGTGGAGTTGGATTTAACCAATGTTGTGGTTTTGCCAAGAGAGTTTTTCAGAGTGAGAATGGGGGAAGGATTAGGGTTAGGTCTGTGCTGGGGAATGATTAGGATTAATCGTCAAAATAAGTGGAATAAAGAGGAGAAAGGGACACTGAAAAGTTGAGCCTGTGACTCTTGTCTTCATTTATTGTTTATGTTTCTTATTTTTTTAAATTTATCTTCATTGTTGAAAGTATTACAGATGTCCCCTCCTCCCCACCCCCCCACTGACCCTCTCCTCCCCACTCCCACCCTTTCCCCAGGCCTTCATTGCACTATTGTCTGTGTCCATGGGTTATGCATATGCTATATAATAAAAGGCTAATAGGCAAATTGTCTCCTCCACCGGGAGTTCAACCGGAAGTTTGACCAGGGGGTCGGGCTGGCATGCAAACTGCCTTCGGCCCCTCCCCCTGGCCAGCCCGGCCCAATCACCCTGATCAGGGCAGGCTGGCCAGACTCTACCCGTGCATGAATTCGTGCACTGGGTCTCTAGTATGCATATAAGTTCTTTGGTTAATCTCTTCTCCCTCCACCCTCCCACCCCCACCCCTTCTCTCTGAGAATCATCAGTCTGTTGCATGCTTCCATATCTCTGTATTTATTTTGTTTGTCAATTTCTTTTGTTCATTAGATTCCACATAAAAGTGAGATTGTGTGCTCTTTGTCTTTCTCTGACTGGCTTATTTTGTTAGTATATTACTCTCCAGGTCCCTCCATGTTGTCTCAATACTCTTGTCTTTTAGACTTTGAGTATTTCAGGCCATTCCCTGAATATATATACACCAAACAAAATGTTAGATTTGCAAAACATTATTTTGGGTGGGGTGAGGAGAAGGAGGAGGCTGCCTAGGTTCTAATAAGACAAAGATAATACAGTATTCTTATCTATTGATTTATATTTTTGTTTGGTTTCCAGTCACAGTGTAACTGGAAGCCAAGAAAAGGCCTTGCATTTTGATTTAACCTGATGGATTTGTTCAGCCATTCCCTTTAAAAAAGGAACAAACAAGTTCACATACTTCATTTTTATAAAAATGCCCCATATTTATTAGAGAACATTTAGAAAATAAAGTACTGGAAATAATATTTACAAAGTCTTCTGCAGTCCAGTTGATGGTTCTGCTGTATTTCTTACTGGTCTGGTTTTCCTCCCTATTCTTTCTACATAATCAAGACCACACTTTACATATGATTTTGTTTCCTGTGTTTTTGCACATAACAAATGAACAATAATATGAACTTTTCCCCACGTTATTTATAACTTCGTATAAATATCAATTTTAGTGGTTCCCTCAAGTCCCATTGTGTAGGTGTGCGGATTTTATTTACAGTTCTCATACTATTGGAACTTAGAATGCTTCTGATATTTAAGACTTAAATTTATTTCTTTATTATATATACTAATGCAGGTGACATTATGCTTTGGTTTTATATTATTTCTTTAAGATTTATAAAAATAGCATTATTGGCTCACAGAGTATGCATATTTTTAAGATTTGCATATATCCAAGTTATATTTTTACAACTATACTAAGACATTTTCATGTAAAGGATATAATTATTTAGATAAATCTTTTGCTGATTTGACTTGTGTAAAATCATTACTATTTTAATTTGATTCTTATGAGGGTTGGTATTTTTCTGGGAATGTGTTGAGCCAGTTGGTTACTTATGTGAAAAAATGCACATTATTCCCTGCCTCACACATATCAATACTAGATTAATCAAGGACTTACATTTGAAAAATACAATTTCGGTACTTTTATAGGATATACAGGAGAATTTAAAGCTGTCAAGTGTCAGGGGATTTCTTAAGATAATAGAAGGGCAAACAATAAAAGAAGACTGACAAGCTTGACTAAAGTAAAATGAGAAATTTCTGTTCAAGGTACTACAAAAAGAAAGAAAGTCAGGATACAAGTCCTACACACTATACAGCTACAGAGAAAAGAAAGATGATCTGTGGAACTGTTGTGGAGTGATTTCTGGGGCTCTGGAATATACCTGCCATCTCATAAATCTTTTTGTTCTATATATGTAGCCATGCATTTGAATTATTTTTCCCATAGTAATAAAAAAAACCACGTTGTTTAAAAGCCAACCCATTTTACATTCCCACCAGCAATGTACGAGGGTTCCAGTTTTTCTACATTCAGGCGAACACTAGGGCTCTTCATTCTAGTGGGTGTGTAGTGGTATCGCATTGTGGCTTTTAGTTACAGTTTCTCAGTGACCAGCACTGTAAGCACCTTTTCCTGTGGTTCTTAGTCATTTGCATGTCTTCTTTGGTATAAGGTCTATTTCAGTCGTTTGCCCATTTGAAAAATTGTTGTCTTGCATATAAATATATGTAAATATATATATCCTATATAATAAAAGCCCAATATGCTAAGTGTCCAGTCGACTGGTCGGCCATTCAACCAATCAAAGCGTAATATGCCAAGGCCGCTCAACCGCTTGCTATGATATGCACTCTCCACCAGGGGGCAGACAGTCGACCGGTCCCTATGACGTGCACTGATCACCAAGGGGCAGACAGGCAACCAGCCGACCAGTTGCTATGATGTGCACTGACCACCAGGGGGCAGACAGTCGACCGGTCGACCAGTTGCTCTGACGTGCACTAACCACCAGGGGGCAGACACTCCGATGGATAGGTTAGCTTGCTGCTGGGGTCCGGCCGATTGGGACTGAATGAGATGGGACGGACACTCCCTGGACCCCTCCCCCAGTCCCTCTCCTGCTGGCCTACTTACCACATCTCTCCCCAGCCCCGATCGTGCAATTGTGCACTGGTGGGGTCCCTTGGCCAGGCCTGCGCCCTCTCGCAATCCAGGACCCCTCAGGGGATGTCAGAGAGCTGGTTTTGGCCCAATCTTGCAGTGCAGGCCAAGGGATCCCACTGGTGCACGAATTCATACACCAGGCTTCATACACACACACACACACACAAACAAACAAACTCGCACACACACACATACACATACACACAAACAAACACACACACACTGAGTGGTCAGATTATTATCTCTGAACGCATAATAATCTGGCCACTCAGTGTGTTTGTGTATGTGTGTGTGTGCGCTGTGTGTGTGTGTGTGTGTGTGTGCGCTGTGTGTGTGTGCTGTGTGTGTGTGTGTAATATATATATATATATATTTTTTTTTTTTTTTTTTCCTGGGTACAAATTCTTTATCAGATATGTGATATGCAAATATTTCCTCCCAGTCTGTGGCTGGTCTTTCTCTCAACAATGAGTTTTGGAGCACAAGAGTTTGGACTTTTGAACATTGTTTTAATGAAGTCCAAAGTTGAGTGGTTTTCGGGAGTAAGTTTCTCGGTTGGTGCTGTTTGTCTCCAAAGAACTGAAGTGATTACTTTGGACAGGTGGCCCCACTTCAGAGCTGTGTTTTGCAGAGAGGATTTATCAGCCTCTTCCATCATGCTAGACATGGATCCCCTGGGTGTGTACTTTTCTTATGCCCATTTTCAGATGAGGAAACTGAGGCATGGATGCCCCAGGTCCTTAGGCAGTAGTGGCTGTGGTCTGAGCTCAGTCCATGTAGCTGCAGAACTTTGCTCAGGATCACTGGACTTTGTCCCTGTGCCCCATGATGTGTTCACACACTCGGTTAAAGTGGTGGTTACTGATCATGTTCTGAGGGGTCAGCAACTATGTCTATGAACCTCCTGAGGTTTCATTTCCTCTTCTCTAAAATGGAGATAAAAGATAGTATGTTCCAAATTGAGTACTTGGGAGGATTCCAGAAGATTCATGTACATTTCTTAGTATGCACACAGTAACCTTTGACTGGGTGGTGGTGGCAGTGTTGTTAGTAACGGAAGTAGTAGCAGGGTGACAGGAACCTCCCCTCCTTCTGGTGTGAGTTGGGCATCTCAATGATGGTAGCATCCTAAATATTTATTTTAGGGGCGGGCAGGTGAGGGCATGTACTGGGGGGTAGGGGAGGCTGGGGGGAGGTCAATGGGGGAAAAAAAGGAGGCATATGTACTACTATTTGTAATACTTCAAACAATAAAAAAAAAAGAAATCGAACCCGTGACCTCTTGGTGCATGGGACAGTGCTCAACCAACTGAGACACACCTAAATAAATAAATAAATAAATAAATAAATAAATAAATAAATAAATATTTTACAGCCCTTCTCATAGTCCTCTGTCAGTGTTTGCTTATAGTGAGTACTGGCACCTAAGGATCTTGAGGGTCTAAGGACTTGCTTTTTCATCCTGTGGTTTGCAGCTTTCTCCTTAATACCTTTCAAGGGAGTGCAGCGTTTTATTAGGACCAGGATGTGACCTGGAGTGATGAAATAAGGCAGGCAAGGGAGGCGAAGAGGTCGGCTTCCGTTTCGGAAAGTTACAGAATCGTAGTGGCTGATGAGAACTGCATGCTGTATGGGGTGAACTCAGGTGCCAGGGTTGTTAGATGTTGTGTGTTGGGCTGGGTAAGGTGTTCATTCCTGGTGTCCATAGGTGCAGAGCTACCAGAAGAGTCTAAGTTGTGAAGAGGGAAGACGAAGACTGAAATGTGAGTGTGAGGTCCGTGGAGGGAGGCAGGTGTGGAGGGGAAGACTGTGTCACAGATTAGAAGGTAGGAAGAACCAGGTACAGTTGAGAACTTTTAGCCGTAAGGATTAAAGAAAGCTCTGGAGACCTTTGACCTCAAGGGCATCAGAGACCTGCTTCTCAGGATTCCAGGTGGCTGAAACAGACACACATTCTACACGCACTGCCTCTTCTCTTTTGTAAGTATGGATAGGGTGGTTTTTCTGTAGTAAAATAAAACCTGCCCCATGGTTACAGAAAGATCTGATGTAGAAAATATGGACTGCTGGGGTCCTCCGGATCGCTTTTCCTGTTCCTAGAGATAATCACCTTTTAGGCATTTACTCTACATATTTAGGCATCTAGATGTATACACAAATGAGGTCATTCTTGCCTTTTGTTCTGTAGCTTGCCTTTTTCCAACAATGTGTCTTGGACCTCTTTCTTTATCTGTGTAGTATTTCATTGTATTGATAGATTTTAATTAATTATACTAATCTACTGATTTTTGATGTGTATTTTTTTTTTTAATTTCTTTATTGATTAAGGTGTCACATATTTGTCCTCATCCCCCCATTCCCATCCCACACCCCTCCCCTTGGATGCCCCAACCCTCTGTTGAACTTAAGCATTGGTTAGGCTCATATGCATGCACACAAGACCTTTGGTTGATCTCTCCCCCCTCCCCCCACCCTCCCCTATCCTCCCTCTGAGGCCCGATAGTCCGATCGATGCCTCCTTGTTTCTGGTTCTGTTCTTGTTCATCAGTCTATGTTGTTCATCATTTCCCCTAGATGAGCGAAATCATGTGTCACTATAGATATACTTATAAGAATTGAATGTGCGACGAGCAATAATAGTTATGCTGACAGGCAAATGAATCAGTCTGTAGTGAGTTTCTTTCTGGACCAACAGTTCTTTTGAGACCCAATATCAATGTCCACCGGTTCCCTATGAGTACATGTCGGCACTGACCCCTCAGCTCTGGATGGTGGACAAATGGTGGTAATGCAGGTCCGACTCCCTCTGGTTTGGTCTCGGCTGGACCCAGGGGCACTGCTTCACCCGGATCCAGGGGCCCACGGCCTCACCCGGACCCGGGGCCCAGGGCTCGCCCGGCTCCAGGGGCCCGCGGCTTCGCCCGGACCCGGGGCCCAGGGCTCGCCCGGCTCCAGGGGCCCGCGGCCTCGCCCGGACCCGGGGCCCAGGGCTCGCCCGGCTCCAGGGGCCCGCGGCCTCGCCCGGACCCGGGGCCCAGGGCTCGCCCGGCTCCAGGGGCCCGCGGCCTCGCCCGGACCCGGGGCCCAGGGCTCGCCCGGCTCCAGGGGCCCGCGGCCTCGCCCGGACCCGGGGCCCAGGGCTCGCCCGGCTCCAGGGGCCCGCGGCCTCGCCCGGACCCGGGGCCCAGGGCTCGCCCGGCTCCAGGGGCCCGCGGCCTCGCCCGGACCCGGGGCCCAGGGCTCGCCCGGCTCCAGGGGCCCGCGGCCTCGCCCGGACCCAGGATTCAGCCTCACCCGGACCCAGGGGCGCATGGCCTCGCCCGGACCCAGGGGCACGTGGCCTCACCCGGACCCGGGGCCCATCCTCACCCTGACCCAGTTCCCAGCCTCACCCAGACCCAGGGGCACGCGGCTTCACCCGGATCCAGGACCCAGCGGGGTTTCGTCTTCTTGATCCCATTTCCTGTTGGTCAATTCCATCTCAGTAATTCCTTCGGCCATTTTCTCAGAGCTCCAGGGCAGCCGCCGCAGAACTCGTTGGGCGGCGGGCTCGGCGAAGCTCCGGTGTGCCCGGTGCGCGGCAGCGGGCTGGTCCGGGGTGGCTGCGTCGGCCCTTGGGTCTGCAGCGGTGGCCAGTCACCGAGCGTGCGCACCTGGCCGCTTCCGGGGCGTTGAGATTCTTGAAGGACTCGGAGGTCAGCAAGCGCGGAGTCTCCCACCCCATGACTCCCAGGGGCTCGTCTGTCCGTGCTCGGCAGCGAGTGGGGCCTTCCCCTCAGCCGGAGACCGCTGGGGGAACTGCGCCGAGCACGTTCCAGGCCGCCACTGTGTCGTCTGAGCCGTAGTTCTTAAAGTGTGATCTTTGGGTCGCCGGCATCAGCATCATCCCGAGTACCCCTCTCTTTTATTCTAGTTGTAGAGCGTCTGCTCAGTCAGCCCTCCGGTGGTTCTGGATGGTGTCTGCTCCGCTCTCCCGTCGTAGACTCAAAATTGTTGTGGTGGGCAGCAATCAGGCTTCCGCCCTATGCCTCCGTCTTGGTCTTCCTTTGTATAGTTAAGTCTTGATTGTTGTTGGTGTCGCTGGGAGGAATTGTCCTCCAGGCCAATTGGCCGTGCAGATCCTCTGTGTCTATAAAGGAAGAGTTGCTGTGTAGGAGACAGATTTATGGGCCGGGTCTTGGTGCAGCAAGGCTTTGGCGCTCATTGATTCTGCCTCTGGAATGTGTCCTTTATGGGAGTGGTTGAAATCTGGTGTCATCTCACACCGACCACTAGATGCCCTCGTTTCTGGGTCTCCAATGGTGTGTAGGTCAGCTACTACCTGAGACCACTCAGCAGGACTTACGGCAGAAACTGCAGTTTCCTCCTCCTGTCTGAGCGTCCCTAGAGCAGTCCGACTAGAACCGCAGTTTATCTGGTCAAGCTGCCATAGGGCAGGCCACCCACATGCAAAAGCCGTTGCTTGGAGCCCAGGTGTGCCTGCAAGACGTGCGGGGCGGGTCTGCAAAACGAGCGGGGCGGGTCCCAGGGCGGGGCGGGTCTCAGGGCGGGGCGGGGCCTCAGGGCGCCACCAGGCCATGGCGAGGCGAACCGCACTGGCTGCAAGTCTGCTTTTTCTGTTTTCCACGTTTCCAAGCCCCCTCATTCCGCACTCCAGCGCAGCAAACACTGATTGCTGGGCGCACCTCCACAAGGAAGTCACTCCCACTCTCCGACAGGAAGGCCGAGAGTCCAGCCTCTCCCGCAGGCGTCTGGGGAGCTAATCTCCCCTAGGGTTGGAACAAAAGCCACAAGTCCCTTCCCCCGACCCACGCGCCTCCGCACCTCAGCTTCTCCAGAGTTCGCTCTTTCCTCTTCTCTCTTAGCTGTAAATCCACCATTCAGCCAGCTCTCCTGTGGTTCTGGGTGGCAGACGCTCTGTGTGCGGCGAAGTTCCTTTGTTTAACTTTGAAATTGCTGTGCGCGAAGTTCCTTTGTTTGACTTCGCTGCCTTCTTAGTTCTCCTCTCTCAAAATGGCTAGAGGACTTGAGTGTAAGACAGGAAGTCTTAAGAATCCTCTAAGTCGGTGTTGGCGGTCTCCGGGGCCCCGAGGATCTCAGTGGGGAGCTGGGCCAGGTCGGTGATGCGGGTGGGCCCGTCTCGCAGAAAGATGGTCTCTTCCTTCACCGAGAGCCGCTGCGCCGAGTCCGCGGTCGCCGCCACAGCAGCTGCCGCGGCGCCCACGAGCTCATGGCCCCGGCGCCCACGAGCTCATGGCCCCGGCTGCGGTGCTGGCTGAGAGGAGCCGCCGCCCGGTCTGGGGAGACGCGAGCAGGAGTCGCCGCGCTCACCAGTCCATCTTTTAGTTGTTTTTCCAAAACTGCCATGCGAGGCAGCAGATCAGCCGTTCACCTCCGCCGCCATCTTCTAAAATTCTTCCTGATGTGTATTATTATTGTTGTTTCTTGGAAGATATTTAAGTCTGCATTTTTACCAAAATGAATTAGGCAGTAGAAGTCTGTGTAGTGATTAAGTGGGCTCATTCTAAAGAATCAGTTGTGTGATTTTAGGCAAGAGCCTTAATCTCTGCCTCAGCTTCCCCATCTATGCAATGGGAACATTACTATTGTTATTGCTACTATTAGCCGCAAACACCCACATAGCCTCATATGTGCTAGATAATTTTTAAAGGGCATCACATATATGAACGTATTTAACCTGCACAACTAAACTCGAGTGATCGATACTGTTATTTCTAAGATCACACAATTGTTAAATGGTGGAGCCAATATGTTTGTGAATTTATGCATTCTGATTCCAGACAAGCACTCCTGCGTGCATAATACCGAATTTACAGGGTTATAAGAATTAAATGAGACACAACATATTCTGATGGCTTAAACTAAGGCCTAGCATCTAATAGGCCAATGTGGCCTATTTTTACCAACAATAGACCAGTACTAGGTACATGATCAAGTATTGTTAGTGTTTGGAAAAAAATATCAATGCTGTAGAACATTGTTTTCCATATGTCCTTGTTTTGGCATGAATATATATAAAAAAGACAAATTCCTAATAACATAATCACTTGGTTAAAGCATATGTGAATTTAAAAATTTGATAAGTATTTCAGATAATCCTCCACAGACTGTACCATTTACACTTCAACAGTAAGTTATGAGTGCCCAGTTTCCCGTACCCTTGCCAACATTGTTAGTGATTGAACTTTTCAGACTCATAGGTGGAAGATATTATCTTGTTTTGTTTTGAATTTCCTTTTCAGTGAATTTTTAGAGTTGAGATACAGTTTGCATACAGGGAGACTCACTCTGTAATGTACTGTCTGCTGTTTATACAAGTGCATTCAGTCATGTCACCACCACCAGCACACCCAAGATTTAGGACAGTTCCATCACCCCAAATTTCTTTGGCTTCTTTTTGATTAATAAACTGAAAATCTTCTAGGGTGTTGATCGGTCACTTAAATTATTTACCCGTCTCTTGCTTGCTTTAGTTTTGCTTGCTTTCTTGCCTGTCTTCCTTCCTTTCCTTCTGTCATTCTTTTTGTGTGAACTGTTCATTTGGACATTTTGCCCATTTGCTGACAGAATTGCGTGTTTTTCTCTTACTGATTTCTGAGAGCAGAGTCTGTATTACAGAAATTTATCTTTTGTCATATGTGTTTGCAGTTTTTCTCCAGTTTATCTTCGTTTTCTGCCATTTTTTGGCAATCTAAAAATTTATAAATTATGCTTTATTAGATTTTCAATCTTCTCTTTTGTGGATTCAAGGTTTTATGTAATGCATAGAAGGGCTTCTTGCAGTGCAAGATTTTTATTGTAATATTTCCCCCCCTCCAGACATTTAGCATGTCCTTTTAATCACATACTCTTGATTTGTATCTTGGTCTATTTCTTGACTTTCTAGTCTTTGTTTCCCCCTTTAATTTTAAGCTGTTACAGTGTGTTTTAATGTCTTGTGCATCTCATTCTCTCTCATTTGTCCTTTGAGTTTTTTACTTCTTTCATTGTTTATGCACCAAAGTTAGCTTCATTATAATTTTGTCAGGTTCCTTACAAATTCATTGTTGATGATTTCTTGGATCTTGAGTTAATATTTTGACAGGAGTGAATTGTTTTATTTAAGAGCAAGGTCTGTCTGCCCTGGCTGGTGTGACTCAGTGGTAGTGTTGGCCCATGGACTGTAGGGTCTCGGGTTTGATTCTGGTCAAGGGCACATACCTGGGTTGCAGACTCATTCCCCATCCCCTGTCGAGGTCCATGTGGGAGGCAGTCTATCAATGTGTCTCTCTCACATCAGTGTTTTTTCCCCTCTCTCTCTCTTTCCTCCCCTTCCACTCTTTAAAAATCAATGGAAAAATATCCTCGGGTAAGCGTAAGGTGTGTCTTTCTGTATATCTGTAGAACAAGGATGATCCTCTGAGTAAAATTCTTGATGTGGTTTCAGATTTTGCAGTGCAGCTAACTTAAGAAACTATCACTTGTTGATTTTTGGTGTAGTATCACAGAATATCCAGTTATGTGGAAAGGTTATATGAAACGCTCCTCCCTTTTCCAGCTCTGTGTCTGTAGGAGGCTGGATTTTCTTCTTACACTTGAACTAAAACAACATACTGGAGCAGACCAGATACAGATGCAGATGTGAGAGTCCACTGCCTTAAGTCAGCCAGTAATCTACAGCAGTGCCACTTCTCTCAGTGAGTTTTTATTGTTTGGAAATTGTATTTATTTTTCATGAAAATATTATTTATGTTAACATGAATGCATATATTGTCATTTAAAAATGAATTAATAAAGTGTTTTTAAATCTTCTCAGTTTTAATTTCTAAGAGGATAAATTTCAGTAGCATGACCCACATAGACAAAGCTTCTTGTGGTTCACATTCAATTTTAAGAAGATAAAGGGGTACTGAGTCTAGAAAATTTGGGAACCACTAAGTTGAGCGACGGACCAGCAGGGCAGTTTGTTGTAGGGGAAGAGGTGAGCTTTGGTGTCAGCAGCCAGGCTCAGATTCCAGATATGCGATTCCCTAGGGACAAATTATTTTTAACTCCATTGGGCAAATTTTTCTTTTTGAGACCCAGTTTTCTCACTTGTAAAAATGACAATAAAAAGCTGTTTTAGTTGTTAAAGGTTAAGTAGTTTGATGCTGTCTTTTAATTTATTAGGTGTTACAATGACAGGTATGACTCTGTCCAATCATTTTTTAAAAAGAGATTGGGAAATTTCTTAAAGTTGTTCTGCCCATATGTATAAAATATTCATGTCTAAAACCTTTTCACTTATAACTTCATACACATTTTCAAGTATATATGTAAACTTAAGTTTTTACAATTAGGAAAGCAGTAAAACTAATTCAGAACATGTACTTCTGCATCATGAGACAGATGGTAATCCTATAAAGAGATGGCCTATATTTTTAGAAGTGCAAACAGAAAAACAGATACTCTTAAAAATTCCAGAGTAATCTTTGCCTAGAAAATGAAGGGATGCGATAAAAGACCATATAGCCTAATAGAACTTTTTATAGTTTCTCATGTCTAGAATTGAATCTTATTTATTTAGTGTTAGTATTGAGTTGCATATGGATTGGTAGTTGAAAAAGAAATAATCGATCAAGTAGATAATTGCCAAGTCCTTTTATTGTGGTGATCAGTCTCTTGCTTTCTATGAAATGGATGCAATAGTGGGAAACAGAACCATGTGACCCCATATTTAGTGAGGTTAATTTACATGTGAATACTTGTCACATGGGAGCAACTATATAACACATCAGCCTATCATTGTGGAGCAGTGTTCTTATTAGTTCACTGCACTGTTCATTCAACACATACTTATTGAGTAATTTCTTTGGGCCAGGTGTAAGCTAGGTGCTAGAGATAAAAAGTTGAGAAAAAAATTGACACACTCTCTGTTAGGATGATAGACATTAATCAGATAATTATACAAACAGGTCTAAGCATACATACTAGATGGGAATTCTAGGCAGGAGAGGTATACAGCCTTCTGAGAGCCTGGAATTGGGGGATTTCACATAGGAAGATAAGGGATTCTTTAGGAATTGGGAGATGAGCTGAAGTTTGAACAAACTAATAAGAGGAGAGTTAAAAAACAACAACAAACAACACATTTCAAATCCAAGGGCCATTAGCTTAGAAGTTCTGTATTTAGAGAGACTGTGATGAATATGAATGCTTTCAGTGTGAGTGGAGCAGAAATCAAGTCAAGAATGGACATACCATGTAGGATCTCATGGGCCACATTACGGAGTTTTATTACTTTATTCTAAATAATGATAAATTGTCCTTTCATGTGAGGAACGAGAGTGAAGGTGGTCAGGGTATCTCATTAACATACCTGATTAGAATTGCATGTCTAAAATTTATTTACTCATAATTACTGAGCATCTCCTACAACCTTGGTCTGGTCCTGGACTCTTGGAAGACATCAGTGGATAAAGTAGGATTAAAATTACTGCTTTTGTAAAGCTTACATTCTTTAATATAAAGAGGTGGAGAAAGACAAAGGACATAATAAATCCGACTAACGTGATGCAAACACATTATACATCTTTTTACCAGAAAGCCAATTTGTTCATTTTTGCTTACTATTTATTTCCTTGTCTCTTGCTATTTCTGTTGATTTTTTTTCTTGTTTTTATTTTTTATTTTTACAATTTCAACATATTGTGTGTGTGTGTGTGTGTGTGTGTATATTGTTATTCCCAAGTGAACTACTTCTTTTATTTTACTTACATTTTACATAAGCTACTTTCTAATGGCAGATAGTAATTCATCTTAATTATATATCAATAAAATATCTAAATTCTGTTCCCTCCAATAGGCTTCTTATTCTTGTCAAAAGAGATTAGGTATTGTGATATGTCTTACTTTGCGTACAAAACATATACTGTCTACTTAAAAGGAGTGACTTGCCAGCTAAAGTCCATTGTCATTATATTATCTAATTTTCATAAATGCCCGTATTTTTGTCAAACAATATATGTTAATAAATGTTACATGTTTATGCTTTGATAGAAGGTAGTGGTACTTGGATACTGAGTTCATCTGATATATAATAATGTTAAAAAGTAACTGGTGTTCCAAATATTTATATGTATTTTGTTTTTTGCAACATGCTCAAGAACATAGGACATGACAATAAGACTTTAAAATTGCTTCTTCTTTATAGAGATAATGTTGCTGATCCCCCCAATAAGTTGTCTGATCTGACTGTTTTACTATAAATGATTTCACGTAGATTCTGGCTACACAGTAAGCAAGTTCCATTTATAACTAAAGTAATCGTTTGTAAGACATCTCTCTCCTTTCAATTTCTACTGTGTCATCATCACTATATCACTAATGGATTTGTGTTATAATTTATCTGTTGATCAATCTCCTACTGGATTATGAGGCCATAAACCCTTTATTAATTTGCATTTTACCACACAGTGCTGGGTATATAGTAGGGCTTTGTAAATGCACAGTGAATTAACGAATGTCATCAAGGTTAGGGGAGGTCACAATCTTACTCTTAATTTTGTTAGCATTTTGCTCAAGTTCAAGCTTGTTACATTATACTTTGATGGTTGCACAAACTGCAGGACATGGCCACAGAGGAAATAAACCATGTAAAGTAAACAGAATGATTTCTGTGATCAGTTAATATGAGTTAGGAAGCCACATTTTTTTCCTCTGAAATGACTTTCAGAAAGTCTCTACAGAATTGAAATCCTGTCATTTCAATGATGGAACAGTGTATAAAAAAAGTTTAGAAATTATGTTTCTGCATACAGAAGTAAAAATTTGCCATTGGACATTGCAAAAAAAGAAGAGGAAGACATGATAATTCTGGAACTATGTTTCATGATCTTCTTCCCAGTAGATCTCCACTGGCCATACCCAGTTGTATGGGAGTGCCAAAGGTGGGGCACTGGGCCGGGTGTAGCGGGGTTGGGGAAAGAAGGTGAATGGGCCTGGAAGGGAGAGAGCAGCATTGCTGAGCTTTCCTAGAGAGCGTATCACAGATTGTGGGATGCTTTTATCTTTTCATATTTACAGATGTTTACATTTTTAAAAACATGTATAAGTTGTTGAGGAATCCACTAGGCTTGATATTCTCCAAGTTTTCATAGTTCCTCCTCCTCTAAGTGTTTGGTGTTTGTGGGACACACACTGGTGGCTGGGCCCTGTGTGAATTAGTGCTGAAGGTGAGCATTAGGAAAGACCAAAACTCTGACCCATAATTCAGGAGACAACAAAAAGCAAGGTATAAAAGGAAACAGGTAGATTAGGGTTTGTTCTTTAAGCATTATTCGTCAAATGCTGATTACATAGGAGGCACTGATCTATTTCGCTGGGGGAAATGGGCGAAAAAAAACCACCTGTTTTAATGGACCTGACCTTATGAACATACCTGGGTGTCTTTGTTCAAAAGCTAAAGGATTGAAACTGAGTAAGATAAAAGTTTTGTGAAAAATTTTTTAATGTGACCTTTTAATAATATTTATTTATTTATTTTAGAAAATGGCTCCAAAGGGTAAATGAAGCTGGAAAAATATGCAGATGCAGCGTTGCATATGGCCTGTCCTGATGTTCAAGGACAGTATTCCAGAGAGAAATTGATTCCCTTGGATTTGGTCACCAGTCATAATGAAGAAAATCAGTCTTAAAACCTTCCGGAAATCTTTCAATTTGACTAAAAGTAAAGAGGAAGCGGATTTCATGGTAGTGCAACAGCCCTCACTAGCCGGTGATTTTGGGAAAGAAGATTCCTTGTTCGGTAGCTGTTATGGGAAGGACATGGCCAGCTGCGACATCAACGGTGAAGATGACAAGGGGGCCAAAAACAGATCCAAAAGCGAAAGCCTCATGGGTACGTTAAAAAGACGGCTTTCTGCCAAGCAGAAGCAGAAGGGCAAGGGCAGCGGCCCCTCCGGGAGCTCTGCTGACGAGGACGCCTTCTCCTCCTCCTCAGCACCCATAGTCTTTAAAGATGTGAGAGCTCAAAGGCCCATCCGGTCCACGTCCCTCCGCAACCATCACTACAGCCCTACACCATGGCCTCTGAGACCCACAAACTCTGAGGAGACATGTATCAAGATGGAGGTGAGAGTCAAGGCCTTGGTCCACTCTTCCAGTCCAAGCCCAGCCCTGAACGGGGTTCGCAAGGACTTTCATGACCTTCAGTCGGACTCGGTGTGCCAGGAACAGAATAGTTCCCTGAAGAGCTCAGAGTCTCAGAATGGAGACCTGCACCTTCACCTTGATGAGCATGTGCCTGTCGTTATCGGACTTATGCCTCAGGACTACATTCAGTATACTGTGCCTTTAGAGGAGGGGATGTACCCTCTGGAAGGACCCCGCAGCTATTGTCTGGACGGGTCTTCTCCCATGGAAGTCTCTGCGGTCCCTCCTCCCGGGGGAGGGAGCTCCTTCCCCGAAGACGAGAATCAGGTTGACCAGGAGCTCGTGGTGGCCCCAGAGATCTTTGTGGATCAGTCAGTGAATGGCCTGTTGATCGGCACCACGGGGGTCATGCTGCAGAGCCCCAGAGCAAGTCACGACGATGCCCCTCCACTCTCACCGTTGCTACCTCCAATGCAGACGAATCCGATCCAAAGGAACTTCAGCGGGATCACTGGCGCAGACGCCCACGTGGCAGAGAGTATGCGCTGTCATTTGAACTTCGATCCTAACTCTGCCCCTGGGGTTGCCAGAGTTTACGACTCAGTGCAGAGTAGTGGGCCCATGGTTGTGACAAGCCTTACGGAGGAGCTGAAAAAACTTGCAAAACAAGGATGGTACTGGGGACCGATCACACGCTGGGAGGCAGAAGGGAAGTTAGCCAATGTGCCCGATGGCTCTTTCCTTGTTCGGGATAGTTCTGATGACCGTTACCTTTTAAGCTTGAGCTTCCGCTCCCATGGCAAAACACTTCACACTAGAATCGAACACTCAAATGGTAGGTTTAGTTTTTATGAGCAGCCAGATGTGGAAGGACATACGTCTATAGTTGATCTAATTGAGCATTCAATCAGGGACTCTGAAAATGGAGCTTTCTGCTATTCCAGGTCTCGGTTGCCTGGGTCTGCAACTTACCCCGTCAGACTGACCAATCCAGTGTCCCGGTTCATGCAGGTTCGCTCTTTGCAATACCTGTGTCGCTTTGTCATACGTCAGTATACCAGGATAGACCTAATTCAGAAACTGCCTTTGCCTAACAAAATGAAGGACTATTTACAGGAGAAGCACTACTGAAATTAGGGGAGCCCCGCGTCCTGCACTTTGGGAGGAAGGAAAAGAGATTGAAATACAGTTTACAGATGTTCATTGCTATCAGAATCTTTGCTGCCATACTATTTCAGTTTTATTTGTAAAAGAGTAATCAATTTGTTTTCAGGTGGGAAGTGTGGGCAAGGTGTCTTGGTTTTATTTTGGTTCTTTAAAAAGGGAATCTTGAGGCTTAACAAGTGTGAGTTCTCTTTCATCAATGTGCAGAATAATCACAATGTGAATTATCAAATTCTCCTTTCCCCCACCCCCATCCTTTGCTGCTATCCACTGTGATTTTTATGCATTAAAAGCACATTTCATGTGTATTCAACCCTAAGTAAAGTTGAATGAAACTTACAGAATGAAATTGTCATGTCTCTTTAAATGGCCCATTTTCAAAGATAATGTTGAGTAATCATACCCTTGTGATAGAACACAGAATTTACACGTACACTGAAAATGATTTTTTAATCTCATACTTGAGAAAGATTTATTTAGAATTATGAATTGATGTAATCTTGGGTACTGGAACGTGGACCTGCAACATATTTTTTATAACACTCATTTCTAAATTATTTTAAAGGCTGTGCTATTTTTTTGTTTTGTATTGTGAAAATTTGAATTTTTCTGTTGCCTTCATTTTCATCTTGTGATTTGTCTATTTTAATAAATGGCCTTACATAAAAAAATCATAAAGAAATGCATATCACCAGTTTAGAAATTGTTGCCTTTTCTGTCCTAAGTTCTGGTACAAATTGGCATAACATATAAAGATCTATGGAACTAGAGATATTAAAGAAGTCCTAGATGGTCATAGTTTCCTGTGATAGCGGTGTTTTTGTGTTATCTTTATTTTTCTTTGCTAAAATGTTTTTTTGTCTGTGATTTCTTTTGCTTAGTCAACATTTTCTTGGGTGAACTTGATATAGAATTGATTTTCGTAAATGGACTAGATTCTGTTGGAACATTAAAATTTCTATAAAATTGAAATTGATTTGAATAGAAAGAAAACATTGTTTTAAAGTTGGATTTATTTTTTTTATGTGTAGTCACTATTAAGATGTGCTAGATTTGACCATTCATCCCACCAAGAAAACAAACAACAAACCCAGTGATTTTAGTTGAAAAGTTGTAGAAATTGCGAACACCATGTAAGAAAAACATTAAAACCATATCAGATATATGGAAGTCTTGTTGCCTTCCCTATATACTGCCATTTAAAAACCGGTTTTTATTGTTTTATTTTTTTTAAGTCTTAGGTAAATTGGCATTGTTAGTTATTTTAACTTTTAGATTCAGTTTGGTTTTTTTTTTGGGGGGGTGGGGGGTGATATCCCTAGTACTTTGTAGTTATTTTGAAATATAGTGTTTACTCACTTCATGATTCTTTAGTGTAGTATTTTGGGAATGCCTCATCCAGAAAATGTTTTCATCTCAGATGCAACATGTAATTTAAGACAGTTTTACCTTTGTCACTCAGTTTTCCTAGCTTTTACCCCCCCCCCCCCCCAAACACACACACCCCACATCCCCATTTAAGAACAAGAGTAAAGATCTTAGGTCAAACTTAATGGCTTTGTCATTCAGACATAGTAGTATCCCTTTTTTTCTCTATTTATTTTTTAGGGTCAGAACTGAGAATTAAGAAGAAAAGGCACAATGCCATAACATGGTGTTACGGTATTTTAACTTAAAGGGGGAAAGGTACTTAATTTTGGTGGAATGTTGATTGTACCTTGTTACAAAGCCTCATTTTCTGATGTTTTCACCTAAGAAGATGGAGTGTTGAGTATACTGTAATAATATAATTTAAGTGTTCACTATAAGCTATTTGGATTAAGAACTATAACAGAGTTGTAATCTTATCAAATTAATGCAAGACATTTAAACTTATTTTTTTGCAAAACTATTTATTTTTAAACAATTTAAAGTCTATCTAGGGTGAGTTAAAAGTCCCTGTGCATCTATATTAGATGGCAGGTATTGTCACAGAGTCACTGTGTATTAATAATAGATGTTGAGATGGCTTCTCCATGTTTCTAGAAGCATTTACATGTACCCTTTGTGAGATCACGGTGCACAGAGGTCTTTGGACCGCCCAGAACCCCATCTCAGCATGCGGGCGTAGCCTGTTCCTTACATTTTCCTCATGGGAATGTGTTTAAGATCTAGCCATTTAGTTTCCAGTTAAGATTATTCTGATTTTCATCTGAATGTTTTTAAAATTGTATTTTGTGTTTTTATGGAGAGCAAGCGTTGATACTCTTCTAATTTAGAAAGTCAGTTCTTATGTGCTTTTGTATATTGGTATATCAAATTCTTTAAAGTAAAATGCCCTATTCTAATTGAATTTGAAATTCCTAGGGTCTGATACTCTGTTGATAAAAATAAAAGTATTTGCCAAGAAATTATTTACAAACAAAAAGAAATATTGCAGTATTTTCTGCTTTTGCCTAGAGAGAACCATTTGTAATAGGCAATGCAATATAATAGGAAAGATTGGCTTTATAGGATCCTAAAACAGTCTGATTAAAAATGGGAAGGGGAAAAGAGAGATAAATGTTCATACTGTAGTTTGGTCTAGATACAATTTGGATAAATTTCTGGATTATATTGAATGGTGGCTTAGATGACATGGACACAAACAGGGAGTGATTTTTTTAAATATGATTCTAAAAGTCTGAACTCAAGGCATGAAAGAAAACAAAAGCGGTATCCTTTTGCCATAATAAAATGAATCATCTGTTTTTATCAAATATTTCATCAAAAACCACGATGGAGGCCAGAACTATTTCCAGGCTTACTAGGACACTATTATGCATTTTTATAAAAAGAAAGCATAGAAAGTACTTGAAAAATATCTCACTCTTAATCTTTCTAAAGAAAACTGTTATCTTTCTACTTGGTGCAATAATCTGAAGATTTCGGAGTCAAAAGTATTATATCACAGGAAATGATCACAGAGCTAAAAATAGTTTTTAAGGAAGCCAGCTGCACAGGGCAACCTTCTTGCTATGAAGAAAATCGTGTGCCAAAGGCTAAATCATTGGCACACAGGAACTACAATCAAGTATACATTTTCATTTCTGAGCCAGTATTATTGAAACAGGACAAGTGTTACTAACATCTTAAATAGAGGTTATATGCCATGTCTCTGCTTGTGCTAAAGTCTAAGTATCTTTCTTAACAGTGCTTTCAGAAACACCAGTCTTAATCATTGTACATTTCACATTATATACGAGAGATTTGCTTTATGAGTGATTCCGATAATATATTTTCAATCTTAGTGGGTTTTCATCAAATGTGCAGTCTGATTTTGAAATTGAAGTCTCTACCAGCATTAGACAGTTTTGTTGAAAACTATTAGTTTCAATTAGGAACAATGGCCAGTTCCGTAAATAACTTAAAAATTCTGAAGTATGGGTACACTAGTAATCACAAATTTGGTTTCTCCAAATACTTTTTTAATCCTGCAAAGATGGTTTTTTATAAACATCCTTTGTATTAATTAGTCACAACATGGCAGATGCATAGTTGCCGTTTCTGAAAAGTGATCCAAACAGTCCATCCAGAGGTGATGAGAAATTCTTACAGAATTTTGTAATAGGTGTACACGTTGAGTTAAAGGAATTTTGTAGTCGTTGGAGTGCCATGAAATTAATCCTTGCAATCCAGATTGCTGTAGTTTACACTTTTCTGTATGTTTTCAATCAGGTGTGTATTATTTGTACGAGAGCACCACACAATGAATTATCCAAAGTCCATTGATTTTAATACGTGTTTTGGTTTGTACACGAATTATAGTAATTTCTTGCACATTTTTGGAAATTAATTGTATAAGAATTTATGTATCTGCTTCTAGATACAGTATGTAAATAAAAATTTCGTTCCCAAGATCTGCCTTGTAGTGTATTTAATAACCAGGTGCAGATTTTAATTCATAGAGGGTTAGTAGATAATTTCTAGATGTCCCATAAACAGGGCCGAGACTGGAGGGCAGGGACCAGCAAATTTTAGTAAAAAGGGGAAAGTGAAATAGTGTCATTCAAGGGAGACATCAAATTAGGGGTCAGCCAATGTTGCTAATATCCTGAAGCCTTTGACATAAAGGCTGAAGAGAATAGGCATAGGCAGAACATTTAAACAAAGGATCGTTAAAATTAACATAATACTGTAATTGGATTGTGACATTTAAAAAAGCATGTCTCTTATTGCTTAATAGTATTTCATGGAACTAGAGCCAAGTTATCCAAGTGCATTGTGTAGAAGTTATTTAGATATTCACAGACAAGAATGATTTTTTTTTGTCTAAAGTTTTACCTATGTCTCCTTTTTCCCCAATTGACGCCCCCCGCAAGCCATTCCTACCCCGAGCAAGCCCCCACCACCCCAGTGTCTGTGTCCGTTGATTATGCTAATATGCATGCATACAAGTCCTTTGGTTGCTCTCTAACCCTCCCTCCCCGACAATTTGTCTCTAGATCGATCTATTCTTGTTCATCAAATTATGTTCATCATTATATCCCACATATGAGTGAGATCATGTGATATTTATCTTTCTCCGACTGGCTTATTTTGCTTAGCATAATGTTCTCCAGTTCCATCCATGTTCTTGCAAATGTTAAAAGTTCCTTCTTTTTTTATAGCGGCACTAGAGGCCCAGTGCATGAAACTCGTGCACAGGGTGGGGGAGGGGTGGTCCCCTCAGCCCAGCCTGAACGCTCTCAAATCTGGGACCCCTCGGAGGATGTCCGTCTGCCGGTTTTGGCCTGATCCCTGGAAACCGGCAGTCAGACCTCCCTCTCACAATCCGGGACTGCTGGCTCCTAACTGCTCACCTGCCTGCCTGCCTGATCACCTCAACTGTCCACCCCCCCCCCTGCCCCCCGCCAGCCTGATCACCCCTAACCGTCTCTGCCAGCCTGATTGCCCCTAATTGCCTCGCCCGCTGGCCTGGTCACCCCCAATTGCCGCCCCCCCGCCCCCCGCCACTGGCCTGGTCGCCCCTCTCTGCCCCCCTCTGCTGGCCTGGTCACCCCTCACTGCCCCCCTGTCGGCCTGGTTGCCTCACAGCCTGCCGGTCAGTTGTTTGGTCGTCCCTCGCTAACCCCCCTGCTGGTCTGGTTGCCCCACACAGTCTGTTGTTCCGTTGTTACTGTGAGGGCATCGTAACCAATTTGCATATTGCCCTTTTATTAGTATAGATAGTATTCCATTTTGTAGATGTACCACAGTTTTTTAATCCACTCATCTGCTGATGGGCACTTAAGCTGTTTCCAAATCTTAGCTATGGTGAATTGTGCTGCTATGAACACAGGGGTGCATATATCCTTTCTGATTATTGTTTCTTGTTTCTAGGGATATATTCCTAGAAGAGGGATCACTGGGTCAAATAGGAGTTCCATTTTTAGGTTTTTGAGGAAACTCCATACTGTTCTGTATCCCCACCAGCAGTGCACAAGGGTTCCTTTTTCTCCGCATCCTCGCCAGCACTTGTCATTTGTTGATTTGTTGATGATAGCCATTCTGACAGGTGTGAGATGGTATCTCGTTGTTTTGATTTGCATCTCTCGGATGATTAGTGACTTTGAGCAGGTTTTCATGTGTCTCTTGGCCTTCCTTCTGTCTTCTTTAGAAAAGTATCTATTTAGGTCAGTTGCCCATTTTTTGATTGGGTTGTTTATCTTCCTTTTGTTAAGTTGTATGAGTTCCCTATAAATGTTGGAGATTAAACCCTTATTGTTGATATCATTGGCAAATATGTTCTCCCATGCAGTGGGCTTTCTTGTTGTTTTGTGGATGGTTTCTTTTGCTGTGCAGAAGCTTTTTATTTTGATGTAGTCCCATTTGTTTATTTTCTCCTTAGTCTCCATTGCCCTAGGAGCTGTATCTGTAAAGATATTGCTGCAACATATGTCTGCTATTTTGCTGCCTATGGAGTCTTGTAGGATTTTTATGGTTTTTCCGTCTTACATTCAAGTCCTTCAGCCATTTTGAGTTTGTTTTTGTGTATAAGTTGGTGATCTAGTTTCATTTTTTTTGCATGTATCTGTCCAAAATTCCCAGCACCATTTATTAAAGAGACTATTTTGACTCCATTGTATGCTCTAGCCTCCTTTGTCAAATATTAATTGAGCATAATGGCTTGGGTCAATTTCTGGGTTCTCTGTTCTGTTCCATTGGTCTATATGTCAGTTCTTGTGCCAGTACCAGGCAGTTTTGAGAACCACGGCTTGGTAATATAGCTTGATATCTGGTATTGTGATCCCTCCAACTTTGTTCTTCTTTCTCAGGATTGCTGTGGCTATTCAGGGTCTTTTTTTTATTCCAGATGAATTTTTGGAGAGTTTGTTCTAGATCTTTGAAATATGCCGTTGGGGATTGCATTGAATCTGTAGATTGTTTTGGGTAGTATGGACATTTTGATGATGTTGATTCTACCAATTTATGAACATGGCATGTTCTTCCATTTGTTTATGTCTTCCTCTATCTCTTTTTTCAATGTCCTGAAGTTTTCCGAGTACAGGTCTTTTACATCCTTAGTTAAATTTATTCCTAGGTATCTTAATTTTTTTGGTGCAATGGTAAATGGGATTGTTTTTTCATTTCTCTTTCTGTGAGTTCATTATTGGTGTATAAAAAGGGCATAGATTTCTGGGTGTTAATTTTGTACCTTGCTACATTGCCAAATTCATTTATTAAGTCTAGTAGTTTTTTGATGGAGTCTTTGGGGTTTTCTATGTATAGTATCATGTCATCTGCGAACAAGGAGAGTTTTACTTCTTCTTTTCCAATTTGGATGCCTTTTACTTCTTTTTTGTCTGATCGCTATGGCTAGCACTTCCAGTACTATATCAAACAGGAGTGGTGACAGTGGGCATCCCTGTCTTGTTCCTGTTCTTAGGGGAAATGAGTTTAGTTTTTGCCCATTGAGTATGATGTTGGCTGTAGGTTTGTCACATAGGGCTTTTATTAAGTTGAGGTATGATCCCTCTATTCCCACTTTGCTGAGAGTTTTTATCAAGAAAGGCTGTTGGATTTTGTCAAATGCTTTTTCTGCATCAATTGATATGACTATGTGATTTTTGTCTCTCAATTTATTTATGTGATGTATCACATTTATTGATTTGCGGATATTGTACCATCCTTGCATCCCCAGGATAAATCCCATTTGGTCATGGTGTATTATCTTCCTAATGTAATGTTGAATTCAATTTGCTAGAATTTTGTTGAGGGTTTTAGCATCTATGTTCATCAAGGTTATTGGCCTGTAGTTCTCTTTTTTTGTGGTCTCTTTATCTGGTTTTGGGATTAGGGTAATGCTGGCTTCATAGAAAGAGCTTGGAAGTGTGCCTTCCTCTTGAATTTTTTGGAATAGTCTGAGGAGGATAGGTTTTAGTTCTTTGAATGCTTGCTAGAACTCCCCTGTAAAGCCATCCGGACCAGGGCTTTTGTTTGCTGGAAAATTTTTGATCGCTGCTTCAATTTCTTTCGGTAGTTATTGGCCTATTCAGGTTTTTTGATTCTTCTTGATTGAGTTTTGGGAGCCTGGATTTTTCTAAGAATCTGTCCATTTCGTCTAAGTTGTCCATTTTGTTGGAAGATAGTTGTTCATAGTATTTTTTCATAATAGTTTGTATTTCTGTGGGATCGGTTGTTACTTCTCCTCTTTCATTTCTGATTTTGTTTATTTGGGTCCTCTCTCTTTGCTTCTTGGTGAGCCTGGCTAGAGGTTCATCAGTTTTGTTTATTCTTTCAAAGAACCACCTCTTAGTTTTGTTGGTCTTTTGTATTTTTTTTTTTTGTCTCTATGTTATTTATCTCCACTCTGATCTTTATTATTTCCTTCCTTCTGCTTACACTGGGAAGAATGATTTCTCATATCACTTAATTTAATGACATGCTTTTAAAGTTCTTAAACTCCATGTTGGATTAAAGGTTCACTTTAAAATTTTGTTCTATTTTTAATAAGTTCTTTAAAAATCCTAGTTAATTCAAAGATAAATTGTAAAATAACCTTGTTTGGAAATATCACAGATTTTGACTTCCCTAGAATCCAAGTAACATGGCATTCTGTTGTTCAGAGCTGGTCTCAGGCAACAGCACTGACTTTAATTTTAAGCTCGTATTAATCTGTTTGCTGGTGGTAGTGCTGAAATACAAAATGATGGGAAGAGAATGGGCAGGCCTCAAGTGTAAGAGGCTAGACTTTACAAACTTACACCATGCCAGGCAAACAGTTTTATTCTCATCTGCCCCTTCTTGAAGTCCTTCAACAGATGGAGCAATGGGGAGTGACCGGGTGCTTGAGCTTCCAAAAGCTCAGCACGGAGAAGGGAGAGGGTTGGAGCGGACACACACACACACGCACTCGCACACGCACTCGCACACGCACACGCACACACGGCGGTTGTACTCTCCATAAAGATTAAAGACCTCTGACACAGTAAATGACTTGTTGAGAATCTGGGGTCGACCTCTGAACTTCCATATTTTTTCATCATGCTGACCATAGCCAATTTCTTTTATTGTCTGCCACCCCACCTTTTACTTACCTCACAGGTTTTACTTACCCTCTTACTAGGCTTTCAGCTTTCTGAGCCAAAAATATTTTAACTTTTATTTCACTTGAATTTAGTCCTTACTGTCTGCTATTTTAACCTCCAGTCTAGGTTTTTATAATTATGTTTTTAAAATATTTAGCTTTATTTAAATTTTATTAAAAATTATTTAATTCTTTATTTTATTTATTTTATTTTTTTATTGTCTAAAGTTTTACATATGTCTCCTTTTTCCCAAATTTAACTCCCCCTATTTAATTCTTTTAACTTTTTTATATTCCAGTTTCCAGTTCTAAGGGTTTCCTAACCTGAAACTTTTTTGAAAATTTGACTGTTGTGTTCCTCCTTTGTACATGACTTATCTTGCTAATCAATGGGTGTCTTTGGCCAGCAGCTTTATACCCCCTATCTTCCCCCACCAACACCTCCTCGAAGGAGTCCCGGCCCTGTGGAGTAGTAGGTTTGGGTAGCCAGACTCCTGAAGTTATTTTTGTCTTAAGCTGCATTTTCCCTACTTAATACCAGGCCACCTCACCATCTCTTCTGGAAGAATGAAGGTCCCCCTCTCATCCCCCAGAACAGGCTTCCTCAGGTGGTAAAAGCCGAGGTGAGGCTTGCCAGTCTGTGGGTTATTTGATAGGGGTCATGAACAGCACAAGCTGCCTTGCCTAGAGGTCATTTGGGACCGGCAAATCCTGTCCTTGGTAACTGGCCTGCAAATTAGGGTAAATCTTAAATTGAAAAGGAAACTCTTTGATGGTGTGACCTGGATTTCTCCATACCAGGAAAGTTCTAGGAAGCACAGGTCTCTATACAAGGCCATTTCTGATCTCTGTTGGCTTTGTGAGTCTAATAGACATGAGGATTTGGTTACACTAGCCTAGGTCACATGTGAATTTATACAGTGTTCTTTAAATGTATGGAATTTCATCCTGGAATCCCATTAAGGAGAGCCCCTGTGTTCCTTGTGTAAATAATGTGCTCTGGAGCCCCTCCCCCACAACAGTATTAAGAGGTGGCACCCCCAGCCCTCTCCATGGAGAACTGGCGTGCCGAGGCTCCTGCTCACCTGGCCACAGTCCATTTCTCTCCTCACTGCAGTGCTTGACAATCTGGTTTTCTTGTGGTTGGCAGGTGGTGAGCAGCATTTGGCGCAGAGGTTTATCAGCCTAATAGTGGCCATGGGATGTGACAGTTGCCTAGAAAACCAGTAGATTATGTATCTATAAACACAGGAGAATCCATTGCTCCACAACGAACAGACTCTCCTGGGATCTAGTTATTGGAATCAACAGATCAAACTAGACAGCTGGATTTTATACCCAAAGTCTGTTGCCACGTTTGTATAGCCTTAGACTCCTCTCTCCCTGGTACCCGCACTTTATTTCCTTTTTTTTTTCCTTTTTATTTTGCCTTACTTTCTTTAGATGTTGTATACTTAAGTTGATATAGTACCCCGTATAGAGGATATGCTCACAGAACCCTTAGAAGACATCTCTCAATGTCAACTCTGCATTACTGTGCTTCTATTACAAATTCACCTTCATTAACTGTGTGGTATGGTCCAGTGTTAATGAATTCATTCATCAGTTCATTCACTCAGAAAGGAAGTATTGAGCTCCTAGTATGCCCAGGACTGTGAAAGTAATTTCAAGTGACATGAGTGCCAAGGAAGGACAGGGTTCAACAAGACCTGACCTTGAGGGGAGGGGTGGTGAGTAGGGAATAGAATGTAGTCTTCAAAGGGGGAATGCTTTTGGTTCCCCAAACCATTATAATATGATGACTTGGTGGGTGGGACTCAGGGACTCCAGCCAGGATTTCCATGCTGTTCTCACCCTCTCATTTCACCTATAGTCTCTGGACGTCACCTTTATTCTCCAGCTTTTGCATGTGGTGAGGGATCTAGCCACTGGCAGCCCTGTGGTCACATTGTTAGAGTTTTGAAATCAGCAGGGAAAAGGAGTTTCTTTTCTCTAAGGTTCTAGCTAAGACTCCAAATTGCTTCAACTGCATCACATGTTCATTTTCGACCCCAATCACTGTGGTGGCCAGAATCATGGACTTGTCAGATGGGTGGAGCTGAGCCTCAGGGCTCCTGTGGTCAGGAAACAGGAGCCAGTTCCAACAAGACTTTCTCGCTCCATTCAAGGGGGAAGTGTTCATACATAAAGGAAATGTGCTAATGGAAGAAAAGATTTGAAATATGTATGAAAATGTGGGCGCTTTCCCACAGAGAGTTTTGTATCAAATATGATCCATTTATATGAAGCATATTTAAATATTGTGGTAGACCTTTCACATTCTTCTGAGGTAATTGACTAAGGTGACTTATATTTAGGTTATGCCTAAATACAGGGTGGGGCAAAAGTAGGTTTACAGTTGTGTGTATATTTAGATTTTTTTCATAGAATAGTGCAATTATCTGGCCAACTCATCCTTAGCAGGTAATATAGTAACTGATATGCAGATGTGGGACAGTAAACCAATATTGACCATTTCTTGGAAAATTATGTGAAAACATTTGAAATCTTTTAAGTGCCATGTGATTTTTTAAAAACCCTCAGCTTATTGATCCATTAATGGCTGATAAAATCATTGATTGAAAGGTTTCCTCTGTTTGCTCACTCTGTGAGAACCCACCTCTAGTCAGAATTGTTTTGTTTTCTCCAACTACCATTTATTAACTTTGTAAATCTGTTGATTATGTCAATCGCTGCACATGGAGTTTTGATAAAGATCAAAGAAAATGTAAAAAAGATGTCAGAATAAAGCCTTTCCCAATTGTTTAGGACAAGGGATAATATAAAGTGAGAAGAACAAGGAACACAATATTTGGAATTCTTAATTTTAAAAGATTTTTAAGAAGCAATGGGGCGAGGAGCAGAGAGAGAGGTTTATCTGAATTTGACTACTGGTTTGACTATTTTCATTTTAATAAATATTGCTTGAACTAAAACATTTTTTAAAACTCAAAAGTATCTTAATTAAGAATCACTCTGATTTATAATATTTCAATAGCTAATAATTTTCAGATATGTGAATTGCAGAATAGATAGAATATTCCCTTGGCGTAAAATTTTCTGTATCATCTTCATTTCCCATTTTTTGTTTTTTACCCTAAAAAAATTGTAGTGGTATAAAGATTCCGCTGTGCCGAAACCAGTTTGGCTTAGTGGATAGAGCGTCGGCCTGTGGACTGAAGGGTCCCAGGTTCGATTCCGGTCAAGGGCATGTACCTTGGTTGCGGGCGCATCCCCAGTAGGGGGTGTGCAGGAGGCAGCTGATTGATGTTTCTCTCTCATCGATGTTTCTAACTTTCTATCCCTCTCCTTTCCTCTCTGTAAAAAATCAATAAAATATATTAAAAAAAAAAAAAAGATTCCGCTGTGCCCAGAACATGTACTTTATTGAACAGTATCAGATACTACATGTATGGAAATAAAAGACTTTTTCTTACTGAATTATTTAAAGAGACAACTTTTATTGTGATAAGTTAAGAACTTAGTATGTATGCCTAATGTGCAAAACTTACATTTTTCCCCATTGAGTTAAATGTTTAGTTGTAAGGATAATTCTCATAGTACATATGACGCTACAATGGTGTTTAAAAATTCTAGATAATCCATAATCAAGAGAACTCCCCCCCCCCCTTTTATTGTCAGATGAATCTATTCTGGATGGAAAACGTCCTGTAATTAATTTGCTTTTATTCTGCTCTTTGCCACCCCATCCCAGGAGTCTTTTAACACTAACCCAGCCTCTTTAGCTTTCCAGAAACAGCATTTTTGTAATTCTGTATGGCACATGTGCATGGTGTTACACAGTGTCTAACAAAACTCCCTTCTTAAAAACAAGAATTGATTTCTTTTGGGTAGAGATTCAGTTCCAATATATTTCATCTGGTCTTCACATATAAATAAATTAAAGGTAAAAGGAATTTTAAGTGGCTGAAACTATTCCATTGAAGGTTAAAATTGATAACTTCTTTTCCCTCCTTTGGTACAGCCTTGCTTTTCTTTATGGATCTCCATGTGAAGCCATTTTAATGAAAAAAAAAATATGGCAAAGCACAAGGCAAATATGTAAATCAATACTTTTTCTCCTGCAGTGACCTTGGGGCTCTCAATAAAATGTGCTCGCGTGTCCCCAAATAATTTGCAAAATGATTTTTTCATGACTTTGATCACTTTCTGAGCTGCTGTCTCCATTTACCCAGGCAATAGCCTCATTTTCATGTGAGAATGCTTCTTGAAGGCGCAACATTAGGAAACCAAACTTTAATCTATATCCTTTGATTATGGGAAAAATATGAATGTAATTCACTTATTAGAAACCACATAATTTTGGAAGCCTTCAGTTGGAAAGTACAGCTAAAGTGTGGTGTGTAGAAGTTTATATTTATGTCTTTGAGGCTTCACTCAAATCTTGACTACTTATTTCCTCAGCAATGATAGCTGATGGTTGGCTTTGATTGCTTTAAAAAGTGACTTAGGGTTTTGTTTTTTCTCTCTCTATTTCTAAGGAAGTGGTTTTTCACTGTTTAGAATTTGAAGACAACTGGTGGAATCCAGAAATTCAGCCAATGCCAACTAGAAAGGGAAATCTGAACTTGAGTTTTTAGGGCAATTTGTACAAGATACTGATTCTCCCCCTCCTCCCCTCGCGCCCCACCCCCCACCCCGTTCTGCTTTATATAAAACTAGAGGCCCAGCCGAAACTGGTTTGGCTCAGTGGATAGAGGGTCGGCCTGCGGACTCAAGGGTCCCAGGTTCGATTCCGGTCAAGGGCATGTACCTTGGTTGTGGGCACATCCCCAGTAGGGGGTGTGCAGGAGGCAGCTGATCGATGTTTCTTTCTCATCGATGTTTCGAACTCTCTATCCCTCTCTCTTCCTCTCTGTAAAAAATCAATAAAATATATTTAAAAAAAACAAAAACAAAAACAAAAACAACAAAAAAAACTAGAGGCCCAGTGCACAGATTCGTGCACCGGTGGGGTCCCTCAGTCTAGCCTGCACCCTCTCGCAATCCGGGACCCCTTGAAGGATGTCGGAGAGCCTGTTTGGCCTGATCCCCACAGGCCAGGCCGAGGGACCCCACCGGTGCATGATTGGGGCTGGAGAGGGAGAGGGACCACAGGAGGGCTCCAGGGTGTGTCTGGCCCATCTCGCCCAGTCCCCATAGGCTGGACCCCAGCAGTCGAAGTGGTCAGTGCGCGTATATAGACTGGTCAAATGATTGAACCAACTGTCAGACACTTAGCATATTAGGCTTTTATTATATAGGATAACTACACATTTATATTGTTTCTACTCATTTGTAGTTTTTTAAGCCATCTATGTTTGCCATGTAAAAAGAAGATTAAATGTAAATTTTTCATTTAACAAAATTAATAATTTATTTAGTTTGAGTTATTCATTAGCTCAAGGGCATGAAAGATTTTAAGTACACTGACTAGGTAACATCTATCAACTACTAAATGCTAAACTTCATTGAGTGATACAATATTGGATTTTAACCTTGCTGCTAAACTGTTTCAGTTGAAATGATTTCTCTATAGGAGCTGAGTGATAAGGCTTAACAGGGTGGGAATATATTTCTATTGTTTTCAGAGGAAGTTAAAATACAAGTCTAAACATTCAATCACTAAAAACTCTTAAGTAAAGCTCAGAGTAAAAGAAATACATGTACTTATTTTTTTCCAGATTTCATTTCCATGTTAGCCTTAAGGTAAAAATTCACTTTTAATATCATAAAGTTGGTTTTCAGAACTTGTGATAGAAATGAATATGCTTGGGCCCAGGGGTTGAATATATATTAAGGTAATCTGTTTGCATTTTAGCATGAATTTTTCAATTGTATATATCTTAAAAACTTACAGCTTAGTAAATTTTATGTTTCATCTAAATAGATTATAGGATAAAGTTCTGGAGGAAACTGTAATCGCCTAGGTCTTTCAGGATACTGGATGAATTATTGTCTGTTTACAGCTCTCATTTTAGCAGTTAATCATAGACTGCATAATTGTTCACTCTATAGCTGTCTGGTCTCCACAAAGAGATGCTAAAAACTGGAAAGAAAGGTATGACATTGCTATAATATCCAGTGTGTAGGACTTGATTATATGATTAAAAACATCTAACTAACCCTCTTTAGGTCAGCCTCTTTCTGGCTGCCTTTCCTTTAGGCATGGCATGAATTCTGATGGCTCAGGCAGTCCATGAAATCTGGGAAGGGCCCCTGAGTTCCAGTCCTTTGAGGATATTCCGAGAGGTCTAGGACCAGTCTATCCAGTTGTGGCTGTTTAAAGTCATGGCTGCAAAGTTTTTGGCACGCCCACCATCCAAAGGTAGGCATCATGTGCCCGTCCCTTTTATTTGGGCTGGCTTGTGACTGCTTCTACCAGTAAACAGTAGAAATGACATGAGGTAACATCTGGGGCTGGATTATAAAAGACCAAGCTGCTTCTGCCTTATTCGCTCCTGGAGTCCTGAGCCACAGGGTACAGTGTCTGGCTACTCTGACATTGCCATACAGGGAGATCACAGGCCTGCTACACCAGTTCTTCAGTCATCCTTGCCCAGGCACATGTGCATGAAGGCTTCTTGTGCATGAAGCCATCCCTCACCCAAATTCCAGACCTGCCAAATCACCAACAAAATGTTTTTTGTCTTAAGTTAACAACAACTTGAAGTTTGGTATATTTGTTATGTAACAATACATGACGATAACAATATTTTATTAGAAGGCAGCTTCCAAGGGTGGCTCCCACACCCTCAACATCAAATTTGGCCTTGTGGATCTTGGCTGAAACTCCAAAACCCAGGGGCTCAGTGCTTTACTGGGGGCCATGATGCCAGCCTCCATCCAAGGTCCTCCGCCTACAGAAGACCACTATGAGCTCCCCGGGAAAGGCCACATTCTTCCCTTACTCTTAAAACAACTCTCACCTCCCCAATGTGTCTCACAAAATGAGTTAGCTCTTCTCTAGGCAAGGAAATTCAGAATTCAAGGACCTTAAGACTATCTTGCTTAAAAAGAAAAGAGGACAATTTCTCATGTGTCCATGGCAGGAGAAACTACCATCAATAACCAACCAACCCCCACCCCCATAAAACAAAATGTCTTATTCAGTGGTGTGGATTGGGGTGAGGAATGGGTTTTTGAATTTTGCCAATTAAAAAAAAAATTGTTGGTTACTTCCTGTACTATAGCCAGAGAGTTTTTATAGTGTGTAATTTTTAGTATCTATTAAATGTTCTTAATATCCCAAGATATGATAAATTCTTTAAATCTATCAAATGTTTATACCAAATACATATATGTGAATATATTTTAAAACTATCTGTTAATTATATTATTCAATTCTTTTTTAAAACAATATTTTTAATGACTGATTTCAGAGAAGAAGGGAGAGGGAGAGAGTGATAGAAGTATCAATAATGAGAGAGAATTATTGATTGGCTACTTCCTGCATGCCTCCTACTGCAATCCGGGCATGTGACCTTGACCAGAATCAACCCAGGACCCTTCAGTCCGCAGGCCAATGCTCTATTCACTAAGCCAAACCAGCTAGGGCTTATTCAATTCTTTTAATAATAATAAACATGTACGTACTATTTACTCTGGGCCAACCACTGTTCTAGATATTTATATAAATTAACTCTTCATCCATTTACTTTTAATCTATATGTGCCTTTATATTTAAAGTGGGTTTCTTGTAGACAACATATAGTTGGGTCTTGTTTTTTGATCCACTCCAATAATCTATCTTAATTGGTGCATTTAGACCACTGATGCCCAAAGTGATTATTGATGTACTTGAATTAGTATCTAACATATTTGTTACTGTTTTTCATTTGTTGTCCTTGTTTTTGTTCCTATTTTTGTTTTTCACACCTTATCTGCCCTTTGCAGTTTTAATTGAATGTTTTATATGATTCCATTTTCTCTCCTTAACCTGTCAAATACTTTTTTCTAAAAGTAATTGCCTTAGAGTTTGCAATATACACTTACCATTAACCCCAAGATCACTTTTTAAAAAAAATATTTTTATTAACTTCAGAGAGGAAGGGAGAAGGAGAGAGAGATAGAAACATCAATGATGAGAGAGAATCATTGATTGGCTGCCTCTTGCACACCCCACACTGGGGATTGAGCCTGCAACCCAGGCATGTGCCCTGACCAGGAATTGAACCATGACCTCCTGGCTCATAGGTCAACATTCAACCACTAAGCTACATTGGCCGGGCCCAAGTTACTTTTTAATACCACTACATTTCACCAGTTGTGTGAGTACCTTATAATAACAAAATAATCCTAATTCCCTACTCTAGTTCCTTATATCATTGCTATTATTTATTTCATTTATATGTAAGCATACATAGGCATAGGAATATACATAAGCATACATAAATACATTGTTGCTATTATTATTTTGAACAAACTGTTATATGTTAGCTCGATTAAGAAAAAGAAAAAAACTTTTATTTTATCTACACTTATTCTTTCTTTGATGTTCTTTCTTTATGTAGGTCTGAGTTTCTGGCTTAGATTATTTTCCTTCTGTCTGTAGAACTCCTTTTCATATTCCTTGCAAAGCTGGTTTGCCAGCAACACATTTCCTCAATATTTGTTTGTCTGAGAACCTCTTTATTTCCTTTTCACTTTTGAAGGATAATTTCTCAGGGTAGAGAATTCTAGTTTGGTGGTTTTCTTTTTCTCTCAACAGTTTAGAAATTGCCTTTTCACCCTCTTCTTACTTCATGGTTTCTGAGAAGTCAGATGTAATTATTATCTTTGTTCCTTTATAAGTAAGGTGTTTTCCCCTCCCCTTTGGCTGCTTGCAGGAGTTTATCTGCAATGATTTTCTGTGCTTTGAAAATGACGTGCCCTGGTGTAGACTTTTTATTTTATTTTTTTGCATTTATCCTGCTTGGTGTTCTATAAGCTTCCTCAGAAAAATGAATGTTAAATGAGGTAAGAGCCCTTTGAGGCTGGTGCTATCATTGCTCACTCCCACGCAAGCTTGATTGGTGAGCTTGAGGCAGTGAGAGGGTGAGTCACGTGGCCAGTATGTGGCAGAGCAAGGTTTGCACTCAGGCAATTTTATTTCTGTTTTAAAGGCTCTATGGTTTGTGTAGACTTTATCTCAAGCCACCTCACATTATTTTGAAAGTGTTGTAGTGTGCCTTAACAAATGAAAATAAAATGCTGGCTTAACCTTAGTTAATTCAAATAATATTTATATTCCTAAAATATTTTTTCCCTCTCTGCTACTCCTGGTTACTCCATTTTTGCTTTCTTTGTAGCCATTCTTTGAAAATCTCTCTGACTTTTAAGTATACTTTTATATTCTTTTGTGTTGCTGATTACCTTGTATTTTTCTCCTTTTCTGTTTATTTTATTTTATGATTATTATTCCAAACGTTTAGAAGTCAAAAAATGACCAGGATGCCTTCACGACAATGGTTTGAATGAGCTGGCTTGATTCGCCTTTTTGATCTGAGTTCTCTCTTCATCCGAGCATAGTTTCTGGGAGGTGCAAGGACCTGAGTCATTCATTTGGATTATTGTTGCATCATCAGGAGAGCGCCTGTCGGGGATTGAAGATATCTAGAATCTAACCTCCCCTGGCTTACTGGCTGTCTTTATGTGGGGCTAAATTTCGACTATGGTTTAAAGGTAATCCCTTAATTTCATGTTCTTTGCATCTTTTCCTCTCTAAAATAGTAGCAATGATCTTTCATCTCTCCTCCCCACCAGGATATTGAGAAGATGAATTATTATGAAAACAAAATGAAATTATCAATCTCTCCAGAGATGTTTGCTCTATAAATATAACAAACAAACAAACAACAACAAAAAAACAAAACCAAAAACAACAAAACCCTGGCTCTCATGAACTCTGTGGTCTTCATAGCTGTGCCTGGAGGGTAGGCAAGTAAGTAATTTCTCAATGAATGAGGTGTTTTGAAATTCCTTCCAGAGAAGTCTGGCATTTATTTTAAATTCACTTGGAGGCTGAGGAAGCCTGGAATCATTCCAGCAGGTTCTTGCTCTGCAGGTAAATATTTCCATGAATTAGCAAGCTGTTTTAGGCTGGTTATTCACAGATTTGGCGGTTATGTTGCATTGTTCTTGAATTACTTTGATCTTACTAGTATATCTTTGGGACCCCTGTAATATTGTAGGTCCCAATGCTTAATCTGAGTCAGAACATGTCTTTTAGTCATATGCAGAATACTAAACGGGAGAAACAATCTACCTGTTCAGAAAGGACACATATTGTGAACTTAGTAAGATGTTTAGAGGTAGGTGTTTCCAGATTGGTTGGTGACAATGTTCTGGGGTCCCTTGCTCTTCCTTTCCTTCCTTTCCAACATTGGTAGCATGTTGAGGTCTTGTCTTTAATTTTACTGTTTTGTGGTCACCAAATGGTGGCCACATCTTCAGACAGCAAGTCTTACTTGGCCACCTACGAGTGTAGAGGTAAAGGTCTGCCAAGATGGCAAGAGAAAAGAACATGCCTTCCACTTTCACCCAGGAACAAAAATCTTTCTCAGGGGACTCTTTCCCCCTCCCTACGTGGGAGTCTGTTCTGGGGGACTCTTTCCCCCTCCCAAAGTGGGATCCTGTACTTGTTCTTCAATAAATATCCACCTTTGCTATAAAAAAAACTTTCTCAGAAGGCCCCCCACCTGTCATCTGTTGGGGTAAGAGGGGGTGTCATGGCTTCTTTGAGCTGTGAGGGTGGCAGGACAAGGGTGCACATTGCTTTTTCAGCAACCACACTGAGAGACAGGTGGTCAAGGAGTTGTCATAATTACAATATAGCCAAAGTATTGAGTGATTTTTGTAGGCACTGGCTCTGTGGCTTATAAGTATTATTTCAATTGGTCTTCAATGCAATCCTATTGGGAGGATATTCTCACCGTCTTTTTAAGGGAACAGGACAGAGAGGTCAGGCAGTTTGCTCTGGGTCACACAGCCAATGAGCTGCAGAGACAGGATTTGTTCTTTTTGACTTTGAAACGTGTATTCTGAAGTTTTTTGAATGACCTCTTACAGTACAAGAACACTCTTCTTAACTCTTAGTGTGTTTTCCCACATGCTTTAAAAAATCAATAATTAAGCAACCAGTTTTAACTTTTGACACATTTTGGAAACAGGAAGGAGATGGCTCTTGTAGAATGAGGAAACAGAAAATGCTGGTATTCTGTGTCCCTTTTGATGGTGAAACTTCAGTGGTTTGGATTTGCTCTGGAAGGTTTTCCTTGAGAAAGCCTTGGCTCTTGGGTTTTCTATGCTGTTGGCAACGCAAAGACTGCTTCCTGTGAAAATGAGCTCCCCATTGTCCTGGGGAGCAAATAAAGAATTGTCTCACTGCCTGACAGCGTTTCAATCATTGTTTTTTTGAGTCGCAGATTTCTACATGTAAAAAGGAGGGTGGGAATACTAATGGGTAAATTATTAAGGTAAAATGGGCATATTTCTTAGTTGTCTCTTGTCTAGAAGACCTTTTCCAAGAGTTCTAGGGCTTCCCACGCAATCTTTGCGTATTTGTCTTCCTCCAGCTACTGTCCGGGGCCATTTTTATTGTCTTTCTCAGTCATTCAGTGAATGATTTCGGAGAGATCAGTTACCTACTCAACCACCAACTCTTCATTCATTCTCCTTTCCGATAGAAAAACCATGTTGTTGGGATTGACCTCACCCAACATCCAAGGTTGGATCCCGATTGGTTTCAAACAGTAAGTGCTTACTACTGTTTCCAAAAATATTCATAGTTGCAGAGTCCTAACCTTACACATACAAGGGGCAGGTAGAGCCTGCATATCTCCCCTGAGATCTCATAGAAAACCTTACCTGCACTCTAGCACAAAAATTTAAAACATGATCCACCAAAAGGAGCAATTTTTCAGCCCCTCCCCCGCCCCCACAATCAGCACTTACAGCTTGGAATTTCTCTTAATATGGAATAAATCCCCCTTTGTTTAGTGCTCCTGTTTTCTTTTAGTCAGTTTATAGTGCTCCCTTTTTCTTTTAGTCGGTTTCTGAATGAGTGGCTCTCTTTTTCCTTTGCTTGATTCTCTGGATCTGGCCTGCTGGATTCAGCACGTGGTTTTGTTATGGTGCAAGACCTGAGTCAGCCCGATAAAGACCAGAAGTTACCTCTTCTTGGATGTTGAGTAAATTAAGAAGCTTGTAGCCCTAGACACTCCTGGAAGCCATCTCCAGGGTAAGAGGAATCTAGCATAATATACACTTGCATTTATATTATGCTTAAAACTATCTGTAGACAAGAAGATGGAAAGATATACAAAATAAAAACAATTATTAATTGTTCAGCTATAAGGATACTTTTTCTTAAACATTTATAAAAATTCTATAATTTTGCTTATTCAGTATTCTTATACCAAACCAATAAGCATAACATAAGAAGTTGGTTTTTACGTTTTTTTTTTTTTCTTCTTGTTCTGCTGGAGACAGATAAAATAAAAAGGGGGTTAATGTTTATTGTGAAGGTAGCAATTTACAATGGAATCCTCCAGGGTCAGAGGCAAGGATCCAAGTTTATTTAGTGAAGCAAGCAAGTATGCCATACCTCCCACTCCTTTTTGAAACCACTGTGGCTGTTTGTTGAATTTATGTTTGCAATTTGATATGAGCCAGGGGGTCATATTAGTAAAGGAATAGTTTTAAAAAAGAGAAACCACACACGAGAAAAACTTCCGCCAATTTTTGGAACAAACCTAATTACTTATGCATGGATATCCTGAGAAGTAGCTCACGGTGTCCTGCACCATGCAGCTCACTGACTGGAGCCCTGCTGAGAGAATTATTTGGTTTGTTTTAATATATAGGGTGTCCCCCCAAAATGTATACACACCCTTTGAATAATTTTAAAGGCATTGCTTATTAAAATACAATTTATTTTCAAAATTGAGCTATCAGCTGTTAAAGTGTGTATACATTTCTTTTGGACATCCTGCATTTTCATTCCTTGGATTTATGCAGGTTCGTTTTTTAGGTTCAGGGATGCGTGACCTTCACCGCCTTCTGTTGTCTGGAAACTCTTAAAATCCGAGTTGACAGGGTCAGCATTTTATCCTTATTGTCTGTCCCAGTCATTTAATTGTGTGATTGGTACTGGTGTATTACAGCAGTTCCTAAAGGATACCGGCTTTTATCTGAGGATGCAGAGTTTCAAATAGAGAACAGCCTAGGGTTATTGGGCAAAAAAAGGTCAACAGCAAACCCAATTTCAAATAATAACCTTGAAACATTGCTGTCATGTGGAATGACAGGATAAGATACATTTTATTTTAGCTTCTTTGACAATTTATGAAAATTAACATTAATGTTTAAAAAACTAGCTTAAACGTAAGAATAAGAGTTTTACCGATATGAGAAAAATACCTTTACCTATATACAGTATATGAGCTTTTATCATATATATTTACTGCTATGTTATTTATCATCTTTGTCAGTTTTTTATTATTACCAAGTAATCTTTTGTATTAAATGTCCTATTAACTTTTATTAATATTGCTATTCCTACATGGTTTTTTTTTTCTTATTTACCTGATAAATTACTGCCCATCCCTTTATTGTCATAGTTCCCATTTCAACATTTCCACAGCTCCCACCACACAGAACTTAGAACGGTGCTTATCTGCTTCCTCACTCCCCCTTGACCATACTTGCTCCAGAGCATACTAGCTCCTCAGCATGGAGGGAAACTTTCAGGCTCACGTGATGGAAAACACTGAGGCTCCCGAATCCCACGATTTTCTGTGCTTCAGTGATGCACTTACGTGTCGGGCTATAAGAAGAACTCAGTAAGTGTGTATTCTTTCCAGTTGAATCCTTTGCCATGCTTTGTGCTGCTAAAGAGAAAGAAGATTCTGTCTGATCATGTGACTCAGAAACTTCATTCTGAATCAAGGTGTCGGGCGGACCAGGGTGGGTGCAGATGTGCCACCCAGGTCCACCCACACTAGTCCCACTTGCTTCTAGCTCTGTGATGATGGCCTCCAGAAATGAGCAGAGCTCCCTGGTCCTGCAATTCCTTCTGAACAGCTCCTTTTGTGTCCAGAATGCACCAGACAGAATGTTCTCTATCAGCAAACAGTCCATGTCCTTGAGAAAGGAGCTGGAAGTTCCAACATAACACTGCTTATCTCTAACACAAATCCCCAAGGCTGGGACTTGAAGACAGTGGCAAATGTTTGGTTAATTTAATATTAGGTAATGAATTGGAGGAGCCTTTCCTGGTCCCACCCAAGGGCCCACCCCCTCTGGTTGGACTGGTTGCCACCCACTCATCTGTCATCTTGCTCAACTGTCACTTCCACAAAGCCTTTCTTTCTACTCCTGGGCAGTGCCAATGGCTTCCTCCTCTGAGTCCCGCAGGCCTTTGTGTGTGCTATATTTAGAACTAAACACATTGTTCTGTGATGACTTGCTTAGACATCTGCCTCTCCCAGGAGGTAATGAGTTCCTCGGAGCCAGGGACTATGTCCTCATCGTTTCTATACACCCATCTCCTTCTGCAGAATAAGTCTTTGAGTCTGTTTTCAAATCTCTGAATCCCTCCCTGTGGTCCCTATTGTCATGGGCCTAAAACTCCTGTCTTCAATCTGTTTAACACCTCAACACCGTCAGAGTGGACATCCCAGCTCCCCTGAGCTCATTGGCTGCTCTCTCCCCTCTCTTTATCCATAATGTCCCCTCTGGTGGAAGGTATCTCCCCAAACATTTCTGCTCTGGGCTCACTCTTCCTCTTTCTCAAGATTGGTTAGGAACGCACCCTGGGTGTTCCTATAACAATCTGTGCTTTTTCCAACATGTGATTTTACACATGCTATTGTGATCTCCTGCCTGGTGTCTACTTTACCCCCTAGAGTGAAAGATCCTTGAGCCCATACTCAGTAAATATTTGCAGATTATATTCTTTACCAAGTCTGTGTAACGTATCATGGAACTTTGTAATAAAATAGAACAAGTGTGCAATCAGTAAAAAACTTGAATTCTTATCTAGGTTCTGCTACTTATAGCGGGGAGGAAAACAAAATAATAAAAGCTTGCCCAATTGTAAGAGTGCTTTAGCAAAAAGTAGACAGAAACAAAGAAAAACATTCCCTGCCAGGAAGTAGGACCAGAGTACAAGGACAGCGAGGAAACAGACAAGTCTGCTTAGCAGCACCTGGGGTCAACGAGGTCCAGTAGAAAGGGAACAGCAACTCTTTATTTTAGATAACTTATTTGTTGATTGATTTTAGAGAGAGAGAGGAAATTGATTTGTCGTTCCACTTACTTATGCATTTATTGGCTGCTTTCTGTATGTGCCCTGACTGGGGATCAGACCCACAGCCTTGGCGTATCCGGATGACACTGTAACCAACTGAGCTACTTGGGCAGGGCTGTGACAGCAACTCAATGGCCCGACCATGCAGGAACCACGATAGGCCTGTGCCCAGGTGGAGTGGCACCAAGACTGCCCAAGGGATAAAAGGAAAGAAGAAGTTGTTGGTTTTGTATAAAAATAGGACATCGAGCCTGAGGTTTATTTATTGGTGTGCATGTCTGCCAAGCATTCCCCTGGTGGAGCCGCTGGGACAAATCTGTCAGCCCTGGGGCCTTGCTGCATGGTGGGGACCTGGCGGAGCTCATGCTTCTGCAAGACCGGTGACATGATCGAAATATGACAGCTGCTTGGACGGCTTGCCCGGGTGTTGTCAACATGGACCACCTGAGCGAGAGCTGGCAGGTTCTGCAAAGCTTGGGCCTGAGCATCTTTCTTGGTGAAAATGAGGATGTAGATTTACATTATAAATTTTAGACAATAATTTAGCCTTTCAAATTTCATATATATATATATATATATATATATATATATATATATATATATTTGCTTATGCTTTCTGTCCGTGGCCACTCATGGCATTGACTATAGTTCTAGGGCAGTGGTCGGCAAACTCATTAGTCAACAGAGCCAAATATCAACAGTACAACGATTGAAATTTGAGAGCCAAATTTTTTAAACTTAAACTTCTTCTAATGCCACTTCTTCAAAATAGACTCGCCCAGGCCGTGGTATTTTGTGGAAGAGCCACACTCAAGGGACCAAAGAGCCGCATGTGGCTCGCGAGCCGCAGTTTGCCGACCCCGGTTCTAGGGGAACAGATATGTGTCTTGTGTCCTCTATACCACTACTGAGCTATTGTCCCGGCTGTCACACACAGTGGCTGTTGTAAAATGTAATTCACTACAATACATGTAGAGCCATTTCTCTTTAAATCTCTCCCTGGTGGGTGAGGCCCATAGAGCCTGTATTGGCAAACATTTCTTCCTTTTTAGCATATTCACTGAAGAGTTATCTGTCCCTCACCTGTGTCAGCACCGAGGACAGGGAGTCAGAGTAGAATGCTGCCTGAACACTGGAAACAGTGAGGGGTCTCGCTCACAGAATGATGATTAAGGGGGACTTATTGCAGTTGAGAGGGATCAGCATATTTGAGGTCCTGGCATTCAGAAGGCAGAGTGGTGGTGACTGATTGACATCACAAGCACTGGCTCTGGGTTCTGGTGCCTGCTCTCCTCTCTTTGCCTCTCACCATTTGTGTGATTTGGAACAAGTTGCTTACTTTTCCAAACCTCAGTCTCCTGACCGTGGGATGAGAATAAAGGTGCCTGCCTCCCAGGTCGATGTAAGCATAAGTCAGCGTAAGTAAATGAAGATTAAACTTTTCATTAGGAGCTGATTTGGGTTTTGAAGCAGTTTTGTCAGATACGCAAAAAGAAGCTCTCTTTACACTGCCATGCTGAATTAGAGATGTCCTTAGACTTGGGGAGAGGGGGTCTTTTAGGAAGAGAGCCTCTCTTCACGCTGAGTCTTCTTTTGAGTAGCTCTGTCAAGACTGAGTTCAGCTGTCACTGATTGCAAGCACAACATAGCCAATTCCTTGAACATGAACACTTTCCCGTGGACACAGACAAGTTCGTCCAGGGCTCTAGGGAGGCTCCGTGCCACCATCGGAGACCCAGCCTCGTATTGTTTGTTACTCACCATCCCCACAGCTTCTGTTTGTGGATGTACGGTGGCTCCAGCTCCAGCTGCAGATGCTTGGGAAGGACAGGGCAGGAGAGACCACCTTCTCTCCCAGAACTGGCACAGCCCATTCATGCTCACCCCCCTGGGCTAGCTGACACTTAGCCAAGTGGTCATGCTTACTGTTAGAAAGGTCGCAAAACAGAGTTTTTATTCTGGATGGCTGTACACCCAGATCAAATCTGGGGGCTGCATTTCTGAGGAAGAAGTGGGAAATAAGGAACAAGCAGCCGTCTTGGTTATGATAGCATTTACATTTAAAAAAAAGAACAGCCCTTGTGCATCTCTTGTTATGCTTATCACCAGTTGTTTCATCATTTTGGTTGGAATTGCAGAAATGGGTCTCCCTATCCATCATATTTTCTGACTTGGTGATTGATTTTTGTTTATTAGTTCCATGTATTTTTTATTGCTCCTAGTAATTTTTCATCAATTCTCTTCTGTTTTCTCTGTATACAAGTCCATCATCAGACATTGATTCCAAATATTATTTGTTATTTTATAATTTTGTATCTTTTCCCCCTTGGCCTTATTTCATTGGCTAATATTGCCAGTACAATTTTTTCTTTATTTTTAAATGTTTTTATTGATTTTAGAGAGAGAGGAAGGGAGAGGGATAGAAACCCATCGATCGGCTGCCTCCTACCACTGGGGACCAAGCCCGCATGTGCCCTGATGGGAATCAATCCAGTGACCTCTTGGTTTGTGAGTAGATGGCTCAACCACAGCCACACTGGCCAGGATCCAGAATAATTTCAATAATAATTGTGATGCTGATATCCTTATTTTTCATTTTAAAAGGAATGTATCTAGCCCAGCTGGTGTGGTTCAGTGGTTGAGCATCAACCCATGAACTAAGGGGTTGCTGGTTTGATTCCAGGTCAAGGCAGATACTCAGGTTGTGGGCTCGATCACCCGTCATGGGTATGCAGGAGGCAGGCAATGGATATTTCTCATTCATGTTTCTATCACTCTATTACTTTCCCTTCTTTTCTCTCTAAAAAGTCAATAAACTCTTTTTTTTTAAAGGAATGCATCTAGTATTTTTTTTACTAATGTGTGTACAATTACATATCTTTGAGATTTTTAAAATGTAGGAATGTTAACCCATGGACACAGATAATAGTGTGGTGAAGGCCTGGGGAGGAGGTGGGACCAGCATGGAGGGGGTCAATAGAGGAAAAGGGGGACATCTGTAATACTTTCAACAATGAAGATAAATTGGAAAAAAAAAAGTAAGAATGTTGAGTATTACCAAATACATCATAGCATCTACAGAGATGGTTATATGATTTTTCTCTTAATATGGCAAATTGTATTAATATCCTAATAGTAAACCATTTCTTCATTGAGCTATGAATTTTAGTTCATCCAGATATATTATTCACTGTGTTGCTGGATTCTGTTCACTAATTATTTAGGTTTTTACACTCAATAGAATAGAAGTTTATCTGTAACGTGTGTATGAGTTTTGTTTTTGTCAGATCATTGGAATCAAGAATTTAGTCTTTCTGAAAGTAACTTTTGATTTTTCTTTGTGTTTAAAGTTGTTTATCAGCTTAAGTAGCATTGGAGTTATCTTTTCCTTGCAGGTTTGGTAAACATTTCCTTTGAAAATGTCCAGATCTGGTAGTTTTTTTGGGGGGGATAATAGGTTGGCAGTTGTTCTATTTCAATCTTGTGTCTCTTCTGAGACCCAGTTTGACAATTTGTATTTATGTTTTGATAATTTACATTTATTATTTTTGGAAACTCAACCCTTCTACCTAGATATTCAATTTTTTTTTGGCTAGAGTTTAGCAGGGAGTCCCTTCTGATGATATATTTTTGAAAAATATATGAAATATTATCAGGAAACACTGATGGTCTGCACCATGATAGACCCCCTCCTGAATCCTATCCTTACTCTTTTTTGAAAAATTACCTTTCGTCCACATCTTCAGTTAGTTTGATAATTCTATCAGCTTTAATATTACTATATTGGTCTATATTTGAATCTCAATTTTACTTTGTTTCTGGTGATCTATATTTACAATTCCTCTACTCTGGATGACTTCATCCTTTAAGTATTTATGCTGTCTACTGCAGATGTCTACCCTACTTAGTTAATGTTTACCTAAGTTAGACCTATTTAATTATTCAATCCAATTTAGACTTTGGTCCTAGTTATGTAAGCATTTTGATATTTCTCTCCATGTTATCTTGGACTATTAGTCCTTGGAGAAAATTGCAATTAAAAAGTTGTGAAGAAATATCAGGGGAGCACATTGTAAAGTATGTGATTGTCTAACCACTATGCTGTACACTTGAAACTAATGCACAATAAAAATGAATGTCAACTGTAATTGGAAAAAAATTTGTGAAAACCAGTTCTCCATAAAGTAATAATAGCTATTAGTAAAAAACTACCAGTAGATTCAGTTACCAAGTCTCTTTGAGCAAGAGGAAGGGGAAGAATGACAGGACTGTGACTTACTGACCCCTAACAGCATGAGGGGTTGGAGGAGGGGTCCCAGCCTGGGCTTGGAAAGGTCCTCATTTATAAGGAAGAGGTTGAAAATCTGAGTGAGAAAGAAACGCAAAACAATTTATCTGTATCATTGAATTAAAAAAAACCCAATAGGACAGATCAGGTTTCATGATAATTTAAAATATACTAAAAATCAAATTAAATGTAATTAATTATGCTTTAAAATATTAAATGTGATGGAGAAAAACCTGAAACAAAATATAAATACTAAGCAAATAACACCATGTAATCAAATAAGCTTTAACAATGTAAACTGATGTTCATGTAGTAACATTCTAAATTGCCCACCAGGAATGATTATTAGGAATACATGAGAAACAGCTCGCATAAGTGATGGGAGGTATCCGAGTGGCAGGTACGGGCAATGCTGGGGTGTGGTTGGGAGAAGCCATCACCTGACTTTTAAATTACATCACATTTCATGTCTTAGAATGTGCCAGGATCTGACCTATGCCCTCGGGATGACACAGATTAAAAATGAACAGTTACAGCATAAGTTAGTATCGATAGTTGGGCATATCTGCTTTCTGGTCAAAGAAAGAATGTGCTAGAAACAAAAGTGATGAGGTCAAGGAAACTGAGACACAGAGACGTTAAGAACTTTCCTGAGGTCACACATCTAGTGAGGGAGTGCTTAGACTTGAGTGCACACTCCTGCTTAATGCTGACTCTCCTTGCCTTGCTACAAAGATGCAGAGTGTGAAGGCATATGCTAAGTACTCATTAATTTTAACTGCCATTTTTATAACCTTGATCTTAAGAAGTATTTCCTTGATGTGCCAACAGTTTGAGTTTCTCTTCATGGTTATAAGAATTATCTTTACAAAGGAGCCTACTGTGCCTCTCAGATATCTATCCCTTGAGTTTGTCTGTATCTGAACCAGCAGGTGGTCCAGACCCTCAGTATTTCTGACCAGGGTTACTGCAGCAGCCTCTGGCTCTTCTTCCTGCCCAGTCTTTCCCCAATCCCACCCTTTTCCTACAGGGCAATCAGTCATCGTGCTAAAAGCCAACCTGATTTCATTTGTTGATTTCATCAATCACCAGCAATCCATCAATATTATGAAATCAGTGAGTGAATGAATGAATGAATGGAATGAATTAAATAGAAGACTTTCATTAGCTATAATTCTCTCTCCATTAGGTAGTACTTAGATAAACACTACCACATTAGACTTTCTCTTTTGTTTCTAGCTTTCTTTACTAGCAGTCTCTTCCAGGGAATTAATTCTTTCAATATTTCATTTAGTCCATCAAGTGATATTCTGGGACTTAACAAGTAAAGTGAACAGTAGTGTTAGTTTGGTTTACACCCTAAGGGCACTTTATACTCTTCATTTTCAAATTGCTCTCCAATTTTCAGTAAATGATTATAAAGAATACTGGTTTCAATCTCACATGGCTAGATCTAAGATACGTTTTTCTCTTAATTTTGTTGCTTATCTAATATCCATAAACTTTCACCACACCCATGCCTTTCAGCATAACCGTCATCGTCATCATCCTTTTTATTAGTCAGCCATCATGTGACGCTTGAACTCTCGCCACCTTGACCCTTTACTCACCATTATGAACTGAATTGTGCCCCACCCCCCAAGTCATACGTAGAAGCCCTAACCCCCATGACTGTATTTGGAGTTAGTGCCTTGAGGGAGTTGATTAAGGTTAACTGAGGTCATAAGGGTGGGCCCTAATCTGATAGGACTGATAAGAAGAAAAGGACACCCCAGAGCTCACTCTCCATGTGAACCTGGAGGAGAGGCCATGTGAGGACCAGTGAGAAGGCAGCTGTTTACAAGCCTCACCAGTAAGCAATCCTGAAACCTTGATCTGGGACTTGTAGCCCCCAGAACTGTGAGAAAATAAAACTGCTATTTAGGTCCAGTCTGTGGTCTTCTATTATGGCGGGCTGAGCTAAGGCACTCACATTGCCATGAGAATCAGTAATCCAGCACCTCCCACTTTCTTCTCTTCTTCCTAGAACACCCAGGTGGAGTTGTGCTTCACCTGGAGCCCAGCATCTTCATCACTGGGCTTGAAGGGAAGAGAGTGGGCGAGAGGTGGGTGAAGACACAGGACAAGAGAGAATAAGGACTCTTGGGTGTCCAGCAAGTGTTGGGATTTCCAAGAATGAAGAGGGAATGAGGGTAGGCTAATGGCGAAGGTGAAGGAAGGAAGGCAGTCATTGTGTGGTGTGGACATCTGGGCAAGGAGCCCCCCATTCATGGGCCACCTGCTCTGACATAGGCTTCCCAAGACTGTGGGCTCAGCGATTGTGGTTGGGGGAGGTCTTGTGAGTGAAGCAGTGGCAGCTGCCCTTCTTTCTGGGCAGTCCTGATTACCTTAAAACACACATGGATTTACCTTCAGTTTTGAGCCTAAGACAATGTCAGCAATAACCTCTCTTTAACAGTTTCTGGCTTGTAATTTTATAACTTAGAGGGAAAGGGAAAGTTTCTTGTACCAACAAGTTTCATTCATGAACACAAAATATGTCTCCCCAGAGAGGGGTTGAGAAAACGGGAAGTCACTGGGTGAAGACGAAGGAGATGATGCTAATTAAATAGAAAAGGGAACAGAAAGTGGAGAACAGTGGGTGGAGGTGAATGTCAGGACATAGGGCCCCAGCTTCAGGATTCTGTCCCAGCCCATACACTTCAGTTCACCAGAACACAATGAAATAAAAATGGCATAGTAATCATTTCCCGTGCTTCTTGGTCACTTATGACCTTAGCAAGTACTGCAGGAACGAGGTGGGGGAATTAGAACTAAGTGGCCATGTTTCATTCATTCTTCACCTTCTCACAGATTTGGTCGTTGGTTTTGTTTTTTTAAAAATATATTTTATTGATTTTTTTTTTTTTTTTTACAGAGAGGAAGGGAGAGAGATATAGAGAGTTAGAAACATCGATGAGAGAGAAACATTGATCAGCTGCCTCCTGCACACCCCCTACTGGAGATGTGCCCACAACCAAGGTACATGCCCTTGACCGGAATCGAACCCGGGACCTTTCAGTCCGAAGGCTGACGCTCTATCCACTGAGCCACACCGGTTTTGGCTGGTCGGTGGTTTTCCCAGACACGCAGCCCAGAAGGACAGCAGAGTGGGTTCCCATTTGGTGTGTCGGGACCATGTTCGCTTCCACCTTCAGGCCCCCTAACCTCCAAGACAGCTCCAGGCTGTCCGTTGGACCAGATAATGTTGCCGTGACTATGTTTGGTGTCGGGGTGTGGGGACTAGACTTATGGGGAGCTCACTTCCTAAATTATATAAATAACTGACCACCGAAACTAGTGTAATATTGAATGTCCACTGTAATGGAAAACAAAACAATACTCCTAAGCCATCACCTAAAAGGATACAAACCCTGACAGTTGCTACATTGTTCATGCTTTAGTGGACAGGCGAGGCCATGGGAGCTTGTCAACGCAAGGTGGGTGAGGAGGATCTGAGGGCACTGTAAACGTTGTTGGGTAAAGAGTGAATTATTATTCCTTCTCAGAGCTCTGGGTGCTGAGGGGTGTTTCTGGTTTTTTATACCCAAAGCCATAGGGGCTTGAGTTCGTCACCATGGGCTGTGGTTGTTCAGCATTATGATTTAGAGATGGGGAAGCCAAGGAACATTCCAGAGCCCAGGACACTGAGAGTCTCCCCTCGACTCTGCTTTGGGTTATTCTCAGTCCAGCTGGATGGCCCTCAGCCTTGGGCGCAGCTCGGATGGCAAGGTGTGGACGTCACGGTGTGGGTGGGGTGGCTGCTGCCTGACCTTTCACGGATGATTTCTCCCACAGGGATACTGAGTGGGCGCCACTGATGGAACCAGGCGGCACTTCCCTCCCAGACCCTTTCAGGGCTGCAAGAGCTTTTCATCTCAGTTATCAGAAAACAAATTCAGCTCTTTCCCCCCTTCTCTGGACACAATTTCCCAATTGGGTTTAGCTTATTTGTGACCCCAAGTTTTGAGTAAAAATAGCTCACTTGCTAGGGCTCAGCCAACTCTTTGACAAAGCAATCAACCAGGCTCAGGAGGTGAGCTCTTCAATGTCTCCCCAGGGGGCAGGGCACCTCCCGGGTGGCAGTGGGCAGGATGTGGTGGTGGCAAGTCACTTGAGATGTGCTCCAATTCACTCCAGACCCGACCGCCCTGCGCTGCTCATGGCAGTGGACTTAGGGTGTAAAGTGTCTATGGTCAGGGTTGCTAGGGCACCAAATGCTCTCAGGGAGATGAGAAAGGAGCAAGTGCTGCTTGCTGGAGTGGATGAGGGGCAGGGCTCTGTGTGTAACCATGACAACACAGTGATGGGCAGGCCTTTCTACAGTGTTCCTGGTGCTGAGAGACAGATGTTACTTCCTGATTCTTTTCTTTAATCACAATTTTATTAGTGCATGGTATCAGGGTTAGGCAGAAAATGTATATATAATACACATTCATTGAGAGATTGTCAAAGAGCTCACAGAACAAAAATGAGCAAGTTTTCAATCTGTGAAGGTTACTCTTCCTGATTGTGAAAAATATATGTATACCTTGAAAAATATATTTACTCTGTAAGGAATTCAGACAATTAAAAATGTAGAAAATAACGAAGTGGAATTACCCCATAATCACTCCCCTCAGATATATAGCCACAGTTAACAGGTTATATCTTTTAAAAATCTCCTTAATATATTTAGGAGTTTTTGAAAAACTTAAGAGAGCATTAAAAATTCAAAGGACATGAAAGTATTGATCTCCCAGTTAAACAAAACTATCTCAAAACCCTTCCCCAATTCTATTGTAATATGTCATCGACATGATCTATTTCACTAGAAGGATGTTACTGGTTAACTCATAGATGAGACTTGTATAGATAGCAGCCCCGGAGGGAGCAAGCATGGACCCTGATGGAGTCTGCTTGTCTGAGCTGTGTCCACGAAGCCTACGTCTGAATCACTCATCTTTGGGATTGCTCATTCAGGTAATGCCACACAGTACAATATATCTTCTGAAACACACTCTCTCAGGATCCCCAAGCTTGAAATTGAGGCACTAATCCCTGACCCATAAAGCACACACTCAATGTGGTGGCATCTTGTTTTCTGAAGGTCTGAGAATGGCTTGCGGGGCTGACTCTAAGTGGTGACACACTTATCAGGAGAGGCAGCAGGTTCCTTCCTCCATGGAGCTGGGCAAAAAGGATGTAAGGACGCCACAGTGTGTTCGGGGACTTTTCCCCATTGAAGATGTCATGTAAATAGTTATGGGCGGGACATTTAAGCAGAGATCATACTTGGAAGAATTTTGTAGACCATTGTAAGGAATGCCTTTGTTCTCTCTGCTCCAGCTCCCCAGAATGCTTTCCCTCTGAATTTGCCTGTCAAAATGTTAATCCATTCTTTATAGGTGAGCTTAAATCTCAAGATTCGGTTTAAGGTCTTTGGTAAGAATATTTTCCTCATTGTTCTTTTTTACTTACACTTTTTAAAATACAAGCTTTGTTTTAATTATAGTAAATTGTCATTAGCCATTTCCTTCACTTGATAGCAAACTTCTTAAAAGCAGCAATTAGTGATCTGTATAGAAACTAAGTTAGTTCAGTGAGGTATCAGTAGATGTTTAGTTCACATACATTGAATGAACTTACATAGCAGTCCATACTGTAGTGTGAGGATAATTACATTGTTTGACAACAACATTGGTCACTTCCACAGGGGACTCTTTACAGCGCTAGAGCATCTAGAAATTAGGAAAAACATGGTCCACATCTCCTAAGGTTGGCTGCCTTCATTTGCACCTGCCTCTGCTGAGTAATGGAGCCAATCTTTTCTACTTTATTATTGTTCTTACCTTTCTCAGGACTAACAATCCATTGGCCAAGATATATGTCAGTTGCCTTCGCTTTTATTCTTTTTCTTCACCTTCTAATTGTGCCATGGAGCGCTCCAGTGTTGGCTTGCTTAGGCACGATTAACACCCTGACTGTAGGTCATTCCGTCCTCCACTTTGTACAAATGCTTCTTTGAGCAAGGATCACACCTCTTTGTAGCTTTGTTACACTTCAGTAACAACACCTGGGTGTTGGCTGTCCTTCTTGGAAGAACAGCATGGTCAAAGCATTCAGGTATATATATATATATATATATATATATATATATATATATATATATATATATAATTGATTTCAGAGAGGAAGAGAGAGGGAGAGAGAAATAGAAATGTCCATGATAAGAGAGAATCACGAATCGGTTGTTTCCTGCACACCCCACACTGGGGATGGACCCCGCAACCGGGGCATGTGCCCTGACCGTGTATCGAACCGTGACCTCTTGGTTCATAGGTCAACGCTCTACCACTGAGCCATGCCTGCCAGGCAAAACATTTAGTTTTGAACTCCATATTTGATGACCAAAGAAGATATTTATTAAAAATATCACCTGTTCCAAAACGTGACATTTTACTCTATGAGGAACCCGAGAGCCGGCCTGAGATGAAAGGACAGGCAGCCGACCTGCAGCGCAGGCCAGCAAAGCACCTTCTCTCCAGGTGCAAAGGTCTCCCTTCGGAAGATAATCAGGTGGGTGTATTTCTGTCCTCCATGCTTTACTCCAATTTGCTTATCAGGCAACCATCAGTTTTATCATTGTTTCTTCATTTGGAGACAGACCTAGCAAGTCTTGGTCAAGCCCTATGATTCATTTCCTTACTTTCAAGCAAAGGTCAGACAGCTCCCCGTTCAGAGTTCTGCCAAGTGGTCCCCTTGGGGGAGGGGTGCAGCCTGTGTCCTCTTGACCTAAAAGGGCTCTGGTGGGGCCATGAGTCATTAATTCCCTAATGTCTTTTCCGAGCGCAGATAAAACCCACAGTCGATTAAACTACGGGGCAAGGTATGGGATGAAGGTTGGCACTGCTCTCGGAAAAAAAGTACATTTCCTTTTCCAAAGTAAAATATTTATTTTTATTGGCTCACAAATAAATAGTAGGGCTAATAGTAACTAACAAAAGGGAAGTGCACTTTGGAGAACTGGCCACGTCTAAAAATGAAGAAAAAGTACCGAGCGGTGGGAAATTTTTACATCAGTCCTCTTGTGACTTAGAACCATTTTATAGGCTTATAAAATTTGCTGGAATGAGTAGCTCCATAGAGTGATTTAGAATTATAGGGATTCAGAGCTGGGGGCGGGGTGCATACTTTACAAAGTAGCTGATTCAACCCCCGTATAGTGCTGATGGGGGGAAAAACGGGCCACAGTATTCAGAAACAGGACCAGTTTCCAAATTCTTGTGTTCCTCCGATCAAAAAGTTCAGGTGGGTCTCAAACCTTGAGGGCCTTGGGCTTCCAGAATGATGGAAACTCAGCAAAGAAGCTGCTGTGGCTGGCTGACCCGCTTCACCTCTCCTGTGACCGGGGTTTGACTCAGATTCCCAGGGCATCCAGGCTGGGTTAGAGGGCGTCCCTCCGAGAGACTCTGTGCTCTGAGGCTCATTGGGTTTGTCAGAACTTCTGTGTGTGTGTGTGTGTGTGTGTGTGGGGGGGGGGGTGTTCAGGCTTCCTAGACCTCTGTGTGTCTCATTCTCAAATGTTCAGGTTGGTTGTAGGCTTCCCAGGGCTCTGGAGCCACTCTGAGCGTTTGGAACGTGGAAGGTGATGCTTAGGATGAATACTTCTACACATTAATACGTTACTCCTCTGCTTAGAAATCTTTAAATGCCTTCATTGCTGACACCGATGTTTTAAAATGTAGGTTTCATTATTATTCAGGCCTGGTGATCAGCAGCAATCGCCACTGAAAAGCTATTGTGTTACTCACAGTTCCCAGAAGAGGGGGCACTCCGCGCAGGGCCACTGAGCAGGCGGGGTGGGTCAGGAACCCCGGAGCCAGGGCAGTAGCCTTTCCTGTGGTTTCCTCCGGAAAAGCAAGGCCAGGCCGGGCAAGCGGGCTCAGAACTAGCTTGTTTTAATACATTCAGGGGCCTCTGGGGGGCAGAGGCTGCCTCTTGTCTGGTGCCGACCCTGGGATGATTAGGGCCTGGGAATACCTTGTTGCCTCCTGGGGTGTGGCCTCTGGCTGGGGTCATTTGTGTAGGAGAGGTGGGCAGTCTGCGGCCAGCCCCGGAGGTCAGCAAGGCCCCTGATGCCAGAGCATCAAGAATTCAGACAATGCAGAATTCACACACTTGGCATTTGCAGAAGGGAGCACTCCAGACAGTTTTCCTGGGAGATGAGGGTCCTGTCGCCCATGCTGGGGGCCGCTGTGCATGGCACCTCACTGGCAGTCCATAGAGTAAGCATGACTCTCAGGGGGAATGCTGCTGCAAAGAAAGCCATTAGTCTTTACTGAACACTGTTCTGCAAGCTGGTTGAACCGTAAAACCCTTTTGAAAAACGTGTGATGCAGTTTGAAAGATGTCCCAGCCTGGCCAGCATGGCTCAGTGGTTGAGCATCAACCTATGAACCAAGAGATCATGGTTGGATTCCAGGTCCGGGCACATGCCCGGGTTTTGGGCTCCAGCCCCAGTGTGGGTTGTGCAGGAGGCAGCCAATCGGTGATTCTCTCTCATCATTGATGCTTCTATCTCTCCCTCTCCATTCCTCTCTGAAATCAGTAAAAATATATTTAAAAAATAAAGATATCCCAAATGTGGGGTTTTAGACTTAGAATCTAGACTTTGCTTTGAGCGCAATCTGGAGCTCAGACCCTGTCCTCGTTTGCTTGTAAGAACCAGGCATGGCGGGCAGGCTGGCTTAATTTGGGCCGACATAGCAGCTTTCCCCATGCCTGCCTCTAAGCTATGCCCGAACTGGGTTTCCCCCTGTCCAGAACTGTGCCCCGTGCTTTGTACCCAGTCCAAGTTATTTCCACACCACCTCCTCTGGGAAGTCCTCGCCAGCCTCCCATGCTTCCTACCTTGTGTTGGATACTCTTCTAAGCATGTCACAGAATTACTAACTTCGTCATCACAACAGTCCTACAGGCAAGCTCTGTTTGCATCCCTAGTTTACAGATGAGGAACTTGAGATGCAGAGGTGCTGAGTGACTTGTCCAAGGCCACGAAGCTAAAAGATGTCCCGGTTATCACCAATTAATGCTATTTGAAAAAATGAAATGGGAGTCACGTAGGTACCTTCTAACAGATAGCTGGTGTTAATATGTGCTTTAAATCAGAGGGAATCTCTCTCCTCCTTCTCCTCCTCTTCCTTCTCCTCCTCCTCCTCCTCCTCCTCCTCCTCCTTCTTCTTCTTCTTTCTCTCTCTCTCTCTCTCTCTCTCTCTCTCTCTCTCTCTCTCTCTCTCTCTCTCTCTCTCTTCCTCTCCCCCAACATTCTAGAACGTTATTAAGACTCTACCCATTCAAAATTCATTCAGAATAATTCTAATGGAATTTTAAAGTTTACTTTGGCTTCGCATGGTATCTTTTAAGTTCTTCCTCTGAGAGAGAGTATACATTTATCAGTAAACAAGAATGCAGGGAAAATTTTAAAGCACTTTGTCGTACACTTTGTAGCACTAGCTTCTATACATGCACAATATACTACTGTTAATTCATTCTTACACATTAATTACAAAGAACATTTTCAGAACTGGGTCAGTCAGGATTCAACCAGGAAAGCAGAAGCAGCAGGAGGTAAATATTAAGGGCTTTATTGCAAGAAATTGTCTAATCAAGTCTGAAGTCCACGGGGCAGGCTGGGGTTCTGGAACGGGCTGAAGCTACTGTCCCCGGCCAGAATTTATCTTCAGGGAGGCCCCAGTTCTGCTCCTAACATCTTTCAACAGACAGAACCAGACTCACCCAGAGAAAGCAGGATAATCTCCCCTAAGTAAACTCAACTGATCATGGACTTGATTCCCTATGTACAAATTACCTTCATAGCATCACCTAGATGAGTGTTTGATTGGATCCTGGGGGCATAGCCCCACCAAGTTCACACAAGAACTAGAACTATAACAAGAACGTTTACTAATCATCATGTTATTAATCTCCTATGTTTCTATTTGTATATGAAAAGAAAAATGTTATTTGTTTAGAAATATTCCATTTAATACATGTTTTAATCATTTCAATGGGCTTACCTTCAATTGGTCTGAAGCCATGTGACACCATATATTAGTATTTCCTTGCTTCTCTATCGTCTTCTGATCCCTTCCTGTTTATACTTGCCTCTTTCTCCCTTTGTGGTCCTGGTGTGTGTCTATAGTCTCTATTAACCATGAGTCTCAGTCACCTTTTCTGAAAAACCATGGTTATAGTACTGACCTCCCAGGCTCATTGGGGTATTACAGAAGACCGGAGAAAAACCAAGCAATGCTTAGAGAAATGGAGTTACACTATTATTATTATTATTATTATTATTATTATTATTATACACGGGCCCAGAGAAAAATGTGTTTCAAATTTCTGGTCAGAAACATGGAGGAAGCTTTCCTTATTTATACTTTTTCCAGTTCTTTGTCTCCCAAATAAGGGTTTTCCCAGTCCCCTTTGCAAGTTCTTAAAGAGCCATATGTCTGGCACCAGCCCTGATAACTTCATCTGGGGAAGATTTATAAGCAGGTCTTGCAGGACCAGACAATTAAAGGGGCAGTGGCTAGATTCAGATTGCTAGCCCCCCAAAATGTCTCATTTTCCCCATCAGGAGGATTTACTGATCAGTGTCTGGCTCATAATAAGCAATATACTCTCGTAGTTGCTGTCACTGTTATTGCCCTCTGGTTAATTTCCTTTGGCTGAGAACATGCCCCTGAGTGACAGGTACCCTGCAGAAGCCATCTGGAAGTTCTGATGTCACACTTAGAAGAATGAAAAAGTTGGCATTTATCATTTGGCTCCAGATCCCCAATTGTATTCTTTTTTAATTTTATTTTATTATTTATCTATTTATTTTTAAAATATATTTTTACTGATTTCAGAGAGGAAGGGAGAGGGAGAGAGAGATAGAAACATCAATGATGAGAGAGAATCATTGATTGGCTGCCTCCTACACACCCCTACTGGAGATTGAGCCTGCAACCCAGGCATGTGCCCTTGATCAGAATTGAACCAGGGACCCTTCAGTTCTCAGGCTGACGCTCTAGCCACTGAGCCAAACCGGCTAGGGCTCCTTTTATTTTAAAATTTTATTCCAGTTTTATTGAGATATAACATTGTGTTCATTTTATTTTTATTTATTTATTTTAAAATATATTTTTATTGATTTCAGAGAGGAAGGGAGAGGGAGAGAGAGACAGAAACATCAATGCTGGCAGAGAATCATTGATTGGCTGCTTCCTGCATGCCCCCAACTGGGGGATGGAGCCCACAACCTGGGCATGTGCCCTGACCTGACTGGGAATCGCACCGTGACCTCCTGGTTCATAGGTCACCGCTCAAGCACTGAGCCACACCAGCCGGCAACATTGTGTTCATTTTCAATGGACAACAACATGATTTGTTATCTTGTGAAATGATCATTTTCAAAGACCTGTTTTCCATCACCACCTTTCCAGGGCCGTCTGCCAGGCTGGCTTTCAACAATTCCCTGTCAGGGGATGGCCTTTCACAGGGAGGAACCTTCAACTAGAGGCGAGGCGGCCACACTGCTCATGAACACAGAGTGTGCTCGGGGCAAGAAGCCCGTTAGGTAGCTGCCCTTGGATGCCAACAAGTACCGTATTTTCCGGCGTATAAGATGACTTTTTAACCCAGGAAAATCTTCTCAAAAGTCAGGGGTCGTCTTATACGCCGGGTGTCATCTTATAGGGCGGGTATATCCCAAACTCTATATTTTAACTGGAAAAGTTGGGGGTCGTCTTATATGCCCAGTCTTCTTATACGCCGGAAAATACGGTATGTTTTATTATCTTTCATCGTGGAGGAAGACACTGAGAGGAGGGAAGAGGTTTTTCCAGCTTCCGCTCTGGAATCTGTGATGAGGTGTCCCGATGCCCAGGCCCTCACCTGCCGGGCTCTGGACACATATGGTCACTATACTCACTCGTCTTGCCTGATGGGCTCCAACACCAGGCCGAGGTGAGGTGCTTGGGAAAATCTCTGATTTTCTTCCCTAATTCTTTCTCCCTGGTGCTCCTGGCAATGGCAGGAAAACAGATTCATTTGCCAGCATCGGTATTTTCTTCATTTGCTTTGACAAGAGGACAGCAAACTGTCTCCTGGGGAAGAGCTGTCAGTTGCTGCCTGTAAACCCGAGACAAGGGCGTCACCAGGGTAACCTCCTTGCAGAGGGGCCCTGAGCTGCTGTGAGGTTTGGGGAGGGGGCGTGGTGAGCGGCGGGGAGGTTGTTTTCTTTACACGGCTGCCTCCACACGCTGGCTATGGCCATCTGGTAGAGACTGCCTGCCGTTGTCCCACCCACAGGAAAATTATGTCTTAGGAAGTATCAATGAAGAACTCCCATTTCAGAGTGTTGACGGTGCACACATATTTTGTGTCCTTTCCCCCAACTCACCTGTATGCCTCACCTGTGTGACTGTGGAGTCCTCTGAGGGGACAGGTCTGGCTCTGTGTGCATCTCCCTTCCTGGAAGAGAGCTCAGGACGTAACAGGTGCTCAGCAGATGCTGGTTCCATAAGCGAATTAATGGATGTTCTAAAGGTTTCATAGGTGGCCCAAAGGGATAGATAGTTTCTTAGGACCCAAAACTACTAGGAACAAGAAGTCAGAAATGGTTGTCTCAGGTGAAATGTCCAATAATGTAGGACATTTCTGACTTCCATGAAAGAATTCTGATGTGGTCCATGTACCTCAGAATAATATCTATGTTATACTAGTAAGAGGAAGCCACTTCTCTTTTGGTGAGTAGGATTGCATGGACTTCGGTACCATTACAACAGAATGGTGTATATATTGGGAGAATATATACCCCTGCTTTTCCTTGAAAGGGTGTTACTTAGGCTAATGAGAATCTCAGTCTAGTAGGTAGGACTAAGAATGGGGATTCAGTATTGAGTAAATGTTGAGAAAAGAGTTGAGGGAAGGTGCCATGAGGAATAATTGTGAGGTTGAATCAATCAAAGCTACTCTGTTTAATTCCAATCTGAACAATCAATGTGTTAAGTCATCTCAACAATTTATTCAAATCAATACTCATACAAATAAGGTTGAGTTCACCTATGTAGACCAGTTCCTGAATCACAATTCAGGGGGTTTCATATATGCGCTTATGGTCAGAGTTGGGCAGATAGCGGAGATATTTTGCCTTCCTCAGCACCTTTATCTTGAACGGTACTGCAGGTATGTGGCTGATGTCCAAATGTCAAAGTGAAACTCTCTTGCCTGTGGCCATTTAGTTCCGAAATTGTAAGAGAAACTGTTATTTTTTCATTGTTGCTTAAAAAAAACCCTGACAGATTAAACACTCAATACGCCTTATCTAGTATCAACTATGTATGTGTTCACGTCATTGGCTAAACTAATATTTACTGCTCACTTCTCTTAGCACTGCACCTGTATTGACCTATTTCATTCTTGAAACCCTCTGTGAGGAAGTTATGATCATTCTCTCATTTTAAGATAAGGACGTGGAAGTGCGTGAGGGTGGTTGATCACACATCTCCTGAGTGACCAAGCCAGGGTGCCCAGGTAACCGACCCTGTGTCCACACTTCACTGCTGAGCTCTGCAGCCTGGGATTCACATAGGGCCCTGGTTAGAGCCCACATCTGTCGTTTCTAACTATGTTCTTTCAGGGAGATTATGGAAGGAAGTCAGTGTTAGATAACATTCGGATATTGATAGGATATCATCCACAAGCACAGAATTGGGACATGATGGGCTTACTTCAGCTTTTGAAATCTACCTACATTTCAAAATGTGGGGTGGCTTCTGAAACAAACCTCTAAAACGAGAGAAATGGGATTTGCTGCACTTTGGGGACAAATGAACTTCGATGAATCTGAGGGTTGGGGGACCAAGGCTGTCCCAGATCCCCAGCTGCAGCCTAACTTTCTCCCGCCCCTGACTTATAGTGAAATGCTTGCCTCTAGTTGGGATGCAAGCATTTTGGAGTCTTTTGATATATGTTCAAATTCAGCCAGATACCACAATACTCTTTTATTTGTTTTAACACTGGGTTGTATTCCAAATGAGAAGGCTCAGTGTGTTTTTGTTTTTGCTTTTTTTATTTGCATTTCTGTCACCCAACACCATTTAGATAAATAAATGTGGGATAAAGATATGAGAGACTCTGAAATCTAGAAAAAAGCGTGGATGTATTAATGATGCCTAAGTTAACAAACTGGGCACCCAGAGAGTCCCTCCTGTGTTCTCAGGGCTCTCTGTCATGTTGTCACAGTGCAGACCCTGCATAGCAATTGTTTTTTGTCTTGAAAAACAGTAAACCAAGGGTGTTAAGTAATAACGACAAATATAAATATAAGAACAGCTTCTAAAATAAGGGTTGGGGAATAATATGTTGGGTGAGAGTTCTGGCAAATCCAGATATCAGGCCTCAAGAATTCTTTATCAATTTAGAAATACAGTCCTGCCAGCTCTCTTTGTTGAGGAGGGTCCCACAGCAACACCTGAGTAGATCTAAGGATGCAAAGGACACCTAATGCAAGAGGAAGAATCATCTTAAGAATGTCCATCACTCAAAAATCCATCAGCAGTCTCGCCACCTGCTATCAAATGATCTCACGGGAGCTTTCTCAGAATGCCACCATGCAGGGGCAGTGTGGGCCTTTAATAATGTCGTGACTATGAGATCGAAGAAGAGTCAAGTCCAGAGATTTCCCTAAGAGTGAAGGTTCCTCCCACAGAGTCTCATTGTCAAGGTTGCTGACATCATTGGATACTCAACAAGAGTCCACTAATCATAGACATGCTTGCACATGGGTGGCTGACAATAGTATAAAAACATGTTCACTCTTGATAGAAACCAAAGACTGGCAAATAAAAATGGAAAGGAATTTTCCATTTGGCAGAGATGATAAAAGAAAGACAATGGTTGCTGTCTATGAGGGCGTCAGGAAATGTTGGCTCAAACCCACATGGAGGAAGTGTACACTGCTATGAAACCCATTCATTGCTTTTTCAGAAATCTATATATGTAAAAGCCTAAGCTACCGTTATGATGGGACAAGAATGACCAGTCGCTATGATGCGCACTGATCACCAGGGGATAGACACTCAATGCAGGAGCTACCCCTAGCCAGCCAGCCCGATCAACGATTGGGCCTGTCAGCCAACCTCCCAGGCCTTCCCCTCCCTCGCTCCCCCGGGCTGGGACAGGAAACTGGGGGTGGGTGTCGGTGGATGTGGGCAGCAAGGGAAGGAGGAGGGACGGAGGTGGGGAGGCAGGGAACCTGTTCGGCCCTGATCACCAGCCAGGCCAAGGAACCCCACCCGTGCATGAATTTCGTGCACCGGGCCTCTAGTATTAATATAAAAATATATTTCATTGTTCAGGAACTACAAATGATAGCAACTTAAATATCTTCATGGAAGGAAAATGGTACACAATGATTTATGGTATATCCAAAAATAAAATACACTGTAGCAATTAAAAAGGAAAGCACAAAGAGAATATTTAAGGACTAGAAGGATACTTGGAATATATTTATGGAAGGCAGGATAGTGTCCCCCCCCCCCCCCCCCCAAAGGTGTCCACATCTGTCCCTGGAAACTGTGACTCTCTTCTGTTTCATGGTAAAGAGGGAATTAAGGTTAAAGGTGGAACTGAGGTTGCTAGTGAGTTGACCAGGAGATGGGAGATTATCCTGGCTATCTGAATGGAACCAATGTAATCACAGGTTCGTTATGCACGAAAGAGAGAGGCAGGAGAGTCCAAATGCGGTGATGCGATATAAGAAAGACTCAGGTGACCATTGCTGGTGTTGAAGATGGAAGGGGCCAAGATCCAAGGGGTGTAACAGCTTCTAGAAGCTGGAAAAGGCAAGAAAATGGATTTTCTCCTAGAGCTTCCAGAGAGGAACATGACATATCGGGTGAGGTCAGGCCAGTGAGATCCATTTCTGACTTTTGACCTCCAGAACTGCTAACATAATACATTTGTGCTGTTTGAAGTCATCAAATGTGTGCTAATTTGTTTCAGCAACTATATGAAATCAAAACAACATTTAAGTGAAAAATGTCTAGCTTTGTAACATGTACTTTGATTCGCCTTTGATATTTGGAGAGCATGTCATCATTATTGGAGCAGTAGCGTTGTTAATAAGAAAAAAACATCTAATGTGAACACATGGCAGGAAGGAAGGGCTGTACATTTTAGGGGGTGAGTTAGGTAGGCGAGGAAGAGCTGACTCCGCTGTCTTGAGGAAGGCTGAGCACGGTAATGAGTTATACGAGAGATATTTAATAACAGCTTGTGGGCAAGGCTGGGCGAGGACTTGTCAAATACTGCGACAGAGCCAAGGGAGAGAACATCTTTGCGCTGCTCAATTTTTAAGAATTATAAAATATATCACAATTATAGAAAATTACAGAGAAAAACACCACCAACATGTGCACTTACCACTCATCTCTCTCCTAGCTCATCCTTTGGCGATATTTGCTTCAGATGGATTCACATGAGGGTGCCTTACAGATATATTTGATCCCCCTCTATGAGGTCTTCCTCTCCTGCACTCCTCCCCCACTCCATTTCAGGCGTGATGTTTTTTTGTTTTTTTTTTTTTAAAGTCACCATCCCACTTTGGCACTTATCTCTAAATTACTGATAATATCTGATAAGGTTGAATGGTGGACCCCAAAGATATGTCCACCTCCTCACTCCCAGACTGTGAATGCGACCTTATTTGGGGAAAGGGTCTTTGTGGATGTAATTAAGTTGCAGATCTAGATGAGATGATTCTGGATTTATCCAGCAGGTCCCAAATTTCATGGCAAGTGTCGTAAGAGGGACAAGAGCGGCCATGCGGGGATGGAGTCTGATATTGAAGTGATGCAGTTACAAGCCAAGGAACTGCGGGAGCCACCAGAAGCTGGAAGGAGCCAAGAAGGGCTGTCCCCCTAGAGCCTTTGGAGAGAGCACCTTGATTTCAGACGTCTGGCCTCCAGGACTGTGAGAGAGTGTTTGTTGGAAGCCACCAGTGTGTGCTGATGTGTTAGGGCAGCCCCAGGAAACCGATACAGTGTTGTTTTGCATCTTTCAAGCTTCTATGATAGTAACTTGGTGTACAAAACATTCTACAACCCGCTTTTTCTCCCTGTTTGACATCTGTTCGTGATGCTATGCACATTTTAATTTGACTCATTTTCTTTGCTCTGTGGAGTTCCACTGTATGACTTTATTACTATCTAGCTGTGTGATCTTGGGCTGACTTCTCTTGTGTCTCAATCCGCTCACCTAGAAAATGGAAAAAGTTGTCACCATAAAGAGTGGAGTTACCAAAAATCAAAAAAGCCTACCTACTTCATGGGGTTGTTTTGAGAATTAAATGTGGTCATATTTGTAAAGTCTTGCCAATAGAATACCTCGTAAACATAGGAACTGCTCACATGTTCATTAAAGAATACATTTATTCGTTCAGTTGCTGAAGGACTTGCAGGATGGACGATTCTACTTTGTCATTGTTCTCAACGAAGGGGCTTTGACTATTCCTGCACGTGGCTCCTGGTTCACAGGAGGAAGAGTTTCCCAGTAGTCCACACCTAGACGTGGAATTGCTGAGTCTTGGGTAGGCACACCTATCATTTTTCTAGATCTTGCCCAATTCTCCTCTAGAGTATTTGTAACAATTTAGCTTCTCACCAGCTATAAATGAACTCGTTTTTCCATATCTTTGTCAACTCTTGTTATTACCAGAGTGTAAAATTTTTGCTTATCTGAAGGTTGTGAAATTGTTTAATTTCATTACATGGTTTAATTTTACTTTTTGTTTACTTGTTACTTTTCAGATTACTAGTAAGATTGAGCATCTTGTGACATGTTTGCTGACTACTTCTGCTTCTTCTGTGAACTGCGTGTTCATGTCCTCTGTCTCTCTATCAGGTAGTTTACCTTTTTGAAAATGTATTTATCACTTTCTGTGGATGCTGGATGCTTGCACTTTGTTTGTATGAAGTATTGCGTGGATTGTTTACCAGTTTGTGTCTTATCTCTTCATTTTGTTTATGGTGTCTTTTGTTTAATGAAACTTAAAAATTTCAAGTAGTCAAATATACCTATCTTTTTCTTTATGATTTGTTCTTTTAAATGACTCTTGTTTAGGAAAACCTTTCCTAACCTAAAGTGGTACAATCTTGTTTTTATATTTCTCTTAAATGTTTTAATGGATTTAATTTTTATGCCTAGGTTTTTAATAAATAACCTTTGGGTTATTTCTGTATATGATGAAAGTGAGGGATATAATATTTTCCATGTCGATGACCAATTGTCTCATATGTATTGAAAAGACCAGGGTGCCTCTGGGCTTTCCGAGGCACTGGTCTGCTTCCCTAATCTTGCAACCAAATCCACTCCTCTAATTGACTGTGTTCTTGTAATAGGTATTACTGGACAGGCAAGTTCTCATTCTCTTCTCAGCTTGTCTTCTTCAGAACTGCCTCTGCTATTATGGGCCTCTATATGAATTTGAGACTATATGTGTCCACTTCTAAGAAAAACCCTGTTGATTTTTAATTGGAATTTCATTTTTTAAGGTAAATTTCAATATATTTATGAATCTTTCTATCTATTCAAAATGTTTTTGTGTCTTTCAATGATGTTCATCATCTTCTCCATAAAGACCTTGTCCATATTTTTAAATATTTATTTCTTTGCATACTGTCATTTATGCTACTACTTTTTTGGCCTCACTTTTATTTTCTATTAAATTCTGTACAAGGTCATTGTTTGTTTATTCCAAAGCTATTGCTAAATTCTTTAATGGTTTTGTTTGCATTTTGTTTAGCTTTTAACAATTATTTCATTTTTCCATCACCATTTATCCTCTCTATGCTCTCTTCCACCTCCAGCCACCCCCTCCAACCCCCAACCATGTTGCTTGCATTTTTAATGGTGACACATTTTCTACAAATTAGGAATTTTGTAGAAATGTTACCTCTATGATTCTGCCAATACTCATCCCTCCCTTCATTGTCTATAGCAGAGCATGTATTTTTTATTTTTCACCAAGAGGAATCATGAGTGTGTGTCTGACATCTTCAGTTACGGAGTAAAGACATGTCTTCCCCCCTACCCCTGTTGGCACTGAATTAAGTGAACACACACACACACACACACACACGTGTGCGCACACGCACACACATGTATGTCAGGGAGGAAGCATGTAATATGTATATATATAAATTCCACCCCCTCCTCAGTTTCTCTAACTGCTTTTGAAGGGGGAAGATCCAAGTTCATTTTTGCATGAAATATATATTTTTAACAAGTTTATTTTTTAACAAGTTGGTATTTTATAGTGTGCTGTAACCATCTGTCACTAAGTCTAAAAATCAGATATATCAAAACTAACTTTTTTTTAAAGAAAAAAAAAAGTAATTTCTTTAGGACCTTTATATCCCCAAAGGGATTTAGGGTAATTTTACTTTGAGGCAACACTGACCTCCTGTGGCCAGAGAGTCTCAAAAAATTATTCTTTTCCTTTTTACTAAGAGTTTTCTTTCTAATAATTTCTCTGTCATACAAATGGTTATTTTCAGTCCACAAAATTTACTTTTACTTAACGATGTGGATATAGTTAACCTATAACTCTGTCACCAAGGCCACATGTAAGAAAGAACCCTCTGTTCCTTGCTGAATGTGCGGGAACCCTCCGGGCGTGTGGGAGCCTCACCGAGCAGGAGGTGCCAATTTGCCCTCTGGGCCTCTGAGTCAGTGTCTATTTCCTGCATTTATTGCACTTCCCCTTTTCCTTTCATTCCTGTCAATGAATCCATTTTATCAACCGAGTCTCAGGAAGGCCTTGGAGTCAGCTATTCCTTATTTACTGATATCTCCTTATTCTTCTCACTCCATCAATTTACTTTCCAACATACCTGTGTCCCATTCTCTTCCTCATTCACCACCATTATCTTCAGCTTCTTTGAAGATGACAGTATCCCCGGGCACCTTCTCTGGTTTCACGCCTCTCTTTTTTTTTTTAAATTGAGATATGATTGACATATGACATTACATCAGTTCCAGGTGTACAACATAATGATGCAGTATTAGTATACATTGTGAAATGACCACCACAATAAGTCTAGTTAAGATGCATCACTACATAGTTACAGAATTTTTATTCTTGTGATGAGAAATCTGAAGATCTACTCTGTCAGCAACTTTCCAGCACACAATAGAGTATTGTTACCAGCACAAAAAGGAAACCGCAGGTATCAGCAGGATGAGACAGGCTTGGAGGGGAGGACTCCTAGAAGTCTACACCACAGCATGGAGGAAGTTGGTTGACAGCTACAGACAAACCCATTTTTGTGTGTAAGCAATGGGAAGCACTGACAAAAAAACAACGGAGGCATGGTAGAAGTACCCGGAGGGAACAAATAATTATTTAGCTTTCTAACCCCGTGCTCACCATCAGCCCTTTAATTTTATTATAATTTTATTGATGCTTTGTCCACTGAAGTTCAGAACAGCGGGGGGCGGGAAGGGGGGATGAAGTATCTAAAAAAAGCTGAATTTCAGTTGATTTGGGATAGTATGTTAGGTTAACAAGATCGAATGAAACAATTTTTGTGGCACATTCTGAAAATGATCCTTGAAACATAATCTAAGATATCACAGATTTTACTAATCAAATACATGCTTTTATTAAAAAGACACAGAACTAGGCCTGGGAGAGAAGCTATGTTGTCAATCATGGGAAAGTTTTGCAGCAAAATAACAATACTGCTGGTAATGGTCAGGCCTCAAGTTTCAGAGTTTCTTCCAAGACTGAGGCATTCATTCTGAGCCCAGGAGAGCATAACTCTGAATTTCAGGGCTCACTTGGCGTTTTAGACACTCAGGAGTTAGGGCTTTTTTGCTTGCTTGCTTTTGTTGTTCACTTGGCCCTTGAGAATGTAATGTAAAAGACAGCACTTTGAACTGAAATGATAGGAAGAGTAGTCGGGAGGCTAGATGGCAGGTGGTGGTGGGAAACATAAAAGACCCCCCCCACCTAAGGGTACTCAGCTTTGAGATGTTTTATAAGCAGATTGTTTCCCAAAGAGAATGAAGAGTAAATATATCTCCAGTTTAATGCTCTGTTGAAAAGAAGCAAAGATTGTCACTATGAAATAAGATAAGGGAAGTAAGGGCCTGCTACTCCCTTGTGTTTGCCTTTCAATACGTTTTTATGTTTGACGCTCTATTTCTGGATGTACGTTCTTGAATACATTCCTATTTTAAAACCTCCTCCCTTCTTTTGTGAATTGTACGAGTTTATCTCCATCTTCCAGTACGGTGGAAACCGGAAGATTATTGAGTTGTGTTTTATCACTGTGGTTAAGGAAGGGCTCTTGTTGGTTTATCAGCAGCGCCCCCTTGTGGCATTTATACGCATTTCTTAATTCTAAATAGTGGGAAAAATGTCAAGGACAAGGAGAGGCTAAATTTGATTTATAAACATTATTTTATTTTTCAGGCTGTTAATTTTTCTTTTCTCTTGCTGTATCTGTTAGTTCAGCCTAAAATTCATTCTTATGGCATGGGGAACTTATCTAATGATATTAAATTTAGGACTGAGCCTAAGTGAAGACATTTTGATCACAGTGACCAGGAAGTCAGTGGCAAAAAGCCATGTCAAGTTCTTGCTCATGACTTGCTTTTTAACACTTGAATACTTTAATTTTAAAATATACTTTTCTCAAGATTAAAGTGTTTTTTGTTATTGTTATTTCATGGTATCATATTCCTTTTATCTTTATTTGAACTTAGGATATAAATTCTCAAAATTTTTTCATTAACTACTAAAATATGTATCTGTGCAACACCTTATAAGCTCATACTAAATTCTGTGTGAAATTATTTGGAAATTGTTTGAATAAAAATTTCATGTGTGAGAGGTATAGACTCACCAAATTAGGGCTAACATAGGCTTAAAATTTCTAAAAGAAAAAGTCTCCATGATTCCAATTATAGGATTAAAAATCAGAATTAATGCATTTCACATGAGCTGAATATCTTGCTGAGTTTTGCTCTAACTCTAGAGTTAAAACCAATGTTAAAATTGCTTCTTTTATTGTTGTTGACTCTATTACAGATGTCCCCCAGTCGCCCCCGCCCCCCTCCGTGCTTTGTCACCTCTACCCAGCCCCTCCTCCTCCCTCTGGCCTTCACCACACTGTTGTCTGTGTCCATGGGTTATGCATATGTGTTATTTGGCTAATCTCTTCACCTTCATTCATTCCCCCACCCCTCCTTTTGACATTGTCTGTTCTCATGCCTCTTGACAATTTTGTTGTTGTTTGTTTGGTGGTTGTTATAGTTTTTTTTATTGCTAGAACTGCTTTTCCCTTTGTCCTTCCAGTTTTGGTCTTGTTGGAATAATTTAGATTAGGAGGTCATTCAGAGATCATTGAAAATACCCTAAGCTGTGGAGGTGAGCTGTGGACAGGAGCCAAGGCCAGGGGTGGAACACAGTCCATGCCCCTCCGCCCCACAGTTGTAAGGAGCCCTCTGCCTGGGAAGTTGTTCTTCAAAGGGGCTGGGTTCAGAGTGATCACAATCAAGTCAATGCCCCACCACACTGCCTGGTGGCAGGGCCCTCACTTAGGGGAGAGGAACCATGCCCCTACATTTCCGATGCCTCCATCAGATTTGTTACTATTTTTCACTCTTAAAACCTACCAATGAAGATTGTCTACACTAGTAGGGGGAGGAGGGAATCAAGAGTTTAGATTTCTTTTCAATTGCCATCCTGTAGTACTTCCTTAGAATAAATTAGTAATAAATAAAAATAATCTTGAAATAATATGGCAAAAGGATAACTGTGATAGCAGCTCACAGACCAGGGCAGCCTTTAAACATAGGATCAAACCAGAGAGCAAATATGGTCAAAGGCTTAGGAAGTAAACACTGTCAATAGTTCTAAGTGAACGAACAAGAACTGTGTTCTAGATCAGAAGTCTGACTTTCCAAGAATACAGAAGGTAATTGGAAAACTCTTCTACGGTTTTCATGTTGATTCCATAAGACAGGAATTTCCCAGAATTGGAGGAATTTCCATAAGACCTACAGAACATGTTCCAGATGCTTAGACAGATCACCCTGTGCTGGAGACCTCTACACATGGGCTGACTATAGAACGTGCTGATCACTCCCGAAACTAAATAGATCATTCTTCTCTGTGGTAAAAAATGAAAATATCAGCCTAGAAAATGAAAATTATTTTACCTCCTTATATACTAGTAGATGTCATTACTTTTCTTACAGGACAATTGCACCCGGATTAGGAGCCATCATACATCGTGTTCATTATGCCAAGGGCTCATGCAAATAGAATGATTATGTTTTTAATCATCAGGTTAGGACAAAATTTAGGGACCATCTGCAACAGAATGCCACCCTACATTTGAAATTAAGGGAGGGGACAAATAGGTTTGTCTTTCTGTTTTGTTTTAGATTCCTCACAGCACAGCAAAAACATCAGAGAGGCATCCATGGTGACTGATTTGACAGGTAAGCTTACAAGAGCAGCTTAAATTAAAAAAAAAAAAAAAAAAATCCCAGCCTCGGCAAAACCAGGCTCTTCTTTTTCATCTTTTGACATTTCACTCCTAAAATTAGCTTTTTGATGAGAAAATTGCAGTGTGTCATACCAAAGCTAGTAAAGGTGAGGCAAATGCCCGAGATTGAAATTGAGTTGATTCTGCTGTGTTAGTGATACCTGGTAATTGGACATTGGACTTAGGGCCACTGTGACCTTTCACAATGAGGAGGGAAAAATCTCTATCCATTTTGCTGGAATTCTTTCTATATTTAAAGCAGCTTTTTTTGAATGAAGTAATTCACTCTTCTTTTTAAATTAGCAATACCTAGCAGCCTATTTTTTTCATGTCACTCTGTGCGTTTATTCAATATTTCTAGTTCTTAAATCAGTAAAAGCCAGTCTGATTCTCGTGTTCTTATCACCTTTACCTCCACTCCCAACTCTCCACCTCCTCCTGTTCCCACACCCACTGCTGGTGGAAGTTACTAGTGTGACTTACCTTCCCTCCCACTGCTGACTTTTTGGCACAGCACACCTCCCCAGCGTAGGGTATGTTGTTAGGGCACTGGGCTAGACGTAACCTTCTCCAACCCCAGGTATCTGCCTCATGCCTCAGTTTCCCTCCTCCCAGAGATGAGCCCTGTTGGCCCACAGGGGCCTGACCCAGTGTGAACAGCTCCCATAACATACCACATTTTAGCCAATGCATGGTTGCAGGCGCTTGGAGCCTGACCCGATCCCTTCGGGCAGCCCTCACCAAAAACAAACAAACAAAATCCTTTCGAAGCCAGAAATCAACCCAAGATAATGGGCATTGATGCCACCACCCAAGCATGCATTGTCTCCTGAAGGCAACTGACCACAATATGAACAGCCCCTGTACCCCACAGTCATGCTGGCCCAAAAGCAAGACACAGGATCAGAAGGGTCCATGCACCAGGAACCCTCACGTGGCCTTAAGCCCACCGGGCCTTGCTTGGGGGTCTCTGGTCTGTTCACAACTCCGCAGCAGTGATGGGCCCCTTGGCACAGTCTGCCTGTCTCTGGTCATGTCCTCCACACACTCCTGGGGGGTACCACGAAAACCCCGGCAGGCCTGGGTCCCAGCCAGTGCAGCCAGGTGGGAGCGGAGGAGTGGGCTCCAGCCTGCACAGGCTGCGTGGGGTCACGTAATACAGCGGCAGGCACCACCCCGTCGGTCTCTGGAGGGCCAACGTGTCTTGTGCAAGTAGCTCATGAGACCCAAGGCGCATTTGCTTCCAGGGTGCACTATTGGGTAGGGGGGGTGGGGAGGGAAGGAACAAGGAGTGCACGCGGCAGGGAGTGGGGGGAGGGCGCTGGGGCGGGGCAGGCAGGACGGGCGGTGACTGAGGTGCGCAGGTGCTCCAGGACCCCTGGGAAGTCCCGCCCAGGAAGCCGGGGGCTGCCTTTGGGCCGAAGGCCCGAGACCCTGCGTGGACCCGCTCTGACCAAGGAGCAGCGGGATCCCCTGGAAGGAGTCCACGTTGAACTTAAACAGGCGCCTCCCCAGGCCACAGACTGGAGCTCCACTCTTGCCGGAGAGTGCGATGAGGCTCCAGGGGTCCGCGTCCTGCACCCCGGCACCAGCGTCTGTACGGGGCCTCCTGCGTGTCGCTGGCGGGAACCAGGCCCAGTGCCCACCTGCAGGCAGCACCTCCTTCGGGGTCAGCTGGAGGGACGCCTGGCTGCGCACGTCCACACAACGTGTGATGTTTACCAGCATTCGAGAAATTTGACATTCGTATGACTTTTTTGGCAAAGTTTTCTTTTTGTGAAGGTGATCCCAAGCCCAGGACGTGGTCAGCGGAGCTCTCCTTGATCTCTCTGGGAAAATTCCTGCTCTTTCCTAAGGTAGGCGTGTGCACGTGGGTGCGCACTTGCAGGTGTGTGCACTCGCGCGCAGGTGTGTGTGCGTTCTGATTTGGGAGGTGGGTGGTGTGCTCGCTGCCCTCCTGGGTTCTGGGGAGTGGCCCAGGCTTGCTGGGACAATGGGTTCACCATAGCTCCTGATTCTTTCTGTTAGTGTGAAAGTACAAAGTTCAAGTCCACGAACTATTTCATTCCTTTGAGGAAAAGAGAAGCAGCCCTCTATTAGAGACTTGGCTTTGATTTTGGCAGCAAAAATTAAAGGAAAAGATTCTAGCCTTTTCTGAAGAAGTCAAACTTACATCTTAAAAAATACCCCCACTAAATCCAAAACTTTGCCAGCAGACTATTCTGATTGTTCAGACATTTTCTTACAGGGTTGGGGCTTTTTAGTTTTGGAATGAGAAATTATATACCCTTCTCCCCAGTTGTTTCCTGGAACCCTTCATCATCACACACAATGACATGGTGAGAAATGAATGCCAGTCATTCTGTTTCAAGTTCAGAATGCTTTAGGATAAAGTGTCAGTTAGAGAGCTATTCCTCATGGAAGGAAATCTGGAAGAATATTACACAATCTCACCCATTTTTCTATCCAAAATTCATCATAAAATCTTGAATTTTCATAAATTCAAGGATACTTTGAATTAGAAAGGGAATAAAAAATATGAGTAATATACCAGAGGGTTTAAAAATGAAACAAAAAATTGGGAAAGGATTTGACACAAATCTAATAGACCAAGTGCGGATTTCCTCAGCGTGGAAGAACTCATAAACATTAACTGAAATTTTGCTTTAGTTTTGCTTTTGGTTCTTTGTAAAATAATAAAATCACATAATTGGATCCAGTAGTCAATTTTCTCCCCTGCATTGTTTTACAGATGAATAAACTCAAATAATCTAAGATCCAGAGGGCTTTACACACCATCGCCGAGTTGGTTAGTGGCCATTTAGAGTGACCTCAGACAGGTGGCTACATGGAGTTGTTGCCATCTGAGCATTGTGACTCCTCCCTGCACCTGACTGAAGGTTAATTTTATGTGTCCACTTGACTGGGCTGAGGGATGGATAGCTGGCAAAACGTTATTTCTGGGTGTGTCTGAAGGGTATCTCCAGAAGAGATTAGCAGGTGGGCTTCCTGCAGTCCTGGGGGACGTGGATAGAGCAGAAAGGCAGAAGAATGGCGCATCCCCCTGCTTGAGCCAGGACGTCTGTCCATCTATGCTCCTGGTTCTCGGGCCTTGGGTTCAGGCAGGGATTACACCACCAGCTTCTCTGGGTCTCCAGCTTGCAGATGGCCAGAAGTGGGACTTTTTGGCCTCCAAAACTTCCCAAGCGTATCCCTGTAACAGTGGTCCTCTTACATAGATCTGTATAGTAGATCTGTTGGATCTATTTCCCTGCATACACAGATGGTCCTCTCCTGCTCACGATGGAAATTCCTGTCATCACCCACTGTGCTATGCCCCTTCTGTGCAATGCAGGGACTGGACTGCTCAAAGCATTTTCAGAGGGTCTGTATTAATGAGTTGCTGAGACCAAGACAGCTAGAAAATATTAGAAGTAGTGGCTAGATTTTGCTAAGTGAAATAAGCCAGTCAATGAAAGCAAAATACCACATGATCTCACTCATTTGTGGATAATAAACAACATTATAAACTGATGAACAAAAAGATAGATACAGAGGCAGTAAAGCATCAAACAGACTGTCAAATTACAGCAGGAAGGTTAGGGAGAGGTGGGGGAGATAAGAGATCAACCGAAGGACTTGTATGCATGCATATAAGCATAACCAATGGACGCAAAACACTGGGGGGTGAGGGCATGTATGGGAGTGGGGTGGGGGGGGCAATGGTAAGATATGTACACATATAATACCTTAATAAAAAATATGGGGGGAAAAAGAAGTAGTGGCTAGACATGAACAAAGGGAAGAACAGTGGAAAAGATTTGGGAATGCAACAAAACAAAAGGTACAGTTCATAATTTTCACCATACACAGGCCTTGCACTATTGATTTAAGTGACAAGTCATGTTTAAAGTGTCAGAATTTCTCACTGTGGAAAAAGGCAGGGATAGTTATTTTTTGTTTTTGGCAAAGTTAAAAATGTGACTTTGGAGGCAGATTGATTGCAGTGTTTTCAATCTCCTATTAATTTAAAATCATGACTCCTTACCATGGTAGTGTGAAATACCCATTTAATAAATGGAAGGATTAGGGTAGCTTGTTTTCAGTATATTATTACTAGTTAACAAATGAGGTGATCCTACACATAGTAACACTTGAACTTCATCCTAATGAATTTTCAGACAGTAAACTAATGGCACCAAGAACTTACAAATGGGTAAAGAACTCTCAGCTTGTTGTCTTGGAACATTTTATTTTAATGAGTGCACACAGTTCAGAGTGTCTATTATTAGCATGCAAATGCTGCCAGCTCCTTTTTTATGAAAATGCCGCCGTTTTCAAAAGTGTAATTTGAAAATTTCACATTAAATCTTCATCAGCATTAAGAAATCATCATCAGATCTATTAATACTAGGCAAGGCATTGAAGAGATGCAGCAAATATGAGTTCAAGATGATTCTTCTTTTTGCTCTTTTGGAAAATTCCTGTGAAAAAAACATTCAAAATAACATGTTACACCTCTGTGTGGCACCTTTTAGTAACCCATGTTTGTGTTACATGGTGGGGCAGAAGTAGGCTTACAGGTGTTCATATGGAAAATAGCACAGTAATGAATTAATAATAATCTTACCTAATAATAGAGAAACATGTAAATTGACTGTACCTCCGCTACACCCACAGCCAATCAGAGTGAGTATGCAAATTAACCCAACAAAGATGGCAGTTAATTTGCATACATACCTGGATCCCGGGAACCTCCTTGGCACCCAGGTCACTCCTAGCCGGCCATCAGAGGGGCAGGGGGGCCCCCTTCCCAAGCCTAAAGCCTTGGGCGGAGGCTTTAGGCTTGGGAAGGGACCGAGCCTGCTATCGGAGGGGCGGGGGGGGGGGGGTACCCTTCCCAAGCCTAAAGCCTGGGCGGAGGCTGTAGGCTTGGGAAGGGGCTGAGCCTTCAATCGGAGGTGCCCCCTGCCCAAGCCTAAAGCTTGGGCAGCCCGAGCCCACGATCAGAGGGGTGGGGGTGGGGCACCTGCCCAAGCCTAAAGCCTGGGTGGCTTGAGCTGGTGATCAGAGGGGCCGGCGGGGGGGCAGGGGCTGAGCCTGGGATTGGAGGGAAGGGGAAAAAAATCAATGGAAACATATCCTCAGGTGAGGATAAAAAGAAAAATAAAGAAAGAAATGTCATATCCTATGAAAGACACATCTTGAAAATGCTTAAAGAAAGTTGGTCATTTTTTCATGGTGAAGGGACTGGAGTCCGTGTTGATGAAAATACCTTGGCGGCTGCAGTGACTGGCAGTGGCTGTAGCAGCGGGGTGATGGGGCTGGCGCCTTCCCCTGATCAGCCTGGTCGCCTCCCGCAAAGGGAGGCCAGACTGTGGCTTAGGTCTGCTCTCAACGGGGAGCGGGCCTAAGCCATCAGTAGGACATCCCCTGAGGGCTCCCAGTGTGTGAGAGGGGGCAGGCTGGGCTGAGGGACCCCTCCACAGTGCACAAATTTCGTGCACCGGGCCCCTCGTACAAGAATAAACTGTGTTTCACGTACTCACAACTATAAACCCACTTTTTCCCACCCTGTACATTATATCACTTAACCCTAAGGACGACATATGTTTGGGACTGAGAACATTTATGCCTTTTCACAGAGAAGGGAATTCAGATGGAAAAGCCTCATGATTTGATCCAGGGCATGTGATCAGGATGTGGAAATGCAGAATTTGCATCAAGGTTTTTATGATCCTGGTTCAGCTTCCTCTCCATTACATTATGGTGATGCTTTTCCACTTTGAACCATAAACTTTCTATTGTTTTGATATGGCCATTCCAGTGGGGAGTGGTTCTCACTGGGGTTTTAATGACATGGAGCAGCTTTCCATGTGCTCATTAACCATTTGCATAGCCTCTGTAGTGAAATGTCTGTTCACATCTCTTGCCCATTTGAAACTTTGAATGTCTCCTCACTATTGAATTATGAGCTCTTTATTTTGGATGTGATCCCTGTATCAGATATGTGATTTGCAAGTTATTTCTTTACCAGTTTGCTGCTTGGCTCTTCATTTTCTTAGTGCTATCTCTTGAAGTACAAAAGTTTTTAGTTTCAATGAAGTAAAATGTATTATTTTTATTTTATTTTATGGATTGTGTTTCTGGTATTGTGTTTGAGAACTTTTTGCCCAACCCAGGGTCATTACAAATGTTGCTTATATTTTCTTGTACAAGTTTGGCTCTTACAGTTTGGTGTCTAATCCATATAGAAATTCTGTGTATGGTGTGTGATAAAGGTTTCTGTTCCTTTTTGTTCTTTTTATTTTTTTTATTTTTTTGCATGTGGCTATTCAAGCATCCCAGCACCATTTGTTGAAATGTCTTAGCACCTTTGTCAAAAATCAACTGCCCATTAATGTAAAGGTTTATTTGGGGACTTTGAATTCTGTTCCACCAATCCATGTGCCTGTCCTTATGCCGCTGCCACCCTGTCTTTCTTACTGTGACTTTGTAGTCATTGTGGGACTGGGTAGTGTAAGCACTCCCACTATGTTCTTATTTTATAAAATCATTTTGGCGGTTTTGGTCCTTTGCATTGTAAACACATACCTTTTAGAATCAGCTTATGAGTTTCTATAACAAAGCCTGCTTTGATTTTGATAGGCGTTTCATTGAGTTTGCTTATTTATTGTGTCAGAGCACTTTCACATGTTTTTATAATTCTGATGCTCTTAACTGGGATAGTTTTGGGGGTATTTCTGGTAGGAAAGGTAATCTAGCCCAACTATAACCTAGTTGGGCTAGATTACCTTTCAGTTTCCCTTTTCATCATAGAATCCATTCAGTGTTTCCCCCATGACACACATCTGGCTAATATGCTAAGTGTCCGACCATCCGACTGGTCACTATGTCGAGAACTGACCACCACGGGGCAGACACTCAATGCAGGAACTGCAGTGACTTGGCAGCAGCGGTTCTCGGGTTACACACCCCGAAACCAGAAAGGGGGAGCCTGATTCCTCATGGGGCTACGCAATTCCACCTTCGGCCATGGGTTATGTTGTTGCTGGGGCACTGTCGGCCCAAATATGGTTTACTACACACTTGCGTTTGCGTTCCACACCCTGTACAACAGCAACTTTGCAGAGTGCCCTCTCCCACTCTGGGACCCCTTGGGGGATGTCAGAGAGCCAGTTTCTGCCCGATCCCCGCAGGCCAGGCCAAGGAACCCCACCTGTCAGAGTGAGGCAGATGCCTTTCGAGCCACGGTGCCACCCCAGGTGTGGCTGGTAGGGGAGGGACTGCAGGAGGTTGGCTCTAGGGTGTGTCCAGCCTAGCTCACCCAGTTCCGCCCCACCCCACCAGCCACCTAATTTCCTTTCAATGTGCACGAATCCGTGCACCGGATCACTAGTATTTGTATAAGAGAGATGGGTCTTTACAGTGGGGAGGCTTGTGGCTATCCATTTGTCACTGAGCATCTTCTGAGTTGTCCCTGGCAGGTCCAGAGGTGCCTTGCAGGGGAGTGAGTGGCAATCAGTCCTAGAGGTTGGCAGTCCTGGAGGTTGGCAATCACCCTGATGGGCAAGCAGTCACTCCTCATGCCACAAAGAGTGTAGGTAGCCAAAGAGAACTCTAGAGATGGCACAGACACATGCCTATTGCCAGGCGGCAGGCAGGCAGCATCTTCCCACTGTTTCCTGACACAGAGCTGTGCTCTGTGGGAGGCAGCGCCCCACCGAACCCCCAGCTGAGCAGTCACTCTCTGGTTTCTTCTGGACCATGTGGTACACAGTGGGATTTGTAGCCCTCACTGCTGATGTTACAAGGTCAGAGGCAATGACCTTGGGAGAATTCACACTCAATTTGATGTTTATTGCTTCATGAATGGGAATTGTTTTCTGCCAGTCACGAAAGCAGCCGGGTCCCGCTGTGCAAGGGGTGCAGCTAGGCCGTTGCTGTCTGTTACAGCTCTGACCTGCTGGCAGCCTTATCAGTGGGGGTTTCCCAGCGATGGGACTCTGCCAGCCTCTGGGCTCCTTTTTCACCCGTGCCAGCATTCGTGCTGTTACACAGAACAGGTTACGGCCACTTCAGAGGAGAGGAAAGTTCCAAGTCTCTGAAGTTTAAAATTCACCAAAGAGAAAAGGAGCTGAGAGAACCCGGGGTCTGAGCAATCAGGCAGTTTGGTGGAAGCATGTCTGAAATGTGAGCCAAGCAATCAAATATTCCAGGACATAATGCCACAGCCGCCCTCGCAGGTAAGGGAAACATTATTGAGTAAAGCACCAAATCACTGAGAAGAAGCATGTGCTGAAAGCAGAAAATGTCATTAGTCTAAGGATGGAAAATCATCCATCATTTTCCCTGCATGTTATAAAAAACACCACAAAGCATCCTCAATATTCTCAATTCCCAACTGCCTGTCCAAATTGAGGAGAAGTCTTATTGAAGCTTAAATGAAAGAGCGGGCCATAAAAGAGAGCATCACTTGGCCGTGGAGGGCCATAGAAACCTCCTCATTATGCTAGTGTGGCATAACCTGAACGTGATTTTGTATTTTTGATCAGGGGCCAACTCAATGCAGAGATGGCGGCTCAGAGGGGCAGGGAGAAGGTGAGAGTCCCAGGCCCTGTTGAATAGAGGAAACACACAACTCCCAGAATTGCTTCTTCAAAGGTGACGTGGAACATCGAGTAAGAGTGTGGATAACAAAGTCTGGTAATGGGAATGGACTGGAGTGTGTGCGTGTGCGTGTGTGTGTGCGTGTGTGTGTGTGTGTGTGTGAGTGAGAGAGAGAGAGGGAGAGAGAGAGAGAGAGATTGAGATTCTTCAATTATTCTTAGCTCATATTTTTATTAGGTAATGATGGTTATTATAACAGGTCCTTTAATTTTTATAATGTTTCAGAGTTTAAAAATATGCTAACACAAACATCTGCATAACTAGTTTGGGGGAACCAGGCTGGCCACTTACTGATGGGACCACCTGGAAGACAAGGTCATCCCATGGAAATTCCCATCCTTTCCCCCCACCCAACCAGCCCTTTCTTGCACTCCCAACCCCTCCTGTTCTTGTTCTACTTTTTGCTTCTTCCATAGCATGTATCACCTTGTAGTATGTAGTTTAATTTACTTATTTATTATGTCTGCATATCTCTCTTTCACTAGAATGTAGGGGGCAGGAGTCTTGCTTTGTTTTATTCACTAATGTATCTCAGGCAGTGCCTGGCACATGGCACTCAATACATCACTGAGTGAATGAATTGAGACCTAATGGGGAAGAAAAGGAGGATTCATAGCCAAATAGGGAAGTGAAGAGTTATAACTTCTAGAGGAAGTGAGAGTTCTTTTAACAGTCCATAGATCTCTGCTAAAATTTTGTCTTTCCTGCATTGGTCCAGAGAGAACGTCTTTCCAAACAGTGTTTCTTAGTAGTTCAGCTGTGACAATGCAGACTGGGAACAAGTCTTATGCAGCTCTGTAAGTTGGTGAGCAGTCCTGAGTTTGTTTTTTTTTAAGAGCATGCAGACTTTGAAGGATGGGAGAGGGGGATCCAAGCAGAAGTAACCCACCCTCCTTTTAAAATATGCATATTGTGAAAACCCCGTCTCCATCCTGCCTAATAAAAGAGTAATATGCAAATTAACCATCACTCCACTACATTCACAAGCCACGCCCACCAGCCACGCCCACCAGCCAATCAGAGCGAGTATGCAAATAAACCCAACCAAGATGGCTACAGCCACAGAGAGCAGGAGGGAGGCTTGGGTTTCCCTGGTAACAAAGGAAGCCAAGCTTTCTGTGTGCCGTTGCAGGCCTAAGCCTTCACTCAAGGCTACAAAGTTTCAATTATAGAAGGTAAACAAATCCAAACAGAAATGGCGGCAGCCACGGAGCTGGAAAGAGCAGGAGGCTAGGGTTGCCCCCTGCTTTCCGCACACCCTGGCCAGCCCAGGCCTCCGTGTAAGGCTACAAAGTTTCAATTATAGAGGATATACACAAACCCCAACAGAAAGGGCTGCCGGCCACGGAGCGAGCAGGAGGCTTGGCTCCACTCCAGGCTACAAAGTTTCAATTGTAGAAGGTAAATAAATTCCAGATACCAGGGCCTCCGCTTGGGTTGCCAGGACCTCGCTCAGGCCGCCCCACGCCCCAAGGGAACCTCCACCCTGATCCAGGACACCCTTCAGTGCAAACCAACTGGCCCCCACCCATACACCAGGCCTCTATCCTATCTAATAAAAGAGTAATATGCAGATTGACCATCACTCCAACACACAATATGGATGCCCCCATGTGGTCAAAGATCCTGCCCCCATGTGGACACAAGATGGCCAGCAGGGGAGGGCAGTTGGGAGGCACCAGGCCTGCAAGGGAGGGCAGTTGGAGGCGATCAAGCCTGCAGGGGAGGGCAGTTAGGGGTGACCAGGCCGGCAGAGGAGGGAAGTTGGGGGCAAACAGGCTGGCAGGGGAGCAGTTAGACATCAATCAGGCTGGCACTGGAGTGGTTAGGGGGTGATCAGGCTGGCAGGCAGAAGTGGTTAGGGGAAATCAGGAAGGCAGGCAGGCAAGCAGTTGGGAGCCAGCAGTCCTGGATTATGAGAGGGATGTCCGACTGCCCGTTTAGGCCCAGTGGGATTGGGCCTAAATGGGAAGTCAGACATCCCTTGAGGGGTCCCAGATTGGAGAGGGTGCAGGCTGGGCTGAGGGACACCCCCCCTGCCCCCGTGCACAAATTTCGTGCACCGGGCCTCTAGTGGTAATATAAAACAGTATTTGTCCTTATTTTCAAACCACTGCATTAAAAGGAAGTTCAGTTTGCTGGGTCTATACTTAAAACCCACAGGCTTTGCCTAATTTAAGAAAAGTCAAAAAAGTGGCAAGTGCAGAGTAGGTCTACACACCAAAAGGGGTTGTTTCTGGCGAGCTCTCAGCAATCCAAGCAGGTTTGTTAATAATAGATTCATTTTTCTGGGAAACTAAGCACTAGAGAGGGCTGCTAATTTCCTCCAAGGCACACCATTACTCTGACATTGAACTTCAATGGGTTTTCCAAAGAAGTTTGGGTCACAGGAGAAGTCAGTATTCAGATCCCATTGAGTGTGTGAATGAAAGGAGCCAGATGAACAATTGATGAAGTTTCCTCATTTTACAAATTAGGATTCGGGCTCATCAATTAGTCAGGGTTCTCCAGAGAAACAGACCAATAGGATATATAGTGTGAGTGTGTGTGTGTGTGTGTGTGTGTGTGTGTGTGTATATATATATATATACTATATATGTACACATATAATATGTATTATACTAACTTCTTTAACAAGTAACTTGGCTATTATAATATACTATCATTTATTGTCTATTGATTACAATGTGTTTATTGTAATGCAAGCTGGAGAGTGAGGCCAGCAGGTGGGCAGCTGCTGTCTGAGCCCACAGGCCTGGGAACCTGGGGACCAGGTGGTTTACATTCCAGGCTGTTTGAGACCCAAGACAGGAGAGGACCAATGTCCCAGGTCAAACTAAGCTAGAGAGAGCGGCTTCCCCCTTCCTCAGCCTTTTGTTCTGTTCAGGCCACAGATGCGCTGGATGAGGCCACCCACGCTGGGAGGAGATCTGCTCTCCTGAGTCCATGGATTCAAATGCCAATATCATCCAGGGAAACCCTCCCAGAGTCATGTGTAGCCAGATATCTGGGCACCCTGGGGCCCAACCAGGCCCCCACACAAAATTAGTTCTCACACAGCCCCCAGTGAGCCAGGTCAGAGCTGCGAGGACCCCGTTAGTGAGTTCCCATTCCCCGTGTCTCTCTTCTCAACCCCACACCTTCAGATCTACGTGTGGGAAAGTGTGTATTTCCAACATCTCCATTATTAACTTACAATTCCCATACATCTCATTAGCTCCAGTGTATGCATATTTGAATAATTAATTTCTAACACATTTCTGCAGTGTCATATATAGAATTTTTTCTCAAATGCTTAGGAAGAAGATATTTAATTTACATATTCAGAAGAATACTTGAACTACAAATTAGATTTTCTCCTAATACAAGTAAGTGGTTCCATACTGAAATGAAGGTTTCTTGTCAGTGTGATGTCTGTGATATGATATGGAAGGTGATACAGGTGTTGTGGAGGGGATTTTTGCCTGAGGCAATTTAGAAAGGAACAATGAGATATTTTCTAGATTGAGAAGAGGCAAGAAAACTAGGGTGTTTTTTTGTTGTTTGTTTGTTTGTTTTTTTGCTTTAATCTTGCATTGCTCTTGTGAGAAAGAACTCTGTTCGATCTTGACACAGGTATGACTTATTATTTAAATCATCTCGTAAAGATATTAAGAACCTGCTGAGAGTTCTAGAAATTGGTGCAATGCGGGCCATTAGCCAGGTTGTGTGAAGGGGAGGTGGGCAGCCACATCTGCATCCACTCATGGTGACGGATGGAGCTTATCATTCTCTGAGGTCTGCGTTGTGTCAGGAAGGCTTTAGGCCTGTGACTTGGACATGGTCTGTGACTTGCCTGAGTCACATGAGGACCACGGGGCTGGCGGGCATCTCAGCATGCTGAGACACAGCTTATTCTGGTCACCGCCATGTCACCTGTGCAAAGGAAACGTCGTCACATCACCTGGAGACTTGTCCAGTATTTGGATCCTGGCCCTGCTCCTTACCTCTCTGGTTCAGCAGGATTGGTAGGAAGTCCAGGAACGGGTGTTTCTCACAAGCATCCCAGGTGAGGCTCAGGCAGGTAGACAGTGACTGTCCTTGTGAGGAACACTGCCTTGTGCTCTGTCATCTTGCCCTACCTCATGGTCCCAGCTGCCCATGCTCCTGGGAGCTCACCCTTCATTGCTTTCTTGATTTCCCAGAGTCCTGAGCTGCACACGCTACACCAGTGACGTCTGCCCCCGCTTTTGGGAAGGCTGGGAATGGTAGGACCCATGCAGACTTGGGATTTAGAGATCCACCACATGGGTTGCTTCCTTACTTCGTCCTAGATTCTCTTGTCTGCCAATCAGGCCAGGGCCTCTCAGAGTGGGGACGGGGTCCTGTGGTCCTTCTGTGCCGTAGCTTGACCTTCATAGTCAGAGCTGCTGGCTTCTCTACTCCCTAAGCTCTGCCAGATTGCTCTGTGAGGGTCTCATCTCCTCAAGCCCTCCCCGGAACCCTGGCCAAGGAGAGGGGGGACTCATTTCTCTTGCATAAATCCAACTTTGTCTCCTCTGACCAGCATCTGTCCATCTCCCCATGTCCCTGCTCATGGTAACTGCCATTCTACTCTGTCTCTATGAACCTGACTTTTTCAGATGCTGCATATAAGTGAGATCAGACTGTGTTTTCTTTGTGTCTGGCTTATTAGAGAATTCTTGGAATAGTATTCTCCAGGCTCATCTACGTTGTCATACATGTGCAGCATGGTGACCTGGTTACTAATACTGTATCGTGTCCTGGGCCCTTGCTAAGAGAGTATATCTCTAATGCTCTCACCACACACACACAAAGACACACGCAAACATACACACACACAAGCACACACACACATGCACGCTCACACAAACACACACACACACACACACACACACACACACACACACACACACACACACACTGGTAACTGAAGAGATGGATACTTTAGCCTGACTGTAGTAACATTTTGCTATGTATATCAAAACATCATGTATATACCTTAAATATATACAATTTTTATTTAAAAAATGCAATAAAATAAAAGAAGGGGGACTTTATTCTTTTCATGCCCCCTCTCTGAGCATCCAGGTTTGTCCCCAGCAGGGGTCTTGCTGTCCAGGACCACATTCCTCGACTCCTGAGTGTCCACTGGAAAGAGACTCTTGACCCTTCCCCGTCTTGCCCCTCCTCCCGTCTGTCCCACCTGATGACTGTTAACTGGAGGTGAGAATCTCTGTCTTGTCACCTTCCTCACAGTTTCCAGGATTGTGACAGACTGTCCTGGTCCTTGGGCTGCATCTCTGGATAAGAGTCCCTGTTATTTTCTCTCCCTCCCTGTCACCTCCCTGCCTGAGTCAAAATCTTTTACAAGCTTAATATTCTGACCCTTAACTTCAATTAGTCCTGCATAACTATAAATACTCACTCACCTGCTCTCAATCGGAAGATTTGGCTGCCTTTAAAAAGTGATTTTCCTCTTGGGTTTCTTAACCTGTTTAAATCTTGCTCTTCCAAGATGAGGTGGTTATTTCTTTTTCCATCCTGGTTGTCCATATTTGCTCACCGGGTAAGCCTTAGTTTACAAACCCCAAGTCCTAACACCAAACTTAAAGTCCCAAATTGGAAAGAAATTCTCCTCATTGATTTTGTATTTTTCAATTTCAATAATACATCTTCCTGATGATAACTTTAACCTTTTGCACTCGGATGTCGAGTGTGACTCCACACGGTTAGCATTAGAATAAAGGAATCGAGAAAAAAGCAAGCGAGTGCAAAGGGTTAAAGATGAAGAATACTAAAATAAATAAATAAATAAATAAAGTCCATTCTTTCTTACCTTACTCTGCACCCCAAATGGGATCATCTTTAGAAGTTTGAGGTCTATTCTTCAAAACATCTTCTATGCATATTGAAATATGTCAATTTCAATATGCATATGTCAATTTCAGTATCATTGCATATTGATATTCATGCTTGTAAATATCAATATGCAATGATATTTACAAGCATGAAGCCCTATTGGTTTTCCTAGTGCATATTAAGGTGGGACAAAAGTAGGTGAGTATGCGAAACAGTTTGTTCTTGTAGTATTTTTTATTAATTACTGCATTATTTTCCATACAAACAACTGTACACCTACTATTGCCCCACCCTGTATTTTACTTCATTTAATTGAAATAGTCATCGTTAATTTTTGTATATCTAATGCCTCTGGCAGAGTAAACTCTTAATAAAGGCTATTCCTTATTATCGCTATTTCAGTGTTTACATGAAGAAATGTATTGTGGTATATATAAATTGCTAAAATCAAAGGGTTAAAAACTAGTTAAGGAAGGATCTTCTAAACTAGTGGCCGTGACCTTGGCTGCACATAAGGACTCACCTGGGAGATTTGATAACTACGAATGCCTGGGTTTCACCTTCGGCATCTGACTTAATTGGTCTGGCATGTGGCCAGGCCATGGGGTGTGTTCAATGCTCCCCAGGTGATCCCAAGATTGAGAACCACTCTTCTAAGCAAATTTAAGGATCATCAATGTTAAAATGCCGAATATAATTAGGGGAAGCCCCTTAGAGAATGACTCCCTTTCTTAAAGACTTTTGATATTCACAGGACTCACATTATTAGCATGAGGTTTTCTCAGAACACAAGCAAGAAAACCACCAGCCTGAAGGAAATATGCTGCTTCTCAGAACAGTAGTCCTTCTGAAGGTGTCACGTAGGTTGGGGATGGAGCAGGACTTCACCTGCAGGTCTGACACCACACCTTCTGCTTGTCTGGGCTGTCAGGACATGTGTGTCTCTGTGCCCATTCCAAGGCCTAAACTGAAGGTGAGGGAGGATCCCAGAGAAGGCAGGGAGTGACCCATCTGTGAAGGTCAAATGTCAAAGGGTGTAGATCAGGAACAGGAAAGGAGAGTTAGGGCTGTGATGAATCCAGGGGAACCAGAGACATGATGCCAGTTCCAGCTTCCAAGCCAAGATCTCACGGAGGCCTATGCTCAAGTGGGCTGTGTGAGGGTCCAGCCCGCCACCCTCCTCCCCGCAGTTAGGAGTGATCTGAGCTACTGCCCAGCACACAAGCTCCAAACTCTCAGTAATGACTCCCTCAGGCTTGACAACGGGGATAGGTAGGGGACGAAGAAACTTCCAGGTCCTCAGATAGGGCACCTCTCTGAGAGCCTCAGGTGGTTTCCAGTCTGAGGGCCTCAGGTGCAGTACAGATGCAGTTCATTGTACAATTAGCCAAAACTTTTAAAGAGACTGGGGTATGCCAGAGCAGGTAAGAGGTAGAGCTTTCTTGCAAAGGATCAAGCATCTTGTTGTACATTTACAATGAATTATTTGGAGTTTGCACAGAGAAGGTGAGTGCGTTTCTTCCTAATACGGTGCCCATAGAGGGCCACTGCTCACTGAAATTTGCTCTTGGACACATTGGGGACAAGACCCTCTTCTCCAAAGCTCTCTAACTGGGCAGAAAGCTGTCATCTTTAATCATTCCTTAGTAGTTATAAAAAGGACTCTTTATTCTTTAAAAGAGTCAGGATAAAGTAAAATGATGGAGATTCAAAACTCAGATCTTGTGTGCATACACCCATGTGCATTACTATGTGGGTGGATACTTTGCTTAAAATCTGTTTTACAGATTGAGCCATTTTCTCTTGTTCCTTAAGAATCTGCATGGAAATTTGGTCTAAATGACATGGAATAAAAACATTATTTCCCTTTTCTGTCCAGCGGGTTCTTGTGGAGATGCCCATGGGTGTACACCTGGCTGTGACTTCCCCTGGGTGTCATAGAAGGTTTGCTTAGCCTGGGTCGACCACCTTTCATAGGATAGGTTTTCTGTGCTATTGACAACAATTATACTATCATAAAAGTGAGCAGCAATGAAGGACTGGTCAGTTTAGTGAGAGGTCCTGCACATGAAAAAGAATCCACTTCCCTAAAGTTCCGGTTGTGAGATGTAGATGGCATTTGGCCTGACTCCAGGTGTAATTACAAGACTCGATTCAGTTGCAGACCTGAAGGAAGGAGAGGGTCAAGCTTGCCTGCAGTCCAGAGTCAACACCGTGAGCTCCCAGATGCTCAGATTCAGCTACGGGGCTGAGCCCCCTGCCAGGTGCCCTTCTCTCACCGCCCGTTTGAGATTCCTCACTTCCAGCAGAGGCCTGTGGGCACTTCACGGCTGGCACACTGCGTGGGAGTTTCCTGCTCTGGATGGAGCACAGGCTTCTGCTGAGACCCGGGTTGGCAGGTGCGACTTCAAAGCTACTGCACCATGCTGGAGGTTACCTGGCAGAAACTTATGATGAGCAGGGCCGGAGCCGCTCTGAAACCCCGTTCTTGCTCTTTTTGGACTGATTCAGGAGACTCCAGGGATCCTGCTATGACCTTAAGATGGTAGGCATCCTTGGGAAAAATCTCTTTGGCATGTAAAACATTGGCAGGCAGGAGACAGGCTGGCTGTTTAGATGCAGCTCACATGCACTGATATGGATTTGAAAATAAAAACAGGATTATCGCTTTCAGGATTAATATAGGATTAATCTATTTCTTCAATACCCAAAACACAAATGTCCTGAAGGAGAAATTGATGCTCTCTTTAAGAAAAAATACAGTTAATAATTCTATAGAATTATGATTCTCCTTAGGCAATCCTCTTTCGAGAGCAAGATGATTTAGAAGAAATTCATCCCTGATCAGTTTATGTTCATGATTAATGCACATACTGTTTTATTTTATTTTATTGCCATTAATGGCAACTGGACATCGCTAATTTTAGGAGCGCTGAATTGTGGTTGATGAGTTAGTATCAGAGCTTGGGAAGTAAGTTTCATGTTTACAGCTTAGCGATACCAGTGAAATACCAGCTTGGAACTGTTCCTGGTTATTAACCTTTGAAGAAAGGGAGCTCATCAACATTTTATTAAACCTATTTTCTTTAATGTGGCCTTTTTATTTACTAATCACCACCGGCTGATGCATCTCACTGCAGGCAGAAGTTTCAGACCATTGTGTGTGTCTTTTCCATCTACATGTGCAATCATCATTGGTATTTAAGATGTTAATATCTACAGAGACGGAAGGAAAGGAGAATGCCCTTGTCCAATATCTCTACTATTTTTGGAACCAACCTTTGGATGAATAAGCCTCTGGATGAATTAATGGTATTAATTTAGGGACCTTTCTTGACAAAGATTCTACCTGTAGAAGTTCAGGATCCTGAACCTTGAACTCTGTGGTCGATAATGATTTGGCAGGAAGGGGGAGGGAACACATTTGTGGGGCAAACTAAAGACAGCAGTTCTGAACGGAGTCATGGGGGCCACTGGCAATATAAATTCATGATGAAGATTTTGAACCTTGGAACCAGACCGACTTGATTTAAATTCTGTTGCTGCTGTGCATTGGTTGTGAGATGTCACTAAGCCTCAGTTTCCTCATCCTTACAATGGGGGAGGTAAAAGTGCCAGTCTCATGGCCCTTTAGGGGGCGAGAGACTGACTATAGGGAGAACTCCATTACCCCAAAGACCACTCAGCTCTGAACTGTGCCATCTCCAGCCTCCCACATGTGGTCAGCTGCTGAATCACTCATTATCATGCAACATGCATTTGAGCTCATAAAGTCAACAGTGCACAGTAGACTGTATGTTGTACCCAGCCTCGGGCAGAAGCACGAGGCAGTGCACAAACTGATGTGGTCTTGTGCTCTGGGATGTATAATTTGGTAGGGGACACAAACTGTGAACTAGTTAACAAGAAAAAATTGTAACACGTAGCAAATACCACGGAGGAAAAGAGGTGGATTCAGTGATGCCGGAACAGAAAGGAACAGACACTGCTTGTGTGGTCAGGGGGCCTCTCCTGACTGGGCTGAAGGAGGAGACAGCCAGCTTTCCAAAGAGCTGGGAGCACGTGAGGGTTCAGAAGTGCCCCTGCTCACATACCTGTGTGTGTGGGTGTGGCCCATGTGCCAGGAGGGGCAGGCCAAGACGGAGGAGGAGGAGGACTTATTCCAGTCTGTCGTCTGGGCCCCGAGCCATGGGGAGGAGTGGGAGTTGACTTCTAGTGAAATGGGAAGTCATGCAGCTGTTTTCAGCAGGTGAGCAAGTGTTATGGTTATTTGCACACATATTTAAACACAGACTATGTGAGTTTTTGTTCATTGCATTCACAACTACTTTGTGAGCTCTGATGAGCCTGGGGCAGCATCATGGGGACTAACTCCGATTTTTAAGGGAGCAGAAATGTGTCCAGTGAACAAGATGTAAAGGTAAGGAGAGGACACTCACAGGGCAGTCTTTATTTAAAGAGAAAAGTAGTGGTCAAAAACGGGACTCTCCATTTTTATCTACTCTTGAAGGAAATTGTCAATGAGATGAAATCATTGCCATGGAGTGTTTTTTTTTTTTTTTTTTTTTGTTTTTTTTTGGTGTGTGTGTGTGTGTGTGTTTTACAATAGTTTGAAGAAACAGGCTATGAAACTACATTTTATTAACGTCAAAATACATTGTCAGCTGATGGGAAAGTTATCCACATAAATTTTCATGGAGGTAAAACCTTCTTCATGTTATTGATAAAGATAGTACAGATGATTCTCTGATATCAAGTGGTTTAAGGGAATAATTTCTGGGCTAGCCTGAATCTGTCATCTTCGACTGAATGATCACCATTTTTATTGTAGAGAATATAATATTAGGATTTATTCCAGATCCCAGACTCCACTACACAAATAACAGCCTCTGAGAGCTTGACTCTTTCCCAGTCCTTGATGATTTTCTCCCCTACTCAGAGAAAGAAATCAATGAGGGCTTATTGGGAATATTTATAAACCACGTCCTAATGCTGCCACAGAACATGACAAAATACTTTCTGGAGCTAAATCAATCAAAGAGAGGATTAGGAATCTATTTGCTGCGATGTCCTAATTTATGTAATTCAAACTTCTGGCTCTTGAGTAGGAAAGGCCTTCGATGTAGTCTCTCTCCAGTCCTGTAATTGATTTGTAGTCAGAACTTCTTCATAATTCCTGAAGCCATGAGCAAGCCAGAGGTATAGAATCAGCTGGCAATCCTAAACACTTGGCAGAAGACCAGGGATGTTGTGTTTGTTAGAAGTAGATGAACCTACTGTCCTGTGCGTCAGGCAACCTATTGAGCAAGGTGTCATTCTTTGACCGGAAAGAGGAATCACTTCACATTTAATGCTGATTTTATTTTAAAAAAATTGGTATGACTTAAAATTTTTTTTACTAAAGTTGGTGGCCCCACTCTGTACCCCAAACCCATTAATGGTATGTGGATGCCAGCATTTGAGAAGCATCATGTAGATTCTCTACGTGGTTTCCCAATGGTGAACATGAAAATAGCAAAACTGCCATTCATCTTTTAAAAAAAATACATATTTTTATTGATCTCAGAGAGGAAGGGAGAGGGAGAGAGAGAGATAGAAACATCAATGATGAGAGAGAATAATTGATTGGCTGCCTCCTGCATGCCCCCTACTGGGATCGAGCCTGCAACCGGGGCATGTGCCCTTGACCGGAATCGAACCTAGGACCCTTCAGTCCACAGGTGGACACTCTATCCACTGAGTCGAACCAGCTAGGGCCCATTCATCTTTAAAGTCCATCTTAAACTTTAATAATTTCTGTTTGTGTCTGTTTAATAATGTGCATAATATCAAGTACAGTGGTAAGTATGTATACTTATGTGAAAACTAGAGGCCCGGTGCACGAAATTCATGCAGTGGGGGGGAGGGTGTCCCTCAGCCCAGCCTGCACCCTCTCCAATCTGGGACCCCTTGGGGGATGTCCCCTGTGGGATCGGGCCTAAACTGGCAGTCTGACATTCCTCTCATAATCTGGGACTGCTGGCTCCTAACTGCTTGCCTGCCTGCCTGCCTGATTGCCCCTAACTGCTTCTGCCTGTCAGCCTGATCACCCCCTAACCACTCCCCTGCCAGCCTGATTAACACCTAACTGCTCCCCTGCCGGCCTGAGAGCCCCCAACAGCCCTCCCCTGCCTGCCTGGTTGTCCCCAACTGCCCTCCCCTGCCGGCCTGATCTTGCCCCCAACTGCTCTTCCCTGCAGGCCTGATCTCGCCCCCAACTGTCCTCCTCTGCTGGCCAATTTGGTTCTCATTGTCGGTTTCTATGCCAGTCAGCGTCAAAAGCTCCACCTCCTAGGCTGCCATTGGCTCCTCACAGTTCACCCAGATTTGGTTCTGATTGGTCAGTTTCTATGCCAGTCAGTGTCAAAAGCTCCACCTCCTAGGCTGCCATTGGCTCCTCACAGTTCACCCAGATTTGGTTCTGATTGGTCAGTTTCTATGTCAGTCAGTGTCAAAAGCTCCACCTCCTAGGCAGCCATTGTCTCCTCACAGTTGACCCAGATTTGGTTCTGATTGGTCGGTTTCTATGCCAGTCAGTGTCAAAAGCTCCGCCTCCTAGGCAGCCCCAGCCATTGGCTCCTCACATTTCACCCAGATTTAGTTCTGATTGGTCAGTTTCTATGCCAGTCAGCGTCTCTGGGCCTATCAATGGGGCCTGATCAGAAAGGCGAGGCTGATCAGCAGCCCTGGTGGAGGCCCGGAGAGAAATGGCGGCACAGCTGCTGGCCAGGCCCAGAGAGAAAGAGAGAGGCAAATGCTGATCAACAGCTGCCACAGAGGCTACGGATCAGACCCTGCTTCTCTCTTCAGGCCTCTCTCTGGGCCTGATTCGCAGGCCCCTCAGCAGTCAGCGCTGGGTTGCTACAGCAACACAGTGCTGACTGCAGGACTAACTTCCGGTTGGTCGAGCCTCCGGTCATTGTGGATGTGACGGACCCTGGGTTTTTATATATTAGGATATGTAGAGTGCAGAAACATACTCCATTTTTTTAAATGGATAGGGACCCTCAATCAAAAAGTTTGAAAATAGTTGACAGACTCATTAGGAATCATTCATATACATATTGTCAGAATTGTTTGCTTCTTTTAAGTCATTTAAAAGTATCTAAATCACATCAACTTTGCAAACCATCAAACTTGTGTTTTGCCTGGATAGCAATGACCATAGAGAGAACTCACTCACTAATAGTCAAAGGTGTCCACCAGCAGGAGGCTGCTCCTCAGCCTCCTGGGGTCTATGCAGGCCACCTCAGCCTCCTGCTGCCTGTCCTTGAGCTGTGCTGGAGCTCCACGGGCCTCATTCTCCATAGAACCAGGGAATTTATGGAGCTGAAGATGGCTGCCCCCAGAGCAGTTTTGTCTACTACAGTCAAGCACTGGAGCCCAAAGCCTAAGGCCAGAACTTGCAAAAGACCATGGATGTTCTGTTCATTAGAAGTAGACAAACCTACTCTGCAGAATACCATGCAACTCTCCACTCCGAGTAACGGATTGTGGGGGACTGAGCAACCAGCCTCGGTTCCTACCTCCTGTTCTCATTCTCACCTCTTTCCAAGATGCTATGTGCTTATCTTCTCAGTCTCATCATCCATGCTCCCTGTGTGCCGAGTGTCACAAATGAGAAGCTATGACAGAATGACTTCACTGTCACTGTGCATATGCAGTTCATGTTGTAGAAGCAGAATTGCTGGAGATAGTTCTTCTTTCTTTCTAACATGTTTTTAAAATTTTTATTTTTAAAAAAGAATAATATAAGAACAAGGCAAAAAATGACAGACACGCTCAGCCAGAGTTGGAGCATCGTCTTATGCACCGAAAGGTTGCCAGTTCATTTCCCAGTCAGAGCACATACCTGGGTTGCTGGTTCAATCCCCATTTGGGGCACATATGGAAGGCAACAGATTGAAGTTTCTCTCTCACATCGATGTCTCTCTCTCTCTCTCTCTCTCTCTCTCTCTCTCTCTCTCTCTCTCTCTCCCCCTCTCCCCCTTTCCCTCTCTCCCTCTCTCCCTCTCTTCCTCTCCCTAAGCATATCCTTGGGTAAGGATGAAAAAAAATGAATAAAAAACGGAAAAATTAAAAAGACCAGACAGTACCAGAGCAGGAAGATTACAGCTCTCCCTGGTTTCTCCTCCCCAGCCTGACTTCCCAGGAGTTATTCCAGATACTTCCAGAGAGATGGTGTTTTAAACAATCATGTACATCTGTTTTCTAAACACAAAATGATATTCTTTATTCTGCACATTTTCCCAGTGAACAGTGTCTCAGCAACCTTTTCATATTGGATGTGTTTTAATTCTACCCCCATTCCAAATGTCAGTAAAGAATTCTAATGTATATATGTACCAAGATTTTCATTTTGGCCTCTTCTGGTGGACATTTAGGTTGTTTCCATTTTTGCTATTACATCTTATGATGCAATGACTATCCTTGTACCAGTGTGAATTATAAATGCTTAGTTATATGTGGGCATATTTGTAAGGTTGATTATAATAAATATGGCCACGTAGAAATTTATTTTTTTCCCAACTGTATATTTAGAGAGGTCATTTGCCCATATCTGCTTTAATACACAGGATTACAAAATGTTTTTATTTTTATCAATTGGATAGTTGTTAGATTAACAGTGTATCTTATTTGCATATCATTAATTGTTAGTGAGGTGGAGCATATTTACAAATGCTTAAAGACAATCTGCATTTCCTTTCTCTCTGAAAATTGCTCATATGTGTCTCATTTGGTGGCTGGAATTTTTCTTTCTGATTTGCAGCAGCACTTTTTAATTAGTAAGGACTTTAGCCTTTTCATATATGTTGCAAGAACTTTTCCAGTTTGTCACTAGTGTTTTGACATTTGGGTAATAGTGTTTCACACAGTGAAAACTTGTTATGTAGTCAAATCACACAGTTTTATCTTTATGATTTATAAGTTTTGTTTTATACTCTTCAGACATCCCAATATGTTGTTTAAATAGCCATCTGCAAAGATTTGGTGATTTTTTCTGTCTTCCTGGTCCTCCTGTTGCAGCTCACAGGGTGTGAGTCTCAAGAATTTATTTCTCTATTTTTAATTAACATTTACTTTTTGTCCTCTCTAAAAAATCATCTCTTTTCCACAAACGAACAATTTCTTAATTTGCGAATTTTGTTCACAATTTTTTTAGTTTTTTAAAATTTATTTTTCAAGGTATCATTGACATATAACACTAGTTTCAGGTATACAACATAATGATTCGATATGTTCATACTAGTGGCCCGGTGCACGGATTCATGCACATTGAAAGGAAATTAATTAGAAGAAATATTTTAATATCACTATTCGCCCTTTCTCTATAATAGAAGTGTCAACCAAATTCATGATCGACAATGACAGATTGAAACACACGCATGCGATAGGCGCCAGCGAGAGCTTTATATGTATTGCGCATGCGCAAGTCAACATTTATTTTTAAATTGCCAGTGTGTGTTTTAGGTACTGACCGGTTGGTTGGACAGTCAGATGGACGTACGGTCGGTCACTTAGCCTTTTATATCTATAGATATTGCAAAATGATCACCATAATGTGTCATTAACACCTGTCACCACACAGTTACAATATTTTTTTTCTTGTGATGATCTTTTAAGACCTTCTCTCTTAGCAACTTTCAAATATACGGTATAATACAGTATTATTAACTAGTCACCATGCTGTACATTACATCCCCATGACTTACTTGTTTTACAGCTGAAGGCTTATACCGTTTGCCCCCTTCACCATTTCACCAACCACCCAGCCCTGCCTCTAGCAAACTGTTCACTGCATACAGTATTTGTCTTCTCTTTCTGATTTATTTCACTTAGCATAATGCCATCAAGTTCCACCCTTGTTGTCACAAATGGCAAGGTTTCCTTCTTTTTATGGTTGTATAACATTCCATTGTATGTATGTATGTAGCATATTTTCTTTATTCATTTGTCTGTCATGGACACTTGGTTTATTTCCATAGCTTGGCTACTGTGAACAATCCTGCAGTGAATATGGAAGTGAATCCAGGATTTGTGAAAGTGACTTCTTTTGTTTTAGTCCAGATAAAATCAAGTCCAGAATGCTCTCTCCCTTGTCCCAGAAGCCTGCCTCCCCCTCCTCTGTGTCCCAGAGGTCTGCCTCCACCTCCTCCAGGGATCTGCCCTGCCTTGTCCCAGAAGAGCGCCTTGTCCTCCTTCCTTCAGCCTCCTTACTGGCCTCTGGACCAAAGAATCTGGCTTACACCTCACATGGGATTCTCAGGCAGGAACCCATTTAAGTCTAGAACAGTGTTATGCTTATTTTATTTCCTGAAATTAATGAATACACAGCCAGAGGCTAGTATGCTGCACATACTGTGTTCTTTGTCACCTCTTATGACTAAAGATCACATGTCTCTTGACTCAGGACAACTTTCTAAATTCATCACCAGGAAGCTTAGTACAGCACTGCATTCTGGTGCTGTGGTTTATTCTGCAGCTTTTGAAAAAAATTAGGCATTTACTGAATGTTTATAATATTCGAGGTTTCAAAGATCAGCCACTTGAGCCCATGCCATGTTTGAGCTCACAGTTCCAACGGAGATGATACAAGCTGAGAGATTGCAGTACAAGTGGTTTGTGCCACCGCGGAGAGGCTGTGAGAACACCGAGGAAATACACTGAGAAGGAGGGTGCAGGTGATGTGACTTTGACCTGGGACCTGAAGCGGGCATATAAAGTTGAATTCTTCAAATATGTCCTATTTTTTGCAGTGGATATTTCTTTGTACACGAGGCCTTCCATCTATTTTGTTGAGTAAAGGTAAACCTTTGTTTAGTAAAGGAATTGCAGCAATGAAGAGAGACTTTCTGGAATTATAACTCTAATACCAAAAAAATCTTAGTAGGTTTTGTCTTCACACTGTAACTTTAACACTCAGGGACTTTGTTTGATGCAGTGTTTAATAAATTGGCCAGCAGAGGGCGCTGCCCACTGACAGTGCCTCCACACAGGCCACTCAAGGTATCACAGCACTTCAGGTGTGTTTGCAAGTGCTTTGCTACTGTTTCAGGTGAAAATACGTGCCAGAAATTAAAAGAGGACTGCACAGAAGGAACCAGACAAATGGTATAATTTTTTCTTATTTGTGAACAAAGAGAAAAAATGTCTGTGCATCCACGTCTACATGATTATGAATGTACCTATATCTGTTTAGGAAGGTGATATGAAACATTAATTTTCTGATAAATAGCACTGCTTCTAAATTCACTTGAAAATGGTTTTTATTCCATTATGTGATTTAATTTTTAATCTTACACTAAAGATAAAAGACCAATTCCTAATCCTATATAATAAAAGCCCAGTGACCAAATGGCGCAATGACCAGAACAACTGGTCAACCAGTCGCTATGATGTGCACTGACCACCAGGGGGCAGATGCTCAATGCAGGAGCTGCTCCCTGATGGTCAGTGTGCTTCCACAGTGGGAGCACCGCTTGGCTGACCAGGATGAACAGTGCTCCCACAGCGGGCTGATCCCTGCAGGCCATGCCCCCCACCAGTTCACAAATCCTGTGCACCGGGACTCTAGTATATTATGTTGTAAACATTGAGGTAGATATTGCTTGAGTAGTAGCATATTGTTTGAATATTAGCAACATATTGTGGTTCGGCAAAAAATTCTTATCTGTTTGCAAAGATATTTTAATTTGTTCCCACCTATGAATCTGTGGATTCTAAAACATTTTTAAGAGCATAATTTCCTCCCTTCCATCTTCTGCTAAAAACGTTTTAAAGGTATCATGTTTTTGGACTCATCTGCACTTGGTGGCAATCTGGAAAGCCCTTGGCTAGCAAGGCTGGCACTTTAAGTCAATGCATGCATTCGTGTTTTTCATTTAAATTGCAAGTTAAACTGGCCCCATGAATGCCACTGCTCTGATTTGCTGAAGCTCATCTAGCCTATCTAATAAAGAGGGAATATGCTAATTGACCATCACACCCTCACAAAGATGGCAGCACCCACAGCCAATAAGGAGGGAATATGCTAATTGACTGCCACGCCCTCAAAGATGGCGGTGCCCAGTCCCCTCAGCCCCACCGGGGCGACAGGCATGCAGCACGGCTGGGCCCACCCCTAGGTGGGTCCGGCCGCTCCATGCGCCTCCTCCGGAGTCCCCCAGTTCCCTCAGCCCCCCAGCTGCTCAGGGCCAGCCCAAAGTGCAGGCAAGCCTCGGATGGCGGCTGCCCAGCCACCCCCCACCCAAGGCTCAGGTAACCAGGGCCGGCTGAGGCTTGCACTGTCAGCAGTGGCAGCAGCAGAGGTGTGATGGGGGCATTGCCTTCCCCTGATCGCCGGGTTGCCTCCCGCCCCTGAGGGATCCAAGACTGTGAGAGGGGGCAGGCCAGGCTGAGGGACCACCCCCCTCCAATGCATGAATTTTCATGCACCGGGCCTCTAGTTTGATATAAATATGGATTTCATCACATGTGCAGACTGAAGACAGCCTCCAGGCACCAAGCCCTGAGTCATAAACACTGTCGAGAACCTACTTCAAATTTCTCATCTTAGGACAGTATTCATATTCCCAAAGACATAAACTCTATGGTCTGATTATTTCTTACTAATTTATCAAGATATGTTTAATGACAGTTTATAGCAAGTTCCTACTCTGATAGCTGTTGTGTGGAATCAAAACCCTTCTCTGATGCTTTAATCCACAGTCAGTGTCATTACTAACTTTACTTAGGTTTATGGGTTGGCACAATAGAAATTTTAACCAGATAAATATTTTGTGTTTTACTGCCCCTCTACCCCTAAAGATATTGCCAAACTCAGACCATTAAATATTACTGGGGAACCTTTTAAGGGAAATACTTCTCATTTTGAATAATGCCAAGTAGCAGTTATGCAGTATGTGTTGAGATTTTGATAAAAATTAAACTACTACTTTAGACTAAATCATGACTTGTCTTAAATTGGAAGCAAATGACAACCTCAGGGGTGTTATAGCGAGAGGTCTGGAGATTAACTTTGGGTCATTGGATTTAGCCTCTTTGCCCTAGGTGGCTGCTGGGGTACCTGTGGCAATCTTTGTGCAGACATAATCCTTCCATACCGCTAGGTGGTTGGCATCTTACGTTCATTTTGGATTGGTGAGGCTACTGGAATAGAATTACTTGGGGCTGGTTCATTATGTAGAGGTCAGATATTGGTACAGGCTCCACTGGGAAGAGTAATGACAGCCTCAGGGGTGTTATAGCAGAGAATCTGAAGATTAGCTTTGAGTCACTGAATTTGAACAATCCTTTATTTAAAATGATCATTGTTTGTAAATTATTGTTATCTTAAGAAAACCTTTTCTCTTTGTCCAGATCAACAATGTCTGGTAATGGATTCAGTATAGTGGGTCATTACTTCGTAATTACCAGTAAATGTTCAGCTCAGGCCTGATCTATTTTATCCTGAGGAGTGAATACTGTGGACTCTAGCTGTCTGGCCAGGGGTCCAGTCCTCTTTGTATAAATAACGTTAGTGCCCCTAACACAGTAAAAATTCAAGGATTCCATTTCCACCCTTTCCAAAGCAGGGTGATTCTTTCCTCCTTTGATAGCATTTATGTGGCATTCCATAGGAAAAATATGCTTAGATTGTTGTGAGGACCTAGGTTCTGGAATCAAATAGACTCTGGCCTACCAATAACAAACTTTGTAAATTTAGGCAAACAATTCAACTTCACCACCTCAGTTTAACCATCTGTAAAATGGGCATAATAACAGGCTGCTGTGAGGATTAAGTGCCAATATGTATTTAAAACATTGAGCAGTCATTACTGGTTAATTGTTAACATCAGAATTGGTGCTCAAACTGGACTTTCCTATATACTTAAAAATTTTTTTAAATTAATATTATTTTTAGAACAGTTTTAGGTTTACAGAAAAATAGAACAACTAGTACAGATATTTCCCAGATACTCTTCTACGTTACACATAGTTCTCCTGTCATTAACAAAGATCTCCCATTTGGATGGCCCATTTGTTACAATGGATGAACCAATATTGATACGTTATCATGAACTAAAATCTGTGGTTTACGTTAAGGTTCGCCCTGGCTGTTGTACATTCTGTGAGTTTTGATGAATGCATAATGTCATGTATCCACTCTTATAGCATCATAGAGAAGAGTTTCAGGGCCATAAACATCCTCTGTGGTCCACATCTTCATCCCTCCCTCTTCCAACCCCAGGTAACCACTGATCTTTTTATTATCTCCATAGTTCTACCTTTTCCACCCTTTCCAGAATGTCAAGTAGTTGGAATCATAGTGGATGTAGCTTTTTCAGACTGGCTCCTTTCACTTAGTAATTTGTATTTAAGGGTCCTCCATACCATTTTGTGGCTGTACAGCTCCTTTCTTTTTATCCGTGAACTAGAGGCCCAGTGCACGGATTTGTGCACCGGTGGGGTCCCTCAATCTGGCCTGCACCCTCTTGCAATCCGGGACCTCTTGGGGGATGTTGTAGTATGTAAAGTGACAGGTGGCTGGGGAGGAGCCTGAGCTGGGCCCTGTGCCGCTCCCGCTCATCCTGGTCCCACTGTGCTTGCCGCCGCCGCTCGGTAGCACTGCCTCAGAGGCAGGAGAGGCTCACGCCACTGCAGTTGTGCTTGCCGGCCGTGAGCCTGGTATCTGGCTTCTGTTGGTCAGCTGAGCGGTGCTCCCGCTGTGGGACTGCATTGACCACCAGGGGCAGCTCCTGCATTGAGCTTCTGCCCCCTGGTGGTCAGTGTGCATCATAGTGACCAGTTGACGGGTTGTTCGGTTGCTTAGGCTTTTATATCTCCTATATATATAAAATGCTCATATGCAAAGTGTCCCTGCAGGAGTTTGACTGGGAGACCAGGAGTTCTATCGCTTGCTCTGACGTGTGCTGACCACTAGGGGGTGGCACGGAACGAAGGAAGGCCCCGGCTGACAGCCGGAAGTCGGGGAAGGGAGGTCCTGGCCAGCAGCCAGAAGGCCCTGATCGGCCCTGATCGCTGGCCAGGCCTAGGGACCCTACCCATGCACAAATTTCATGCACCGGGACTCTAGTATATAGATAATATTCCATTGTGTAGGTGTTCCACACTGTTTATCCATTCATCTCCTGTTTCCTGTAGAATCTTAACTGCTTCTTTTGCTGTGTCGCCCACAACTGTGAGCCAAAGAAGAACAGTACCACACATCATGGTAGCCTTGGGATCTGGGACAGTGCTTGCTAAATAGCAGGTCTGCAATACATGTTTGTTTAAATACAAGGAGTAGAAAGAAAGGGCTCTTAAGTCAGCTTTGGTAGGATTCACTGTGGTAGGTGCTGCTGTGAATGGATTTTAGTCATTCGCTTGTTTTCTTCTTGGGAACCCGGAGGGTTTGGTGGTCTTGGGAACAGAGCCTTTGCTGTTCAGTCTGCACTGACCCTGGGACATAGGTCAGCTGGACATATTTCCAGATGTTTCCAGCTGTTGGGAGGACCCCTGACCTCCCTGGAAGATGGCTTGGTGGTGATTGTCACACCTCTGCTCAGAGAAGATTGAGTGTGGTTGGGGGTTATGGAGACAAACTGGCATGTGATGTGATAAATTGTAGTTCCCTGGGGATCCCTATAAATACATCTCTAAACCCTGGAGTGTCTAGGCTAAAAGTGTTGCTCTAAAGCATTCATTATTTAATGGCTGTGGCAGAAATTTTAGTATTTTCATAGGTAAGGTAAGGAGGACATAATTTTTGTTGTAGGTGGGAAGTTGCTCTTAACATCAACATTATGAGCATGAAAGAAGAGAAAGGAAGAGTAGATGAGTATAGATATATACTCATTCTTATTATCAGTTATGAAATGTGTCATTTTAATTACCTCCTCATTCCCCTGTTGGTGAGGGAGAGTCCCTCCCTAGGGAGTGGGGATGGCTGAATGCACAGCACCGGGCTGTGGACAGATGAGATGGACAGAGGCTTAGTAGTCACTGCCCAGAGGAGGCATGCTGCCACACCACCTGGGGTGCACTCAGGGGCGGGGAGCTGGCGAGGGGAGGGGGGACCAGCTGGATGTGGAAGGCAGGCTTTGTAGTAACATAAGGGGAGGTGGTCCCTGGTTTCCATGGGAGGAATGTGATTGGCTTGTTTGAACAATGTCACAGACTGGCTGGAAATGGAAACACAGGTGGGATAAGCAGCGGCTGTACCTGGTCCATATAAGGGACATTTGCAAGGGGATCTTTTCTTTTGGGGCAGAGTGGAGATGGGAAGTTAAGGTTAGAGTCTTGGTTTCACTGAATGTCAAGCCAGCACATAATACTGAGTCTTTCTTTTTTTTAAAATCTTTATTGTAGAAACTATTATAGATGTCCCTCTTTTTTCCCCCCCATTGCCTTCCTCCACCCGGTTCCTGCCCCGCCCTAGGCCTTCACCACCCTATTGTCTGTGCCCATAGGTAATGCATATATGCACATAAGGTCTTTGTTTAATCTCTTCCTGGTCTCCCCTACCCCCTTCCTTCTGAGAATTGTCAGTCTGTTCCATTTCCATGTCTCTGATTTTATTCCATTCATCAGTTTATTCTGTTCATCAGATTTCTTATTCATTTATTTTTATTTTTAGATTCAATTATTGATAGGTATGTATTTGTTGCCATTTTGTTGTTCATATTTTTGATCTTTTTGTTCTTCTTCCTCTTCTTAAAGAATATCCTTCAACATTTCATATAATACTGGTTTGGTGGTGATGAACTCCTTTAGCTTTTTCTTGTCTGTGAAGCTCTTTATCTGACCTTTAGTTCTAAATGATAGCTTTGCTGGGTAGAGTAATCTTGGTTGTAGGTCCTTTCTATTCATCACTTTGAATATTTCTTGCCACTCCCTTTTGGCCTGCATAGTTTCTGTTGAGAAATCAGTTGATAGTCATATGGGCATTCCCTTGAAGGTAACTAACTGCTTTTCTCTTGCTGCTTTTAAGCTTCTCTCTTTGTCTTTAGCCCTTGGCATTTTAATTATGATGTATCTTGGTGTGGTCCTCTTTGGGTTCCTCTTGTTTGGGACTCTCTGTGCTTCCTGGACTTGTAAGTCTATTTCTTTCACCAGGTAGGGGAAGTTTTCTGTCATTGTTTCTTCAAATAGGTTTTCAATATCTTGCTCTCTCTTTTTCTTCTGGCACCCCCATAATTCGGATGTTGGTACCCTTGAAGTTGTCCCAGAGGCTTCTTACACTATCTTCATATTTTTGGATTATTTTTTTTTTCTTTTTGCTCTTCTGGTTGGGTGTTTTTTGCTTCCTCATAATCTTATATATATATTTTTTATTTCAGTCAGTGTATGCTTAATTTCTGACTGGTCCTTTTACATTTTTTTTGGAGGTTTGCAGAAGATTCTTGAGTAACCTTATAACTGTGGTTTTGAACACTATATCCAGTAGTTTGCTTTCTTCCATTTCTTTCATTTGTGACTTGTTTCTTTGTTTCCGCATTTTGGCTGCTTCCCTGTGTTTGTTTCTATGTATTGGGTAGAGCTGCTATATCTCCATGAGTTGGTAGAGTGGGCTTGTGTAGTGGGTGTTCTATAGGGCTCAGTGGCTCAGTCTCCCCAGTCACTTGAACTGTGAGCTCTAGGTGCACCCCTTTGGAGGCTGTGAGCACAGACTTGTTGTAGTTGAGACTTAATTGCTGTTGGTGTCACTGAAAGGAATTGACCTCCAGGCCAATTGGCTGTGAGGACCAGCTGAGACTACAGTGGGAGAGTTGCTGTGCAAGAGACATCTCTATGGAGCAGGACTTGCTTCAGTGGGGATTTGGTGCTCACTGAGTCTACTGCTTAAGTGTGTCGCTTATGGATATGTAGAGTTGTAATCTGGTATGGTCTCACACTGACCACTGGGTACAATGGCTCTTGGGTCTCCAGGGAGGTGCAAAGTCAGCCACAGCCTGGAACTACCCAAGCAGGAGCTCCAGAGAAATCTGCAGATTCCTCCTCTTTGTATTGGGGTTGGAAGTGCCAAGAAGAGACCCAAGCTATGAAGCAAGGCAGGCTGTGCTAGTGCTGGGTCTTGGGCCTTTTATTGATAGGTTTGGGGCTCCCTGACCCAGCTGCAGATTATTTGACAGGTTTTTAGTCTGAAAAAGGACAGGCCATTCATATGCAAAAGCCAGTGCACACAGCTTGGGTGGGGTTGTAAATTGGATGAGGCAGGTCTTAGGGAATCACCAGGGTGGAGCAAACAGAAATGGCTGCCAGCCCTGCAATCGGGGAGGTCTCAGCACAGGAACAATGATCACTATGAGCACCTCCATCTGGGAGAAAGCTGCTCCTGAGTTCCTGCCCCAATGCCAGATAATCCAGGTCCTCCTTGTATGTGTCTGTGTTCCCCATAGCCTCTCCCTGGTGCTGGAGCTCAGAGGAAACAGGACCTTGTATGTTCAATTCATGGTGCCAGCCTTTTAAGAGGAACAGCTGACTTTACTGTTTCCCCTTTATACATGGTCATCGATGTTTCAGGTTTGGCTCCATCCTGTTCTCTGAATCACTTTCTCTGAGTGTCATACAGAGAATTCATAAAAGGCACAAGCCTCATGTACTAGAGCAATGGTCGGCAAACTCATTAGTCAACAGAGCCAAATATCAACAGTACAACGATTGAAATTTCTTTTGAGAACCAAATTTTTTTAAACTTAAACTTCTTCAAATGCCACTTCTTCAAAATAGACTCACCCAGGCCATGGTATTTTGTGGAAGAGCCACACTCAAGGGGCCAAAGAGCTGCATGTGGCTCACGAGCCACAGTTTGCCGACCACTGTACTAGAGAAAATGAAGAGAAAAGTACCAAAGAGACACCAAACACCTGTCAAGGATGATTCCTGAGCTGACCATTTAGTGGACCAGATGTGAAATCAAAGTTCAGTTTTATACAGGGGTGCTGAACACCCACATGTGAAAGCAGGTCCGTGCGCCTGGCCAACGAAGCACAGAATGGCTTCTGCCTGCAGACGTGGATTGTCATTTATTTTTAATAACATTTTGTCTTTTGGTGGGATTTTCCAGATACCAACAGATATCCTTAAAGGCACACACACAGAACAAGGTTTACATGTCATTGGCAGGTAGAGAGGGTTGGTCATGTCATTCATTGGACATCGGGTGGCTAATTTGCTCTGTCAGGCTGAAGGGCGGGCACCGTTGATTGGAAGTGACGTTTATTGTGTGAGTGCGTTTTAAATTAGCATGGGGTCGCCCACCTCTACATCTTGATGCCAACTTTAATGTTTATTCTTAGGCATCGCTGTGTATTATTTCACGGATACACCTAGAGATATGGGTGGCAATGCTGGGTCTGAATTCTCAGGTTTTGCTCAAGGGTGTTACTTTCTAGATTTTTCTTTACAGAAGCACTAAGAACATAGCTCTGGCTCCCAAACTGGGGTACTTGCTCCTAATGTTTGACTCCACTGAGGGCTTCTCTGTTCACTGAGAATAAATAGTAAAGCCCCTCGCTTGTTTCTGTCTTTGCTAGGGGGCAGGTGTTGTGCGTGGGGAGGTCTGGTGCAGGCGTCACGGGGAAGGAGAGGCCAGCTCCCCTATGTGGGAATCGCAGGTGCTTCCCCAGCATCCAGACCGCTGTTAGGAATTCTGTGGCTCTGCTCAGGCCTGCCTTGGCATCACGGTGAGGCCGAGGGTTTTCGCCCAGTATGGGCAAAGGCAGGACCGAGGCCAATTGTTAGAGTCCTGATGAGAGTTAATGCACTGAACAGGGATTTATTCTAGCTTGAGAGTCATTAAAAACGAGTGCCATGCTGAGCTGTTTTATCTTGGCTGTGGATTTGGGAAAAGCCTCTGAGTGAAAGCATCTAAGAAAGTCTATGAATAGCTCGAAAGTCCCTTCATATTTATAATAGTTTTACGGTAGCAAAGGATTTCCAGTGTCCAGCAGTAATCAGCGGCCCGCAGTCAGCCCCTGGGGTGGGAACTATTCCTCCAGGTGACCTCTCAGGCACGTGTCTCACCTGGGAGAGCAGAAAATGAGAATGTTTTATGTCAGGAAATGAAATCTGTCCCAGGCAGATCAGCCGAGGGTGGCTGATGACAAGCTTGCTGTCAGTAATAATACTGTAAGTGTGTAGTTGGATGGCGGAGCTGCGATGTGCGTCAGTATCTCCATAATAGACTTCTCTCCAGATGTGAGTATCCAGAGATGTGCTTGGCAGATAATTGGCTCAGTTTTATGAGCTTTATTGTTATCTTGGTGATGTGATGGTGCCTGAGATCTCAGCCTCGGCAGAGCTGTTGCAACTGGGATTGCCTGAGGCTAGAGATTGCTAACTGTAATTATTCAGCCAATGTTGCATCGGCAGGTGACTTCAGAAACATAGATATTCCAATCCTGGCTCTGCAAAGTTTGGTGGCGATTGCCGCTTGAATAAATTAAATATTAAATTTATACTGGTACCATGTGAGTGGGCTTCTAAGAAATAGCCCTGCTAATGGAAATAAAGAGTGTTGCATTAAAGATCAGATGTGTGACTTTGAAAATATCGGAGACGAGAGAAGAATCATTTAACAAGCATTTATTGAGAGCCTTTTTTGGGTGTCGCATTAGGTTACTGGGGAGCGTGCAATAATTGAAACCCCACTTTCCGATTTCACAGGCTTTAATGAAATTACTGAAATAACACATGTGAACAAAGAAGCCTGTGACCCATGTAAAATAAACCTTATGTAAACAAAGTGTTAGTTTAGGAAATTAGAAATTAATGTACATATTCTATTTTAAATCCTGAGGTTCTTTAGAGGGAGCCAAACTCCGGCAAATTAACCCAGCACCGGGGTATGCAGCCCGTCGAAACCTCGCCTTCCACTCACCTGAGTGTCTTGGCTGGATAGATAATGGGGGAGCACCTGCTGGGGGTGGAGACGGAGGCTCAAAATATGCCCAACACATTAAAATATTCATTAGGGTTTTTGTCATTTGAAATCTCTGTGCTCTCCTAATAGGATTGCTAGATTGAGCAGGTGAAAATACAGGACACCTGTTATAACTGAATTTCAGATCACCAATGAATATTTTTTTTTCAATTTTAATAGACTAATTTTTCTAAAGAGCAGTTGTAGGTTCACAGAAAAATGAAGCTGAAAGTATAGACATTTTCCATAGACCCTGCCCTCACTCATGCACAGCCTCCCCATTAGCACCATCCCCCACAGAGAGAGAGGTGCATTTTTCATAATCAGTGAGCCTACATTGACTTCATTATCACCCCAAGTCCATAGGTTACCTAAAGGTTCACTCTTGGTGTTGCACATTCTGTGGATTTTGACAAATGTACAACGACATGGATCCAAGATTTTGGGATCATCCAGAGTATTTCCCTGTCTTAACTCTTCCTATTTGTCTTCCCCCAAATCAACCCCTGGCTACCATTGATCTTTTTATTGTCTCCATAGTTTTGCCTTTTCCAGAATGTCATCTAGTTGGAATCATATGGTATGTAGCCTTTTCAGATTGGCTGCTTTCACTTAGCAACATGCATGTAAGGTTCTTCCATGTATTTTCCTGGCTTGATAGCTCATTTCTTTCGTGATGGAATAGTATTCTATTGTCTGAATACACCACAGTTTATTTACCTGCTCACCTACAGAAGGGAATCTTGGTTCTTCAAGGTCTGACAGGTATGAACAAAGCTGCTATAAGCCTCCATGTGCAGGTGTTGTGTGGTCTTGTTTCTCACTGCTTTGGTTAAGTATCAGTAATGGGATGCTATGGTAAGAGTCTGTTTAGTTTTGTAGGAATAGTGTTGTTTTCATAGAAGTGTGTTCCCAGTGTGTCAGTGATCATGCATGCTGATGATCAAACACCTGAGGACCACATAAAATCAAGTGGATCTTATTCATGAAGTCTGTCTGCTGTAAGAAAAAGCCACAGCCTGCGGGACTTAAAACAACAGACGTGTACTTCTCACAGCTCTGGAGGCTGGAAACCCAAGATCTAGGCACCTGCAGATTCCATGTCCGGTGGTTCCTGGCTGTCTTCTTGCCATGACCTCCCCTGGGGGAAGGAGCAAGAGAGAGCTCTCCATGGTAATGAGTATGGATGTACATTATGTAGTGACTTGCACTTCTATGAACACATATATCTTAATTTTTATACTGTATTCCATCCAGACCTGAAAGGGAATAATTTAAAAATGGCATTTAATATGCTGGGGGCTGCAATGGAAGATTTGAGGTGGACTTAATTAGATTTATTTTAATAAATAAATGGCCCAGTCACTTCCCAAAGGCCCCATCTCCCAATACCATCACACTGAGGACCAGGTTTTAACATATGAGTTTTGGGTGGTGGGGACGGACACATATATCCATTTCATAGCAGCACGTAGATACAATACAGAAAGACTAGGAAAACATTGTGATGGACCTGGCTTCAATTTGGTACAACAGCCATTGGTTGGAATCCTACTGTGTATCAGGCACAGGGACTTGTTGTTGGATCAACACGAGTGAATAAAAATGTCCTTCTCTGTAAGGTGATTAGAGGGGAAATGGATGACTTACCAATAATTTTAATGAACTGATCAAAGGCAATTTCAATTTTATGTAATGTTTGCCTATAATTTCATTATAAAATGTCTGCTTATATTTTAAGGCTTTTCAATGGTAATGAATGTGGATGCTGAATTGACATTTCAATAGTAATAATGATCACAGAACTGGGCATTGCATTAATGCCAGGAAAGAGATGGCTGTGCCAGAAAGAAGCCACAAAGGTGTCTAACCCTAAACATAGGTTAGAAGAGACTGCTTCTTAATACTTTATGATCTTATTTTATCAACAAAATTGAAAGTACATTATGTAGTGACTTGCACTTCTATGAACACATATATCTTAATTTTTATATTGTGTTCCTTCAAGACCTAAAAGGGAATAATTAAAAAATGGCATTTAATATGCCACTGGCTGCCATGAAGATTTGAGGTGGACTTAATTTGATTTATTTTAATAAGTCTTTCATCTTTAATTTTTATTATTTAAAAAAATACCTCAGAACTTTCTGCTCTTCCAAAAGAGGAGAAAGAGGAATTTTTAGAACTTGGACCTACAGAAATACACACACTTGCATTCACCTTTGTTACGAAATTTCAACCAGATAGCTTTGTTGCAAATAAATCTTCTAAAATGAGAACAGCTAAAAAAAATTGCCAGTGGATGTGAACCAAATGTTTTTCTAACAGGTAGCTAAACTGGATTACATAAATCAAATATAATGATGGTTTTCAAATTCCCATTTTCTCCAGGTCCATTTCATTTTATGGTTCTGCTGTCAGGGATCTTTGGTGGCACCCAGATCTCCTCTGTCTCTCTCTCTCTCCTTTTTTTCTCTGTTCTTTTCATTTCATAACTGCTTTCTTCTTTAATTTGAACTTGAATCACAGTCAGTCATCCTTGTCATCTGTTCTTTCCTTTTTCTCTTTTTAGTTTTGCTTTTAGTTCTTTCAATTCTGCCTCTTAGTTCTAAACTATTTTATGCACAAATAGCTTTTATCCCAAGTTCTGAGAACTTTTCTAACTTAAAAGTTTTCTTTATTTTAGAACAGGATCCAAAATGTGTCTAGTGGAATGGAATCATTGGATTAAAAAATCTGTGATTAAATATGTTCAACTTGATTTGTGAAAATGTTATTCACAAATAACATTTGTGAGGGAGAAATTTAGTCTGTTTTGGTTAATTAACATTATTTGCTGGTTTATTTTTTAAAATCTTTATTGTTGAAAATATTACATATGTCCCCTTTTTCTCCCATTGACCCCTTATAGCCCACCTGTGCTGCCCCCCTCACCCCAGGCCTTCGCCGTCCTATTGTCTGTGTCCATGGATTATGCATATATGCATACAAGTTCTTTGTTTGAACTCTTCCTACCTACCCACCTTCGCCTTCCCTTTGAGATTCGACAGTCTGTTCCATGCTTCTATGTATCTGGATCTATTTTGTTTAACATTTTATTTTGTTCATTAGATTCTACATATGAGTAAGATCATGTGATACTTGTCTTTCTCTAACTGGCTTATTTCACTTAGCATAATATTCTCCAGGTCCCTCCATGCTGTCTCAAAGGGTAAGAGAGCCTTCTTTTTTACTGCTGCATAGTATTCCACGGTGAAAATGTACCACAGCTTTTTATCCACTCATCTACTGATGGGCACTTTTTATCCACTCATCTACTGATGGGCACTTGGGCTGTTTCCGGATCTTAGCTGTTGTAAATTGTCTTGCTGGTGTATTTTGTGTGGATGTGGTGTTGAGGAACATCAGAGAAGTAAATATTGTCATGCTTCTGATGCTGCATATGCACTTATTTAGAATTTTAATCAACTCCTGATACGTTTCAGAAGCTTTCTGATATGTGAAGCTTTCCTTCTACCTAGATGGCACACTGGACCTTTCCTTTGTCCTCTTTGTCACTTAGCTAATCTCTCTATTCTTTGAGCTTCAGCCCAGGTACATGTACTCCAGGAGGTTCCTGCCCGCTGGTCCCATGCTAGGCTCACCCTCCCTTGGCCTGGATGAGCCTCCCGCTCTGCTGTGTGGTGGGCACTCTGCTCACACTGCCCATACCCACCTTGCACCTCCGTATAAGATTCACACGCCTTCTTCAGAATACCACGAGTTCCTTGAAGGCAACGCACCATCATATCCTATTTATCTCTGGACCCTAGCATCACACCTGAGGAGTGTAGTCATTTTACTGACTCATTTATTCCTATTAATTGCTAATATGGCACTAATGGCCTAGGATATAGGTGTTTAATATCCAAGTGTGTTTGTGGTTGCTATTATATTAATTATGAGAGGTTGATAAAAAGGACCTACCTTTCTTGTTTTTAATATACACTTGGAGCCATTAAAAATATGGATAAAACACCTGGCCAGGTAACTCAGTTGGTTAGAGCATCATTCCGATACGCCAAGGTTGTCAGTTAGATCCCGGGTCTGGGCACATACCAGAATTAACTAATGAATGCATAAATAAATGGAACAACAAATCAATGCCCCTCTTCCCCCCTCCTCTCTCTAAAATCAATCAATAAATAAAAATGTGGATAAATACCAGAAATTCATAACTGATACATTACATTAATCTCTATCTATGTATTTACCAAAAAAAGATTGAGCTTTTATCAAGACAGCTTCCTTGGTCTATGCACTTTGTCTGGCTTGGAGTTAGAACACTCAAGTGTATTTTGTGTCTGAGCAAGGCTGTGCTTGGCAAGTATTGTGCTGGCCTGAGAGGCAGCTGCGGTTTCAGTGCCTGGCAGGATGGGGTTCACGTGTCTGTGCAGCCGAGAGAGCACATGCGGATAAACCATCCTCTTTGTGAGAGCAGGAGAGAGGTGAACCATGGAGTGTTTTCTTTACCGTGACACACGCAGAGACCAATCCGATAGCAGAACAGCCAGGGAGTTACATGTCTTCCCAGGGAGAGGAAGGCAAGGAAGACCCAGAGCCTTGGATCATCATGATAAATGCTGTGGGAGGGTTACATGTCATGGCCCGAGGACATGTTTCTAAGCCCTGTCAGTCAGTGGGTCTCTGACTTATTTTATGTCTGTCACTGGGAGACTGTTTTACATGGGAGATTGTCTAGGTCAGCACTGTCCACTAGAGCCTGGGCTGCTGAGGCCAAGTGAAGGGAACAGGTTGGAGCCTGTAGACAGAGCTTTAGGACAGGGGCCTGCTGGAGGGAGGGACAGCTGTCAGACATTGTGCCTCCACCTCAGCCCATCGCAGGCAGCACAGGGTCCTCCTTCTCCTGACGGGGCATCTGGAGGCCTGTCCTGGGTCACTGCCTGTCATGATCCTCCCCAAAAGCTAGCGACTGCATGATGCCCCCTCGCCATCATCTTGGAAGGAGATGCGGTGGACCAGGCCCCTGAGGACACACTGGACTACTGGATACATAGGCGAATTTTTGGCGGGTGTTATGCTATAGGACAAGGGCAGAACACTTTTCTGAACAGAGATATGTGTTCGTTTTCTAGGGCTGCCTTAACAAAATTCTACAGACTAGGGCAGTGGTCGCCAACCTTTCGGACCTCACAGATCACCAGTGGTCCACGGACCACCGGTTGGCGGCTGCTGGACTAGGGGGCTTGAACACCATTTGTTTCCCCCAGTTCTGGAGGCTGGAAGTTCAAGATCAAGGTGCCCGCCGGTTCAGTTCCTGTGAGGCTTCTCTCCTGGGCTTGCAGACGCCGCCTTCTCGCCGTGTCCTCAAGTCTCTAGTGCTTTCTCACGTGCCCACACATGTCCCTCGTGTCTCTGTGTGTCTAGATCTCCTCTTATAAGAACACAGTGATGTTGGGTCAGAGCCTATTCTAACAGCCTTGTTTAACTTAATCACCCCTTTATAATGGCCTTTCTCCAAATACAGTCACATTCTGAAGTACTGGGGGTTAGGGCTTCAGCATATGACTTTTTGGGGAATACAATTCATTCTATAACAGGAAAGATAACAAATATTTCAAGCTTTTGCAGCCACTCATCACTGTCTTCGTAGTGTGAAGGCTGCCTCGGGCAGGAGGAAAATGCATGAGCGTGGCTCTGTTCCAATAAAGCTTTATTTATGGAGGCTGGAATTTAAATTTCATACTGTTTTCACACATCAGAAATATTTTTTCTTTTTCTTTTTTCCAACCCTTTAAAAATGTAAAAACCGTTCTCCGCTTGTATGCTGCCTGAGAGCCGGCGGTGGGCCCACTGGGGCCCTGGGTTGTTGCATGCTGAGCCCGGGAGTAGGAGGGACGTCCGCAGTGCTATGGGTCCTCACAGTCTCTCTCCAGAGCCGCGGGGACTTGTGTGGGAAGCTGGTGTCCTGACAGGTACATTCACAGAGGACTCAGTCTGCTATGAAGACGTTTTGCTCTTGGCTGAGATACCTTTGGACACGGTAAATAGAACCATCATCCCCAAGAGAGCGCCGACAAAGCCCTCCTGCCTAGTGCCACGGTGGGAACATATGTCACACACGTTCCAGCGGGTGCGGGTGAATGACTTCTAGTAAGTGCCCATCTGAGCACGTCTCTTTGGGGTGTGGGGACACAGATGTTGCATTCAGTTTTAACCTCCTCTCCCAGTGGGGAACATTTTTTGAGAGAGTTATTCATAAGTTCTATAGTTTTAAAAATTGTATGGCTCTCATGAATGGGATTTTTTTGTTGTGTTGTTCACTTGTTTGGTATAAGTATAGGGGCAAGTTATTGATTTTTTTTTTCTCTGTTAATTTTGTACTCAATTATTTTTTGTGGTTTCCGTCTTACTCGTGTTATTCTCCATCAGATCCTAAATGTTTCCCTGCCTCTTCTCTCTCTCTCTCTCTCTCACTTCTCCTTCCAGGGTCAGCTGAAACCCTGGCTTCCATCCTAAAAGTCTTCCTGAAAACCCCTTTCCTTTCCCTTCTCTCCAAAAAGACGTCCAGTCCCCTGACACAATTAAGCTATTCCATGCGACCTTTGTTGTTTCATAAATGGTTTGTTTTCTTTCCAGATTACAAACTGCATGATGACCGTGACCAGATTTCAGAATTATTCTCTTTACACATAAACGATTTAGTGATGCGATCATGAGTGTCAGTAAACAGTCCGTCTCGTACCCACTCCTACATACATAAAACTGGAGTTATTTTGGCATGTTAACCTTCACATTAACCTGGTCATTATAATTCTAAATATATTTGTAAAGAACACGTGCTTTCAGAAGAATCTGCATTTCCAGTTTTTGCTTCATCCATCAATGATAACAGCTAATTATTCCCCAGGGCAGACAGTCGCTTCTCTGGAAAGAATTTGAAATGCAAGCAAAATTTGGAGAAGGCAGCCTTCTGATCACCCGGCACAGAATGACCAAGCGTCCTGGCTTGGAAGTTGTTCTGTTCCGCATGCGGTTTCCCTGGCGGTTTCCCAGGTGGAACGTACCCTGGGGCGTTTGTCATCATAAGCAGACAACGCTTATGAGCCTGGGGCCCAGGAGGTCAGCCGTGGTGCGCGCTACTGCCCATTACTGTTATTGATATCCACCCTGGAACCGAATCCGGTATCCTGTTTCCTTCATTTAATAACGTTTACCTTGGGGAAATACGCGGGCCATAAAATTTCTCGGCCATTGTTACCCACTTCAGTGAAGCCTGCTTTCCCTGGAAATACAGCGGCTGCGTGGGTGCCGGTGTGACCTCCGTGGCCCGTTCTCCTCACCCCTGCCCCTCAGCCCCACACCCCAGTCAGGTTCCGGGAGCCAATCTGTTGGCCCAGGTCACCTGCTCAGCCGCCGCTGCAGGAGCCTGGGTGTGAGCTCAGCTTCATATGACACTGGGAGGATTAATTAAAGGTACAAACCTGTAACGAATCCGGGAGAGTGTAAAATGCTTCCGTGCAGGCTCAGTGGAGCGGAAGTTGCACCAAGTCCTCGGCTCTAAAACGGTGGGGTCAGAAATCACACCTTATACGCAACTGTAGGTGATGCGGCCTCTTTATTTTCTCGTGCGGGGATCATGACTGCCTCATTTCGGTTTATGGGCGGGAGGAATATATAATTAAATCCTTCAACTTATGATGCATGTGCATATGTAAATGTATCATCTTAAACAAGGTTCGTGCCCGAATTTTTATAGTTTGGAAGCTCTTTCCTTAGTATGAGCATAAACTCATAGCAAGACCCCGGGGAGTGGGTTAGACTAAGGGCCAGATGAAGCATCCCGGAGGGAACCTGTCATGTCCTTCCCCAGAGTCTTGAAAAATAGGGGAGGTTGTCATTGGTCCAGAAAGAGGAAAATGTAATAAAACTCTCCTGATTACGTCTTCCAACCCTATGCTAATGATTAGGAAACCATCACTTAGGCAATCTCTATAGATACATCCCCAAAGCAGTTGTGGGGGTTGTGGGGTAATCAGAGTATTTTGCATAATATTTTCATTTTAGAATCTGACTCTGGTGTGAATTTTATGTCCTTGCCTGACAGGCACACAGGAGCTCGGGGCTGAAATTTGCATATTCTCGAATGCTCATGCTGGGCCTCATAACCGAGATTTACAAACATTCCCTTTTCAGGAGGCAGCCAGAAGTATATGCCCCTGGAAGTTTACTTTGGGGGGGCAGGGCGTTGGGGAAATCCTACAGGGCACATGATGAGAAGGCCTAACAGTTTCCTCCAGACGCCACACCACACAAGGACGTTTGCATCCCAGTCAGGGTAGATGGAAACCAGCACAAATGCATGAGCCCGGCACAGGGTGTCATTAGTGATTGCCTTGGGTCAGAACCCCTGTGTCCGCAGACCCCTGTACTGAGTTCCATGCGCCTTGGCCGAGTAACTCTTCCTCTGAGCGGTCACAATGTGTTTGTTTGCAGATGGGTTTGACCTCACTGGTATTCGGCGTGTTCTCTGCTAGCCCCGCCTGGAGGCTGCTCCTGCGTGGACCTCAAGGAGAGGTGGAGATGGAGAGATGGGGACGCAGACACAGTCCCCAGTGGGTGGAGTAAGCGAGGTGGGCGTGCAGGAAGGAGAGCAGGTTCTCCACGGGAAACTCTCAATCTCGGCGCATTCAAGCAGGCGTGGAAACACCGGGACCCACGTGCCCGACAGTGACTGTGCCCGCCGGCTCTCACTGACTTCTGAGTCAGCAGAGGAAAGAAAGGGGGCAACCAGCGCTGTCCATCAGTCTGGGAGACGTTCCAGATGCAGGGGGCCTCCCTCCTGTCCCTTTAAGTTGGTGCCGAGCTCTACCACGGGCTCTGCTGTGGAGGTTTTGTGACAGCCCAGAGGAGGGCCCCGTGCTTCCGTGGGATCAGAAGGAAACTGCCTGTGAGGGACACAGAGCTCTGGGTTTCCATCACAGACCTGGCCAGCCGCTGCTTCTCAGCTCAGCCTCGTGACTGCTTTTTCTGGAGACCAGAACGGGTCTGATCGGTCCTCAGTGGCAATGCCACACTCCTTTGATTTTCCTCACCCACATGTCCCCGTGGGAGCTGCGGGAACCTGAGGAAGAACCCACGCTGTCCCCATTAGACATAAAATACCCCTGCTGCCATGTACTGAAGGTACCCTGTGAGAGCCAGAGGGCGATGCTCACTGAAGTAGATGGTGGGATTGTACCACCCTAGGGGTGTCCTCTCTGTACCGGACTGTCAGGACCTCTGTTGGTGTCACGGCTTATCCGTCTGTGTTCTCCCAGCGCCTCGCACACGGCAAGCCCTCGGGTAAAAAGGCAGTAATTATTTTATGTTAAGGACAAAGCCGCTCTAAGTGGGATTTGAACGGAACATATGTAGCAAAACAGAAGTTGAGGCCTTATGCTGTTAGGAATAATAAAATGGAAAATAAAGTGAACATTTTAGGTTTGGCATCATACATAAAGGTTACGTTTTACCAGGGTTTTTTTTGAAAGTTAAGTTGGCTATAAACACAGATGCCCTAAGGAAGAACAAAGCTATTTCTTCAGAGCTTCCTCCAGCAAGTGGGTGGGCCCCGTCACATGGGTTTGGCAGAGACTCAGAAGCAGACAGGCGAGTGGGAAGCTGTATCGTGACAAAAGGGAGGCTCCAGGTGTGCCCCGCTGCAGGTGTGGGGAAGCTGCAGGTGGGCTGACTAGGAGCGGGGCATCCTTTTTGATTGGTTCGAGGGGCCTGTTGGCTTTCTCCTGGTGATCCTAAGTTGGATGTGGGGACAAAAACTAGTTATTAGTTACTAGAGGCCCAGTGCATGAAAATTCGTGCACTTGGGGCAGGGGGGTCCCTCAGCCCAGCCTGTGCCCTCTCGCAGTTCAGGACCCCTTGGGGGATGTCCCACTGCTGGCTTAGGCTCACTCCCCAGGAAATTGGGCCTAAGCTGACAGTCAGACATCCCTCTGGCAGCCTGGGAGCCCTCAGGGGATGTCCGACTAACAGCTTAAAACTGCTCCCCGCATGCCTAACATCCTTAGCCATTAGCCGGACATCCTTAGCGCTGCCATGGAGGTGGGAGAGGCTCACACCACTGTCACTGTGCTGGCCAACCATAAGCCAGCTTCTGACTGAGTGGCAGCTCCTGCATTGGCCGTCTGCCCCCTGGTGGTCAGTGCGCATCATAGCAACCAGTTGTTTCACCATTAGGGTCAATTTGCATATTACCCTTTTATTATATAGGATTATTCATGTCCTGGCTGCTTAGGGCCGATTGTTTGGCTCTCTGGACTGGTTGCCAAAGACAATGGTCTGACTTCCTCCAAGTCAGACTTGCACATAGTAGGTTAGTTTCCTGGGCTGGTTACTGAAGGCAATGGGTTGGGTTCCTGGACTGGTTGCTGCAAAATGTGGGTCAGAGTTCAAGTTTGACCTATGGTCTTGCCCTTATCTCAGAGTTTTGAGACTCTGAGAGCAGTGATGAGAATCAAAATATTTGAAAACGTACAGAAAAGCCTTCACATTATGAGTAAACGCAGGCACACATTTCTCTCTATACAATGAAGATTTTCCTGCTCTGAAACACTTTCGAAATGGAGTGATTCTGACCTTAATTTTTAGGAGCTCTCTAGGCCATAATTGGACAGTTCAACTGAGAGATAATTTTCCAAAGTGACAGTGGCAGAGTTCAATTTATTTTCTTTGCAATTAAAACAAACGTGATTCCTTAGGACAGTGGTTCTCACCCTTTCTAATGCCGCAACCCTTTAATACACCCATGTTGTGGTGACCCCCAACCATAAAATTATTTTCGTTGCTACTTCATAACTGTGATTTTGCTACTGTTAATGAATTGTAACGTAAATATCTGTGTTTTCCGATGGTCTTAGGCTCTACAGCAGCGGTCACGACCCACAGGTTGAGAACCGCTAGCAGGGTAGCCTAAGACCATTGGAAAACACAGATATTTACATTACGATTCATAACAGTAGCAAAATTACAGTTATGAAGTAGCAACGCAAATAATTTTATGGTTGGGGGTCACCACAACATGAGGAACTGTATTAAAGGGCCGCGGCATTAGAAAGGTTGAGAACCACTGCCTTAGGACAACAGTGCTGATAAATTGTTCTGGAGAAAAATGGGGGTGGGGTGGGGTGGGGAAGAAAACATTCGGGAAAGAAAAGTTGGGAGAAGTGCAGGCGCCTAGAGGTTCCTGCAAAAGGAATGAATGCCTCCCAGGTCAGGCATGCCATCAGCCACTCGAAAAGTGGAATTACAGGACCCCAGTGGAAATCCTGGCTGCCTGAAGAATGATTACAAGACCCACAGTGATCAGATTAAAAAGTGTGGAACAAGAAAATAGCTTGAAATCTGAGGCAAATCCTAAAGTAGATACTCTATCGAGGAAAATGCTACAATGATACATGCTTTGTAGGAAGTACAGGTTGAGTCTGGTAGTTTGAAGATTGAGTACTTCTCATTATGAGAGAGAGAGAAGAGAGAGAGAGAGAGAGAGAGAGAGAGAGAGAGAGAGAGAGAGAGAGAGAGAGAGAGATATCAATTTGTTGTTCCTCTTATTTATGCATTCATTGGTTGGTTCTTCCATGTACCTTGACTGGGCCTGGAACCCACAGCCTTGGCATATGGGGACAGTGCTCTAACCGACTGAGCTACCAGGCCAGATGCTGTGGTTTTAAAAAGAAATTCTTGCCATTAAAATCTGTGGCCCATCTGCTTTGTTTGGATTGACTTTGCCTGGAGTGTGGAGACTCTTCGTGAATAGTGCCTGGGAAGCCTGGGCTATGTGCCCTTCACATGTTCCCACTGCATTTATTTATACTTTTCTCCGCATCATAAAGATCTTACACCTTCTTTCCCCAAACACAATCCTGGCTACTACCTCTTCTAGAGTGCCTGCTATATGCCAGGGACACTGCTCTCTGTACATTATGGGTTCATTTTATGTTTGTCATTCAGATGCAATTTTCTGTAGCAGCAGTTTAGTTGTGTAGTATCTCCAGTGTCAATTTCAATGTTCTTTTCCATTTTGAAATTAATCTACAATTCTCCCTTATTCTACTCACCTTCCGTCCGGTTGGCTATTCTCAATAGCGCCTCTTACTTATTTTCCCCTTTTAACTTTGCACTCTTTATTTCATGAAGAAAGTGCATGCTTGAGTCCTTTTTTTTCCTGTTGTGGTAAAATATACAAAACATAATCATTTAAAAGTGCCGACCTAGGTTTTGTGAAGTCACCCAATTGTTTAAATGCTAAATAAGACCCAAACAAAACTAAACATAAAAAATACTATGTATACCCAAGAATATCTGGTGCATAGGCTGAAGGGACAGCTGCCAAGTGTATGACTTACAGCCCTATTGTGTCTGAACCAGGGGCCATTCTCCAGGGAAAGAAAGAGTGACGTTACCCACTTAGGGATGAGGAGTTTTTCTCTTAGCATCAGTGCCTTGATGTGTGATGTGGTGTTCAATTCCTTTTACCACTATTTCATGTAATTTCAACAGTAAAAACAACAGAAAATGTCAAACATTTCTTTTTAAACCCATGAAAAATATCCTTGTTTATCTCAGAACAAGTAAATAACATAAAATAATTGATAAGAGAAGCTTTAGATTTAGGCTAAATGAGACATTCTGGTACTTTTCAATATTCTTATCTCTCCCATTACGGATTTCATGTCTAAAATGACTTGGATTCCGGCCTTGTCTGTGTACACCTGTGAGTTTCCACCTTCGTCGTGTGATCTTTCTGCTTTATCAGCAAGTGTGAAAGTCAAAGCGATCTGTATACCTAAGCCCACTTTTAAAATATCCTCCTCTTCACATGGACAAGGTAGCCAAGTATAGAGATGAGCCCATGTCTTGCTCCTGGGTTACATCTAGGGTGTTTCTGCTTTACGTGCAAACAGTGCCCCGAGGAGCGCGGTTCCGCTTCTCACAGGAAAGTTCAAGGCTTTCTCTCTGTCCCCGCGTCTAGCCACCTTGGCGCCTGGATAAGTCTGCCCAGGCTGCCATTGCAGAATGCCACAGGCTGGGGGCAACAGCAGACACTTCTTTTCTCCTAGTTCTAGAGGCAGGAAGTCCAGGTTCAAGGTCCAGCAGGGTCGGTCGGTTTCTGATGAGGCCCCCCCTCTCTTCCTGGCTTGCATACGGCCATCTCCCCTCTATAATGTCAGGTGCTGTTCCTCTGTGCATGCTGAGATCTCGGGTGTCTCTTCCTCTTCTTATAAGGACACCGGTTCTATTGGATTAGGGGCCCACCCTGTGACCTCCTTTAACCTTAATTACCTCTTGAAAGGCTCCATCTCCACATGCAGTCACATTGCGGGTTAGGGCTTCACCCCAGGGATATTGTGGGGACATAAATCAGTCCATAACAGTTCCTCTTCAGGGAACTTAATCTTTTTCTGCAGTGCAGCATAGAGCGGGACGACCCACCTAATCTGATATATAAATTGTATGCTGGGATCATATAAATGACACCATAAATAGCACAGGTGCAGAAATTGGATATATTCTTACGTTTCCTTCTTCATACTGATAAGAGGAGCTTTTGAGTTTACTTGATATGAAAACTTTTAAAATGACTTCTCAGGGAAGCCCTGTTTGGTGCATGATGAATGATGAGGGACTTGACCCGTGTTCTAAGTGTGTGGCTAAGGCATCCATGACATTGACTGACGGGGTTTGCATGTCTTCTGTGAAATAAAAAGTAGAATGCAATTCACTCTCTGCTCTTTTCCAGAGACCATTTAATATATTTAATACATAAAAAATGCATCTAGATTACTAAAATTGTGTATAAATCCAGATTATTACTCTTCCTTTCTTGGCTGTGGCAAAATGAGAGGCAAACCACTCAGGCCCGTAAGCCCAAGAGAGGTGGGTCTGGTGGTAACTAACAGTTAGTCCTGCTGCTTCCTGAGGTGAATGCTGTGGAAATGCTAAGAGGCCCTGAACAATATTTTCCTCCAAGGCTGCAGGGTTTGGCAGCTATTTTTGTCCATTGCGCTCTTTTCCAATTATATGCTCTGTACAGACCTTTAGTTTTCTAACAAAAATATGTTTGTGGCTAAATGGCATCATGTGTGACAGAGGTCAGAGGTGACGGCATGCAGGCTATTTCTTCACACTGATATGTCCTTGGTATATCAGGGATCCAGGGAGTGCGTCCCTGTGGATGCTTATTGTGCTAATGGTGGTCCTTGTGCAAATGACAGGTTTCTTTTTTTTCCTGGAGTACTTCCTGCCTCCAGAACTGTGAGGAAAATGAGGATATGTTTTTATTGATTTTAGAAGGAGAGGAGGAAAA